>NC_138660.1:58358622-58958622 GCF_964273445.1 Streptopelia decaocto | reverse complement strand
ACAGTGTTTTAGCAGCACTACAGAGAACCATGTGGACAAATGCAGAAGCATGAAGACACTTTGGTCAAAACTTTGAAAGATTGATGGAACTGAGTTATGCTGCTTGAATATCTTTGCCTGTCCAGAAAAGCTAAATTTGCAAGTGGAGTGCAAGGTATGCTGCAGCTACTATTTTGCCATGTTCCCTATTAACATAGGTAACCTCGCAGCCTTTTTTTTAATCACAATTTCTCTGTCAACATAAAATCTAGCAAGCAACCTTCATAAATCATGCCATGACAGCTGGTGTGGTTGGCCAGTGCTGAACACAACTGGACTCTTCTTTTTAAGGCTTTGCTTCTCAGGTCTCCTGCGTCAGCAGTACTCTGCACCAAACATCTGCACTTCATCTTATCGTTTGAAGAAATATATGAGTTTCTCCATTGGTGTGTTTTTTTTAGCTTCAGCTTCTTGATTTGTTTGAACACCATCTGCTACATATAAAATTCAGAGAATTTGTGAAATGTGCATGCAGTGAGAAAATTTTAATTGTATTAACCTTTCTTTTTTGATCAAGATAACTTTTTGTATTCATCATCTCCTGATGTGTTAAAGCAAATAGACATGCCTAATATACTACCCAGTTTTTTTCTTTGAGGTCCTCCAACTCTATAATACATCAATAGTTTGGGTACAAAACCAGAGTTTTTTCCTTGCAGCATTTAAGTGGTATTTTACACTAATATAGTTTGAGTTACATATCCAAAAATAGCTCAGCAGCAGTAGCCTCCTTCACAGAAGACTTGCTCCCACCACTCTGCACCTACGTGTGTGTTATTTGGATCGAAACAAACAAAAATAAATAATTGTTCCTAGAATTAATCACAGGAAGGCAAATAACTTGGTTAAAGGACTGGAGGAGCCCGGGCTGAGCGGAATGTCTGTCATGGCAGGAGATTGCCACAGGGTGGTAGGAGAAGTGCGGTTCCACGGCCACACCAGCCCGGAGACAGGGGGAGAAAAACTTCTGCGAGGAAGAAGTCTAAACAGAGGTATCAAAAATAAGGTTTAGCTCATGGTAAATCCAGATGGTTAAACATTTGACCCATATCTAATCCCTTTGCCAAGCGTGCACCACCACCAGCACTGCTGTCATAACACGGCGCAGGCAGCTAAAATCACTTCAGTTCCAAGAAACAACACACATTTTGGAGAAAATTAAATTTTAAAGCATGTTGCAGAAATAGAAAACATGGTTTTGACAACATGTTATGACTCCAGCTTCGAAAGGAGAGGTATTAAGTATACTAAAAGAATTCGTTGGGACTGCAGCTTGCTGCTGTTCTGTGCATTTTGTTATGATAATATTATACAAAACATCAAGTGGCTCTTTGATCTTAAAAGGGTATTTAGCTGAGACATATTTATTGTACTTAATCATTTAATAATAGGGTGGGGGCTTTGTTCATGAGAGGAGAAACAAATCAGAAATAGAAATTCTGCCTCTCTTGTAAAGTCCTATGCATAGTACTGACGAGTCCTATAGCATATTGATTATTGCTGGTGAAATACAAAGGGGAAGAATCAAGTGTAACAGATGCAAACTAGATCCTTGGTTTGTGGCAATTACATTAATATCACTGAAGTTCAGATTTACCTTCAAGGGAGGCTTACTTGAAGCACAGAAGACTGTTCATTTATATTAGAGACAATATCAGAGACACCTTGATTTTAAAAAAAAAAAAAAGGAGGGGGGGGAGAAAGATAAAACGTTAAATTAGGAATTATAGCATGTGTTTTGCATAAATATAATACATAACTTCCAAATACCTTCATGTTTTATGTTGGATTGGATGTAGTTATGTCCAGCTTACAGACAAGGATGCGATAGGAATATCAGGCTCAAGACCTTCAGGGTATGGAACAAACTACATATTCAAAAATGGGTGAGGTTTATATAGTATAGTATCATGTTTTAAACAGTTCATAAAAGAATCCAAGTGACAACAGAACAGTGTGGATGATATAAAATAATGTAAACCTTCCTTCAAATATCAAGCAATTTTTTTTTTCTGCCTCAACTCACTTTCCACAATAGAGTGAGTGAAAAATCCATAGAGAATAAAACCAGTGATCCCTTTGAGCAAGGATACAAATTTACCTAGATATGTCAACCACACAGATTTATGGGACAAGGAGTTTTTCACCCTGAAGAAAGAAGCTTTCTTGTCAGTCATCTATAAAAAAATCTGAAAATAATGCTCTCAGAGTTATTTTTTACGTTTTAAGAACTGCAAGAAACTTCTGTTGGGGGTTGTTGGGTTTTTTTGTGGCTTTTTTTCCTCTAAGCTTTCCCATAGCCATGGAATAGTTCTCTTCATGGATGTATAAGAAACACTTGTGTTGTGCTGCTATTAATGGTATGATTTGTTAGTGTACTTTTATGTATGGAGTGTCTGCATCTGGTAAGGTCTACAACTGTACCTCCTTGACAGTGCCAGATGTTGTGAAGATAAAATACCTCCTGTGTGAGGAACTGCTGGAATCAGGCTCCATGATAGGTGTTCTTAATACACTTTAAAAAGGCATCTGTCTTAAAATAATTTCAACATCTTACTTTTCTATTTACTGTTTTGTCAGATCTTTCTTGTTACTGGGGAAATATTTTAGTGCCCCTACTAACTCAATTTTAAACTTGTAGCTTTTAGTTTTGTCCCCAGTTGTTTTTGTTTTTTGTTTGTTTGCTTGTTTGTTTTAAATTCTGAAGCTGCTGCCATAATGAAAGGGAGAAAAAGTTTGTTGTGAGACTCAGATGAGGTTAATCACATTGGCCCAACCAAGCAAATAAATTGGTCAGCAGGTATTTTTAAACCAAGTTAGCCACGTAATAGTGTGCAAAATAATGGGCCTGAATTTAGCCAAGATTAGTTCAAAACATTGCAGTGGGGAAACAAGAGGGCAGATAGAAGGCAGGAGAAGAGCCCTGCTTTGCTATCATACCCCATAACTCACCGCATTGTCGACCTCTTAAAATAGTAATGATACTTGACCCTTATTAGTATTTCTGGGCAATATATGAGCTTGAGTTTCCTTGGGTGAAAGCTAATGCCTTAGACCACCCTTTAGACTACCATTCTGTCTAGTTATAGTACATATTAATGTTATTCTTGGGTCATTTAACTTACTCTCAGTGAAGAGTGGAGAATGGTGCTAAGCTGTAAATCAGCTCTGTCCTGCAGTGGATCCGTGCCATAACAGATCATCTCGAAAATTCCAGCCTTGCCTGACCATGGTAAAGAGATTATGGTATGTAAAAATTCTGCTAAACATAGCTTGTTTCATTCTTGTACTTCTCTGCTTCTCTGTCTGGTGAGGGAAGGTTAAGACCTGTTATGGTGGACAGCGCATTGAAAAAGAATATTGCTATAACAAAACCCCCAGGGCTAAAACTTTTACCATATGTGGTTAAACTCTCCATCTCTTGTAAAGGCGAGCTGCAGCAGCAAGGAAATTATTAAACAAGGCCACTGATACTGTGCATAAGAATTATTTTTTAATCCTGAGGGGGAAAAAAAAATGAGTCCAATAAACGTATTGTGCTTAAAAAGTATCCTCTAAGTGCCAGTGTTCACACCCCAAATGACAGTCTGAAACATTCAGTGGCATTAGTCCATTTAACTAAACCCTGATTGTTGGAGATGAATTCATTTCAAAAGCAAATGTAATACTCCCTCAGCAAATGTTTCACTAACTGTTTCTCAAAATCTTAAATATTTTTTCCACACTGTTCTGGCAAACTGATAATGTTTACCTATAGCTTCCTAGAAAAGATTTACAGATAAGTCCCTAGTCTGTTTTGCAGATGTGCCTTGGTGAATTTAACAGTAATATATACTGTCATCACAGTTGTCTTCAAATCTTTGAAATCACTTTTGCCTTTTACAATACATATTTAATTGAATGTCTAGCTAGTAGATATGTATATGTATCTCACATTTGTGGGTGGGCATGTGTGTACCTAATACATATATTTAGCACTTAAACATGGTACGATGAGTGATTGAGAAAAGCCTAAGAGAGAGATATTTTATATATGCACATACAGTTTGTAAATGCAGAATCTCCTGAAACAACCAGAGACAGAGAGAAAAGTGGAGAGACATCTGCAAATTAACAAATCGTCTATCTTTGAGGCCATTCTCAAATTAGTTTTGCAGAATAAGATAGAACAAAAACGTAATTCTGATGAGCATTTGTTCTGGCTATTTATCACATAAAATTGTGTAACAATATTAGACACAGGAATTTTTGCTCAGCTTATTCCTTACAGTGTTACCATGATTTCACAACTTGGTACAGATGTTTCATGCTGAATAATGCCCTTTGGTTGACATTTGTGCTCTTACTGTTGAACTTTTAAGTAGCTGTGATGCATGTATTCCATAGGAACACTACGGGGGGAACGAGGGGAAGGTAAATAAAAACCAAAACCTGTTTTAGAAAAAGAAACGTTAAAAATCAGTTCCCCTCATGCTTAAGTGGAGGATTCTCCACATTTCATTTGCTGTTTTTTAATAGCTACTTGTAATTTAAATTATTGCTCAGCAACACAGGCTTTTGAGGAAACCTGAATGTTCTTGGGATTTAGTCTTTGAAAGCGCAAGCGTTTCCCTGCTGCAGTGAGGACGGCGTGTCCCTCGCTTGAGATATATACTAAAATCTATTTCACATTGTACATTTACTGCTAATTTTATTGCTTGAAGGGAGCAAGCGGTTGTATTTGTACCTCAAAGGGCTATTGTTGTTAAATTAATTGAACTGTTTTGAAGTTCCTTTTGCTCTGTTAATTATTTAAAAACAAAATCGAAAGACTTAAAAGAGCAATTTACTTCTGAATTAAGGCTAAAGACAATTTTGTGTTAAGTAAAACACAAATTAATCTGCTACCACAAAATGAACCTTGTTCAAAACCATCATACAATCAGTATATTGATTCCCTCAATGTGTTTTTTCATTTATTAGTATTATAAGATTATGCTGGTGCCTGAAGAAAAAAAAAAGGTAGAGAAAAATTGAAATTGCACACAAATATGGAACCTTAGCTTAGTTTTATCCTGGCAAAATATTTCTTTTAAAATATGCCTTAATTTGGAATTAGCCACATTAATTCTAGCTTTTTAATTCATTTCTTTTCATGCTTGAAGCAGTATCACATTCTTCTTTATATGCCTTTAGCCAATCGCCGAAGGATTTTCAGGAATTTATACTAAATACTTTATAGAATATATGAAATTGTATCTACTGAAAGCATAGTATATAAGCATTTTAATCAGGTTATTTTTTTTTTATTTGTAAGGTGTGCTAGATGTTTGTGAATGTTTCAGCGTGACACTTCAGTAGGCTTTAAACAAGTTGGTTAGGGATCAAATTCTCTACTGGCCTAACTCCACTGAAATCAGTGAAATTATTTCAGTGGAGAATTTAATTATTCATTACCGTGTGCATTTTTCAAATGTGCAATAACATTACGCATGCCCTCAGTTCCTTACGTATGCAGAATAGATTGCAAAATTTTATTTAACTGTGCTAAAAAAAAAAAAAAAATAAAGGAAAATTAAAAGAAAAATAAGAGAAAAATCTTATTTCTCTTATTTTTACTATTTCTGAGGTTTTGGGGCCAGTCCACGTAAGACAAAATCCCCAGGAGGTTCAGCGCATATTCACTCTTAGGCCAGCATATCCAATACACCCTTTAGTCTTAGATTAAAGAAGTAAAGCACTGCAAATGAATTTCACATCCAAAATCGTTCAATTTGTCCCCTTTGTCTTCTAGAATCCTAAGCATATGGGACCACACTAAGTATAGCAAAAATAGCTGCTTCTCTAATCATAATTAGTACCTATTAGCTGTTCCTAGGTGCAAAACCCCAGTGCTGAGAGCGCAGCATGAGAACCTAGATAGAGAGAAGAGGATACGAAATCTCTGCGGTGCAGGGTTGTTCTTGCCGCCCTTGCAGGTTCGCCAAACACACAGCGAGAGAGGGAATTGCTGGGAACGGGATCCTACGTGCCTTCCCCATCCACACAGAGATGTACAGACTGAGATCTTTTTTACCTCCTCACTGAAGCATTTCTTCTCATCCAAATACGCGTTCAGTAAAAACCTTCTTATATGTTCCTAAGTATTTTTAAAGGGTAGCATTATTAATTTTTAAAAGCTTAGGTAATAAAACCTATATATCAGGATGCTGGAGATTTTTTTTTCTTGATCATGCAGTAGACAGCAGCTGTTTTACATAGGATGGAACAGCTATTCAGTGGCCAACTTAATGCCTGAACTTTTTACTGAATTATTTGGGTGGGCTCATCTTTGATAACACATACAGCTTAGATGCAGATTTCAGCCTCCTTTCCATAATATGTATAAGTTATAGGCAATTGCAAATCTAAAGGGCATTGTCAAGGAAAAGAAAAAAAAAAGGCAAACAAAAATCTGACGTGCAAATCTGACATGAAGCGTTTCTGCCCAACAGTATTTTGGAAAATGTCTGCTTTTAGATTCAGGGTGAAAAAAATATGTATATTTGCATTAGCAAGCCACAAGTCACATTTTCAGAAGCAAAGATTCTAAATTGTGCATGAAAAATCAGCGTGGACTTATATTTCTGCATGGGAAAATGCGCCTCTTTCTGTAGGCAGCTTTGTATGGAGCGTAACTCACTTGGGCAGCACGTGGGCTGCCTGAGCAGCAGCAACACAAGCGTGTTTAGCTGGGACTGTTTGCATGATCTGGCGAATTAAACCCAAGCCTAACAGGGGGGTGCAGCCCAGCAATACAGCACAAGCCTTTTGCGAAGTGTCAGGGTCATCCCACCCCAGAAACAAAGGTCCCAGGACGCGGGGGCACACAGACGCCATCCCCCTGCACAAGCTGCACCGTGTAATGTGGGGCAGCGCCGGCAGCGAGCGGGGACCTTCCCGCTCCCCCCTCCACCCAGCTGGGTTACAGCCACCCTGTGCAAAAAGGGGAAAAATCCCATCTCCCTGCCCAGGCTCAAACATTTGACCATTGCTAATAGTTCTCAAAAATCTGAGGCCGTCGTTTTGTTCAGGGCTTCACTTTATCCCTATTGACTTCAAGCATAAAATCAGGTGAGAGCCAGAGACAGCTCATAAAAGTGAAGTCACATGCGGTAGGAAGAGTATAGATATGATAACTTATGTGTGAAGGAAAAAAGGAATGAGGTTATGATCATTGTCTGAGGAGATCTGTTCAAACAACGTAATAGAAAGATGCCCCCTTTAAATAAACATTAAACTTTTGCTAGAGGGTTGCAATTTACGGTTCCAGCATGATCTTTTGAGATGGTGTGAATACATTTAATATAAAGATGTCTGTACACCCTCCCAAACGCAAGGCATATCTAGAACCACAAGCTCTGCAACTACTTTTTTTTTAATCAATAGCTCATAAGTATTCATTGAAAGATACATTGGTATTCTACCCACAAAACTTAAGGGAGAATCACCACAACCATATTAAAAATAACATTTACCTTTAAGCTTTTTCTTGAAAATGACAAGATAATGAGAGTTTAAAAAGAATTTTAAATTTATTACAAGAGAAAAGTTAGGATATATGCTATATACACTGCTACCAAATTTTCCACATCATTAACTCAGTGAAATCTGTCAAGAAAGCAAAGAAAAACTGTGATTCAGCAGCCAGGTCCATCGCATGCATATGCAAAGCAGATGAGGGAAACTTTAGTTCCGAGTTCTCCCTTTGCAAAGAGCTGCCCGACCCCGACCTGCACCCACCGCCTGCGTCTCCCACAGCCCATCCTGCTCCTGCTGCCCATTGTCCACCAGTTATCTGAGAATCCAGGTTACCTGGTCACCTCCTCTTCAAAGAAAAACATTTTTAAAGGTACATTGTTTTATTTCTCTGTGTGGAAACATTTTGATTATCATTAAAGAAATGGCTACTGAAAGCACAGATATAATGAAAAGATTGAGTGTATTTTTAGATACACTAACTGGTCTACATGCCTGAATAAGAAAACACATCATCTTCATTGGGATTTATTTTGCAGTTAAAATAATGCATAACATTTTCTCCAGAGTCATCTCTGTTTAATTTATTGCCTGCAAAATAGATTAATTTCATTCCAAATTTTTAATAATATATTGCATAAGCCAAAAAGAAAAAAAAAAATAGATATTGAAAAGGCAAAATAACTGACATGTTGCAAACAGACCTGGATACCAAGTTCTAGAAGCATGGACAGACTTAGACAATCATGCTATATTAAACTCAGTAATTCACAATTCATACATATGTCTCAAGATACAAAAGTTATTACAGTGCCTATTTTTTAATAAAAAGATATGAAGGTAAATGGAGATGGAAGACCAAAATTGCTAAAGGAATGATGGGAATTGACTGATCCTTTCTTGGCAGTGTCAGCTGAGGAAGAAAAGTGTCATCCACCCAAAATGAAATCCTCAAGCCTAATATCCCACTACTTGGGGATTTTTCTTTCCCCCATTGTTAAATATTGGTAGAAAACAAACCTTGTCAACAAGATGAAAGCCCCTTTAAAGATGAACCTGGCCATGCTGACAAGTCTGCAGAAGACCCTGCATCCAGAGGTGTTTAATTACCTGTGCAAATCACACCTGCATGGGAAGAGGGTGGGGGAGCAGCCCTGTCGCTGCCTTTGGCTCAGGAGCTCCCCCAGGAGCAAAGCACAGAGGTCATGTCTCCCCAGGGAGAGGAGGCAATTGAGATCTCCCTTCCCTGGCTCTGTGTTTGGGTTAGTGAGTAGAAAAAACCTGACTTGACAAGCCATCCCTTGCTTCCTTATTTATGTCTTCTTTTTTTCTCTCCCAACTCTCTCAAAAATCTCCAACCAGGCAATTCAAAATAATTCCATTTTAATTCTGAAGTCATTGTAAGATAACCAAAATGCATTTTTTGGCTAATTTCCTCCTTTCAAAACCCATTTGCTCTGATCTATTCAAGGCTGCCTAACACGTGTTACTGAGCAGCTCTTCTAGTACTGAATACAATAATGTGGAGGTGGTTTTCAGCCTTGCTCCATCCTGTCCCAAGCATCTTCTGCTCCCAGCCACAAAGCTTTCTGCTGCCCAACTCAATTTGGCTTGTGTGATGGATTTTTTCCACTGCTTCAGAGTACTGTTACTATGAAAAGAGTCAACTGTGTCCCTTGTAACTTCAGATATCAGAAGTGATCTTGGAGGTGACTTATGCCAGCAAGTGTGTTATAGAGAGACACTCGTTTGGCAGCACTGTATGACTAATTAGACCAGGAAATTTTGCCTCAGTTTCATCCTGTTTTCCATATCACTCTGTATGCAGTTCATTGCAAAGTAGTGTCTTCATGCATTGGATACTCTCCATGTAGCTGCATTGTCCAAATGATTTGTTACTTGAATGATGTATTTCCCCAACGGAATAAAATGAAAATATACGGTACCACAGTAATTGACATAGTCCAGGATTTTGCTGCATTGTCAGGTATCACAACTGTATATTCCTATTCTGCCCATGCAACCTATTCTAACGTTAGGGTCTAAAAGAAAAAAAAAAAAAAAAAAAAGGAAAAAAAGAATAGAGGGGAAAAAATACATGTATTAACCATTTTTCTTGTTCTTCACATTGGCCATAAAATTATAAAATTGAGGCGTGGGTCTGGATTTAAATTTTCCAAAAATGGGAGGTAGGCTATTGGTTTGGATCTGGATCTCATTCAAGCCAAGCACAATTCACACTCCTTGTAACAGATGACTTCTTTCTCCTGATTTTCAGCAGCAGGCTTCAGTACATCTACCCTCAGTCTTCCCAAACAAACTCAACTCAAATCATGGTTTAATAATGACAACTGTCTTTTAGTAGCCAAGCTGTGGCCATCAAATGCAGTTGTGTATTTGCGCAACATTAGCACTGAAGATATGACTCCATGACCAACGTATTGACCAAACACACTCTCCTCTTTCATTTACAGTGAGAACTTCTGCTGTCTCCAGAACCTGTGAGACCATACATTGTATACTAGAGCTGCCTGGAAAGCTATTGTCATCTACAAATTAATTGTAATATTTCCTTCCTTTAATTCATTCCTATCACTTTTTTAAAAAACAGGATCTTTGAAATTCTTTTATTTTCAGACTGAAAAAACTCTTAAATCTGGAAACAAACAAACAAACAAACAAAACCCTCTTTATTCCTGACCATTTAATATAAGTACACGTTATATCTGGTTTTTTGGTGGTGGTGGTTTTTTTTTTTTTGCAAGTATATTGCTTAGAAATCATCAGTTTAGCAAAAGCATAAAGACTGATGTTTACTCACAAAAAACCTACCAGTTGTAAACAACATTGCAAAACGCCCGTCGGGGTGCGTGGAGGGACCGCTGTCAGGAGCATACCATCCCCAACCCCATCCACCCTTCACCTCCCTGAAATGGCTGCTGCCTGACGTGCTGATTGCTTTGTGCTTTGTTTTGGGGTTTTTTAACTTGTCTGCTAAAAGCTGGAAATAGGTGCCTGACCTCGCGTGGGCCACAGAAGAGTCACGGCAGGGGAATGGCACCGTGTGCCTGGCACGGGCTCAGCCCCGCAGCACAGAAGCAAATATCTCCATCAGCACATCAGCTGCCCTGTGAGTCAGGTAGGCCAGCCAGCAGCCCCTTCCAATCCTTGTTTGTCCTCTGTAATTAATTAAAGATGAACTGGCAAATAAACCCCGCACTCCCGAGTTCTCAACGCATTCAGCATCCAGAGCTGGCAGCTCTTCTCCACCAGCTCCCTAATAAATACCAGCCATAGGAGTCTTGTGCGTAATTTCTGTGTAGACTCAGCTCGGGCTGTACTTGCAATACAGTTTCCAGCTGTTCAGCTCCAGTTTCTGCAATGAGCAAAAACTATTTATGAAGCTTCAGCAGCAGTTTATAAATAGTCACATGATAAACAGTGGGTTGTGCTGTGTGCGAGGAAATTCAGCAGAGATGTCACCACAGAGTATATCATTGCTTATGAGGAGCTAAAAGAGGCCTCAGAAATGTTTCCCAGCATGGCAGCTTTCTGCAGATCAGTTCCTCCCATGCAGGCAGGACCACAGCAGATCTCCCTGCCGGGCTTCCCAACACCCAGGGTGGTACCAGGGCTGGCGTGGGATGTGGGCCGAGGAGGAAAACCCACATCCCATGGCCATAGGGTACAAGTCACTGCAGCCGCACGGGGAGCCCCAGTGTGACTGTAGAGCATGCCCAAGCCCCTGCCACCCAGTCCCACCCTGGACATGGAAAGGCCACCTCCATCCTGGTCCACTTGAGGAGCACACAGCCTGTCCTACACTGAGCTCATCCTGATGCCACCCAGAGGTTTCCTTCCTCTGCAGCACCAAATGTGTAAGGGACACTGAATTTAGACCACAACATCTTTCTTTTTTTTTTTTGCATAGGCTGGCAAACAGCCATCATCTGGGAACAATGAGAGCTGTCAGGACGGGGGAAGGGAGACGGCCGAACTAGAAAGCTGATGGAAAGAAAAGAAACTCTCCTCGGGAAAATTTTGCCCTGAAAAAAAACAAACTTCATTAGCTGAAAACAAATGAGTAGTCTATTGAGATGTGCCTTGTGCCCAGAGAGCAGTATAGCAAGGACAGGTGACCCATTTTCCCTGGAGAGGAGGGAGAGGTTGCTCTCGATCGATCCCACCCTTCTTTTATCAGTTTATATATTAGCTTCTACGGCCTGTGGATGAAGCAGCCAGTAATGGAATGAATCATTCACAATGAATAAATCATCTGACTAATTTAGCTTGTTTTTCTGCTCATGGCTCTTCCATGAACAGATAACCTTTTCCCCAAATTTATTCATTATTTAGATTTATCTGGTAGTTTGGGGGTTGTTTGCTTTTTTTTTTTTCCCTCTACAATTTTCACTCCTGCAAGTTAGCAAAAAAAAAAAGCTATTAGCTCTAATATGACTGGACAAATGAGTTGCATGAGGCTGTTCCCAGCCCTGGACTGAATGAGCTCAGCATGGTTGTTGCAGATATTTGCATCAGTAAACAGAAAGAAAAATCCAATTCTGTAAACTGCTAAAGCCAGCAGAGTCCAAAATTCAGTTTCTACAGATATATGTGTCCTTCAGGGCAGAGTCTCCCAACATCTTGGTAAGACAGACACCCACTGTGCCAACACAAATGAAAGAAATACATAAGATTGTCAAGATTAATGCAAACATTTTTTCTGCATGTGTGGATTTTAAAGCCAGAAGGAACCATTAGGTCATCTGGTCCAAACTCCAGCACAAGTCAGGCCATAAAATTTCATCCAGTCTCTCCTGTATTGAGCCTGCTGACTTGTATTTACCCAAAGCATATCTAAATCAATCTATATCATATTCTGGCTAACAACCATTTCAATGAGCAGCATATGTGGGGTGATGTCACCTAGAGGATCACTTGTCTTTAGCTCTTGCTGAAATGATGGTAAAAGCAAAAGAGAAAGCTCTGGTGCTGGATTCAGACAAGGTCTGTAGGATTCAGATCCCATGACTGACATCAGACTGGATTTGAGAAGTGTAGTGTGTGCTGCATTGGTTGGGGGTGCAGAAGGGAGGGAGCCAGCAGTCCCTCCCGCGGGGCTGAGGGATGTGGTGGGACTGGAGAGGTCTTCTCTCTCCAGAGATGCCTCTTCCCCCAGCAGAGCAAAGCAGCAGAGCAAAACCCTGGTGGATTCAGGCCTCAGTACATGCCCACATTTCTTTCAACTTGTATGTATATATTTATGTTTTTTTTGCTTGCCCTACTTGAGAGCACTGCACCCTTTCATGAAGGTTTGATGTACACAAAAGAACAAGCCAGAAAACAAACAGGCGGCAAACACCGCCCAAGCTGAAGAACACCTGCAACACAAAAATCCCAGACAGCTCCCACGCACGTCTTCCCTCACCCACCACATCAATGGGGAGGCCCAGTGGCAGAGCACAGTGCTGTGTCCACTGGCAAGCCCCAACACCCAGGCGTCGGGCAGAGAAAATTCCCCGCTCCACAGAAAACAGGGAAAAGCTCCCATTCTTGTACCAGAATCTCCAGCTCAAGTGCTGCCCAAACAGCCTCTGCAAAGAGGACTGAGAAAGTAAACAGCATCCTGTCATGCCAGATCTCAAGCCAAGCAGTATTGATGAGTCAAATTTACATGCAAGCTAATTGCAAGCTGATGCAAGCTGCACCGGGGTGGTGTGACGCTTCTCCACGTGAAAGGCTGCCCGAGATGCGCAAGTCCTCCTGCACAGATGTCTCTCACTGAACAAGTGCAACCCCTCCTAAAAGGTCTCTATTTCCTCCATAATCTGGGCTCAGGATGTAACTGCTGCGAGAAATGGCTTCAGGACTCAAAACTGGTCAGAGGCTGGGCTCCTCCTGCCAAGTTCTAAGGAACTGGCCTGTGGCCAGGTAATACTCAAAAGCAGACATATTCCTTCTTTCTCTCTCCTCAGAATACCAGCAAATTAAGTGTCCAACATACTCACTTGACCAAGAGGTTTAATATTGTTACAGCAAGGCTATCCAGCTGTCTGGGGAGTACGCTTCTTCCAAGTCCTCGGCCCAGTCCTAGACATTCCCTGCCTAAGTGTCAATCAGGGCTCAAGGACACAACTTAGATGGAAGCAAAAGCTCATTAAAAAGTCAGAAGAGGAGATTAAAAACTACTTTAATTTAAACCACTAATTGCAGCAGCGTCTTAGGTGAGGTGATGGAAACCATGTGTAGCTGTGCCACCTACAGTGTGATCAGCCACTGCTGCCCCAGCTGCAGAACAGATTTACCTCTGTGCACCCGAGGGTGAAAATGGGGATATTTTGGAGTAGTAGCATGCCATTTGTGGTTGTCCTGGGCTGAAATGAGAGGGATTTTTCCCCCAGATTATACCCTAGCCTGAAGGAAAAAAGATATTTTTTATTCCAGAAAGGGATTGTACATACGTGTGTGTGTATATATATATATATATATATCTAAACATGCAGTGAATCCCAAATAACTCTTCAGCTTTTTAGTTAGACCTTTTCTTAATTTCCAACTGTTTTGTGTGGACAAGCCATGAGAATAGAGCCAACAAATTCCAGAGATCAAGCCCCACTCCTGACTCAGTGTTTTCTTACATTATTTGACCAATCAGTTCACCTTGTTGCTCCGCTTTTCCTCCAGTTTCTATCACTTGCAATGTGCTATTTAACCACCCTTTATCTTTTCCTATTTAAATGCTGTTAAGTTGTTTTTGTTGGTTTGTGGTTTTGTTTTTTGTTTGTTGGTTGGTTAGTTGGTTGGGGTTTAGTTTGGTTTGTAGTTGTGTTTTTTTTTCTTAAAAACAAGTTCATACACTTGTTCTTCCCATCCCAGTTAAACTTTTTCCTCTGTTGCTTCTGGGAACCATCTTGTCATGGGAGGGCAGATGACAAACACAGTGCACTGGACCAGATGTGTGCCTTCGACACTAAGGGAGTGGATGGGCGTGCAAACAAGCCACCACTGCAGCACAGCAGCAAGTCACAGGAACAGTCCAGCTACTGGCTCTCATCCCATATAAGCACCCAGTTACCAAAGGCAGCTTTGCCTCCAAAGAAAAGGGTAGATTTAAGATGGGTACAGGGCTCCACATGACTTATCACTTGCTTCTTTGTCCATTTGCTCAGAATGCCAACAGGAAGCAAAAGGGAGGGGAAAATCCTGAAGATTCTGAATTAAGATACATTTTTTTGAGATTTTTTTTTTTCACAATTCAATTTTAAATTTTTTCTTTTGGAAGAAGCAGCTGAAAATTTCTATGCAACTGTTCAGCCCTGTCTAAATGGGTAGTATATTAGAAAGACTTTCAGCCTAATACTCTTGAGTCTACTGTAAATACTCTAACATTCCAGTCAACAAGACTGATAAAAACAATTTAATGGGGCTATTGGCAAGAGTGATCTCAGATTTGCTAAAAGTCATGTCTATGTTCGTGCATGCAAAGCAGCACATTTTCACTTACCAGTCTGATTGACTGGTAAAAAATCTTAATGCAAAATAAAGCTACTGACAAACACTGAGAGTGTGAGATTGTTCTTGGCTGGGTCTTGCAGGCGCAAAGAGCATCTAGAAAGTCTGAAGACATTTTTGAAGTGCTCTCAGAAGTTTTTCTTATGACATAATTGAAAAAAAGGTCAGTCATGGTTATAAAATGAATGCTTCAAAGCATCTTTGGTAGTTTTGTAAGATAAAAATAAGCTCAGATTTTAGGGTGCTTTATGGTGGGAATAAAATGCTGTGTTATTTGGGGTATGTTGGAAACTAATGAAAGCCAAAGAAACACTTAAGACTGCAGTAGCTTTTTTAAAAGTTACATTGAAATGTTTACGGTCAGGTTAGTAGAAAGATCTGAGACATTTGGGGGCAGGGGAGACCGTTGGCCTTTTCTCTGATCCGTTCATAAGACTTCCTTCCCTTTGTATGCTCTTTTAGTGATACAGAGAGAACTCATTCTGTGTTGTATAAATGGAAGTGATGTTTCTGGTAATGTTTCTGTTAGTGTTGGTGGCATTAAATTATTAAAGATAATGAATTAGTGAACTTTATGCAAATAATACAAAATTTCAGAAAATAATTACACAAATACTAATTCACAAGCATTTCTCCCAAGACCGAGCTGCCTATATGTTCAGTTAAAACAGAAGTCATGAGGTTATTTACAATACACCATTCTTACAAAACCTTCTCATTACTAACATAGTTTTGGCATTCACTTACTTAGCAAACTTAAGGTCATGAGTTGTACAGCTAGTTATCCTTGGAAGCCATTCCTGCCGCTACTTTAATGAGATGTATTTTAAGCAAGTCTAACTGATAGTGACCTGGACACCACTGTTGGAACTGAGCAGTTGTCTGTACTGGGTTTCTAACTTCAGTATCATTGAGAAAAATTTATCAAGATGGCCAGAGTTACATACCTACAGAAGAAAACAAAATTACCCGGTTTACCACTATAATCAATTTACGATGTCCTAGATATTCGATATTCTGTACGACCAGATATCTATCTCAAAGCTCTCTGTAATACAAAATGTCAGAGAGTTGCTTTTGGAGTTCAGAGAGAGGACAGATTTCATTACAAATGTCAGGATTTAACTTACGTTTTTGCAAGATGATTAACTCGGATAAATTAAGGGCTTGAATTGTAATGTACTCTGGTAGTTATAAATTGTCTGGAAACAAACTCCAAGTGTGGTCAATGATACTGTGAAATCTTCCTGGAGATCCAAGTCATCTGGTAGCTTGGGTCAGCTCCACATTCACTTTCACTAGCAGGCATTTCACTAGCTGTTCTTCTGTTTATTTGCATCTGTAAATCTTATCATGATGGTGAATGGTGGTATGAAAAAAGTCATAGCTATAATCACAGGTGTTAATTTGTTGTTTGATACTTGGTCTCGCTGCATGGGACAAAGATGACACTGTGTTTGTGAAATGGTCTAGAAGATTTTGTATTTCTTTCAGTCTCTCCATCTTAAACTGATTTTGTTCAAGCCCTACTACACAAACATTTTTTATGTATATAAATGTTGCTAAATGGTAGATAACAAAGATGCATTGTATCCTTAGTATTTCAGACATGCTACTGTAAATAATTTATGCATTATGGAAATTATTAGATGTATCTAATGTCCTCTTGCTCATCTTGCCCTGTGCTCGTCTTTATTCCCGTGTTGAAGGATTTCAGCTAGTGTGCCTCAAGTCCCATACGACTTTTGCCTCTTCAAATCAGATGGTCAGCACCAACTGGATTCGCATGGGACCTCCTGAGGGCTGACACGCTCATTTCTGCCAGGTCAGCAAACATTCATGGGGATGTCCTGCACCCACAACTCCTACCTCTGCCAGTGACCAAGGCAGACTGGATTTGATTAAAGGTGGTTATACCTCAACTGAGTCTCCCGTGTAGCTGTGCCCTACCAGATATAAACCATATGCAACAGCAGCACAAGAGAAGCCTTTGGTCAGATGTCACTCACAGAACTCTAACTACAGCATGCCCACTTCAGTCATTACCTCTTTATATGAGGTCATATGAGATAGGTTAATGTGCCTGAGGATTCTTAAGGAGAGCTCTTCCTAGTGCTGAGAATTCTACTTATTTGGAATATTTTTTATCCCAGCATGATTTCTCAGTACCTTTGTATTTGGGATGGCTACTGTTTTTGCAAAGGAAGATTGTATTCTGTGCTGATTCTAACCAAAATAGTTCGCTAGCAGATATGAAGCACTCATCTAGCTTTTACTTTGCCTCCAGCCATAGTGTTTTATGGTGGTTTAACTGCAACCCCAGAGATTCCACCATAGGTTTAATCTTCCTTTTGTGAAGCACATCTTGAGGCAAGTAAATAGGCTTAGGGCGTGACTGGACACCTCCTCCTTTGTGGCCCATTAATGCAGGTCAGTACTATTTCTTCTTTGATCTGCTTTATCTTACAGCAACCAAATGTAGGCTCCAAAAAAGTGAAAAAATGAGCATCACCCCAGGTACTTGTTTTGCCGTGATGTGTTGGCTTTGGGCAAACCTTTGATTTGCCCACAGGTTCTGAGTCAGGCAATAGTTTAAGTTCTGGGAATTGGCTTTCTCTGTTCTCACCTTACTCTTCATCCATTATAATTATGTTTTCACTCTCTGTAAATTCTGAAGACCCAAAGTTGTTTGGGTTTTTTTTCTAGTTGACATGAGTGTTTTCTTATGCCTTTCTCTGCTAATTGTCTTACAGAATCATGCAACCTATTCTAATAACCACTTAGACATCTCTCAAGAAATTGTCTTAGCCAATGAAATTAGTTTCCTTAATCAGGCCATCTAGTTTGGTAGGCATTAGTGACATTGAAACAGGGTGTTTCTGACTGATTACGTTAGTTAGATCAATTTAGAAAACAAAAGCAATGTGAAACCAAACTCTGTGCTGGTGGGAGGGAACCAAGAGTGGGAGAGCATGTACATTTGCCTGATAACATTTCCATTGCTGGGCATACTGACACACTCAGCTGCTTGTATCTTACACCAGCAGTGGCTCCGCTCTCTAAAGAAACAGCTGTGAAGGCTTCAGAGATGCTTAAATGATAAAGCACTTTGGGGAATCTATCATCGCATGGAAAGAGCCTGGTAATAGCTCTTCCTTCAACATTTTAGCTGCAAATGAACCAGTTGCTTTGTTCTTCCTTTCCACTGGTGTTACAAGGTCAACTATATTGTACTTGGGCTGTTACCTTCCCTGGTATATTAATTTGGATTTCTCAATAGTACTGAAATGCTTTTTGATGTTTCTGATACTGCTGTTATTTTGCTGAAGACACAGGCTCCTCCCTCCATCTTATCTCCTGCACACCCCCTCCTGTACTTGTGTTGTGTCTCTAACGTCTTTTCATGCTGAAGAAAGCCAGCACACTAAATGCAGTAATACCATGTTCTCTAGATCATCTCTTTGAATATGCTTCAGCCATGGTCTCCCCTTTAAACACTGACTTTAGCCTTACTTTTTCTTAATTTTAATGGACATGAACTACTTTGTTCCAAAACAGTTCAGGTTACTTATTTGTAAGCTGTTCTCAGTCGCATCAAATTTGTGCAAACAACTGGTTCCATATTATTCCATCCTCCCTCCCCAATATATAGTCTTTTAGTTGACAGATTTCTTCTGAACACATGTTTTGGGGATTTAGATCTGTATTGCCCAGCACCCATTTCCATTATGAGCTCCACCATCGCTCAGACCTCCCCTGAACTCACACCCACCCAGCCCTACACAGGAGGCGTTGGAAATATACAGGAACCACCTCCTGCTGTCCTCAGGGAACGGTTCACCAGGAGGAGACACGGACTGTCTTCTCCATGTCACCAATCAATGCGTACAACATAGCTGAGTCTCTTCACACAGCCTAATGATGTGCAGAGAGGACTGAGCTCAGTAGTCCTTGTCTTCCCAGCTGGGAGCGGAATCATCCGCACCTGCCTGTCTCCTCATCCATGACACCCATGGCTGGACAAGCTCAGCAGCAGCTCAGCTGGTGGCCACTGCTGGGTCACTTACAGTGGTGGGAACAACAGCACATGTCTGGAGCGTGATGCACAGACTGCCCAGAGGATCTGGACAGCAGAAGCCAAGGTATCCTGCACCCTCAGTATGGCTTTTCCATTCCAACCTGGCGAAGTCTCGGTGACAAACCATCGGCTGTGACTGCATCCATGTAAATAAGGCTAAAAAAACATTTTCACATCACTCAATACCCAGGGAAGTCAAAAATAGAAATTCAGAATTTTTTCTTTTTGTACTGTAAATATACCCAGAAGATAAAAGCCAGGCATCGGCTGTTTAAAGAGGGCAGAAGGTACACACTATGTGTTATTGTACCAGGGAGGCTCACAAGTGGTTATAAATTCTCAAACAACCTGGCACAGTTTATTTTGAAGACTGAAAGCTCCTCTATCCAGAGATCACTCTTCTCCCTTGTCTAAGAGGATTTCTAAAAAAAAAAAAACCTTGCCAAAAGCAGCTGTCGGCTAATGTAACACACAGCACCACTGTAAGAATGGATCCGTGAGCCTGGCAAAACCGCAGTTCTTGTCACTACCCATGAATGAAACTGTCCTGGGGAAACTGCAGAGCCAGGCTGCATATTTGGGAAGCTCAAAAGAGAGTCAAAACAAAACCGAGTGCAGCAGGAAAAGCAACGCAGACATGTCAAAGGGCTGCCCACATGGCTCAACCAGAGGCCGACCTAAAGCCACCGCCACACAATTGCTTGTGAAGCTTACAAAGGAGCCAGATGCTCCTGTCAAAATTGTACCTTCCGCAAATCAACATGGGAAACCTGCCACCATCCTCCCTAAAAGGAGGAGAGTTTATACCATTTTCTTGACTAAAATAATATCTGCTCAGTGAATTAGCTGAAGAAAGAACAAGAGCTGTTTGCTTTGGACAAGTATATTTCTAAGCATGTCATCCCCACAAAAGATCTTTCTTTTGCTCTACTTTCATGTGACCCTGAAAGCAAATATCTGCTGGGTATGATCAGGCTGGCTCCACATCTCCAAACAAGGCGAGGGAGATGGTAGCAAGTGGGATTCTTCCGTTGCTCTGAGCTAATAGATATGAGGAAGAAAAATGCAGTTCTTGTCTTGGCTGGCTTTGAAATGTGCTTAACTTTTAATTCACAACATGCTTCTTATATCCACAAAGCTCAGTGTGGCAGTGAACGGCATTGGCCTGTTTCAGAGACAAGAGGAAAATGCATTGCCCGAGGTGTCACCCCCCGCCACAGCAACAGGGGTACGGATGGTGAACCTGAGTCTCAGCCACTGGGACACACCGCCCCAGTCCTTTCCAGCCCTTTCCAGTCCTTTCCATGGAGTTTTAAACATTGATCAAAATTTAAGCTGGTAGAGGGCGTCCCTGGATCAGCTCATAGTCTCACAGCTTGTCCTGATTCTCAGATTAATTCTTCTAATCAGTTACTCCACAGGCAAATATATATTGACTCTGTCTCAGACTTGGGGCCAAAGCATCATTCAGAAAAATGATCAGCTGTGACTTCCTCCCAGAATTTGCCACCCATCTAAATTATAAACATCGCAGCTCAACTCCCAGCTCATAACACGGAGAAACAAACTCAGTGTTACCCGCTGGTTTTCTTCTGCATTTTTTTTTTTTTAATTTCTAAAGAGGGTCGTCTTAATAAAGCGTATAAAATCCCATATAATACAGCATACAGAACCGCATTTCTGCAGCCACGTTGAGTCTGTTCAAATCTCAGTATGAGAATGGGAGAAGACATTGCCAACCTCTCCATGATGTAAATCAGCCTCATCTTTTTGGAGACAGGAAAGTCAAATAAGTTTAAAACCGGCTTAGGAAATTTTGATAGGACTAAATATTTCAAATACAAAGCTCAGATTTGTGCACTCTAATTCACAACATAGGAAAGAGGGTTTTTGGCACAACCTCATCTCAACTCTTCTTTGTATTTTTAATGATTTTTCAAGATGAAAATATTTAGCGTAGGAAAACTTAGCAGTCAATAAATACAATATCTCCCACATAGTGTGTGTTTTGTGTATGTATTAACTACAGATTAGATTGCATGGGCAGTGCACCTGCCTCATCTCTGTTAATAAAGTGCATATAGTTGAACAGATAAGTAATGACAGAGTCATTTTCCTAGCTTTGCTACATGCTTTAACAATTCCTGTCACGCAGTCATGTTTATAAGCTCTTGTGCTGCTACAAGGCTGCACTTTGCCTTCCAGTGGCTTTTGCTCTTGCCAGAACCTCCGTTAATTCTCCAAATGAGAATGAGGCATTAACTACCAAGTTCAGAAACAACTACATGGAATACTAGTTGTCTATCTTGACAAAATTATAGATGTCTGAAGTAAAAATGAGAGTTTGATGGTAAACACAGATCACATAAAGAATCACAAAAATGTGAAAAAGCAAAATAAATCACCTATAGAATTCACCATTGCTATTAATATATAGCTCACATTTGGCTTATTTTTATGGCTGCTTTGTAATTATGATGTAGAGTTCTCTTGTGGTAGAAATAATCAGATATTTTAGAAACTAAATAAATACTAAAATTTGAAGTTGAGTAGAAATGTATTTGAGCTGTCAAATTTGACCTCAAATGGTCATTACCTTGTAAATTATGAGCACCTGAAAAATTAGTTCCTAAATTTAGATTGTATTGGGGGGTGGGCGGAGGGTGGAATCTCTTCTATCTTTTCATTCAATATCTCTGAACTAGTAAGCTTCTAATAATTTCAAAGGCTATCATCAAATCTTTTATGGACTGAAGTGGCCCACTCTCCATTGATCATTTAATTTTTTAAGTTTTTATTTTTAACAGAGCAGTGAAAGGATAGACTTGGAAAGGTATTGTGCAGCGAAAATAGTGTATGGCTATTTCTGAGAACAAAAATATTTGAGTGAAGTTTTGTATGTGTTGGGAAGGTTCTCTCTTAATTAAAAACAAAACCAGAAAATTACAGCTGAAATGAAGAGTATCGCAAATGCTTTTCATTTCAAAATCTGTTGATAATCACAACACAACTGCAATTCAGTTAATCTTGCAAGGACAGACAAACAATATAACTGTTGGAAGGTGAATAGATGGGCAGATAGACACCCAAAAATGAGAAAGCTATTTGCAGCAGAGGTAAACAGGAACAGATTAGAGCTGAAATATTTCAGCAGGAGTTGTAAGCATGCCCCTGTCAAAGCTGTTTTTCTAATATTAACTCTGTACTGCCCAAGCATAGTCTATTAAACCCTACATAGTTTATTTTCTGGAATAAGGTCTTCCAAACAACTTGCACAAGATAGATGTAAAGGTATCTGGGCAAAAATGTATTGCTACATTAGTTTAACTTTTAACCATAGTTACCATCTATGCTACTTCTCTCTTATTCAGTAGTTGCAAATAGAAAAATCACATCACCTCAGTATTTGATAAGCGGTCCTGCACACATAATACAAAAAGGGGATGTTACAGAGTTTTGTATTTGTTATTTTTCTGCTTGGTGTTTTTCTTTTTCTGTTGGTTTTTTACCTGCTGTAACAGTGTGCACGATCCTGTGCACATGGGTGTTTGCACACTTGGAGGTGTGTGTGCGACACCAGGAGAAGCCCAGGCTGGTTGGGGCAGGAGCTGGTGGCGGGAGCAGCACCAGTTTCCCTGCCTGCTTTCCCCAGTGCAGCACTGGTCTCTTCTACTCCTACAGACATTATTTACCTACATCCCACACCGTAATGCAACTATATGCACACTCATAGACTCCTTTGCATGTTCCATATTAACTTAGCATTTTATTGATCATTTGGGAGCAGAATGAATGCTAATCATTAACTTTTATGTGAATGGTTCTATTACATGAAGACATATAGCACATGTGCTGTGTAGAGGGATGCTGCCTAAGTAAATGAAAGATAATTCCACATTAAAAATACATTTTTGGAGCATCTTTATTCAGTTATATTTCAGCTGATCTAAAGGGCTCCCATCAGCACTAACACAGAGGGGTATGGCTTAGGAATGTAAGTGTAAATAATAGTTTGCTAGACCGGGATACTATTTCTCTGCCATGGATTTCAAAAAGACTTACTGTACATACTGGTTCTGGCATTTGAAACTCCGGGCTTAGTTGGGGGATGGGGAGAGACAGAGGAAAAACAGCATTTAATATGAACAAAACATTTTTTGTGAAAGGCAGATTCCTTTTTTGTTTCCATGTGTCATACAGTCAGCATTTTTTGAGTCTTTACCGATGCTCTCACACAAGCAAAGTGACTCTTGAAAATGCACCATTACAACTTAATATATCCAGTATGTAATTTGTACTTAACAGAAAGATATTTGGGACCATTTGCCTCAGCCATAAGACTTTCAGCTGCACAGTGGGAGGTAGTGCTTCAATGAAACCTTTGTTTTTAATCTTCTGATACAGTCACTAAGGCAGTTGTCTGGCTTTAAAATTACATCAGTCTTCTTTTTAATCTAGGGTTTGCAAGCAGTGGTTAGTTTGGGGCATCCACCAAATCATATCATTTCACAGGCAGAACTACCACCCTTTTATTCCCTGTTCTGTAAGAAGCACCAAAATCGGTGTCTAAAAAAGAAGAAGGAAAATTAAGAAGAAAGTTGCCCGATGAACACGCATATTCCTGGAGATGCCATCCCAGCCGGTGTGTACAGTGCAGCTCAGTTCAGTCACGTTTACTTTGTTTCCTCCTCTTCCTAAAATTAGATTATGATTCCCCAAGCGAGCACAATGATGCCAAAGCCGGACAACCCCGAGTCTGAATCACTTCAAAGCAGCCCCCTGTTTTCACCAAGCATCCCCCGTCTGCCACAGCCCCTGCAGAAAGCGCATTGCTCTGCATAGCAAGTTGGGTGGCAGCGGGTTCATAATATAAAACTGTTGCCTTAGTGTTCCTCTAAGCTCTGCCCTCCTCTGAAAAAAAAAAAAAAAAATCCCTCATAATTCAGGCAACAGCTGGAAAGCTTAGCTTAATGGTCTGTGCTTAAATGTGGAAGGTCACAGGGTGCTGATCTAAGGAGCGGAGAAGTCTTGCTCAGCCGACTGTTGACACTTAGTAAACGGAGGAGGAGGGGACTGTGTGTGCATCTGAGAAAGCCAAACCCCGGCCGGCGAAGAATAGGAAGCAACTTCTATTCAAGATTTGCAGGGGTCCTGGACCCAGTAGGGAAAAGCAACAAGGCCCTTCACTGCCTCTAAGTTACCTTGTATTATAACAGGATTAAAGTACATTTAGCTTCTCTATTAGCATACTTTAGCCCCATTTAGGCTTACTTGATGTTTCCGATGGCCTTTGATCAGCCTTGCATGGTGCTGGTCAGCTTCAGGACACAGCAGTCAAAAAGCGAGACTGTGAAATTATCCTGATGTTGAATCTCACAGGAGATATTTCTGGCTGTTTTCATTCACTCATCCCCAATATTCGAGTTTCTTTCTCTCTCTCTCTTCCCCCCCCCACCACTTCCTCGCTCAAGAAAATAATTTACACATTGTTAAAAAAAGGGGAGGGGAAGGAAAGAGAAAGAGAGAGATATTAAAAGAAAAAGGTAGCTTAGTGACCAGTAATAATTAGCTCCTTGTTTGAAATCAGTGCTGGCTTGTGTGCCAGTGTTAAAGCATCTATGAAAAATACTATAATTTCTACAGTGTCTGGCTTTTTATTGCTTACATTTGCATATAAATTAAATCCATATTGTAGCTTTAAGGCAAGCTAGGCTTAGAACGCCGTACAGCTCAAGGTCCTATTGTTTTACATCTACTTTCTATACTGTGGTTAAATGAAAAGGGAGGAGAAAGTAAAGGAGGGAGAAAGTCAGCTTTGTAGCATTTTTAATTGCTTCTCTGACAATTATGGCAAATTAATATTTAAACTTTGTAGTGCTTTGAGAAATTGTTTACGAAATCTACTTCCTGGTGTTCGGTGCTCCCTGTGCCTACAGCAATATCTATATTGGAATATTGTGTTGAAGAAAATGAAAAATAATTAAAGTGTAATTCTATTCTCTTTTAAAATATTTTACAGAAACAAATGCTGTTAATTGAACCGTAAATATTACAAATATAGGAGTGATCATTATTCCCAATAGCAGGGAAAAGCCATTACTAGCCAACTTTTTTTCACCTGATACTGTTTATGTGCACGAAAACATCTTCTATCATTTACTTCATTTGATTTTATTTTTGACTTCCTCCTTTGCTTTATGCTGCCATCTCTGCCCAACCAACTTAGGCTGGCCTTGCTGAGCTCCCATTTCAGCGCAGCTCAGAAATCCACAGGCTGCTAACGCTACACATCAGGACAGAGCCTGGGAAGACAAGAGACATTTGCAAAGATGAGTAACAAGAAGCAAATGGCGCCTCAAAGTCTCCCTTTAAAAATTCTTTAATGAGATACAGTGCGTTTTTTTTTCATTCTTTTCTTGGGCTAATGCCTAGTATGTACCAACCACTGGGCCACATTTTTAGGAAACATCTAAATCAAAAGTCAGAAGATTACACAGGGACATAAGAAAATCTTAAGATGGCAGGAGGCCAGGAAGCCCAGCTAGGCCTACCCTCTCCTCCGGTTAACAGTTGTTCTCCATAATATACTGTTTTTCTCCCCCTCTCCCTCCATATGCTTCTTGCTCTATTTGAAATCTGGTCAGATCGGTCGCTTCTAGAGCAGCATCTGGTAGTTTATAATATATACCCTCTGGAAAAAAAATAAGTATTACATTTGTACAGTGCAAGACCTCACTGGAGCCATGTCCCTCGTCCTCATATTTCACATTAGCTCTAATAACTGAAGCACTGCTCCCTGGGGTTCCCCCCAGAGCCCTCTGCAGCTCTGCGAGGTCCCCTCTTAATCTTTTCTCTTTGCGAGGGATACAGACCTAGTTTCACTAACCATTTTGAAGCCTCCAATCTTGAAGTCATTATGGGACTTTGTTGTACTATTTCCATTTCTGTAATATTCCTTCCGTAATTAGGTAATCAAGACTGTGCGTCTTTCCCATGTGGTCTTTTGAGGTCAATTTTATTTATCAGCTTATTTACCCTTTATTATGCATTTTAAAAATTCTAGTTGAAATACCATCAGCTGGGCACATTGCTAGTCTTCACAGCTGTCTGCTTGCTATCGTAATTTCCTTTTTCCTCTTTTCCATCATCCATTTGCTGGTTCTGCCTGAATTTTGCAGCTGTTATATTAACAGAGGATGTTACAAGTGCTTGTACGCATGGTGAATTTTATGAATAGTCTCCTGTGGACACCAACAGGAGCACGGCATGGATTGACGTGTGGGTGAAGGTGTTGGTGGGACTGGTTTAGCATGAGTTCTGGGCAGAGACACCGTCCCTGGATATGCGATCAGATGATACCTCATCCGCAGAAGTCCTGCCCCTGTTTGCTCATGCCAGTGCTACGAGGCTGGAGGTCACACATGCTGCTGTACAGCTGATTTCACATGCATGAACACAGGACTTCTCAAGTCTACATTAGCACTATAAATATTCTTCCCAAGATAATTGACTGTCACCTGGACTGTGCTGCAACAGTAGAAACCTAACTTCTCATTTCCACTGCAATAATATGATTGCCTTCAACTTAGAGATACCCACCTTTGCGTTCAGACCTTTCTTATCAGCTATAAAACAACACTCTTAAATCCTTCCCCTCATTAATCTTTGGAGTAATACAACTGATAGCAGAGATAAAGCTGCCCTTGTTTCCCCACCTGTCAAAACCTTGTACCTATCCTCATCTTTTGGTTCTGTAGCCTCTGCCCGTTGCTGGGTGAGCTTCTCTTTTATTTCTGATCACTTTGGAACAAGCTCTAGTTTGATAGCAAACTTCCTCAGTATCTCTTTCCTTTTTGCTGCTCAAGACTGCTGCTCTACTAACCACCGTGTTCTCGTTTCAGAGGCAGCTGCACAGCTCCTGATAACCCTCATTGCAATGACATTTCAGCACTGGCTCTTTCTGGGCCAGCCCTCGTGACACCTGCCTGGCTGCAGCAGATGGCTTGGACCTCTCCTCCTCCTGGAGATCTTGATGTGTTTCAATGATGGAACTCAAAAAAAGTCTGGGGATCAGTAAGAAAACATGATGCCATTTTGCGGATGGAGGAAAGCAAGAGAGACTTCCCCATCACAGGGGTCCCTGTCCCCCAGGACAGCCCTGCTCCTTCACCTGGGGTACCTGGGGCACAAGCCTCATCACATCCTATTCAGCCCAGGAGCAACAAGCCTGGCTTCCTGAAGGCGAAAAAAATGTCCCCAGATCTAGGCTGCTTGACAAGTTGAATCCGTCAAACCTGATTTGCAGAAAGGTTTTTCCTTTGCCACATGAGGCTGCCTGTTATAGGGTTCATCTGTATATTGTACTTATAGACCTTTTAAGACAACACCATCAAGCTTTAAGACCACGCAGATTTGTGACTAGTACTCGAGATTTAATCTACCTTTTTGCCATATTAACCTATTAGTTATTTGTTTATTCCAGGTCTTATGCTTGATGCAATGTCCATCCTATCAATGCAGAGGTGACTGTGAAAATAGCATTTATTAAACTCTTCTGTGTCTACTGACGCTCTTTTAAATTTTACCATTTTAAGCCTCCCTCTCCCTGTTTTCAAAAAAGGATAATGAATAAGACAACTATGACTCTTGACAACACTGACTGAGGCTTCAACCATAACCAAACACAACTTATTTTGAGGCTTGAAAGCATTTGGTTCCTTGTTTGCCATTGTCTTTGTTCCTTTACAGTTTCATGCTGCTGCGCATAGTGGGCTAAATCAGAGTACAGGAGCCCCATGCTCTGCAACGTAGCCTGGAGAAGGATCTGCTCAAAACTGCCCACTCTTGTGAAATTTTCAATCTACACCTGTTGACCCAAGAGATTTAAACAACTCCAACAACTGTGTTTTATAAGGGAAAAATAAACTGAGTCCAAACTCCACACTATTTTGTATTCCCCTGTGAGTGCCTTCAGTGTTTGTTAGTACTTCAAAATTTAGCTTTGTGTGTTACAAACACCATCTTCTGGCAGTTTATCAGGTCTCTCCAGTATTGGTTTCAAAATAGATATTAAATACTGCTCTCGCACCTTGTAGCTGCAGTCATTTCCAAACATATTGAACAGCTTTTCTGCTCTTCAGCCGTCAAAGATTATGCACCGAGAATAAATTACTCAGCTGGATGCGTTGTTTGTAGGCAAACCCAGGCAGTGACAGTATCAGTAGTCCCTGTGTTTAAAAGCATGTAAAACACTTTCTCTTTTTTTTTTTTTCTGTGCTTTACACTGCAATCCTGGAAACAGCGGCTCAGCTCCATCCTCTGCACGAATCAGGATGCTGGCAAAGATGTCAGGAGGGATCACAGCTGTCAGACCATCCCTCACCCTTCATCCCGCGGCTGAGCCCCTCTGGCATGGGAGAGGGAGCCCTGCGGGAGTGGGGTGCTCCAGGCAGAGGAACCGGCCCCGTTTTATTCCCCCCAGCTCCCAGTAACTGCTGGGCTTTGCGTGCTCTCTGTCTTTAGTGTCAGTCCACGCAGAAAACAATACATACAATTTCCAGTGATCTCCTTTCACCCATCACTATAACTTAGATTTTCTTTTTTCTAATTTTCTTTTTATTTTCCCCAAAGAAAAATAATGTGCCTGCTGAGTATCAATAACTTTCCAGCATCAGGCAGCTTTCTGAGTTTTCCCTTAATTTTTCTTTTCCCTTAATTTTTCTTTTCCCTTTGTAATTTCTTATTCCAAGACCCGCACTGCCTGCTGCATCAGTGTCTCACACTGCTGTTCTTCGTTGACATCACATTTCCTTTGAACTGCTGAATTACATAAGATAGCATTCACAAACCCAACACTAAATTAGAAACCAAGCCAGAATTTGTTTTATCACCTTTCCTTTCCACAAGCCATGCTTCCTAGTATGTTTTCATACAAATGCTCACAAATAGCGAATTTTGCCCTAAAGTTGGAAACAATTTAAACAAGAGTTCAAATTTGTCTGGGACAGAAGTAGCAATAGCTCATAAATATTAAATCAGTTTGTTGAGGATCAAAAATGGTATCTGAATTAACATAACCAGCCACAAAATATCTCGGGTATCTTTAACCATCTAAACTTTAAGCTCCAGGTTTGCAAGGGTTTTTCTGTAGGGAATAGAAGAGATTGGTACAACCAAAGGGAATTCATTCCTTCCTCATCCTTTCTGAGACACCAATTTCTCTCCCTTTGAGAACAGAAGGAACTCAGAAGACAAGTTTAGGTATATCCCTAACTTTTAGCTATCTACAGCAAATATCTTGCTGTGGATGACTAATAAATAGTCCACAATTCAAGTACATGTGCAGAAACAATTTGTCTTACCATTTTGACAGAACAAGTTTAAAGGGAAAACAAAATCTACTTGCAGGCAAACTGCAAGCATAAAAGATGACTAAATTCCTTTAATTAAAAAATCAGTGTAAATAGTGCTCTTGTTGATACTAAGTACATTTGTGAAGCATAAATAGTTTACATCAAACCTTACATATAATAAATACAGGGACAGGCTTCTCACAGTGCATATGATGCCTTCATTACCCCTAAATATAATTCTGATCTATTAATCTTTGACTAATAAGGACTGGAAAACTGTATCTAAAAAAAATAATTCCTAAAAACAAGAAACAGGGGGTTTCTTCTCCTATTTTGTTTTACTTTCTGGCTACTTCTTGAGTCCTTTGGATTCTCTTAATTCTGCCTGATACGCAAGACAATCTTCCAGGGTAAAAGAGGGAGATTGTTGTATGCTCATTTGCTCTTGTCCTTTCACATAGTAGCTGTGATTCCCCATTACTTTGTCATCTGCAGCAGATCAGAAGCAGAAAATACTGTCTGACATGACACACTGCACTTTGACAGATCAGGCATAGCGCTAAGAAAACTTTTCTTCAGAGGTTTCCTATCTGTAGGTGTTCTCTACCTTTCTGGAAGATACAAACCCTTCCTCCAGGTCTGTCAAGTCAGCTTTGCTCACTGCTAACTCAGCTTCCTGGAGAAGGGTCAGAACAGTTTCAGGGAAAGAAATGCAAATATCCACAGATAGTTTGCCCTTTTCTAGCCATTGACCCTGCAGCTCAGCCTAAGCAGATACCCAGTATTCCCTGTCATGCAAACACCATGCAAATTTAAAGCATAGGAATCCAGTAAAGGTTTGTGGCATCAGCATTCAGTAAAGGCTTGTTCTGCTTAATATGAATACTGGAGGTATAAGGAGAGAAATGTCTCAAAGATAGTCATGAAGAGAGAATCCCAAGAGATGTTTTAAAAATAGGTGTTGCCATTTTTATTAGCAAAGTACAAAAGCAAAAGGGGAAAAAAAAGTTCAGAAAAAAAATCACTCAGCTTGTCAAATACTATTCAGAAATTTGCTAACAGTCCTAAGCTTAAATTACAGAGCAGAGTTTAAGATATTTTGAAATCTTACATGGCAGAACAAATTCTCTTTCCCACACTAATGGCTGTCTCTGTCTGTCTGTCAGCTCAGAGTTCAATCACGTATTCACAATAAAGTATGGGTCAAGTCCTAGAATGTCTGTGTCTTATAGTCTTATTCTTGGCTGACAAGTGGTACATCTAAATCAGTGTATGGCATTAAGTTATGGCCTGAAAGCAGGCTGGAGTGGTAAGACCAGTTTGGATGATGTATGTGTCTTATTCTCCCCAGCCCTCAACCTCACTCAGACCACTGACACAACTCAAAGACACAACTTCCAGCATCACTTATCTAATTGCAATTCTACAAAGGGAAAGCATAGCTCAATAGTAATACTGTATGAGACTTGTTTGGGCAAGTTTCTGTCATCTGGCTTCAGTCAAAAGATTATACACCAGTAATAGAAATTTATTCAGAGAAAGATATCCTGGCATAATAAGACCATCTCGCTTCATGTAATTATAATTCATGCATCCAGAGACAGCTGTCCATCAGATATATTATATTAGCTGGCTTTGATTTCTATAATCAGTTTTATTAGTATATTTATGAGCAAGAACAGCGGCATATAAAGAAGTTATGAATAAGTTATTATGTGTGCAGAATCAACATTTGGGATCTTCTAAGTCTTGCAGAGAAGCCAAAGTCTGAATGGATTTAGAGACTGAAATACTCCCCAAAACATGATCCATGCAGATCCATTCCAATAATCCACAGAGTCAGCACCACCCATGAAATCACTGGATTTATATAAACAAAAAATCTAAATAGGTTCTAAAAAAAAAAAATAGTAAACAATAATATCAAGGTTTAATTTATCTTAAATATTAGATTGATGTGGTATAAAAGGACCCTTCTTCAAATACAAGAACTGGTAGTGTTTGTCCTTGTTTTCCACAGATTAATATTCAGGCTATGCTAGATGAGGTACATGGGATTTAGAGAGTTTTAAGAGAGGACGGTCAACTCTTCTGGTAAAGATAGTGGAAAATGATGGAAATGTGGGACCAAAGTGAAAGCCACTGAAATAATTGTTGATGAAGACTAAGAGAAAACAACAACAGGCAGTGATGCAGGTAGATGATACAGAGGCAAGCATTAAGTCTCAGCAGCTCCAGAAATACATACCATTGGAGACAATTTTCTAGAAGCCAAATTCATCAACATAAAAATCATTACAAAGTCTATTAAACAGTTAACAGTTTTGAATGCTGAAGTGAGACAACTGATTTTGAAAATGTTCCTCCTTTAACAGGACAGCCTCAGGACTATACCCACTGCTAGCTGTAACCCTACCTGCTGCTCCTTCTCAAAGGTTTGTAAGAACTGAGTTCTGTCAAGCTAAATCTTTCCCTGTCCCTCAGGTCTTCAAGCCATGCTCAGACCATCCGTGTCATTCTGGTGGATTGGGAGACTTCAGACAACCGAAGGTGGGTACTGCAAGATCTAGGGGAAAATTAATTCCCATGCCAACATTTCCTGGTAAAGAGTGTCCTGTTGCTCAATTGTACCTCATTAAAACAGTTTGACCAAATACTTCAAGTTTCCTCAGCTTCCAGACCAGATCTCTTGTATCACTGAAGTTTGGACCACACACCATCTTTTAGCTTTTCAAACTACAACACCAACAGCTGGTGCAGTCCTTTGTGCATGAAATTTTAATAGTCAGGCCAGCACATCACACACTCTTCACACCCCTGCATAATTAAAATACTGATCCTCATAAAAAAAAATATATGTTTTTAAGGAGACAAATATATGCGTAATCAAGGCAAGGTCTGATTAATTACAAGGTCTGTAGACAAAGAAGAAGGATGCAGCATGTTTGCCATGCACATTCCTGTTACTACAGGATCAGCTGGATACTGCAAAAGCCCAAAACCTCTTCAGTGCATCCTGGATAGCCCCACCTAAGCAAGAAAAGAGACCAGACAAAAGTCCTCAACTGAGCTACAAAACTGGCCAGCTTCTCCCAGGTCTATCTTCACTGGCAAGTCCATCAGCCACCTCTAATACCTGTGTCTACATATCACAGAATCACAGAATGTCAGGGATTGGAAGGGACCTCAAAATATCATCCAGTCCAATCCCCCTGCCGGAGCAGGAACACCCAGATGAGGTTACACAGGAACGTGTCCGGGTGGGTTTTTAATGTCTCCAGAGTAGGAGACTCCACAACATATCCAACATTACACTTCACTGCCAATAGCTGCTCAAGTTCACTGTGGCAATAGCTGAGGCGGATGCATCTGGTCTGATGTTTGGATCTCAGAACAGACTTTTGCTGGCCAAAAATGCCACACTGAGAGGAGACCTCAGCACAAAAGAGCAGCTTGGTTTGATCTCTCAAGTTCACCTGCTGCCTAGCTACCAGGTTAACCTGCCAGTGTTGGTAAGAAACCAAGTAGTCAAAAGTGATTCAACCATCCCACTACAATCTTCTTGAAAGTCTTCCTTCAAGCTGAGTTTCCAAGGAGGTGAGGAAAGGTGGTAAGAAAGAATTTAGCAACTGCTTCTTTGAAAGAAGAGAAGTCTCTGGCAAGTGGTGGGTCCTGCACAACACCTGCACAGGGCTCAGGTGGAACAGATACTCAGTGTCCCAAGTATTGCCTGACATCCAGCAAGACCTACGGTCTGAAATTGTAGTAAAGATTGTATTTGACCATCAAGAACTTGTTTAGCCTCCAGAAAGAAAGTGAAAACCAGTGTGATGCTGAATGATCTTATTGGGACAGTAACTGGAAAAATCTCCACAGTAAGAAATGCTCAACTATCACCATGTGCAAAGAGCCTTGATGAGCCAGGTTGTTTACTGCTCACAGCCATCAAGCTATTCATGATTTCACTGACACTATGGTGAAGGGCACGGTAGCCATTCTTGGCCTCATTCCTAAGCACAACATATTGTTTCCAGAGCCCTTTGTGCTACCATCACTCCAATTAGGAACTAGAGTGCCTTCACAAATGTTCTGTCCTCCCACTTTGTCAGACAGAGATGATCTGAACACCATAGAAACCTTTGAGAAGGGGAAAATCACAGAAGAGACCATTTAAGGATCATAATGGCAATGAGCGGCAAGAACAGATGATTACAGAACTTCATAAATTTTAATCAAAATATCAAAAGAGTGTACTGTCAATGCAAAGATACCCTTCTCCTAATAGGAAGAAAAACTAAAGCAGTAGCTTTATAACATCCTTTGATGCCCTAGGATAGCAGGACCCCCGGAGCTGACTGTTGTATCCCACAATAGTTCATTAGTATTGAGATTCTTAATTCCCTTTATTGGATCCAAGTTTTGGCTTCTAAGACGTGACCCCTGAAGAGCCAGAAACTTCAGAGCGCTTTTTGCTACACACTTCCTCACTTTGGGCATTTAACTCCACACTTTTTAGAAAAAAACACGTGCCTTTGCGGCAGCAAAGGAAAAGGAATAACCATGTTATTTCTTAGCAAAATATTGTTATCACTCAGGCAAAGACCTTTACCACCAAATCATCATCCACACTGCTGTTCTCTTATAACTGTGGGTGAAATATGTCTACAGTAGAGCTGAAAATTCAAGACAGGAGGATGGAGTTTACATCTTCTGCTTCTGGACATACATAATATGCAAAATGTAATTTTGTGACTCATCCTCTTCTAGTTGTGACTCTTGAACAGAGAGTAATTTTCCACAAGTAAATCAGAAGGGAGCATCTTTTGAGTTAGAAAAGACAAATATCTCCACTGTCTTATGTAGTAGATTAAAAAAAAAAATACAAGTAAATTCATGTTCTGACTACAGGAACCTATGTACCCTATCTAGAAAAAAGTATCAGTAGGAGTCCACCAGTTCAACCATTCAGTCCTTGCATGCTGTTTACCTTTGCCTCACATTTCTCCTCATTCCACTGTCCCATAGAAATTCACTGACCTCAAAAAAGTTAAAAAAGGAATTAATTTGCCTTCCTCTTTTTTTTTTTTCTTTTCTCCCTATACAACAATGAGGGTCATATGTCCCTTAAAACCAGGAAAAAGTAATGCACTTAGGAGAAAAATGGGAAAGGAAAGAGTTAACCAGGTTTATAACTGTTTCCAGAGAGTACTTATTCAGTCTCTAAAAATGCTAATAGGAGAACAAAATGGAAAATGAACATGGCCACAGCAGACAAATTATTAATATTTAGGGGCTGACTATCACAGGCTTTAAACCAACAGAAGGAGGAAAGGCAATTTTAACAATATTGGTACTCAGACTAAACAAACTCATTAGATTTGGGGTATACCATCCCGTTTAAAAATAAAGGACATTTTCCCATTCTATACCCACTTGTTTTGAAGAAGGGGTTTATGCTTACATTCACACTACCAGCATCTGTGTTTGTGATGAGGTGCACACCTAGACATCACAAGTCCTGTCAGCCTTGTGATACCAAAGCAGAAAACAACCTGAAACAAGAGCCAGGCAAATAACCGAGAACAAAACACACAGCTGATTAGCACAGCCAGAGAAATTTTTGTGGATAACTTTGTTTTTCTTTAATTTTCCTGTCCTTTCTGCAGCTTTCCTCAGAGCAATATCTGCGAATAATCCCTGCTCTCCAGCTGATTAGGGTGGAGCTCCAAGCACGCAGCTAATATTGGCACGGTGACATTTGCACTGGTTTCGGTGGACACGAGCAGGTGCAAAGCGTGACCCGCAGGAGCGGTGCTGCCTGTCCCTCCAAGGAGGACACGGCGGTGCCGGGCAGGGAGCCTGGCAGCATCGCTGCCCACCCTCAGCCAGCTCCAGTAGCTCCTGCCTGCACCTTACACATCAGCTTTCCTGTTTAATGAAGTTGTGGCCTCTTGGCTTTCACCACAATGCAGTTCCCAGTCTTATTTCCCAAGGGTTCGTAGCAACAGTAACACACAGTATTTATAATGTGTCATAAAAATAAATATTAACAAAAAGCACTTGCGAATCTCTGCTGGTTTGGAATTTGCTTGGCATCACATATCCCCTAATGCATGCCTCCAAAACCAAAAGTTGTCTGCTGATGGAGGTGGTTTGTTTGTTTGCCTTAGTTTTGTTTTTTTCCTCAGTCGGATGAGCTCACACCACTGTCACAGCTAATAAAGTTAAGTACTGGTACAGCACTACCTTGCACATTGCCCTAATCACATTGCTCTCGAAATAAAGTCTGTCACCGCTTCAGCTGCAAACCTGTATTGCAAGAGCTTAATAACTTCACTGTGAACAAAACAAAATTACTTCTAGACTCAAACCCAGTGTGCAAGACTTCTGCCTATGGGGACACCTTTTATTTGTTGCAGGAAATACAAAAAGCATGCCCCAAATAGTGAAATAGATCTAATACATAAATACAATATATGCATGCACGTACACACATGCTGGCATATATGTGCATACGTGTGTAAGCAATCTCATGTGATATATTTTACATCCCTACCTACACTGCTTGCATAGAGAGGAAATAAATTCATCAGGAGCCTCTGACTCCATTCCATCACTTTCCTTGGGTTTTGGACTAATCTCAGTCTCTCCTTTTTTGAGTGTTTCTGCTTTTTGCCAAGAATAATAAATTTACGCTCACCCACCACAAATCGCACTGGCCTGAAGCTGAGGTAGGTGAGGTAAAACTCCAACCTTGAGCAGTAGGAGTTGTTTTATGTATCAAAATGTCCCATCTTTGAAGTTGAGTCTTAATAATGTCTTGCAGGAAAGCCCCAGGGCAAAGCCTTTCTCTGCCACAGACTTCTTGTATGACTTTGGGCAAATCATTTAGCTCTCTATTCCTCAGCTCCACCATTGAAAAATGGGAACAATTAAATTGCTCTACTTCATCAAACAACTGTAACAATAAATACACTATGAAATGCTCTAAAATGTCTGCGATGAATATTATCTGCTATACAGAGAGATGCAGAGCTAGGAAGGGGAGCCTTGTTACCCTTCTAAGTTCATGGCAATTTTAGGTACAGAAGCGCTGTTCTGAACTACTCTGAAAGTTTTTTTTGTTATAAAAACACCAATCAAGTAGATTCTTCTATAAAGACAATGTACTTTTTTTTTTCCCCTATTAAATAGTAGTGTAGACCCGACATGTGGTGTGTGGTACAACACACAGCTTTGCCATCACATTTCGAGGTGGCCACACGAGCTGATGGGGCTTATATGATGGATTGGAACAGCACCGATGGAGCTGTTTTACTCTGCCAGGTCAACATACCTTAAGACCTGCACTCCTGACTCAGATGCCAAGTCACACAACATTTGTTTACCCTCACAAGGAAGGGCAGAAAATAACTGTGCCTGGGGCTTGTGGCAGCCCAGCACCTGGGTGTCCCCCTTCATCTTGCCAGGGAGGGTCTGGTCCCAGAGCAGAAGGAAGGGGAAGCTTCATGCAATGGCTTTGGGACACAGACCTGGAAGTTCATCCTGTTGTTTAGATGGATAATGCACCAGAAGATGACCCCCTTCCACGACTGTAGCTGTGGGAGTGAAGCCACAACTGCAGGAGAGCCTGGGTAAATGGGTCCTGCCAGAGGCAAAGGATTTATTTGCAGAAAAGGCAGGTAGAGTTTGGTAACGCTGCGGCCAGCAACATGGACAAAGGGAAGGAAAACGACCAGTGTTGGATTAAAAAGAAATTAAACACAGCATCACCACACTCCCACTCACTCATGGCAGAAACCAGCACAGAGGGATGAGTTGTCCCATCAGTAAGCCAAAAGCTGGTGCAGGTTTTTGCCACCAAACCCTCCACCATCTCATTTGCCCTTTGCTTCACCTCCTTTCTTGTGAGGTCTCTACTCAAATCCTGAGCCTGAAAAAAGCTCACAGCATCTATGTTCCCACTGCTTGGTACAAATCCTACCCCCTCAATCATCAGCTCCCTTTGGGCCCCTATGCACTAAACAATAACATTGGGATCCCCCAAAAAGTGTTCCCACAGCTTTCTGGGTCCATTTCAGCTGGAGATGGCCACAGCAAAGCAGTGTGGTCAGATGGCACAATTGGACTGACTCGTCTGTATTTGCCGTGTATGGGGCAGCAGCTGGGAGAGCCTGGGGTGCCAGGGCAGGGTCTCCCGGGTGCTGGCTCCTATGAGTCCTCCACCCATCAATCTTAGGGCAGTATGCCGTCATGGATAAATAGCAGCTGTTGCAGTAAGCTCATCGGATAACAGGCACATATATTAAAGAACCTTTAGCACACTTACTAAAACATATATTTAGCTAGGGAAAATAATCTTGCCCTGCCTATAAAAGTCAAAGTTTGCCTTTATAAATAACTTCAGAAACCCTGCACGCATCTGAGGAAATGGCAATGGCGTGCGTGCTCAGTCTCCTTCCCTGAAAAGATCTCTGAATAAAATATAAACACACTGAAATATAAAGAACAGTTTGGTGAAGATAATGAAATCTAGTGAAGCCAGTAATTTACTCTGTAAATCATATAGCTACTTCTTCCTTGCAGTTGCCTGCCCTGATTTACATCATGAACCTTATTTCCGAGCCTCTCCCCGCTTTATTGCCAGCGCGGGGGCACTGACTACAGCTTCTGCAAGTCTTTGTGTCTGGTAAAATGTTTCTTTATACCTGAAAAGTGTCACACTCTAAATATGCCACATTAGCTTGGTACACTTGTCCTTTTTTCCAGTTTTCTCTCAGATCTTTCTAAGAAGAGGAGGAAAAGCAGGTAACTAAAATGCCTATTTTGCACCCATTCTCATTGTCACAGTATCTGGTCTGAGGGCTCTGTTGGTGCTGGCCACGGGGAGCTACAGAGAGGATCCCCCCCATGCTGCCTGGGGACCCCATAGTACCCCCAGTCCTCCCAGTTCCCCCTGACTCCCCAGTCCCCAGCATCACACAACCCTTTCCCATTTTATTCACGGCATCAAAACCTCTCCCCATCAGCACGCAAAGACTTTGAACTCTCAAGCTTTCCTGTGCACACAGCATTATCTTCAAGAAGGGGCTGGAAATAATTGGGTGCTGTTGCCTCGATAACACAGTACACTCGGGCATATGGAAATCTGAAGTAGCGCCGAACACTCGGGGACAAGCGGCGAGCCCGATGTGCCAGGGAGCCGCGGCACCAGGCTCAGCCCCAGCCTCATTGCTCATTCACGTCTCTCCTTGAAGTCTCACCACACCGAGGTGAGGCTGGATCTCTATGAATTCAAGCGGGTTCCCCTCCCGGTGTATGCGTGTACATTAGGCAGGCATATTATGCGTACGTCTCGCTCTGCCTGGGTCTGCGCAGGAATAGAGACTGCAGGGAAAAAATTAGATCTAGATGAGTCTTTATGATGTGTGTTCCTTCGGTATTAAGATCTCTTCAGGCTTTGTATATCTGGTAATATTGCTCTCATTTTAAATTCTCCTAGTAATAGTTTTAAAAGAAAATTCTTTGTGACAACTGGTGTTGATTTAAAACTAATGTTTAGCCAGTAATGGGTAATTGTATTAGACTAAAAAAGAAGCTGCTGTATATTCGACCCCAGTCTGATTTTTAATTTACTGCATCATCAGCTACTTTTATGATACTATTTAATCTGCTGAAATAAAACTATTGCTCTATGAATATAACATTCAAGAAAGATTGTTTTTAGTTGCTCTGCTCTTGGGCCTGAGTTGTTAATTATTATATGAATAATTCCTGCTAATATATTTATTTATATTTGTTTTAATTGTCACAATACCCAGAGAAGTAAGGTGCTATAGTTCACTATGAGCTCATTTCTAACCCTTAAACAGGGAAACAGAAAATGCCCATCACCACTTCGCACCCATAGAGTTCACAAAATGCATTCTGCATTTCCATGGTGGAGGGGGAAGATGCCAAAACAATTTCCATCTTTATTTCCCCCCCGGTAAGGACCTGCACCTCCCTCAGCGGGGATGACCAAGCTCACAGCCACACGCAGCACAGCAACTGCAAAGCTGCACAGGCAACCGGCGCAGCTCTGGCCAGGAATCTGGTTCACGTTTCCAGGACCTCCGCAATGTGCAGCAGTGCGGGGGCCTGATCCTGCTCCCTCCTCCCCAGGGCTGCATCCCTGACAAATGCAGCCGGGACACAGCAGTAGGTTTGCTTCCTCGAGTATTAAGAAATCCGCCCCAGGGGGCCTGTTTCTACCCCTCCGGCATCAATGGAAAGACCCCCACGGAGTCAAGTGGATTTTAGATGGAGCCCCATAGCCTCCGCATGGGTATATCCACACATGGAGAAGAAGCATGTGAGCTACCTTTATATAAATCATAAAAAACAGTGTTACAAATAGGCATTTTTATGTTTTTCTTGCTTATTAACTTCCTGCAGAAATAACGTGCATCGTGGTCATGCAAAAACAGCCCTCTGCCTCTGTCTACACCTAGCACCAGTAACCTTCTCAAAACAATCCACTACCAGATTAAAACACCATCAAAAATATTGTGCTGCTCATATCAGATGAGAAAGAAATACCCATTAGAGGGGAGAGTCTATCACAACGAATAATCTACACCCACCTAGTAAAAAAAAAAAAGATTTTTTTTTATTTGCTACTCCTTTTAATAAACAGTAAGCTCTCATAAATATTACCTGTGAGATAAATGAGCATGTTGGAAGCTAAAGACTCAGGGTATAGCCAAAAATGTATATCTGTGGCATGTGAGTTGCTGATTTTTAATGTTCACAACATATTTATATTGTACCTTTAGGTTTATTTACCCTGATAAATACTTGATTACCTGCCTGTGACAACTGGGGGAGAAGGCTGTTGTCAAAACTATTATAATATGACCAAGTAATAGTTACAAGATAAAATAAGGTAAAACAAATAGTTCTTAATGCTGTGCAACCACCTATTATTTTATCCAAACAACTTCTGTTTTTGTTATCTCTTTATGGTCAAATGCCTATTCCCTAGAAAGACAGAAGTCTCTTTTTACCTCAGTAATTAGCTTGTTTGAAAGCTCCCACAAATTCTTCCTATCATAAATTTTACATTGCTCCATGCACAATAATGCACATAAAATTAAATAAACAATTTAATTAATTTAATTAAAATTAAATATTAAACATATTGTGTATAAGAAGCCCATGTCTTTGATTTAATTGGGCAGGAGTACCCAAAGCAGTTTGGGTAACAGTGAAAAATAATTAAAAACAACAAGTACGGTAGCCTCTGGGTACGAAGAGTAGTTGGGAGCTTTCTCCTGAGAAAGGTTTATTTAATTAAAACTAAACTAATCTTTGGAAAACACTTGATAAGCATTTCATAATACAAATCATAATCCAAAAATGAAGCTTATACTTCGGCTACATGATACTGGAAAATAATATTAAATAATTCAATTCTGCCATGAGCTACTTTCCCAGCATGCACAGAATAATTCTGCAGACAGCATGTTTACCACCTTTAAATTTTCTGTAACATTTAGTTCATCTAGATAAATATTAGTAAATTATATGAAGGCATAATGGATCCATAAGTGATAAGGCTGAGAATTAATGCTTTATTCAGACTGTTTATTGCTTCTTGTAGATCTAATACCAGACAAGGAAAGCACAGCTAACTTATTTACGAGACAAGCTGTGCCTGCATTGGCAGGTGAGCCATTTGGAAGTGTTTGCCTTTTCCAACCTATTCTTCGACACCCTTCATTCATAATAGAGAATATTATTTCCAGGATCTCACACCACTGGAAGAGGAATAGATTATTTATAGGGTGGTGTCTCTATCAATACTTCATGTTGCCAAATGCTAGTATTTCTATACCATCCGGTGATAATTTCAGCTCCCTGAAAAACTTGGATCCCACCCAAGGTGGCAAACTATCCGCCTGGACATCAAACAGTCTGCCTTGCACAACTGCTCACAAGCTGGATTGCAAATGCTGACAGGCTTTATAGGTCATTTCAAAAACAAATGCTTCATTTTAACACCTTAGACGGCAGCAGCTCCTACAACAAGCTGCCGATGCCAACTGGCTTTTTCAAAAGTGAATGTATCCAAAGAGATCCTAATTGACACTTTCAGGCAAGTGCCCAGCATAACTGAATGTTACTCAGGTTTCTGGAGAGCGCTTTTAAAGTGACCATATAATTTAAGTGACCTTTGAATATAATTTGAAATGCTACTGTAGAGCCCAGTTCCTCTCCTACTGAATGGGCTCCATCAATGGGGAAACTCTCATTGATGCTAATGAGGGCAGGAGCGGGCACTTCCACCGCTGGCTTCCATTGAATTACCCAGGTTGCTTTTTCTGTGGGAGCTTTTTTTTTTTCTTAATACATTCCTGGAAGGATCCTGTTAACTGACTTGGAGTTACTTTGGTTCATATCATACCCGCAGCTTTTTAGCAGAGGACCAAGTGATTTAGCAGAGATTTCTGTTGAACAGAGATACAATAGGGCCCTTTACAGGGTGTGGGAATTTCCCGCATGTTGATTAACCTCGTACTGTAAAAGACTGTAGGCCAAATCCTTCAGTCCTCATGCAGACAAAAGTCCACAATGACTTATCCAAAATCTCCCTGCAAACGCTCATTAAAATCAATGGCATTTTTTTCCTTGATAAGGGCTGAGGATTTGGCCCAGTGATTGTCTTTGCAATTGGGCATCACCAGGAGAAGGGGATTACTGTGACACCAAGCCAGCAGCAGGGACTGCCTTGCCCCAAACCTCAGGCACTACCTTTCCTCTAGCCCCAAAAAACAGTAGCAAAAAAAACAAAACACACAAAAAATTATCAAATCACAGTGTCAGTGCCAGCCCTGTGCCCCACTGTGCAGTGCTGGGTGATGCTCTGCATCAGCCCTTGGACCACCACCCTGATAGCCACGCAGTGCCACCCCAGGGAGCCCAAAAAACAGGCAGGGTGTCAACCACCAACCCACGAGGGTCCTGTGCTCCCCACTGTAGCTGCTATCAAAAAAACCTGAGGCTTACATCCCCTCTGGGACAAGATAGCCAGCAATTCAGAACCAACTTAGAGGACAGTATGTCCATCCAGAAAATAATAGAAATATAACAACAACAACAAAATAAAAGAAAAGGTGGGCTGCTTTCTATTTGTTTGTTTTGGCCATATCATAGCTCAGACCTTCTTTGCCATTGTGGTTCAATATTTACTGATCGAAAATATAGACTAGCTGCAAGTCACAGCATTTGCCAGAAAGAACGATTATCATCAGAAAGAAATGGGCATTAAAAGAATAGCTCTTCCATTTCCAGCATATAAAACAGACATTCAGAAGAACAAACAGAGCAGAGGAGAAATAATGGTCATTTGCAAGTAAAATATTACTAAACAATGTAACATTGGATTAACTGTTTCATGTATTTATTGTGAAAGAATATATAGAACTTTACATGAGAAACTATCAGTACAAGCAAGAAATAATGCAGCCTTTTAAATAGCTTGCTCATAAGCATAATGCTTCTGCACATATAGCACACGAGGTTGCTGCCACTGGAGCCTGTGCAACAGCTACTATTAAGTTCAAAGGGGTCAGGATCAGGCCCTGAGGTTTTGAACTTTTCTCCTGTAACATCCCTCTCAATGATATTGCAGACCCCCTGGTCTCAGCAACATTAATGTGCTCTGGACATATTTATGGCTTAGAATGTGCAATATGGCAAAGAGGCACCGTAAGATGAGGGCTGATCCTGAAAACTGTGGAGTGACTTTTTCTTTCTACGTACATTGAAAAAGAAAAGGAGAGGATAGAGGGGTAGGATAAAGAGGAGGGAAGAAGAAAAAAAAGTAGGCACATATTGAGTCCAGTCCTGCATTCGTGCGAAGCAAACCATTGAGCCCACAGCACAGTAGCGAGGGCTGACTGGACCCGACAAAACCCGACTCCATTTATTGTCTTTTGTTGTGGTGTGCCAGGAATGCAGGAGCTGTAGTTATTCTGAATTAAAGCTGGCTCTGGGGATGGCTTTGTACTCCCAGGACCTGTGGATTGCTGAGAATGGGTACAGCTCTGATCTCTGGCTTTAGAGATTTTTCTTCCTTCTAGAGCTATTTAAAATAGTCACATAATAATTTCATTAACTCCGTGGCAAGTGATAAATTACATGAATTTGTAATTAGTTTGCTGCTCTTACATAAGCTCAAATTAGATTAATTTGATATTCTCTTACCCAAAACACAGCTCTAAATAGGAATTTCTGACAAATGTGATATGCAGGTCTATTCTAACACTTGTCCTGGTTGACTCAGAAACCATTCACAATTCAATGCGTGCTTTAACGCTGACCAAAAAAATTAGTACAAAGTTAATTCTATTATTTTTACTAAAAACTGAGATTCCTATGCAACTGTTTTTTTAAATTAATTTAACTGACCATAAAACCCAGTTAACACAGAAACATTTTCCTAGGTCTTTTTGTAAATGAAAGAATCGTTGCAGAAATAAAAGCACATAAAGAATTGCAGTGGTATGGTTGATCACTGCTTTCCTGGCAAACACAATTACTGTCTATTGAGATAATTAGAGCACCAGCAGTAGAGATGCATAAGATAAGAACAGAGAAATTTAGGGCTGGATCAGTGCAACCTTTACTCTGTGTGATGCAAAAGGTTGGGCCAAATGACCCTAGAAGTTGTCTCAAACTCCATCTTGTTTCATTCTACGCATAGGGAAAAGTCATTGATTTTCAGTACTTGAACTCTGCCTGCAAGTGCACCCCATCCAAATTAAACAAATCTCTAAACTCTTTCAAATTGTTTGCAAACAGATCCTGAAGCCCTGACTTACTTCCAGCTTCATACCTACAAAATTCCTAGTGATTTCAAGGATGATTTTGGTAGACATACAAAAATGATAAGTTCAGTTCCCAGAATTGTGGGTGCAATGCACTCTGAGTGGATTTAGAAAGAACCCAAAATATAAAAAGTTCTTAAAAAAAAAAAAAAAAAAAACCAACTCTATTTGGCCTCTAATATATAGTAATAACAATAATATCATACATGTTCAGTCATGCACATGTTTTCATAAACCATTTTTAATAATTTCTTGGACATATAGAAAAGTTTGACATGTGACAAGCATCTGTAATTTTAAATAAAGCTTTCAAGTAACTTTTCAAGCTCAGGGCAGCAAAACCCACTGACTGTGTAACGCATATCTAAGTACAAAAACCCACTGCAGAGGTATAAGCCTTCTGGAAAGACAGAAGCATGGGCTGGATGCCGCGGTCTCCTCCTCACTCAGTATCACCACTGCAGGGATTTTTCCGAAGCTGGGGTAAACCACCGTACAATGGAAAGGAGCCTGCGCTGCCTAATTCGCCTTGTCACACAGCGGTGAAAACAGCAGAGCTAAACCATTTTAAACCAGACCTCCATTGAGGGCACTGCCTTCAAAATTAATTCTGTGATGGATTTGGGGGGATGGCAATGAGTACACCCAGGAATTTCAGGCAGTGGTCAAGAGTTAGTGGATTAACAGGGATCTGCAGGATATCGAAGCTTTCCATAGCACCCTGGGCTCCACTCTTTTTGGGAAATACCTTTCATTCAAGCTATTGGGTTAGAGCTTGTCACTGCCCTGCACCTCAGCCAGCTGACAGGGGCTCAGCATTCCGACCAGGGTCAGTGCTCAGGAACTATCCTGGGTGGGAAGATGGAGGTTCTTGGCACTGCTAATTGCAACCACACCTTCACCTGGTTGCTCAGAAAGGTACAATATGCAAGACACAGAGGAATACTCCACTTTCTGCTGGCACTGCTACATGCCTGTTATTTTTGCAAAGATTTCTCCTATCTACAACAATATCCAGGCCACTAATCTATTGTTGTAAGTCAGGCTAAGCTGATGCTCATTTTTAAATTAAACCTCAGGTGAAAGTTGGCAAATCCGTGTGTGTATGGTTTTTCCTCTGCTTGCAATCTTGCGTGCACATAGCACAGTGCAGGTCCTCTGACCTCTGACTGGTGGGGTTTTATTCCTGACAGGCTAGATGTGAATAAAATCATATGGAGCTGTGTTTTTTACAGTTCAACCTTCTGAGTCCCATTCTACTGCCATTGAATGGCAAAACTCCCAACTTCGCTAGTCATATCAGATTAGCTTTGTTCCACAGACTGAAACAATCTAATAGATACCAGGTGTCCTTGGTAGAGCTTGTGTGGTCTACAAGTAAGTGGAACATATTTTAAAAAGTCAAATATGAAACAGCTACATCACAGAACCTGTAATAACCCCAAACTGGTATTATTATCTATGGAGGACATGATCGGTATCTAAAATGTGACTCGATATATATTTATATGATGCATCCCATAACAGACATGTTCTGAGGTAAACTCAGCTGCATGTTAAACCACTACAGAAACAGATCCATATTTATGCTCATTTCCACAAGAAAGCATGGCTCTCGTGTGTTTTTACTTAAGGGAGAGAGCCCCAAACAACCTTAAATTAATCCAGAAATCCACTTTAAATATATGACCCTGCATGTATAAAGACCTATAGAAGTTAAAGGCTGCATGTGAAACCTCTTGGCTGCTGCTCTAACATTTAGCTCCCTTCTCACTCCAAACTGTAAACTTCCAATTCCCTATCTGCTTCTCCACAGTCATGGAGCCTCACCAGCTGCTCTGGTAGCATGGACTGAAGGAGACAACACAGTGATATAAATACCCACTCTTGGACTGCACCAGGACATCCATCACTGTGCAATGGCTGTAGCTATAAAATGTGCAAGAAATTCCCTTGTGCTATCTCCTAGCCTGTAGGTCCAGCCTTGCCCAGCTCAGTAGAAACATCTCAGTGCCCTGCTCTGTGTCAAAAGTTGTTCTGCTCAGTCCAGGGCCTGACTCTGATTCACAGCACCTACAGATAGGGGCTCAGTTCAGTCCTTGCTTGTTTTGCCCAACAGAGGAGCAGAACCTCCAGCCCAGGACCCATCACACAGGTACAACAAGGTCAATAACCTAGGAACACAGAAATGTGGAGATCCCAAGGGAAAATTCAGCCCTTACCAGAGAAAAATAACAACAACCAAAAAAAAAAAAAGTACTGATCATTTTTTTTCTAATCCAATTAAAGGTCCTCAAATATGGTAAGGTCTACCTCAGTTCACAGCCAGAAGAATATCTCCTGGGGCCACCTCTTGGGGTTGTTTGCATGCTGGTGCTCAAGTCTTCTTCTCTGCTCTTGCCTTGCAATTCCATGTCTTTGGAGCAGCTTCCATAGATGTCCCTGACTACAAAGTTGGCCCAGGGCTCTCATGGGCAATACTAATATCTGATAGATTAGGAGCTGGAGTCAAGAGGCTTCAAAACTCTTTTTCACCTCTTTCTGCTAGGGAAGCAGGAGCATACCTCTCATTAAACCTCCCTCTTCCACCCAAAGCACTGACTGTTATCTCTAAGGGTTGATGGACAACATGTGTTTGCCCTCGTCCTGGCCTAATGGGAAGCACCTTCCCAGCTGGGGTCCAGGTGCTGCTGCAGCAGCCCTGAGAAATGAGAGCACTGCAGCACTCGAGATTATACTCCCAGGCAACATTTTAGGCAGCTGAAGCTGCCGGTGGAAAGGGCCAAGTTGACAGCAAAACGGCTGCTGGGGTCAGTGCCGAGATCCTGAAGTCAAAGGGTGCACGTTCAAGTTTTGTTTTGTTTTTTAAAGCTGCACCAGGAAAACACCAAGCCCTGTTAAAGAGACATGATCCAATTAGTATTTAATTTGGTATCTGAAAATCGAGTGCTATCTCTAGCCTTATCTTTTACCAGCCATCCTCTTTCATTTAAGCCTCCTTAAGAGGCTTAAATACTTGTACTTTTCCAATAAAGATCTTGCAAAGTACGGTCAAGGGTAGCTTATTTTAACATTCATCACATTTAACAAGACTTTTACCAGAGCTGAGAGAACGCGTAACTAATTGTTGGAAGATCTGGTCAAGTTTATTGTAACGGGTAACTGTCGGGCAATTATGATTTATTTATTCAGAGGGAGATAAGGCACGCATTGTTCTCTGGAAGAACACCGAAAAAAAAACCCACACAAAACCAGGGCTGATCTTAAAGTTAATATTATTTCCCATGCTTTCTTCAATCTTTTCATAACTAAGGGGGCTCACCAGCGCACAATCCTCATTGGCTCCCTTCACTCCAGATTTTGGGGTTTAAGCTTAACCTCTCCCCAGCCTGGCTCCCGGGCCCGGAGAGGCCATGCAGTTGTGTCTCCTCCTCCACGTATTTCGTAAAGGTCTGTTGTCGTAATGGGACACCTGAGAACGTCGGTGTCCCCCGCAGGGTCCCCGAGAGGGCGACCAGTGCCCGGCCAGAGCGCCTACGGGGAGCCTGGGCAGCCCGGGGCCGGGGGACAGGGTAGGAAGGGGGGTTCTTTTTTTATCTGACAACCAAAAAAAGGAAGAGGGAGAGATCAAAGAGGAAAGAAAAGTGCCCCGTTGTTGCCACCGTTCCTCGGGTTCCTCCTGTGCTTTCTCGGGGAGCAGCGTGCCCTCGCAAACTGAGACGGCGGGGAGCAGCTCCGCCGGCACTGGGGCTGGCGGAAGAGCACGGGCCCGCACGGCCCCACTGCGAACGCAGCCGTTTCCCACACCCCACCCGCGCAAACAGATCCCGGGCTGGGCAGCCGCTGGCGCCGGCTGGGACGGGTGACAGGTGGCGGTGGGGCACTGATGCCAAGGGGCACCCCGAGCCCGGCCCCCCTGGGTGCTGCCTGCCCCCGTCCCCTCCACACCCCTCCATCCCTGTCCACCTCCGGCCCCCAGGCCGGTGTGTGCCCGGGTGACTGCTGCCAGGTCTGCCTGGCCCCGAGAAACCCTGGGGCTTTGCTGGAGACCGGGCAGGGCTCTACCTGCCTGGCAAGGGGGGTGCTCGGATGCGGTCGCCGAGGGGGAGCAGTGCCCCATGCTACCCCGGCTGCGCCCGGCTTGCGGCTGCCTTTTCTTCTGGCCTGACCCTGCTATTCTCTGGGCCAGGCGGTTCCAAGCAGCCCAACCGAGGATGAGAAAGGGAAAAGAAAAAAAAAAATCAGAAAAAAATAAAAATAAAAAATAAAACCGAAAGATGCCCAGGCGCGCCTGTTCCCTGGCACCACCCTGGCGCGACGGCTCCTTCCCCTGCCCGAGCCGAGCCCTGCGACCGCAGCCCGGGGACAGAGCGGGGCTGCGTCCACCGCCCGCCCCCACGACCGCACCGCCAGCACCAGCATCGTCACGGCCATGGGCCGCAGCGGGGGCGGCTCGGCAGACCTGTCCCGTCCCCCTAAACCTCCCCCCCGGCCCGCGACGGTTATGCTGCTGCTGCAGCTAACAAAGTTTTTATTCGCACCCTTCTTATCTCCAAACTGACAAACTGACCAAGAACAAACAAAGAAACTCTTTTTAATGTAAGGGTTGCTCACCTGGTGCAGTAAAGATCAGATCTCAGAGCAAAGTACTTCTACTTCCAGCAAAGTCTGGTGCCTCGGCTTATTCAACCGGAAGACAGAGCTCCATTAGCTCGTTTACATACACTTTTAAATCTGTTTCAAAGACATTTGATGTAGAGCATAAAGATGCACCTTGCGCGCTGCTGTCAACAGCCAGCCCGAAGCTGGGGCTCGGGCGCTACGTGTTCAACTCCCCAACAGAGGGAAAGTTACAGATTCGGGTTTTTTTAACTCAAAATTTATAACCCTCTTCTCCAAATTTCAGCCCTTCGCCATTCAGCAAAGCTTTCTTCCGAACGGTTTTAGATTCAATCGGAAACCGTTTGAGTTGTGTTTTGTTCCGACCGCCGCTCTGCTTTTATTTGTTGTGAGACAAAATAAAAGTTAAACCGAATAGGTTTCACCGGCAAGAAGCCGGAGTCCGGGGGCGCGGCGGCGCGGAGTGAGGTTCCCGCCGGGACCTCCTGCCGCATCCCCCGGGACTCCTATGGCGGTTTCGGACGCGCTGGGCGGCCCTCCTGGGGGCGACAACCTTGGCAAGACCTGTCTCTATAGCCCCCACCCCGCCCAGCCGCGATCGGCTTCGGACAAGGCTTCGCCTGTTCGGCGAGTGGAGCTCGTACCTCCGCTTAGTCACTTGTTAGCGCTGCTTAGGACCTTACCCGACGGGGAGAGAGAGGTGCAGTGCTTGGTAATGTTCATTGTAAACCACTGTGATATTCACTCGCTTAATTCCGGCGTGGCCTCGAGCACCGCAGGGAGTTGCGGAGTGAGCCCGGTACGGGTGCCGGACCCCCGAGGTCCCCCCTTGTCGTCGCAGTCTGACTCCCAGCGCCCTTCGGCGGGTCGGACGCGGCACTCGGTGTCCAGGGGCAGCGCATCTCTCCTCGGCCGTAGCCGAAGCGACGGCCCCCCGCACCCACGGCCCTCCAAGCAGAGGGGAGGGGAGCAGAGCCTTCTTGTAAAGCTCCCAGCCGTCGAAGCCGGCAAGATAAACATCGTTAGAAATCATTGTAATTGGGATTGTGAAATCTGACCTCTGACCCGTCGGGCTACGTGTCACAACCGTGTCTGCTTTGATTCCTCGAAAGGCAGCACAAAGGAACAAGCTCCGTAACAGGAGGCAGCGGGATCTGCACCACGGCCCGAGGGGAGTGACGAGGGGACCACGCGTGGCCTTGCCCCCCTTCCCCCGCGACTCATTTGCATATGCAAAGCAGCAGGTCACCGGGCCAAGCCCCCCCGAGGGTCGCCGGGCCGGTGCCGGGGTCCTGGAAGCGGTTGTGCTCGGCTCTCGGGGTGCTTTGAAGGGAGAAATGAGCGTCGATGCGTCCTTCCACCAGTGGGGTCGGGGGTCGCCTGTTCGGTGTTGGCTGAGAGTCACACCCCACAAACGCGCTGCTGCTTGCCGAGAGTAGGGGTGTGGGGGAGCCGACCCCCAAGGCAGGGAGGGAGGGGAAGGTACCGCTTTTCCTCCAGGGCTTTTCCTTCTGGGATTGTGGGTGCCCCCTCCTGGGGCTTGGGCTCCCCGGTCTCATCCGCTCCCCCCAGCCCCCAGCTCTCCGCCAGCGGCCCCGGTGCGTGTTCCCCGCCTCCCCCCGCCGCTCCGCGCACACCTGGTCCCTCTCCGACGGGGAGGATGCTGCAGCTCCTGCTCTTACGTCTCGGCTCCTCGTAGCCGACCACGGGGCTGTTGCTGAGCCCCGGGGGGAGTCCCCCCCTCGACTGCCGGCCGGAGAGCACCCCTCGCGGGGCTGCCTCTTCCCGGCACCCACGAGAGACCGAGGTCGCTCGTGGAGCTAGCGAGGGCCCCTCATATGCCCCGCTCAGCTGCTCTCGCCAAGAAATCCTAAAAGCATAATTACATTAAAAATCCTGATTTGTTTAAATAATCCTCTTTAGGCTCTCTTTAATCTGCCCTATATTTTCCCCGTCGTCTTTATTCCTGACTTGTCCAGCTCAGCTGAGCTTGACTGGACACCCTGTGTCTGAGGAAATCCCTCTTCAGCCTTCTTCTCCGGAGATCCCCACCCTGCGGGTGATCCCCGCGCCTGGGAGCCTGTCCCGGCTGCAGGTAGGCAGCGGGGATCTGTCGGTGGGGCGGGGGTAGGCGAGGGGCCCCTCGACAGGGCAGTGCCGGATCCTGCTTTCAGAGAGCGTCATTACTCGATTTTTAAGAAGAAATTACATTTATCGCCTGTACGGCTCCAGGCAGCAGCAAGTGAAGGGGGGCCGGAGGAGGTTCTGACTCTGTCCCGCAAACCCCGCACCTGCCCCCGGCAGGGTGGCCGCTTTCCACCCCGAGTGGTGCGATTCACACTTTGAAGGACGGTTTCTTTTCCTCGGTGTGGAAGACTTTATGTTCCAATCCCATCGAAAAGAGAAGGAAATGCACAACTTTAGATGGCGCTGTACAACATTTATTTAAACCCTCCGAGTATTCCCGACTCCTCGGCCTGCAGAGAGGAGTAAAGGCCTCGGCGGGCAGAGCAGAGCTGGGCTAGGCGGGAGTGGGGTGGGATGCGCTGGGGTGGGATGTGATGGGATGCAGGAACGGTTCTGCCCCGTCGGCCGCGGGCATGGAGGGCGCGGCGCTGTCACTGGGCAGGGTAGCCCCGGCCTGCGCCTCCGTCTCCGGTCGGTGACAGCTGACTGCAGTGCTAAGCAGAAATAGTTAAAAAATAAACAAAAATGGCAGAAGCCGCCTCCCGCTGCCTCTCTGCTCCCGTTCTCCTTCGCACAGACGGGAAAACCTCTAACGCCTCTGACGGGGAGAGGATGGGTGAAGCTGCAGATTTGATAGGAGCTGCAGGCTGTGCCAGCCGGGTATGCTGCTGCTCGTCCACGTCCGCGCCCGGGCCCGCCTGCCCCGCTCCCCTGGGGCAAGAGATCGGCTTTGCCCCATCCTCTGGGATGCAGGAGAGGGGCTCCCCTAGCTCGGATCTCACCCCGGCTTCAGCTCTGCCCGCCTCTCTCCTCCTCCCCGCCGGCTGCGGGCCTCTGGGAGGGATTCAGAGGAGCAGAAAGAAAGATAAAGGAGAGGAAAAGCAGACAGACAGTACCGTCGGGAGGGCCGGCGGTTATCCACCCGCCCCGGCGCCCGGTCTCTGCAGGGACCCCGGGGAGCGGACCCCCAGCGCTCGTCCTCGGCTCCGCGGGGCCCCACGCAAGGCCCGCGTGGATTGCAGGTCCGGCCACGGCTACCCTCGACGGCCTGAGGACAAAGGTACGGGCACGGCCCGACCCCAGCCCGACGGTGCCCCCGGTCCAGTGGCGAAGAGAGCCGCAGCCAAATTTAACCGGGGTGGGTGGAAAACCGGAGCGGAGGCGGCAGGCTGGGAGTCCCGCTGTGCCGCCGGCCCTCCACGACCCCGCGCTTCCCACGCACACGGGCAAACGCGAGCCCGAGCCCTAAAAAGGGGAGCGGAGGGTAGGGGCAGGGAGCGCTCCCGGGGAGCCGCTGCGCAGCGCCCGTGCCGAGCGGCAATCTCTCCGGTCCTCTCCTCGCCGCGGCTCTGCCCTGCCCGGGGAGATCTCGCTGGAAACTCGGCATGGGAGCAGAACCTCTCGGAGCGAGGTGAAGTCAAATCCCTTTTCAACACATCCCGGAGCTTTAAACGTCCAGACTGTTTCAGGCATTTTTCCTGCAGAAGCTGGTGATACATTATTACCATTATTACCATTATTTGTTTTTATTTCTTGTTAAAAAGGGAAATGCGGGAGGTGAGGCACAGCCAAAGAGAATTATTTTTTAAGAGAGTAAAAAAAAAAAAAAAAACAAACACAAAAAACTAACAAAAACATAAAATCGAAGGTCTCAGACCGGCTTTGAAAGAAGGGATGGGCGGTTTAAAAATTGCTGCACTGATCTATCAAAAACAACACCTAAATACACCTCCGAAATGGCACTATATGCACAGCGTATAATGTATGTACATATATATATTTAATTTTTATATTTTTATATATATATACATATATATATACAAACATCTATACACTAAAATAAAGAATTACAGCCAGCCTGGATCCTGAACACAGTCTACACTTTATTTCAGACTACAGATTTCTGAACATAATAAAATCTTTGGCTTGTAGCGGCGGATTCAGTCTCGCAGTCTGTGGATCAGATTTATTTTTTTTTCTCGGGGAAAAAAAAATAAAAGAAAAAAGAAAAAAAAGGGGGAAAAAAGAGAGACAGAAATACACAAACGCAAATAAGATCAAACGAAAGAACAGAAAAGTAGGACATTTACTGTAAAACAAGAGCAACGGACATAGAGAAAAAAAATAAAAGCAAACAAAACGAAAAAAAAAAAAAGAACAAACGAACAAAAGAGAAAGCAAGAGAGAGAAGGGGAGAGAGAAACTGTCCAGCAAATAGAGATCGCTACACATATTTCTTACCTGAAATTAAATATATACATGGTCATATGCTGTTTGGCTATATAGAGATAATTTTTTAAGTGTTCATATTTTACTTTTTTTTTTTTTCTTAATCGGAGTCCTTATACTATGGATAGACAATAGATCTGCTTTTAAATAGCACCTGTCCGCCTCCCGGCCGGCGGGCCGGCGCCGCGGCGCAGGGCTGTGAGGGCTGCGCCGCCTCACTCGCTCTCCTCTTTGTCCTGCACGGTGGTGGTGGAGTGGTTGTAGAGTCCCTGGGCCATGAGATGCAGCGCCAGCCCGTTCTTGATGCCCGTCGCCTTCTTGATCTTGGCTCGTTTGTTCTGGAACCAGATCTTGATCTGGGACTCGTTGAGGCTGAGCTCCTGGGCCAGGCTCTGCCGCCGCTGCTCCGTGATGTACCGGTTCGCCTGGAACTCCGCCTTCAGCCGCTGCAGCTGCTCGGCCGTGAACGCCGTCCGCGGCCGCTTGTCCTCCTTCTCCGTCTTCTTCTTCTTCAGCTTCCTGGTGCGGGGGCCTGCGGGCAGGGCACACACACGCCACTGGGCAGGGCCGCGCCGCCGACCGACCGACAGACCGACCGACCGCCGCCCCCTCCCCGCCGACCGCCGGAAAAATGGCCGACGAACGAATTTCTGCCGGTCCCGTGTGTTTCCCCCCCAAGACACCCAATCCCGGCGCCGCCGCCCCGGCACGGTGGAGGGAAGGACGGGCAGGGAGACGAGAGGCCGCGGCCAAGCCGCCCGCGCATCCCCCGCTGCCCCGCCGAGCCGGTACCGCCGAGGGGAGCTGTTGCCCCATCGCCCCCTGCCCCGACACACGTCGGGGCGTCTCTGCGGGGACAAGCCGCGCTTCCTCTGCACGGCCCGGGACCAAGGTCCGCCGGCCGGGCAGCGGCTCCGCGGGGGGGCGATGGTTCCCGTGGCCAGGCACCGGGGAGCCGCCGGGAGCAGCAGCCCGGCCGGAGGCTACTCCAGTCTCTGGGGAGCAACAGCTCCTCCGCAAGGCCGGCTCAGACCCGGGAGTGCCTTCCCCGCCGACACCTCGGAATCCCGCCGCCACCCGGGTCGTCCGCTCTCAGATCCTTGTCGGGGACCCTCGACCCCGCCTGCAGCTCCTTCCATGAACCCCCGCCGAAAGCGGTGTCCCCACACCTCCCCAGCCCCAGGCCGGGATGGGATCAGGTGAAGTGCTACAGAGCTCGCCCGGGAAGCAGCCTGGCCCCGGGGTGCATCCCGCAGGCAGCGCCCGCTCGGGGTTCTACACTCGGTCCTGTGCACGCCGGCCGGAGGCGAGTGGAGAGGGGAGGGGACCCTGGAGAAAGGGATCTGTGAAAATCCCCCGACAGCTGCCGGGCTCGGCGGGCGGCCCCGGGCCCGCAGCACCCCGCCAGCAGCAGCCGCAACCGGAGCCGTGAGGCCTCCTGGCCGCCGAGTAGGCCGAAAGCTGCTCTCCCGTCCCAGTCCTTCCCCAGACCGGGAGTTTTCCCTGCGTCTCGGCGGCGGCTGCCGGTAGGAAGAAGGACGGGGCCCGGCGGGATGCTCCCGGGCTCGGCCGGCGGAGGGACGGAGGCCGCGGGGAGTGAATCGCTTTGACCCGGCACCTTGCAGCGGTGTGCCGACGCCTCCGACCGCCGCAGCCCGTTCGTACCCAGAGCTCGGAGAAACGGCCGGGACCGGCGGGCAGCTCTGAGCAAAACAAAGAGGGCGGCCGAGCCAAGCTAGTTTCCCCTCGCCCTTTCTACCCTCCGGGCTGGGATAAGCATGGAGCTTCGGGGAGCACATACAGAATTAATTCTCTGCCCGAAGAAAGGGGAGGAAAGGAAATAAAGGCGCAAGTGTAAAACGCCTGGTGCACGGTGGCACTGGGAATCGGTAGAAAAACACCCGTGGCCGGGGCGGCCGGGAGCGAGGGCCGCGCCGTCTGACAGCTCTATCACTCCATCAATCACCCGAGTCAATCAAAGTGCCTTTTCTGAGTTTCAAGTCGCTGGACGTGTCAATAACTGGAGATGGAGATGGCTCGGCCGATAGCGCCGCATTGACCGCCGGCGGGGAGCAGCCAGGCCGGGCAGCGCGGAGCAGGGCCGGGCCCGGGCAGCGCCGCCTTTACAGCGGCCGGGAGTGGCAGCCGGCCCCGCGCCCACCGGGGCGACCCAGGGGAACCCACCCCGGCCCCGGCCCGCGCTGGTGGATCGCTGTGTGCTGGCCTCGGGTGCCACAGGGGAAGCCTCCCTCCTCACCCTCTGCTTCTTCAAAAAAAAAATTACAACTAGAAATAGAAACTAACGGTGATAAAATAAGGGGCTGTTGGGAGCACCTAGGAGAGTGTAAACAGCGTGAAAGGGGGCGGCAGAATGGGGCCGAGGGCCGGGATGGCCGAACAGTCGGCTCCCACCGGGGTAGCCCCCGTCAGAGGCACGTCCCGCCCGCGAGAACCGGGCCCCAAACCACGGCATAGAGCACCGGCTCCGGCGGCAATGCGCGGCCTAAGGGCCTGCCTGGCTCTGCCTCGCTTCAGAGGCCCCCATAAACAGCCTCTCCGCCACCTTCCTAAAAATAAACCCTTTTTCTTTGCCCTCCGACAAAACACTCCACACACGCCGCACCTCCAGCAGCTGCTCGACTCATGGCTCAGGTCTCCCCCACTACCCCCGAAAGGCCACCAGCAAAAATACGGGGGGAAAAAGCCCCAAAACAAGGGAGCGGACGAATCGCTGCCTGTTTTCGCAGCGCTCCCACTCCACGCCGCCGCGCTGCGGAACACCAAGGGATGTGGCAAGGCGGAGCGGGCGGGGGGCACGGGAAGGGGGTCGCTGCCCGCCGGCGGTCCGCAACGAAACGCGGCCGAATCGGGGCCCGGCATCCCATTCAAATTTGGGAGATTCGGAGGAGGAAGGAGAGGTGGGGGGTGGAGGGAACGCGTTTCCTCTCGCCCCGGGTGACCCAGGACGCCCCCCCCCCGCCTCCCTGCGCCTCCCCACGCGAGGTCCTCAGCAGGCCTGGAGCCAAAGCAATGGGGGGAAGAAGGGAAGGGGGGTGGGGGCGACCTTGTCACGATTTTAACAGCTCCCAGATGCGCCGCGGTTCCTTACCCGAGGACGGTCTGTCTGAATACCTAGTGCAGTAGACCCAGGCAGGCCACACCAGCGGCTGTTGCGAGTCGGGCTTTATAACAGGTCCTCCATTATTAGAGCCCATGAGGAGGATGGCGGGGCTGCCGTGCTCCCCGTACTTCGCCGGGTGAGTTTCGCCCCCGTCGGCGGGGGACTTGGGAGCCCCCGACGCCGCCGCTGCCGCCGCGGCGGGACTGGCTTTGGCGGCGGCGGCTGCGGGCGGCGGCGGCGGCGCGGAGCCGTCGGGACGACAGTTCGAGTCCGGGCAGAGGAGGGAGGGTGGGTTGGGCGGCCGGGCCAGCAGTGGGTTGACGTTTTCTCTACCTGAGCTCTGCCCCCGATCTCCGTCCCGCTCCCGGCTACCTCCTCCTCCGCCGCTGGCCGGCGCGGGCGGCTCCTTCTTGCAGCCGAAGTCCGGCCTCAGGATGTTGTCGATGAAAAAGTTGGTGGTGCGGTGGGGCGGCGGCGGCGGGGGTGGCGGTGGGGGCGGCGGGTGGCGACGGCGGGGCAGGGGCAGGGGGCAGGGCGCGGCGGGGGAGGCGGGCGCCGGGCTGGGGGACACGGGTACGCTCTCGCCATCGCTGCCGCTGCCGCTGCTCGCCGGGCCGGGCGCCGCGTCTCTGTGGCCGTGCCCCTCCGGCGGCTCTTCCATGCTCAGCCCCCGCCACGGAGATCGCTGCCTCTTTTCCCCCCCACCCACCCGTTTTACGCCCACCCCACTTTGCCGGTGGGTGGCGGGGTGGAAAAGGGGGAGAAATAAAAAATTTAAAAGAGAAAAAAAAGAAAAAAAAGAAAATCCACTTGTTGGGCTGGAGATGAGAATTTTTTCTCCCCCTCGCACGGACGGATCCAAAACCGGAGAGACACTCGAGGGCTTCTTTCCCCCTTCCCCCGATCAGCTTATATTTCCACCACCAAAAAAAAAAAAAAAAGGGGGGGGGGAAAGCAACACCAGACCCAAAAAGGTGTGCGGCAACACCGCAGCCCCCCCAAAAATCCCGCCCCCCGAAAACCCGTCAAAATCTGCCCATCTCCCCGCCGCCGCCGCGGCGGCTCCGCGCTGCCCCACTGTCACGCTGCGCTCTGCCCACGCCGCGGGCTGCCGGAGCCCTTCCCCGCCAGCCTGGAGCTGCACGCCGCCCGGGCCAATTTTTTTTTGTTTGGTAATTCTTTTTTTTTTTTTTCCCTTTTTTTGTTGTCTTTTTTTCTTCCTTAAAAAAAAAATATAATAATAATAAAAAAAGGCCAAATCTCTGACAGCTCCGGTCCGTGCAACAAACTCTCCCTAAAAAATCCCTCAGCCACACTTTTTTCACTCGCACCGGAAGCACGTGAGGCGGCCCCGCACGTGGGGGCGGCCAATGGCGCGCGGCCGCCGCCGCTGACACCCGCGCCCGCGCCCAATGGGCGCCCGACGGCGCCGCCGCCATAAATACCGCGTGGGGACGGGACGGGCCGCGACGGGGCGGGGGCTCCGCGCCCGCACCTACACGCGTGTATCGGCACCCTCCCCGGCCCCCCTTACCACCCCCAACCAGCCCCGGGAACAACTTCTTCCAGCCGCGCCGCATCCCCGCCGTGTCCTGCGCGGGCCGCCGCGGCTAGCGAGGATTGGGTCGTAGGCCGTTTTCCTATTGCCCCCCCAATAATAAACTCCCCCTTCCTTCCCCTCCCCCCAAAAAACACAACTGTTTGTGTTCTTTTTTTTTTATTTTCTACTCTCCCACGGCTGGGTCAGGCAGTGACGGGAGGTGGGGAGCGGAGTAGGGGATGCCCGGAATCGAAACTTTGTTTATGAGGAATAAAAAATGAAAATAATAATACCAATAAATAATAATAATAAAGGCAGGAGCCACTGCCGGGGTGAGCTGGGCGTACGGCTGCAGTCACTGGGCTGTTTTTTTCCTTTATTGTTGATTTGCTTGGTGTTTTGGTTTGTTTTGTTTTTCGGAATATGAAGCAGATCAGCCGCCAGCTCAAAGCTGAATTCGTATCATGTTTCTTCGTCTGCTTTTTGATGTTTGTTTGTTTGTTTGGGTTCGGTTTGTTGCCTTTTTTTACCCTTCTGTTCCTTTTTTTTTTCCTCAGCAAAGACCGATCACCTTGAGACGTGAGTTTAGCAGAAGGGAAATTTAAGGATATTGAAGGGTGGAGAGAAAAAGGCACTTTCCGAGAACTGCTGCAGCTTTCTAAAAATTAATTTACAGGGGAAACAAACAAACAAACTCTGCTCCCTGTTTTAGGGTTTTTTTGTCTGCTGGGGGGCTGGAGCCCGGTGCCGTAGGGAGAGCGGCTCTGCCGTCGCCGTGTCTTCTACCGCGGCCCCGGGCGCTCCCGTGCGCGCAGAGCAGAGCTGCTCCGGGGAAGGGAAGTCTCGGTGCTCACACGAAGGGGCACGGGGGGATAGGGGTCCCACGACAGCTCACGTTTTGCACAGCGAGGGTGTCCCGGTGGGCTGGGTGCCCGGTGCTGTGGCCGCATCCCGGCCGGCCGCAGGCACCTGCTTCGGGCTGGAGCCGCTTTTCCAGCCCGGGGACGTTTCCCAGGACTGCGGGAAGGCCAGTTCCCGGCTTTTTCTCCTGCTGACGCAACCGAAAACCCCCATCTTTCCCCCGCAAAAACCAGCGGCCAGTCGGGCCGTGGAGGCCGCGGGGCCCCGCGCAACGCTCCGCGCCTCTCCGCGGGGCCGGGCCGCGTCACGTGTCGCCGCCTATATATCCTATATGTGCATGGGTGCGTGCTCAAAAAACACCTATAGCTGTATCTGTGCGTTTCCTCGCGGGCTGAGCTGCGCTGCCGGCTGGATGCGCTTCAGTCCTCGGGAGCGGCCCCGGGGAAGTGCCCGGCCCGGTGCTCCGCTCTCAGGACTGCGACCGGCGCCGGGAATTGGAGGGTACACGTCTGGGTGTCCGGCAGCAGCTCCCCGGGTGCCCGAGCGACGTGTGGGTGCCCACACTTCCGAGGCACACTCGGTTATTTTCCGTACCGGGGAAACATTAGCGAATTGTTACCTCCAGCCACACAATAATCCCCTAAAATAATAGCTGGCAGAACACAATCAGCCCTGGCATCAAGAGCTTCATCCGCAATTAAATGAATGTTAACCCCCCCCTGCATTGACAATATCATATCATTTACTCGCACCGAAATTGGGTTTATTTATATTTAAGTTAGCAAAATTGAAATCTTTATCCCAAAAGCGAGCGTGGGTACTTAATTAAATTCTAATTAGGACACTATCAATATCCCATTTAGCCACGTAGCCTTTGTGAGCCGCGGTCCCTTTCAGAGCTGTAAATGGGGGCTCGCTGCCTTATCTCTCCTGCAAGAGACGCCTTGAGAAGGGCTGCAAAAGATAATTTATAGGTTTTAATTACTCTTCATTCCGCCTGATCAGCTTGGCGTTCATCACAGGACGGCGAATAAAACCTGGTCAAAAGCACTGTCACTATTCCCTGGCAAGACGCTTAATCAAAGTAAGCAGGGCCATATTACACGCTGCGAGCTTCTTCACGTAATTTCCCAGCTGCTGATAAAGCTAGTTGAATAATGCTGCAGTCCTTCGGAGACACCATTTACAGAAATGACTTTATTGACGGCTTAACGTCGGTAATTCATTTTACCTTTCATGTATTGGGAGCCCGGATTTGTTACAGTAATAGGATGATAAATGTCCTGGCGGCCCTATAGCTTTTATTATTGAATACAATACACACACCCATCCTTAAATGTTCCAAAATTGGGTAACAAAAGGGAGAGAGAGAGAAATCGAAGCCTTTAACTATTTAATTTGCCTTCCTGAGCGCAGGGCGGGGGGAGGGAGGCCGAAGTGTGTGTATGTGCGTGTGTGTGTACGTGTGTGTGTAGGGGGGGGGGATTATTTTATCCGGAGTCCTCTCTTCTAGAAACTGTTCTGGATTTTAAAGACTTCTCTATAAATTGAGTAGGTTTGTGTACGGAGGGGGTGTGGGATTGGCTGGATGAATGAGGAGGGGTTCAAGGAAAAGACGATGTATATTTCCAGGCTGGATGTTTTTTCCACCGCGACCGTTCCTATCTAAATAGACAAATATTACTCCAAGCTAGTAGATAGTTACAGTAATCGGGGTAATATGTCCACACCGTGTCTTACGGACGGAAGCTTTAAAAAAAATAATAAGCCCTTCTTTGGAAAAAGTTCCCTCTGCAACGTACGAGTGACGCTGGGTTTGGAGGCGCCCGTCGGGGCAGCGCAGCCCCGCGGACCCTCGCCCGCTGCCGGGAAGGGGAGATCGGTCCCGCGGAGCCGCCGATGCGTCCAGCGGGGCGGGGACCCCCAACGCTCCCCGGAAAAGGCTCCGGTCACCGGGGCCAAGCTGCGACGCTCCCTGGCCCTCGGGAGTGGCCCGGTGCTGTCTGAGCCTCTTACAGGATGTTGCCCCCACCGCCTCCTGGCATCGGGGCTTGGGTCAGCCATCCTGGCGTGGGGAGGCAGAGAATGAAATCCGGGAGGCGGGGAGCAGCCGAGGGGCAGCGGGGCCGGGGAGCAGAGCCGGGACCCCTGGTGCCCACCGTCGGGCTGCATTGCTCCCGCCGCAAGACACCAGCCTGCGGCGCCCACAGCCTCTTCGGAAATAGAGAGAAATCATTTCTCCGATTTCGTTGTATTGACTTTAATTTTTCTTTTTTTTTATTTTTTTTTCTTTTTTTTTTTCTGAGGAAGACCATCAAAGGAAGGAGGGTATCAAATTGAAATTAAAAAATAAAATTAAAATCGGATAAAAAATTCTTTGCAGTTTGTTTTTGGTTTTTTTTTTTTTCTCTCTGCGCCCTTATAGGAAGGAGGAAGTATAGAAACGTGGTTAATATACGCTGTGGTAATCCTATTTCTAGGTCTAGATCAGATCTCATTGGGGCCTTTGCTGAAGGACATAAATGAGTTGTTCTAATACAATAGATTTCATCCTTCCTACAGGGACTGGCTGACCAGAGGTTTTGTTAAAAGTGAATGCGAATAGATTTCTGCTACAAGTGCAGCATTATTATTATGAGCTGTAAGGTCAGACTATACATTCCGGGTCCCCAAAGCCTATAGACCCTGGGAAATGCGCGGGATATACCACGTCATTGTACCTGACAGTCTCTTCAATAGACTAATTCAATTATCGCTTGGGGATTCAGTCTTCATTGAAAGCAATAATAGCAGTGTAATTCGTTGGTAAATAGGTATTGGAAGCAGCTCCGCTCGAAACTTTTTTCGGGGCACAGGTTTGTATCTCCAGGATTCGAAATCTCTCCGGGTACAAGAGTGGGAGCAGGGAGGGAGGAAGGGCTGGTTTTTGGTGGAGAGAAGGGCCCGGCTGCGGGGAGACCCCGGCGCTGCGGCCGAAGCAGCAGCCCCCGCACCCCGGCCCGGGCGGGCAGCGCGGTCGCCCCGCTCCCCGGAGAAGTTCCCGGAGCGCTGACGATGTTGTGCCCTGGTGTCCTGGTGTACAGTTATGAATCAATTACCATCCAGGACCACCCCCCACCCCGGCAATGCAGCCCGACTTTCAAGCCACAGGAAACTGTAGGAAATATTTACATTTATTTACTTCATTGCCTGTCGTCCCCCTCTTGCCAAGAAGAACGGAGAATAAAACACCCCGCATAACTTTGTGGGGAGGGGAGAAAAAACTATTTCTTATTCTTAATTATATTGTTTGTTTCTTTTCATACCATGAAAAAAAAAAAAAAAGAGAGGGATAGGAAGGGAAAAGAAAAATAGGAAAAAAAAAAGGAGAAATAAAAAGAAAGCGGAGAAAAGGTAAAAAAATAAGAAGGAAAGGTAAAAAGAGCAGGAATTTTAACAATGAAAAAAAGAAAAAAAAAAAAAAGAAGAGGAAAAAGAAAAAGGGTAGAAAACCAGAAAAGATCGAACAAAGGGGAAGAAGTACAGAAAACAGAAAAAAAAATAAAGGAAAGAGAGGGGGGAAAAGAGAAAAAGAAAAGGAAAAAATTAAATGAAAAGAAAAAAATAAAATGAAAGTAAGGAAAATGAAAGAGAACATAAAAGAGAAGAAAAGAGAAGAGAAGAAAAGAGAAGGAAAGAGAATAAAGGAGTAGAAAAGAGAAGGAAATAGTAGAAAAGAGAATAAAAGAGAATAAAAGAGAAGGAAAGAGAAGAAAAGAGAAGAAAAGAGAAGAAAAGCTCGCTGCTTTCCAGTGGCCTCCCTACATACCCCTTCCCATCTGCTTCCCAAGCTCCCTCCCGCCTCCCACCCACATCTGCAGCCCACCCTACCTCGCTGCGAGCAGCACAAGTCACCTGGATCGGCTGCCTTAAAAACTCCCAGTTCCCGGCGATGTTTCTCGCTAGCTGGCCGGGGAAGGAATACGTCCGAGAAGGGCAGCGACATCCTCTCGACAGGCGAGCAGTCCAGACGGCTTTCTCCAGCCCCGTCTGCCTCCCTGACAATCTGGTTTAAGTTACAGTGGATGTTTCTGAGCCTTGCTCTACCCCATTTCGGGGCAGATACTCCTGTCCCCTCGCTAAATACGTTACGGACAGGAGCTGAAAGTTTTGTGGTAGAGTTTGGGTCCGCACCCATCTCTGTTCTATTGGGCTGGTCCCGGCGTGCGCCCCGTCTTCCCCCTTACACGGTGTCGGACTGGCTTGAACCCATTTACATTTTTAAATATGTTTTCAATTTCCTCCGTCTCTCCCTACCTATGTCTCGCCCTGCTCCTATCTCTGCTCGAGGAGCCGCGCAGCCCAAGGAAGAGTCGGGGATACTTTGGCCGCCCGGCCCCGCGGGGTGTTGGCGGGGCTGGGGCCGGGGCCGGGGCCGCTTCGCGGGGCTTCGACGGGCGGGAGGAGGGGGGGGTCCCTGCCCGGGCTTTGGGAACGGGGCCCCAAGACTTTCCCCACTTCGAGTGGGTGCATGGTTCTTCGTGACAGCAAAGCCTTTCCCTTCCCCAGTTTCTGGATTTTTGGCTGACAAAGGGGCACCCGCAGAACCGTCGCCCACCCGCTGCTCTTGCCGTGGGCGTAGGTGCAGGGAGGGTGTACGTCCAGCTCCACGCAGACCCGCCGTGTCTCCCAGCCCACGCGGGCAGCGCTTCTGTGCGCATATTTGCGTGCGAGAGTTTGCGAGTTCATTTGCGCATCTGAACGTGGGTGCAGCGGGCGTGTAGGGGACTATTCCTTTGCACAAACCCCTGTGCGAGTAGCTGTAGCTTTTAGAGGGTGCACACGGGCAGAACCACCCCCCGTCCCCGGGTTCCCCATCAACCTGAAGACCGCCCTGAGGGGCTCCTCCTGCAAAGCCTGTGCCTGTCCCCGGGCCGGGAGCAGAGGGACAGTGGCCGTGGGAAGTTTGCTTATCTCTCTGTATGGCAGAACGCTCCCCGGGGTTCTCGCCCCATCTCTCAGGTGCTCGCCTTTCCCAGCCCGCTGAAGGTACCTTCCTTACTGGATGGCTGGGGCTCTCCAGCAACGACTTGTGCAGATATTCCCCCGCGGAGGAAAAGATGATCCAGTCTTTGTTTATTTTGGGGTGGGTTTTTTTGTTTGTTTTTGGTGGGTTTTTTTTGTTTGTTTGTGTTTGGTTTTTGTTTTGTTTTGTTTTGTTTTGTTTTACCCCGGGGTCGAAATAACAGCACTGATTCCAGGGACTCATGGGTATCATCATTTCTCCACTCCCAGTGTGCAGGCAACTCAGGACATTCTCCCTATCAATGTTTTGGAGGAGGGCTGAGCCCCGCGCCCTTCACCACAGCGAATCCCTCTGTCATTTCACACCCCCCATCGCGGGGCCGTGTCTCCGGGCAGGGCCCCGGGCCCGGGACGCGATACTGGAGTGGGGGGTCCCGGCCCTCACCGAGCCGGGGTGCAGGCACCGGAGAAGTTTGAGACGGGGAGAAACGCAGGGAAAGGGAAGATAATTCCTTTGTGTTTTTGTCCTCCTTTGTTCTAGAATTAACTTGACCAGTGGAGTTGGAAAGCAGCACGATTTCGATTTGAAAAAGCAGAGGAAAGGGGGGCTCTTTTGATCCTCATCAGGGAAAATGATGCTCGGGGAGGTGGCTGGAGGCGCTGACACCGGCGCTGGGGTCTCTGCGGCGGCTCGCAGCAAAATTTCGTTGAAGGCACTATTTCTGCCTTGCATGGGAACTTTCGGCATTAATTAGCCATGTTGGTAGAGCTGAGCTGGCTCCTCTCTGCTCATCCGTTCCCAGAGAGAGAAAATTGTGTGTAGGGCTAAAATGCAGCAAGACAAAATAATCAGCTTTAAAAGTACGTATTGGCTTGGGGAGGCAGGGAAAGGGGCAGAGAGTAAAGCAAAATAAGACTATCGCCTGGAGAAATTATGCAATGTTACTGCTGCCCAGTGGCAGTAACCGGAATTGGGTCATTTTAGGGACAAACGCCAGCAAAATTCAAGTCACGTCCACTTATGCTATAAGGATGTGTCCTCTTTAAAAATTGTTATGCAAAAGACCCTCGTACGTGATCTTTTTGCGATAAAAAGCAGCAAGCCAAATATTGGAGCCCGAGTCAATAATATATGAACAGATTAAGCAACCTTGCTCCCAGGCAATTATTTCAGCAATTGAAAACCTCGCTTGCTCCAAATTTGGAAAATAATAATAACAATAGTAACAAAAGTAAATAAAGGCCAGAGCAAGTGCTGTGGTCTCTTGCTCTTTGCCCCTTGCTCGGGAAGGGTGGGCGTGTTTTTGCGTTTTTGTTTGTTTTTTTTTCCAGCCGGGAGAGAGTAGCTGAGAAGGTATTTAAAAGAGCAGCAGCCTGAAAATCACAACAATTCATAATAATCTATGGATCGCGGGAGTAAATAGGCATATCGCAGGGACACCGGCCTGCCTGCATTTATTTGTCTTTAAAGCTCCGGGTAAATTAAGTTTCCGGCTGTGTAATTCTAACAAAAGGTGATAGAAAACGCACTGGGGGAGTAATAGATGGTGGCACCAAGTATCAGAGGGGGGAATGGGTTTAATGCTGATTTATGTGCCTCGAGCCGGGGCGCAGCGCCGCCTTCGCGGGAGCAACGCGAGCAGCTCCGCGGGTGCGTGGGCTCCGCAGGGTCTCCACGGGGCGGGGTGGGGGGCGGCGGGGCCGAGGGGATCCCCGGGCAGGGCCCGGAGCAGCGACTTGGAGAGGAGCCGCTGCCAGGAGTTGGCTTGTCCCTGCGCTCCTCGGGAGGCTGCTGCCCTGCGTGGGGTCCCCGCCAACGGGTCACGGAAGAAAAAAAATATCGGCTACAAAAGGGCAGTAGGTGCGGGTAGGGGTCTGTCAAGGGCGACCCGGGTGCCTTTGCCCTCCCAGCAAGGGGCAAAAGGCAGAGCTGGGAGGCGTTTCCCCGAGCCGTCTTGTGCCTAAAGTGACTGCAAAGATTTGAGAGAGAGAAAACCTTCAGTCACCCACCGCAGGCTACTTTTTCTGCCCCCTTTCTACTTTACATCCCTTGCGCTGTGGCTGCCGGACACTGCTGGCCATGCAGCAGGCGGCATTTCCTTTGCATGCTTATTTCTGGCTCCACAATAGAAACTTGCCCCTTCTTCACTGGTTCTAGTCTTGGTCTTGGATTTAGTCTATGGTACAATGGCAATAACTAGCCATTTGTTTCGGTTACAAAAGCAGACAGCAGGTCAAAAGCAAAGAAACTGAACTTTCAGAAACTGGGGTCTGTACCCTTCAGGAGAAACCACGACCAGGTTTGAAGTGAGGGATAGGACTTTGGACCTATTTGGGGGCTGGGTAGGAGGAAGATGGAAAAATTATTTGGGAGCGACAATTCCTTTTGGTGCATCAGACTGAAGATGTCTTGTGAGAGCACTAAGATGTAGGAGCACGCAGCCCCACCGACCTGCTACAGCTGAGAGCCTTTTCCAAGACACACCAGAGTACAATAGAAATGCTCACTAGCATGGCACCTCACCTGCACACCCAGCCCTGCAGCCAAATCCCACATCCCTCTCCAGACAGCAGCCTTACATTCCTGAGCTAGACAAATGATGAAAAAGTTCCAGTTACTGTCTAATGAAAGGCCTCCATCTCCCTTCCCCCAGAGGTTTCCGATGCACATATAATTAGCTCTCAATATTTCATGAATATGGGGTTTTACTAATTCCTTTTCACTCAGGAGACTTCACATTCGCTGTTTTACCCTCTCTGTCATTTTGCACAAAGCCCTGGTTGTGGGAAGGGTGGTTATGGGTTGGGGTGGGTTCTTCTAGCTGGATACACAACATCCCTCAGCCGCCTGAGGCCTCAGTACAGACATCCTGAGAGACACAGATCCCAAATGAAGGACTACAGCATTTTTGTTTTTCTTTTCCATGGAGAAAATTTAATGTGCTATAGGATTTTGGTCCTTTGGGGCAAGCACTTTTTTGGATGGGTAGCAATTTAGGAACAGGCCTGCTTCTGAGTTACAGCACATTTTGGAGGGAGATCGGTGCTTTCTGACCAAAAAGAGCAATCATCTCAGAAAAAAACAGGAGGTAGAAGTCAAGCTAAATGTCATCAAGAATTGTCCCACTAAATCTTGGTGAATTTCCACAATAACAGCTCCAGCTCCACAGCACAATCATATTAATAAGAACAACTGTAAGCTCCCTATCTGTGTAACAGAAGGAAAAACTACCCTGGCACCATTTTTTATTTTTCTTTCTTTTTCTTTTTCTTTTTCTTTTTCTTTTTCTTTTTCTTTTTCTTTTTCTTTTTCTTTTTCTTTTTCTTTTTCTTTTTCTTTTTCTTTTTCTTTTTCTTTTTCTTTTTCTTTTTCTTTTTCTTTTTCCTATTTTCTTTTTCTATTTTTTTTTTTTCTTTTTTTTTTTTCCATCTGATTCACTGGAAAGTAGTGACATAAAAGTTCCTGTATTCATAGTCTACATGCAAAAACTTTCAGCAGTCTTATCTTCCTTCCTCAGTACCTGACCTGTGACTGCGGGAGGCTCGGGGTGCAGATGCTGAGGATGCTGAGGATGCGGTTCACACGCAGGGCTGAAGCACAGTCTCTGCCACAAAGCCACCCTTTCTGTTGTGATTCCCCTACTAGGGCTGCCTGGGTGCTGCAGACGGTCTGACCCCATCACCCACATGTCACCATCCAGCATCCTCTTGGCTCAGCCTGCAAATAGTTGCACTAAGCAGAAATTTGTTGTTCTCTGTGGGAAACAAAAAAGCTTTAAACCTGTTCTTGAAAGGCTGAGGACCCTCAGCTGCACAGGGCAGGTTTTGCTGGCTGGTTGTACAGCAAGAGCAATCTCTCCTCTAATCATGCCGTAGATATCAACTACAACTTTCTTTCTTGTCCTGCTCAGTCCAAATGTATGTTCCTTGAGTAAAGTGTTGTAAGGACAGCTCAGTCCTGGAGGAACTTTCCTAAACACGCCACAATAACAAATTTGGATCCTTCTGTTCGAGCAGATTTAGAATAATGGGCTTTTCACCACATTGCCTTAGTGCTAAACGCTGGCATTTGCACTGCAGTAGATGAATTTCTGTAAAGGCAACCCCTCAACCAGAAACAGCTTGTTAAAAATCCCCTTATGCCCATAACTTATTATTAATTTAAATTACTGTCTTATGATTTGTAAGAAGAAAACCAAATCCTAAACCAAATGATACTTAGAATCACTGAGTCTGGTGGGCAATGGATTTTGTTTGCCACACATTTTTAGTTGGATGCTAAAGACGTTTTCCAGTTTACAGTAACTGCTGTCTCTCTATGTGGTCCACTGAAGGATAGCTTTGTTTTCTCACATTAAACTTTGTGAGTCACTAGTTACTGTGCTCTGCCTATTTCTTAATAACAACTTTACACTTAGAGGGACCTTTTCCACTCTACAGTTCTCTAGTTGTTTACTAGGAAGCCAAGAGAAGCTGGTGGAAGGGAGAAGAGTTCCCTGAGTGACTGACTCGGATGCAGGATCAGGACCTGCAGGCATTTTGCTGAGCTCTGAGTCACATTCAACAGGATTTTTCCCTGTGTCAGGGACAGACAGTTCATTCCCATAACGTCTGTCTGTGGGTGTGCCACAGTGGGATTTTTCTGTACTCATCAATCCCTGAAGGTAGTGAAACCATGTAGGAGTTAGCACATTTGGAGGTTATAAACCCAGGCCTATGCTGCCAACAGCGAATGTCTCAGAAGCTGAAAATATCTCCTTTAGCTCTCTCAGGAGTGACCTACAGCAGAAGCAGGACCCTAAGGGAGAAAGGGATTGTCCCTCACTGCTCTGGGCTGAGACAGCCAGTGCTGAGACCCTGTCCCACAGCAGGTACTGCTGCCCTGTGGAGACTGCAGACCCTGAGGGGTACCAAGCCATGCAGACACTGTACTGGTGTGCAGGGAACATGTGGCAGAAGAGCTCCCAGAGAAGACTCCTTCTGTTTTTACTGTTTCCTGCCACTCTGTGATTATTCTGTAATCTGGTTTTCAATGTGCACTCTCTACTGTTTGTCCCCTCACTTCAGAATTCAATACAATTTTTAATCCAATGGTGATTTTCTGATCCACAGTTCTCATCCATGCACTGGGGAAACACCACGGGTGCAACACCACAGACCAAATTCTCACCTGGAGTAAATGGTGATGGAGAGGGAGCTTCAGCAAGCCGGGCTGTCCCAACTCCAGTGCTGCAGTGCTGCACATTGTCGGGGCTCAGCGCTCACTGCAGACGGAAACAAGCCCAGCCACTTTCCTGGTGTTATTAATGCCTTTTTTGTCCAAATGCTGGTTTCCAGAGACATCTTGTGGCTCCCACCAGCTATCACAGCTGAGATGCTCCACATCCCAACATACTGCTCCTCCTGCAGTGTTGGACAGCCAAACTGTTTCACAAGCTGTTTGCACCCTGAAGGACTTCACTGTTTTTTTTTTTTCCAACCCCTCGATGTGTATTTTTGGCTTTGTGGGACTCCCCTCTCACATACAGCTCAGGCTGGGGTACGGGTGTAAGCATTGGTCTTGCAGAAGCGAAGACCTCTGCAGAAGTGCCACTGGTGTGAGAGCCTTCCCAGGCCCGTGTCACCGCAGATCAGTGTTTGCTCCCAACGCAGCACCCAGCGCTGGTGCCTCAGCAGATAATGCAGCACTGGGTGTTTGTCACTAGCTCCCTTAATGACTGTGCTACAAAGACAGAGAAATATAAAGCAAAAATACTTTTGTGAGAAGCAGAAGAAGGGTGGTGTTGGTACATGGGCAGAAGCCATGGGCTGGCTAGGCATCCCCATGCACTGCAGGTGGAAGGGCTGTCTCCAGTCCTTGCAGCAGAGACTTCCAACAGCAACTTCTCAGCTGAAGTGGGAGGGATGAAGCCCATGGGTGTGTGAAAGATGATCCTTTTCAGAAAACAAATAGTGGGGATTGGACCCCATGACCATGAAGGTCCCATCCATCCCCATGCTGGCTGCACAGCAAGTGGTGCAAAAGCAAAGTGCTCCCTGGCAGTAGAGAAAAAGGCACTGCTGGTCTTTTAAAATCTTTTCAGAAGTAATGGATCAGCAATAATTCTTCACTAGATAAAGAAAGGACATTTAAACCACCCAGTGTCAACTGTTCTTTTCTGGACTTGTAAACCTCTTCTTTAGATGGCAAGCCCATCATTTTGTCTACCAGGGTGGCTTGTACCAGCAAGCACCAGCAGCCCCACACTCCCGAGCACACACAGCGCTGCCAGCCGGCTCCTTGCTCCCAGCCGTGTGGCACAGGGAGGAGCTGCCAGGTTCAGGCAGGGAAATGAAGGCTGTTCCTCCAGCCACAGGCACCCCAAGGATCACCACAGTGCCAGGCTATGCTGGATCTGTCTGCCCAATACATAGTTAATCCTGTCTCCTTTTGATGGGGAGATAGCAGCTACGGCAATGGTGTCTGAGCCAGCAGATTGCTTGTCTCTATCCAGGCAGGGATTCCCTTCCGATTGCACAAAGAAAGCTTCATAGATGGGGGATGTTTTTTAATGTGTATCCCATAGCCACACGGACTCTTGCTGAGTCCAAGCCATCTATGCAATCTACACTTTCCCACTGGTGTATAATTTTCTTGGCACTTTCTTTGCAACAGGTGGGCTGCAATGTAAGGAAATATAATGTAGCTGCTTCATTCTTGACTAAGAAGAAAGATTTACTGCAGAAGACACATTGCTTACAGTTTTATGGAGATTTCTTATATAAAGCCATGTAACACCCTATGGCGGGGGTCCACAACCTTGAGAAAGTCTCAGAACATGCAAACAAATGTTTTCAAGCAGGAAACGAGCCAAGTTACCATATCTGTGTGTGACATCAGGACGCTGGGCTGGGAACTGTAGCTGAGATCACATGGAGCTATAACCCCATTTTGCCTTTCTGAGGTCCAAGGAACCTTACGTAATTCATCCAGTCCTGGAGGAAAGAAGATATCACAGATGAAAAATTACTTCCCAGGTGCCCTGGACAATGTGCTGGCTGTGCTGGCTCAGACAGCTTGCTGAGCTCTGTCCTCAAGCTAATCATCGGCATCCCCTTCCAAGAGGTGGTTAAGCCCATAACATGGCTTCTGGAATGGCAGATAGGGACCCGATGACAGTGATGGGTGAAGAGATCTATATTCTGGCCTCTTATGGACATGAGGCACCATGTAGACATTATGAGCAGCCTGGCAGAGACACAAATGACCTGGTGTTCCTGTGTTGCTACTTAAAGTGGTTTTTCTGCGTGGGGTTGTAGTTTGGTACAATGTCCACAGCAAGAACCAGTCCATTCCATCACAGGCACTGGTGCAACAGCAACACTACAATACAACAAGTACATCGTGAGTTATGACCACTAAATAGCAAGGCAGCACTAATAAATCTTAATCTGAAGGCTGATAAACTGTAAAACACAACATAAAATATGATGCATGGGTTGGTGTTGAGCATGTGAGGCTCTGTTCCCATGGGGGCAAATTCTGGCTGATTTTTACTGATGCAGCTCAAAGCAGGCCAGCTGCAGACACCCACGCTAAAGCCAGCTTCATGGCTCTTATCTAAATAATTCCTAGTTATTAATAACTTTTATAGTTGGTACGTGGGATTGAATGGCGTATGCTTTTTCAGTGAGGATAAACCATTCAATCACATAAAGCCTTGCCTAAGAGATGTTGCTGGATGAATCATTTAGGTTGATTGAGGGCTGTGTAAGTGATATATTAAATATGTGCCAAGCAACATTCCTTGATGAGGAAAATTATGTGTTTTCTGGCAGATTCATAAGCTAAGGAATTCATCTGCGGGTTGTTAAGGAGATTCTTGTCTGGTATGTGTATATATACATGGGAATGGGAATACCAGTCAGTCCAGTTTAATAAATATCAAAAATAATCTGGTTTTACTGAAATGAAACTGTCAGCTTGGGCTGATGCTGGGTAAACTTTTGACTTATCAAATCAAACCATTTCTTTGCGTAATTCTCTTGCCAAGGAAGAATTTTGTTCATGGGCTTCAGAGACAGGAGCTGGGTGGGACATGACCAGCAGAGCTGGCTCTGTGAACATAGTTCCCCTTTAAGTCAAGAATATTGCTTGCTAGGACCACCAAAAAAGGGCTGAATATTCCTATAACCATAGCTAAGTTTAGGTTGAAGTGGAAAGTGACATAGTTACTGCACCTGGTTCAATTCCTCTTAATTTGCTCCATACATTAAAGAACGCTGTGCTGGGGGAGGTTTAGACTGGACATGAGGAAGCATTTCTTTACCGAGAGGGTGGTTAAACACTGGAACAGGCTTCCCAGAGAGCTGATCTATGCCTCAAGCCTGTCAGTGTTTCAGAGACATTTGGACAATGCCCTTAACAACACACTTTAGCATTTATCAGCCCTGAATTGGTCAGACAGTTGAACTGGATGATCATTGTAGGTCCCTTCTAATTCAAATTTATTCTATTCTATTCTATTCTATTCTATTCTATTCTATTCTATTCTATTCTATTCTATTCTATTCTATTCTATTCTATTCTATTCTATTCTATTCTATTCTGTTCTGTTCTGTTCTGTTCTGTTCTATTCTATTCTATTCTATTCTATTCTATTCTATTCTATTCTATTCTATTCTATTCTATTCTATTCTATTCTATTCTATTCTATTCTATTCATTTTAAAAATCCCAATAACAACCCTCTCTCATTTAAGAGGTTTCAAGCTGGGATTTAAAACCAACCGACCCCAAGGAGGAAAATGTAATTTTAACCCCACAAGAAACATTTGGTGCCTGTAATGCCATCCCAGTGCAAGCCAAAATGCCTTCAGTTTCTCAGCCACTCTGTCAGGAAGATGTCCCCCCAGGCTGGCAGGGCCGGGGACGGGGTCTGGCCAAGGGTGACATCCAACCTCTTGCTGCCACCAAAACAGCAGCTTCCCAAAGGAAGCACAAGACACCTGAACTGGTGGCACTTTGCCATCCACCAGTGCTCACATCGTTGGCAGGTGAATGGAGAAAAAGTATAATCAGTGAATGTATTTTGCAACATATACATATTTTTAAACCTTTTTTTTTCCTCTCACTTTGCTGGAAATCAAATGTGCCTCCCTGCCCCTTGCACTCCCACACTTTCTCCTTTCAGCTGAATTCTTTGTTTTTTTCCACATGTTCACTACGGTCTCAGTTTGGATGGCTGTTCAGTCCTTCAGTCTATCTTTTAAAAACTACTTGTTTCAGTTTATGAAAATCTATATCTCTGATTCTATATTTCACATTTGAAACATTAAGACAGCACTGAAAATAGTTGTGTGTTGTACAATCTGAGCTCCGTGTTATCACTTTCATCAACGACCTAACTGCTTATCACTTTCAAAGCAAAGTTACTTTATTGTCTCATGATTTGTTTTGTAGAATTTCTTAGTTTATAGTTCTGACTTTTCTGTGCCTTCATATCATACTGTAATTTTATCATCCTCCAGTGAAAGATTTTAAATCACTGCTTAGTTTCTGTCCAGTATCCTCCATCCAAGGTCACATGACACTTACATGCAAGCCTCCTCCTACCTGTTACAAAAGGAGGAGAAACCCCATCTTGGCATGTTTCTCCCTAATATTTCACCTCCTTGTTTTACTCTGCTTCTGCCTGCTGTGCCCCACTGGCCAGAGGGGCTCTCCTCTGCACTCGCTTGGAGAGGGCTATTCTCCCTGGAGATGAGAGAGACAATAATTAATATGATTAACTGTGTGTCATGGACAAACCCAGCTTAGGAAGAGCCCAGAGTGCTTGCAGATGGGGAGCCTATGGTCACATCAATCAGCTGAATAAGCAAATGAGAGAGGCAGGCTCTTAAGCCCATTTACTCCGCAGCTCAGTACTCTGCAGTACTCAAGTACTTTGGCTGTCCCTACGTGCACTTTATAAGGTTATTGCGGCCATTATATATCTCACCTTCCCATTACCCATTGTGGTTTTGAGAGATGTTTAAAGTGAACTTCAAAGAAAACTTAGAGTTGCTTAATGCTGCAGAGGAATCTTTAATAGCCAGTAACTTGGGCAAGGTTTAATCCATGGGGAAGCTGGCTGTGTTCAGGTACAAGTCCCAGACCAGGCTGCAGACCTCTCGCATTACTCCAGGAGAGTGGGCATGGTTTGATATTGCTCCAACAGGAAAGCAGATCCTGGTATGGATGTATGTATTGCCACTGAAGGATAATTTTTCTGACTTACAGCATGGAGATGACGCAAGGTGCAAATAATGTCAGATCCACCTGCTGGAGGTGGACAAGCCTTAGGTGATGGATATGGATCTATGGTGATATATGGATAAACATACTGACTAAAGGCTTCATGTTTGATAAACTGTGACTACCTGAATGGTTTCCTAAGTGATACTTGGTGTTTTTCCACCCCACACCTGTTTCCCTAGCAGAACAGAACCCAAAGGACAATCAAGTTCAATTAAACATGTCATAGAATCATAGAATGCTAGGGATTGGAAGGGACCTCGAAAGATCATCTAGTCCAATCCCCCTGCCGCAGCAGGAACACCCAGATGAGGTTACACAGGAAGGTGTCCAGGCGGGTTTTGAATGTCTCCAGAGTAGGAGACTCCACAACCTCCTTGGGCAGCCTGTTCCAGTGCTCTGTTACTCTCACTGAGAAGAAGTTTCTTCTCAAGTTTAAGTGGAACCTCTTATGTTCCAGCTTAAACCCATTATCCCTTGTCCTACCATTGCTTGTCACCAAGAAGAGCCTGGGTCCATCCTCGTGACACTCACCCTTTGTGTATTTGTAAACATTAATAAGGTCACCCCTCAGTCTCCTCTTCTCCAAACTAAAGAGACCCAGCTCCCTCAGCCTTTCCTCATAAGGGAGGTGCTCCACTCCCTTAATCACCTTGGTTGTCAATCTGCCCAGCATTGCCTGGGTAAAGAAACTAGTTGTACACTCCCAGCTAGTCTCCAAAAAGCCTCCACTGATCTAAGGAGCCTCAAGTTCTCAGCTGGCCGAAGCAGATAATATCTTTCAGCTACTTGTTGGGAGCACACATTCCTTGGGAAAGCTATGATAAACCCTGCACTTAACAAGGCTCGCAAACCAACTAAACAGCTGTGGGAGACATTTGGTGCATTCGACAGTAAAGAGAGGAATGCTTTGAAGATGGGGCTTGTAAGGCAGAGTTCTGTCAACTAGCTCCGGAGCAACCCGGCGAGCGGCCGAGGCGTATGGAGCAAGCTCAGCCTTTACGACTTCGCAGCCTGGGACTCCCCTCCTGGCCAGGGTGCCAGTGATTTATCCGCCCTGGGATGCTTTGCTGTTCTCACTCCCTGCCTTTTCCAGCGCTCTGTTTCACATTAACTCATCAGCAGGTTGCAAAGTCAGCATGTCCAAGGAGAAGCTTTTTAAGAGAGACCCTGCAGATTGTCCTCACTTTGCCACAGAAGGAAAGAGGGAGGAGGTGGCCTCCTGCTCCTTCGAGCCATAAGCTCCTTCATTGAGAAGACGTGAATAGTCTTCACTCCTTGATACACAAGGTAGAAGTGCAATAGATAAAGGGGCTCTGGGCTAGTCAAACTCACTGATGCCTTTACGTTTTTACAAACAATTTCTGTTATTCATAAGGTGCTGAGGATCACTGGAGAAAATGCAGCCCTGGTGTACCAGGCATCTGCCCGGATCTGTTATGGTCAGTGTGTGCACAAATATATATATATTTTAATTTTATTTATTTATTTATTTATTTATTTATTTATCTATTTATTTATTTTTAAAGCAAGGTACAATATTAGGCCACATTCCCTCAAAGAACAAGGACCGAATCAGTGTCATCTTAATACAGGGCAGGAAAATGCTGGGTTCCCACCTTGCCAGGTTTCCATCACAGCATTAGACCTGGGAGAGGTCAGGCTCAAATTATCCTCCTGCAGATGCTCTCAGAGACTGAAGAACGTCCAGGTCTTTGAGAAAAAATGTCTGGTTTATTCTAAATTGTTACCCCTAGAAGGAGATCTTACACTATCGCCTTATTAAAGATGATGGATTATCTCACTGAGCTGATTGGTAACCAGTGAGGTTTAGAAATATCTGTTTTTTCTGAAGTCCAGTGACCACTCACAACACTAACTGAGGAATCACAAATGGCTATGTCTTTTTTCTCTGTAAAATAAACTTTTAGCAAAGCTCACAGATTGTCTTTGAGAACATTTCTTGCAAAAGCAGCAAAAGACAAGGTACTGGCCAGCTGTCTAACACCTCTGGGAAATCTTTAGTGATATTTTGAATTTTCATGGTACATATTTAGGTATCAGAATCACAGGTTTCATCTTTCCAGAAACAAACAAACAAACAAAGCACTGAACAACTTTCCTCATTTATCCATGACTTTTTCCATACATTTTAGCACCTGCCTTGAAGAAGACGCAGAACACATGCTTATGTATCTGTTTGCAATGAGGGTCCAGTCAGGGTCTGGGGCTGGCCCACACTGAAGCCTGGTGTCCCAGTGTCCCCAGAGCCCCAGGCGCGGAGGGGGCGAGGCCGGGGCTCGCAGGCAGTCCGGCACCACACCACAAGGTGGGGATGCTACAATGCTGAATGGCAGGCGGCTCCCGTTGGATGAATCGCATTAATCTCTGCACGATATGAAGTTTGTAATAGCCAAAAGCCAAGCCGTCTCTTTGGTGCTTAGCCCTGTACACCTTGCTCCAAGCCCTGGGGAAGTTGCCCTGCATCACATCTCCTGCATAATCGCAGCATTAAAGGCTTTGTAACACACTGGTGCAAGTGAAATGCGGTGCCAGGGACCCCAGAGCTTTTTCCTGGAGAGCCAGCACCAGGGCTGCTCCTGGGGCTGGAGTGAGCCAGTCAGTCACAGCAAGGCTCAGAGCAGAGAGGGGAAATCAGATAAATCAGATGTGCCTCTTTTTTTTTATTTTATTTTCACACAAAAGTAGGGTGACACCACTGCCACAGAAAGGTGATGGATTTCAAGCAATTAAGGGAATCTCTTCCTTTAGAGGCTCAGCTGAGCTGGAAAACTCAGCGCTTCATGCTCCTACTCAGTTTGACTTGATTTAGAAAGAGGCAGATGCCACAGCGAGAGTAATTTCCGTGCAGAGGCAGGGGATGATCGCTCTTTAAAAACTCTAAGACAAGATGTGGAGCTCTGCCTTGCAGGACAGCATGAAGCCAGCCAGCAACATGGAGGCATTTCCCTTGTCTACACTGACCATCACTGCCTACTCCAGAAAAAGTGTGGCAGGCTCAGGGCCATGCCTGTGACATCCCATGGCAGCAATGGGCAACCTGCTCTGCCTACACCCCACAGGCATTGTGGGCTTCATACGTTTTGGGCTGGGTGAATATGATACTTCTCACCACTCCCTGCAACTGTTCTTCCAGGACTGGGACATTTGACATAATGAATACGGGCAAATGATAGCTATGATACTTCTTGGATTTAACAAAGCACTTGGCAGTCTAGAAAAGAGAAGTGGGAACTCGATTATAGTCTTCAAATATGCAAGAGATTATTATGAAAAGGGCATCAGTCAATTGCTCTCCATAGCTACCAAGGGGGAGACAAAAAAGAATGAGCTCAATGTTTAGCAGCAAAACTCAGTAGTAGGTACTCAGGGAAAAAATACATCCTTTCTAACTGTGAAGGTAATTACACATCAAGACAGGTTATCTATGAAGGGCTGGGAACCTCTGAGTTTTAAGAGCAGATCACACAAACGTGTCAGGAATCATCTTAAGACCTCCCAGACCAATACTTCTTGGTTTTGTGATTTTAAGGTTGCCCTGAGGTCTTGCCCTTGCATGTCATATACCCAGGGGTGAAGCTTGGCCAAAAGGATTTCCTTGTATGGACAGTATTTTGCCTGGTCATGACCCATCTAGACAACATTCCAGAAGCCTTTTTGTCAGCACGGGAGGTGTCTCAACCTCTTCATCCAATACTTTTACATTGCTCTTACCCATCTCCATTTTGCTGTCCAGGAGCAACCTCTACTCTTGACATCTCAACTCCTTGCACCTCTGCCTGCAGGAGCAGGCTTGGGCTTTATCTCAAGGTTTCTCTGTACAGACATCCTTCTTGGACTTAGGAGTTCTCAGAAGAAAGCACCAAGGCTTGATCTTGTCTCAGTGGGGACTTTGCTTTTGCTATAAAGGAACACAGGCTGGGACATGGCCAGTTCAGCAGTGGCCTTGGCCACCCCAGTAAAGTTGTGACGGTGAGTAAGATCCCATAGCTCTGCTTAACCAACTGATTTCAGCCCAGTATTAAAACAGGTTTAGGAACAGTGAAAATATTCCTCGAATCGGGGGTTCATGGGGCAGTTTGGCAACCCCAGGGCCATGGGGACAGCATCACCCTGGGGCAACTGGGTTGGGATTGCTTGGTCAAAGGAAGTATATGGGAAATTTAGCATGATTCAAGCAGTGACAGCATGAGTTCATTGAAAAAGAAGTATAGCAAGAAACATCAAATACCTGGGAGTATCATCCAGCCAGATCAGGAAATCCCTGAGCTGAGGATGACTGGAGGCCGAGCAAATGGTTGGAAAATATTATAACTATGTTCTTATACCCCCTTCTGCCCTTTCCTAGCACCCACTTTTGGCAAACCTCAGGCAGGGTGGTGAGCTACATAAGGCATTAGTCCATTTGAGCCAATGTGTCTGCTCATAGCCTTCCATCAAAAGAGGGGCTGAACGGGACTGAAGACGGCTCAGCAGATTACAGGATGTATTATATTCCTCTAAATACACAGGTTTTCCTCCCACAGGTCCTGGTGGGAAGTGGGTGCTTCAGCTCTCTGGCAACACTATCTTTCCTTAGCTGACTTTCAGAGACAGTAGGATGTGGTCCCCAGATCCCCAGGCTGAAACCTGCAGAAGAAGAAAGTGGATGAGCACTGTAATAATTTACTATGGTCCTTGGCCATTTTTAACCCAGCCAAAGAGCTGGCAGCTGATATTCGACAGTAGTGGCTCAGAAAAGTGCTCTGCTGAGAGGAAGCAAGCGGACTTACAGCCTGGTCACAGCACGCACAAGTGAGTTGGATGGGGACGATGAGGAGAGCTTGAAGTCACAAGAAATAGCATGGGCAATGTAGCAGAAAGGTCATGAATATTTTCACACTGATAATAAAATGTCCATAGTCTGAGTTTTTATTTTGGGGATGTGATACAAAATTTACATCCAAACAACAATGAGGAAAGTTAGTTCTACCTGCAATTTTATCTATACACAGCTGAGGAGATGGTGTGGTGTTTGTCTGTGACTGCTTTATCTCTGGGTCCAACCATCCCCAGATGAAACAGCAGTTAATTCTTTATCTCTCTATTCTTTCTCTCACTCGTGTGGTATGAAACATTAACGTCATGGCTGGAACTAATGTCATTGGCAGGAACTGTTGTAAAGTTATCCCAGGCCATTTATATAGGTCAGAAAATGAAAGATACTTTTTCAACAGAGAATTCCTGCTGAGGAGGGGCTCCCATGAGCTTGTAAAAAGGAAGCACACTCTTCAATACTGCTCAGGCTGTGGAGCATTGGCAGATCTAGCTCCACCTGCCTGAGAGGGTCCCCATCCCTGCCAAGTCATGTCCCACCCAAGGCCAGGTGTTGCCATGAGGGACCACAGGGCTGAAGCTCACGCCCTCCAGAAACCTAGGGCTCATGTAGAACCCAAACAGCCCAGTTGCCCTCCAGCCTGGAACTATCCCAAAGTGAGCAAATCTCAGGGGAAAGCTGTCAGGAAAGGTAGGAGTTTGCTTTTTGTTTGACTTAGCCAGCTGAGCGAAGAGGATGTTGAGGGCAGAATGACACTGTCTGTGCAGTGACTGCTGCAGGGCTGCTGCTGTTATTATAAAAGTTCAATCATTGCTCCCTTGTTTAGAGCTGCTGTGTGGACATTTTATTGTTAAATGTACAGAAAATCAATAGTGGAAATATGTCAGCACTGTCCATTTGCACAAAGCAGAAGATGACTTGATGTGACTTCCTTACAGCTGGGATGGCCAAGAAACCAGCGGCAATGCGGTAGGTTTGCTAAGCTTCCTTTAAGCAGCCCACCATGGTGTAACCACCACCCACCATGGCAGAAGTGGAGCTCGGAAAGTAGTTTTCACTAAAATGTCCATTATACCCCTATGTCAAACACAACCAGGTCCACCATGGCTTTGTGGCTTCACATGGGGGAAATCCATGCCCGTGGAAAGCTGCTGGGATGTTTCCAGCCTCCATGTTGCGGTCTTCCACCCTAGGCTGCAGATGCATCAAGACAAAGCCACAGCTTCAAGCCATAAACCCGGAGCAAATCGCAATGTGGCAGCTGTGTGTGCATGAGCAGGCAGAGCATTTGACAAATAAATAAGCAGCTGTTGAAAAACAGCAGCAAATTCAGTTCTTGCCCAGCTCAGGCGGAGTTTGCCACTGTGGGACAGAGCTAAATCACAGTTAGAGACTGTGCCGTGGATAGTGCTTTGGAAAGTGTCTGGGTTTAACCTGTGCTCATGGCCCAAGTTTGACCTAAAGCTATCAAATGGCAAGTCTGAAGACTCTGCATCAAGCTGATCATTTGCAAATGAGCCCAAGTTGTGACCTATGGCTGAAAGTTGTTTCTGGTGTTTAGAGTGTCATTTATAGGGGAGGGTTTATCCTATGAAGCCACCTCTTTAATTTATTAATTATTTATAAGACAACCTCAAGAAGACAAAAAATATTTTTTCAGCAATCCTAGTAGTATATTTCCAATTCTTATCATGGTAGAATTGCAAATTTGTTGTGGGACTACGGTGGGTCCATGAATTCCCTGACGGAGGGCATGGGAAAAGAAATTAGCCTTGAAGATATAAAGGCCTACCCGTGAGAAAGATGGGAGTAAAGGAGTATCCGGAGATGTTAAGGATGTACCTGTGAGAGAGAAGGGAGTGAAAAAGTAACATTGATGACAGCAAAAATAGCCAATGAGATGTTACTGCTGTAACCTGTAACCAATAGTGAAGAGACACATGAATTGGTAAAACTGTATAAAAATGCACTTGTGGCAATATATGGCATTTACTACTTTCATCCTGGAAGAACTTGGTCTATGTCGTTTGTCCGTCTCAAGGGTGACAATTTGTGTCAAAGAGCTCACTGCACACCTGTGGATTTGGACACCTGTCATGGACTTTCCCAGGGAAACAAGGTGCCAGAGAAGTCAGAGCCTGGCAGATGTCTCCTGTGCTCCTATTTCATGCCTCAAACACTGACCAGAACTTCATCAAACATTCATATCTGGCACTGATAGATGTGAAGAAGCACAGAAGGAAGATGAAACTTAATTGCTCTGAACAAGCAAAGCGCTGCAGTGCTGCTCAGAGGAGCCACTTACCCGGAGGTAGCACTGTCAGGTGCCACCCCCACCCCACGTCCTGAAAAGAGAACTGCCACTGGGAAAAGAAACTGTTTTTTCAGGTTTTTTCTTCTTACTTCTCACTATCTCTTTTTTTCCCTGACAAAAAGCGAGACTTTAGCAAATGCCTCACCAATGACTTCTGCTCATCTCAGCTCTTTTTCTTTCTCACACAGGACCTAGGGCTGGTCTGGACAGTGATCACAGAGGATTTCCTGCTCTATCAAGACTCTCAGCAGCTTAACAGGGAGACAGCTAGGAGCACAGACAAAATGGAAATAAAAAAAAATAATAGTGTATTAATGAAGAGTGAGAGGGAAGGTCATTTGCTTGTTATTTGTAGCACAATACCTGATAAGAGGTCATTAGTCATTCAAAGCCACTGAATTACTTTAATTAAAATTTGAGTTTTGAGAGCTGGGTACAGCCTGCTTGCTGAACAGACTTGCAGGGTAAAAAGACAGAGAGAGGGAGAGAAGGAGTGTGGGAGTTGACCAAAATGACAATAAGCTTAATTAAAGCCAGGAGGAATGCTGGGAAACTCTCATTTCCATACTCCCTGCTTGGGTTTTTATCCTGGTCTTCCTTGGGTCTGCCTGGCACAACAGCCATTCCTCTGGGCACCATGAGCTTAGGGGGTATGTTCCCAGGCTCTTTCCCATGGGACCATGGAATTCAGCACTCTGTGCAAGATGCATTTTCTTTTTTTCCCAAATATTCTCTGTTTTTAAAAGTAATTGTATTTTTAAAAATGATATTGCATTTGGAGATTTTCTTCTCTGTCCCCAGCCCAGTGCAGAGTTGGGAGGTATAATTGAGCCTTTCACCAGGGAAAACAAAGACAGGAGAAAAAGAGTGTGTGCCTGGGATGCTCAAGGTCAGACTTCCCAGAGGTGTTGAAATTTCTTGGCATTTTTCCCTGACTGTCCACATAATCCTGTCTGGTGGCAATACAGCAGCTGATCCTCCCTGCACTGCGTCCAGGATGATGACAGGGAAGAATTGATGTCGAGTCAAAAGGGCAGCTGGTGCTGTAAGGGGAAAAACCTTGCAGAGAACTATAACCAAATTTTCATTTAAAGAGAAGGAAATCAGTTTGTGAAAGGAAGAAAACAGTTCTGCACTGTTTAAGGATAAATTCCGGACTTCCCCATTGCAGCTTCTCTCTCCAGGGTTACAGCTTCTCTCTCCAGGGTTCATCTCCAGCACCTCCACTTGCACTGGGATGCTGAGAAGTGTTGATATATGTGCTCTGAACAGCTGCGAGGCAGACATAGTCATGCTGGACTGTGAGAATAAAGGAGGGGGTTTGTCCCCTGCTGCTTGGTATATACAACATATCAGAATTAAGTAATGTGAGCTTGCTGCCAGCCTGGGGCACTGCCACAGGACGGGGATGTGTTTGTTTCCTAGGACAGGAGATATTTCTACATGTCTTTTCTAAAAAAAATATTTCTCCAATTTTCTGATGTGTGTGTGTGACAAATGAACCTTAAAGGCGCTTGTTGGTACACTGAGAACCTGAACTTTAAGCAGAGGCTACACAATGCAACACCTGCTGTGAGCTGCCGACTGTTGTTCCCTTCCCGTGCTGGGTCACTGGTGTGCTGGAAAGGCTTCCCAAGGATGTCATTCGTGTGCCAACAAGCATTAGGACTTATCCTCACTGAGGTCTTTATCTGTGCCAAACTTGCAAAAGACCCCACCTCTTGCCCCACTGCCCATGTTGGCACCAGGGGACAGAATTGAGAGCCAGAGACGGTGCGGGTCCTCCCTCCTCTTGCCACCAGCCAGTCAGGCTCATCCCCAGCTAGAGGCTCTGCATAGACCACCAAGGAAGAGCTAGTTGGCGTGATATATCCTCTCCTGGTAAGGCCATGCCACTGGAGACATCACACCAGACCTTTGCATGTACCAATTCACACTTTTTCTTGCCAGCAGAGCTATATCATGTCTACTAACAATGTTGCTAGGCTGACAAAACACTGTCTGCAACAAAAGTTTTCTTGTCTCAGCTTTCCATCAGGAGGTGTGATGGTTTTTTGCTCTCCAGCCAGCATATCTGCACCAGAAACATTTCACACTATAGACCAAGCCCTACTGCTATTGCAAAAGGCAGCCAACTTAGACTAGTGCTTAACTTTCCATCTGCTTGCCATTAGTCTGGATCTTCACGCTCTCAAGCTGGAGAATGAAATCTATGACCTTGATCCACTTTCTTTTCATTTTGCTTTAAGATTTTGCTATTATTCTTGTTGGTCTGGAAAAAAGTTTTGGGACAAATTCTCAAAGGCCACTTCTAATCCAGACCTTCATGCTGTCTATGTAGGGAAAGCAGTGGACAGTTAAACAAAAATCTACACCCAAGTCTCTAGGTAGAGTTGAGATCTCCCTTGGATCTTATTCATCAAATATCCGGCCCTTAAGTGGTTGAGAGAATGAACTCTGAAGGTGAGATGACATTTGGAAACTTGAGCTTATTTCTTCTTCGACCATTTTTTTTCCTTAATGATGTGAGCAACTAGACTGTCTCTCTCCATATAAAACAACACTTTTCTTTAGCTTGCTCTGACAGACTAATATATAATGTGTTTGATTCTGGCACACATATTTATTGGCATGTTGACATCTTTTTTATATTCTTCCCACCTCAGGCCATTCCATCAATCCACGGTCCTTAAGCAGAGACTTTTCAATGCACCACAAAAGAGAAGTCAGGTTAATTATATTTTTTCTTTATATTGAGAGGGGCCATCTCTCCCAGGTTTACTTAGCCCTATACAAAGGTTCATACCAAGCCAATCTGAATTCCCTTTCAAAACTCAAACTGTGTTTAATGGGAAAGGTATGATTTCATAAGCAGATCTGTGCAAGACTGATGTTGTGCAGACAAAATACTATAATGATTAACATGTGGCACCTTGGTCCAATTCACTCAGCTATGCGCTTACATCTCAGTGAAAGCTGCTTACCAGTTCGCTCACTTTGTGCAATTTAATTAAACAAATTAAGATAACTGGAAACCCACTGCAAGTGTCATATGCTTTATTGACACTGGGATCTCTGATTTTTCACAGCGCCTTTCTAATATTTTTGGCGAGGAGAGAGTCTCGAAGCCTCACCCCCAGGACTCTGCAAATCCCTTTCAGCTGTGGCAGGAGTGGGAGCCAGGCTGCCTGGCTCAGCATCACGAGGGCTGGGCTGACCTCCCTGATCAACCCTCACCCAGCCCAGTGCTGGCAAACAGCCTGAGCCCCACGCATGTACCTGACTCCTTGATTTCAGCCCTGAAACCCAAGTACAGTGTCAGCCCAGGCCTCTGCGGGAGCCATACTGAGAAGGAAGGGGCATCTGAGGCACTGGCCGTGTCCTTCAGTGGTCCAAATGTTGAGGAGATGGCTTTGAGGAACATGAAGGAGAGGTTTGGAGACAACCACAGCTCCAGAGGTCTTCTAGACTATGTCCTCCAGCTCTCCTGCCCCATTTACAGCAATGGCAGGCACAGAAAGGCTCCTCATCAACACCATGGCTGCAGCTCTTCTGATGGTTTTCCCCAGTCCTGTCCAACCCGAAGCCCGCTGACATCTCCCAAAAGCTGCTGTTTGACACCAGCACCCTCTGAGTTAGCCCCTACATCTTCACACACCTTGGGAAGGTTGAACAGCCTACAGGGTGGACATTTTCACGAGGTCAACTCATTCAAACACAGTGGTGAATGTAAATCAGCGACTTACATGTAGAATTTCTCAATGCCATCAAGAGTGCTGTATTGAATTAAAGATATCTGACTCATTAATAAAGGCAAATAATGCCAAGTGGATCTGATTATTTTATTGGGCTAGAGTTAAATATTTGACCAATAATGGAAACCTATTTCTAATTGATTTCTCCCTTTCCTCCTCAGTCTGTTTCTTTTAAAGTCCATATACATGTGTGGTTTTGGTGTTTGTTTTTGCTTAAATTGTGCTTTCTGCCAGGTTCCCTGGTGGTTAGGAGAGAAGGAATTTATTAAGAACTTTATTTTTTTTATTTCAGTAATTACCATCTCTGTATTGAACCAGCCTTCAATGGCACTTGGTTATTCTTTGCTCTACTACCACTACCCATCACCATCGCTGTATGGACCTGTCTTCCTAGGTAACATGTAGGGAACACAACACGTAGGGGACATGGGGAGGCTGTGGCATCCAAAGCCCTTTTGTTTCTGTCAAAACTCTGCTCAAACACTGTAAGGACAACAGTACTACCGAATTAATGGTGTTGAAGGCTTCAGGTGCTCTGCCCAAGCCTTTGGGGTCTTTAACTCTTATGCAAACATAAGAATCCTAGAGACCTGCTGCTTCCAGTTACTTTTGGGGAAAAAAAAAGGCAGTTTAATGGGAAAGGTTGGAACTAGACAAGCATCAAGGTTGTGGGGTGAATTTCACTTTAATTCATCAAAATCCTTCAGCTCTGCTTGATTTGTCATTGTCAGCATAGCAGAAGGAAGGGAATTCCCAGTTAGTTCCCAAAGGAAGCTGTGTATTGATTATGGACAAAGGCACAAAAACCTGAAGGTCAGTACCAAGGAATTTTTCATTCCTTAGAAAGACTTGCCCACACCTCGAGCATCCTGTGCTTTACAGGCATTTGGACACTTACACTCAGTTTCGTAGAATGAAGGAAAGCATGCAAAGAAAAGGTAATTTGCTTTGCTCCTTAAATCCCAGTTAAAGTCACTCCTGCTATTAGCATGATTCTATGACTCTATGGTTTCTTGTTCTCTTTCCGCAGGATACTTCCTTAGGCTGAGAAATACTGAAGAATTCAAAGAATGAATTAAGAATCAGTTATCATTGCTGAAGACAACAGTGGAGAACCAGCCATCAGTTATCAGCCCTAATTAAAGGAAAACAATCCATACTGACATAAGGGGGAGAAGCAATGCACTGATTGCAGGCTGGCTGTGGTTTCTTGTAGGTGCTGTGCCTTGTGGATGGCAATAAAACTCCCAGTAAAGGTGCCTTTTCCTTTTTTTGTTGCTTTTTCCCCCATGTGCTGGTGCTGGGGGTTTCACACTCGAGCTTATAATTTCCTAGCAGGAGACTGAGCAAGCTCAGCCCTGCGTGGCTGTCACTGGTAAGCAGGAAAGTCACTGAAAGGGAATTGAGGCTTTTTGCAGAGCAGTGACGAGTAGATGGGAGCAGCTCAGTTGAGTCAGCACCCACAGAAGCAAAAGGACATGAGTAAAGACGGTAAGGTGATGAAGGAAGGAAATTGAAGGGAAAAAGCTGTGACTTTGGGTCTCTGAAACACCCAGTGTCACCATAGCAGTTATGGGAGATTATTTGAACAACAGGGCTGGTTGTTGGTCTCTAGGGACAGCTGAAAACCACAAGGCAGGGGAGGCTGAAGCATTCTCAGGGGCCGAGCTTTAATGCCTAGCACTGCACACGTGTTTTACAGGACAGTTGCTTTGCGTTAATTCTGTATGGACTGCTGTCAGTGATGGTTTCAAGTCTGTGTACATAGCTGCTTACACACGTTTGCTCTCCGCATTCACTGAACAAGGGGCACGGGGTGGTTACAGGTTAATGGATTTTCAAGCTGAAGTGTTTGCCAGTAGCATTCAGGACATGGAAATTTGGTCCAGAAACCTTATCAGAGACAAACCATCCTGTGGCATCCTTCAGTGGAAGCCCAAGTACTAACTCCTTAATTTGTTTACCCTGAGATAAATCCAGAGTAACGCATTGATGTGCAGGCAATTGATTGGGACGTGCCACAGTGCAAGGACAATATTCTTTAGGAACGTCCTTCTGAACGATCTGCTGACTACCTGCTTAGCTTAATATCTAAAACTGCAATGACCCTGAACCTCAAATAATCCCAGAGAGAAGAGGGCAGGTTAAGGACCTCCTTGCCTGGCTGGGTTGGTTGTGGGGCACACACCTGGGCAGAGGCGACCACAGCAGCACTTGCAGCATCGTTTGATGTGGCTGACAGCTGCTTAGCAAATCTAAAATGACTTTGGGATTTTAAAAGCCCAAGGGATGGAGGAAAGTGGGGACCTGGCTACATTGTGAGCTGTGTTTAGAGGAGTCTTTTTGGCCTTGTTGAAAATATGAGAGGAACAAAAGGATCTCAGCAAAGAGGAGTGTTAGGGAGCAGCTGATCTCCTACAGTGCAGAGCTGCTACCTGCAGAGTGAACTCAGGGAGATGCCTCCCTTCAGCTGCAATTGTGCTGTTTATAGCAAACCATTAACAGATCTAACATGCCTTTTGTGTGGCTGGTTTTTGCACATCTCATTATCCCTTCTGTTTCTAAGCTGGTCTGGGATACATCCAACCTTTGGGATCAGCTCTTACTTGAACAGGGGACAATTGTCTTCAAGGTGAGGAGGAAGACACCATACAGGGGCCTTGAAAACAGAGTTGCCTGTCAGGAGCAGCTGCTTTGCAGAACATATTTTTTGGCTTTGAGGGTGGCCTGCTTAGCCAACCCTGACTATTTCACCATGCTGCAGAGGCTGCCCTGGTATTAATTCACCTCAAAGAGCAGGTTGAAGCCATTAAAATATTTTGCAGGTGGTTCCTTGAATTCATGGTGCAGCTGGATCCAGCCTAAAGGGGGTGGGGGCCAGGGGGGGGAGAAGAAAAAGAGAAGAGGCAAGTTCTGATGAAACACAAATTAACATAACTCATAGAAGGGAAAGAAAATCTGGTTTCAATCTCTACAACAAAGCCAAGCAACACATCAAGCTAGAAAGGCGAAATGTCAGCCAGGCAGGTCTGGGGATTTTATTGCTTTAGCACAAGTGCTTCTCAGTGGTCCCACGAGTGCCCAGGTGGTACCGCAGCAGCCAGACCTCCTGAGGCTCTCGAGTCCTCCGTGGCTCTGAGCACACAGGGACATGGGGGGCTTCACAAAAGGATTGCTGCTCCCATATGGGTTTGGGCTCAAGTTTTGTTTTTATGTCCTGGCACAAACCACAGATGTTTAGATCTTGTGTGTTGGCCTCAGTCTCTGTTCTGCATGGAAACTCTCCAGGTACTACATAATTTCTTGCCCTTAGAGTGGGATCTACTTTGTTTTAGGGGATGCTGACCAGGACTGAGCTGAGCAGCCAGTGGGACAGTCACAAGGGAGACCACAGTCCTGGCATCTCCATGAGCTGCTGGTGGGCACATCACTCACAACCTGCTTCAGCATCCCCTGAGTTCAGCAGTGCCTCCTAATGTCCATGGGCATCAAAATCCTTGTTCCTTCCTCAGGTGGAACAAAGTATTTTAGCATAAACACCGTCATATCAGAGAGCTGTACTGGATCTGACTGGGGTGGAGGTAACATTCTGCACAGCAGTACGTATAGTGTTGTGCTTTGGATTTGTAGCTAAGGCAGCATTGATTACACACCTATGTTTTGGCTTTTGGTGAGCAGGGTTTGCACAGCATCAAAGCTGGCAGTGGGCGAGACACTAGGAGGGGACACAGCCAGGGCAGCTGACCCAGACCACAGGGATATTCACACCATATGACGTCGAGCATGGCAATAAAAGTTCAGGGAAAGAAAGAGGAAGGGGAGATGTTCATGGTTAGGGCATTTGTCAGCCCAAACAGCCATCACGTGTGCTGAGGCCCTGCTCCCCAGGGAGTGACCGTTTTTCTGTCTGCCAACAGGAAGGAGACAATGAATTCCTCTTTCTGCTTTGCTTGCAAGCGCAGCTTTTGCTTTCCTTATTAAGCTGCCATCATATCAACCTGTGAGTCTTATCTTCCTTCTATTTTCTCCCCAGACTTTGGGAGAGGGGACTGAATGAGCAGCTGCATGGGTGCTTGGCTGATGGCCGGGGTCACTCTGCCACAAGAGCTGGTTGTATGTCACGATTCGCCAAATTTGCTCATTCCAAAAAGAGAAAAAGACTGAAAAATAAGGTGAAAAGGGGAAAAAAACGAAGCCCTAATCTGGTTTATAAACAAACCTAGCACTGCAGACGCAATTGTACAGCTCTAGTTGCTGATGGCTTTGTGGTGTACGTCTGTCACCTGTGTCTCAGGTCAAACCACAGCTACTTGTTTCTGTGGGAGAGCAGTGTGGTCGGTGAGCAGGATTACTTCTCAGTTTTTCTGAAGCTCACCTGCAGAAACAGGTGTGCAGGTGTTGGGATAAGGGTAGACTGTCACCTCTTCTGGCTGCCACTCTCACTTCAGTATAGAGGTGACGGCAGAAAGGGTGGAGGTTGCTGTCCTGGCTTATCCAATACAGGGCCTGTTTGTGCCATCACTTCTCTGCCCCATCCTTGGAGGGGCACCAGAACCTGCCCATTTGTGCCTAAGAGAGTCTGCAATCAAATAGATGAGCTTGGAAAAATTACCATATTGTAGATAAATGGCGAAACACCTCTGAGCTAGGTTATCTTCTCATGTGGGAAGAAATAAAGCAAAACCCAAAAAACAAAACCTTAAAAAAATCACAAATTCAGTTTTTCCAGGATAAATTCTTATCCCGAGGAGGCTAACATCTGTCCAGGCTCCCTGCCGGTATCACTGCTGGGAAGTGTTGTTGTTCAGCTAATACCAGATTGGAGTTTGGCATTATATCTCTTCACTCTGCCTTGAGCCTTTGGTAGTGACAGATGCCTGAAGCTGACAACAGCAGTGAAAGGAAGTAAGAAAGGTAGCAGGGATGGCCTGGAACCAGACAGTTCCCTTTCTCTCCTTCAGCAGTTACCCATGGACCTGTGAACTCGAGGCAGCTGTGATCTGTTTATAAAACTTGGTTCTGAGGTGATGCTCTAGTGCAACGAGAGCGTGAGGAGGGCCTTCTGCCTGGCACAAGCCACTGACGTCAAACCATGGGGTGGGATGAACCGGTGGACTTCAGGTTCTTCCCAGAGATACTGGCAGAATATTTCAGAGGAAGCAGTCGAGCAACAGAAGGGTGAGGGGCCTGGGCTTCTTAGCAGAGAGCCTGGAGGGTGAGGCTGATGGCCCAGCAGACATGCCTCATAATGTACCGGAAACTGCTATTCTATTAATAATTCCATTGTTTCAGCAAACTCTCAACCTAGAGAGACTGCACTGAATCAGCAGTTTGTTTTCTTTTTTTCTTTCCTGATTTACTAACCCCGACTGCACAATCAGAGTCAACCTATTGCTGCAGCCGATGACACTGCAGCACGGAACGAAAGACAGGAGAAAGCAGGGTGCGGGTAGCAGCACCAAGCACACACAAAGCCTGAGCGAGCATGTTGGCACATGATCTCTGACATCTGTGGCATGGCCCGGACCCCCAGTGCACAGGGAAATCCGCTGCCTGTTTGCAGAGGCTGACATCCAGATGGAAACACACTGCAACGCTCCCAGCCAGCCAGATGCTCACCTGACTGATGGGAATGTGGCAGCACGCAGAGCTGAGAGGGACTACAGCAGCTAGTAATAAAGGGAAAATTAAGTAGGCAACCTCTGCTGATTGGTAAATTTGGGTGGGATCATGTTTTTGCTCTTGACCTTCCTAAAATAACCAAGTGGAAAATTGGACTTCGAACCCTGAAGCAGTGCAGATCAGGACTGTCAAAATCAAGGGTCTCTACCCCTGCTTTTGTGCCCATGCCACCTGGGCCATTGAGAATGGCATGGCCACAGCATGACCATGAGAGGTGAGAAAACATACCCCTGAACTTCTTTCTCAGGGAGGGAGGGCACAAAGATCTCATTGCACCTTTTGCTTTTCAGAAGGGCTTTTTGAGAACTACAGCTGCCAGCTTCTTTCTAATACTTTTGAAACAAAATGGATTTGCCTAGATGTGGTGTTAAAAGCTTTTCTGATGTAAATCTGCTCTCTGTGTGCATCTGAATCACTTCCATCCCTATTAACATCCACGTGGTAACACATGTGCAGTCATGCCCAGCTCATCACCTGGCCCAGCAAGAGTAAATGGTTTCAGGCTTGCACAGAGTGATCGTCTGAACCACCCAAACCATTAGAAATGGGCTGCATATGAGCCCTTACCCCAGTGGGGAGATGATGCCTTGAAGGGAGAGAATGGACAGGTGGTTACTATGGCTTAGCTGATGGCTGGTAACCACTCAAGCTGCCCTGATTCAGGGATGAATCTGAGTCCTTCACAACAAAGCAAATTATCCCAATTCCTATGCAGTGTATAGCAGAATATATGATAACAGAAGACTGCTCTTCCCTCCTGCTGGTGTCAAACCAGGTCACAGCTACACAAGCACATTTGAAAGGAGAGCACAGAAATTGATTTAAAAATCCCCACATATATTTGTTTTAAGCTTTTTAGAGAGCTATATGTCAGAAGCAGTACAGAAGGCTTCATTCTGCACTGGGCCGTTAGGGTGTGGGTTTCCATCTCATGCCTACCTGAAGCTTAAGCTGCACTTTCTTCCACAGCCATGGAAAGAGGTGAGGACCCAGCAGCCCTGCAGATGGGAACAGACCCGCAGTCCAGGAGTGGATCCTGTGATGGGGACCAGACTCTGCCCAGCACCTACCGACAGCTCTTGCCTGTGGGCATGGGTGAGTCACTTCACTTTGCAAAATCAAAATCAATCCCGGCACAAATGGAGGTGCCAAAACACCAGATACCATGGTGAAGCCTGTAGAGTGGGTTTTACAGGACATGAGCAAAGAAATGGTGAGGTGGTAGAAATTGTGCCCATGGGTCAAGGACGAAGCAAGATCTGGAGAGAGCCTTGACAAGGAGGCTACAAGTGTCTCTTCTCCATTGCATCCAAAACCCATTTGGGCTTCAGCATTCCCCCCATCCCACCATAATTTGTTTGTCTTTATAGCTCCTCCTGATTCTTTCCCTCCTTGCACTTCAGTCATGCACCATCATTAAATTGTCCTCTTAGTGCAAGTTAATGTGTTTTTGACTGTCACACAGTGCTTCACCTCCGTTGCTAAGGGATGGATCCCCAAGATAATGTTGAGCCTGGGATCTTCTTGGTTACATGAGGAGGTTTGTTTGTGTTAGGAGCAAAATGGCCACCTCACGTCCAACCCTGCTAAAGTTCAGAGATGTCAAATAACTCAGAGTTTAACCTCTTGCAGGATCCTGCCTGAGGCTCCGTGGACATGGTGTCTCCAAGTAAGTACACAAGAGAAGCTGAAGGTCTTAGCTGAGGGATTTTTTGAGGAACTGTTCAAATTACCACATCAGAGTTCTCACAAGTCTATAAAAACTGAGCAGATAGGAAAAGCATATCAGAAAGCATATAAAATCAAGAGGCAGATAGGAAGTCCCTTCAGTTCCTTATTGTTTGTAATCTGACAAGGCTTTAGTTTAGCCACAATAAATTTGTCATGAAAATTGAAGACGGGCACGGGGAAGACGGAAATTCAAGTGATATGAACAGTTTCAGCATTTCAGACAAGATTGGGTTTGCCTCAGCTGCTACCACAACCTTCCAGATAAGTGGTAAGGTTTCTTTTTATTAAGTGGATTGATATGGATTTTATCTAGTCTATGAAGAAAGCAGCACATAAAAACGAAATCTTGTATTTATACTGCATATTAAATGCTTCTGCAGTGATCTTGCTACTAAATTAACTGACCATTTAAAAAGAGAAGGATGTGAAAGTGTCCTTTCCAGCCCAAAACTGATGCTGAGCATCAGAGAAAAATTCATTCTTTTCCTGTTTTTGAAAATGCCTAATTTCACTGTGTAAAACTTTCATGTCTTAATAGTTAAGATACTGAAATTGCCAGACTCAATAAAAAATGTAAGTTTATGTATTTTTAGCTGAATATAAATACTTGGTTGCTGACTAAATCATTCTATTGTAAAACTAATTAAATGTTGCACTTTTAAAGCTAAGACTTTAAACTCGTTATTACAGTACTTTGAAAAAACTCTATTAAGGGTAACTTACTGAATGTCTGAAGTAGCTATTAATGCTTCTGAAATACTTTTTTTTTCCCTAAAGGCCAAAATTGGATGAAGCAATTTATTTCTTTAACATTTACTGGTGACAACTCTTTTGAAATGTTACAACTTGTTTTCATTTGTTCTGCAGTTCAGTTTATTATTGATTTTTCATTTGTTTCGATGTATACATGCACCACTATTGGAATCGCATGTATGTGGCATGTTGGATGGAGAGGACATGCTTTGACCAACCCTCTTTTAGTGGCAGCCTGGGACAACTAAAAGTGATGGAAATAGGGAGTTTTTTGATGCAGAAAGGGAAAACTACCACATTCATTATGTTATAGTGTGGATTAAGTCTTGATGGAAGTGAGCTGGTTAAATTAGCCAAGATGACCAAGTGAATAGCAGTGCAAAGCCCAGGGGAGAGGAAGGCAGCCTGTCTTGCCTGTGGGACCTGGCAGTCTCACCGAGGCACCTTGCTGCACCCCATCATGGCAAAGCGTTGCTTATTTGTTGTGGTCAAGCCTGAAATGGCTGGAAGAGACCAGAATTTGTAGTGGAAGAGATGTGAGAGGGTGTCTATCCTACTTCTGTTGGTTTTTAGAGCCTCGGAAACAAAGGAAACCATCCACGTGCTGTGCTCAGGCGGCTCTCGGCACCTACCTGCTGCTGTTGACAGCTGTCCAGGCGCTGCTGGCCTACAAAGGTAATGCAGAGACTTACTGCGGGCTTGACAGCAAAGCTCTTGGGGGTGTGGGTGAGCAAGGATGAGCACACAGATAGGAAACCTCTGAGGGAGTACAGACGTTCCTCTGCACACCAGAAGTCAAAGCAGCCACTGCAGGAAAACATTCTCCCACCCCGTATATATGCTTTGCATTTGCAAAAGCAATTCTGGCTGCAGCAAGGGCCAGCAGATGCAAAACACCTCCCCGGGTCAAACGGTGATGGTGTTTAACCCTGGGTGTCCTCCACGGGTGCTGAGATGATGCTCTGCCAAATAGGCATTTCCCAGCTGGATCAGGCAGGGAATATTCACTGCATGGGCCTTTTGTTTTTCCTCAGTGTTTAAGATGCAGAGAGAGATATTGAAACTTCAGGAACAAAATACCTCCTATACAGAAGATATTCTGGAAAGCTCCTTTGCCAGCAAACTGCTTTCAGAGAGAAACTTTATAGAGGAGCCCATGGGACATGAAGAAAACTGGAGGAGAAGCTTAGAAAAGGAAGTCACCATAATTAAAAGCAGCAATGCAAACCTGATGATGATGATGAGAAACATCACCCTAGTTGCAGGTATGGCTCCATTTCTCCATGCTGGCTGTGCAATGGGGAGAGCTGGTTCCTCTGTACCACTGGCAAAGCTGGCTCAAAAACTTAGTTCAGATGAACAAATAACTAGGGCAAGATTTGGTCTTCCTCTCAGTTAGTGATGCCCCAGTGCCCTGGGTTGGATTCTGGCTTTGGATACCCTGGCTGGAGAGCTGGGCACACCTGGAGAAGATGGATCACAGCCCTCTGCATCGCCCCTGGATCCTGCTGCAGCTGCACACATGGCCCTGGGCTGCTCTTCCCTTCCGTAACTTGTAGACTTGGGCTCTGAATGCCCTTCAAAAGGGTTTTATCTTCAGCCCAGACCTCAAGCCTATCAACCTCATACTGGTATGTTCCTCAGTGAGTGCTAACTACTGAAAAATATCCATTAAATATTTATTTCAGGGCCTCCTGGACGCAAAGGAGATCCTGGTCCACCAGGTATGTTGGTAAATGAGCCATGAGCAACTTTTCTTCTTTTCCTCTTTCTCTTTTTCTCCTCTAAGAGACCTGAAGTGAGGATTTGGGATTTCAGGCTCTAGACCCAGGTACTGCCCAATAGGCAAACACTCAGTGCCATGACCATAAGGAGACCTTCTGCACCTTTTGATTGATCCCCTGGGGCTCTCGACTTGCCTGAGTGCTCCAGCAGAGGTCAGTGACCACCATGGAGGAACATTTTGGCTCTGCCTCCTCACTGCTGCCCCACCAGAAAAGCTCAGGGGTGATGGAGGAACTGTACCTGGTCATTATCTGTAATAACCACCCCAAACCCCCGTTTGAAGGGTTTTATGTGCATCCCACAACCAGTGGATAGCTGGGCTTTCTGCCCCAGATATAGCAAGTCCTGCTGCCCAGCTCACTCCAGGACAACTCAAGGACAATTCCTTAGTCCCTGATCTATAGGGTTCCAGCTGAATGGTGCATGCAACAGCGACGGACTTGGGACCTTGTCCACCCTCTTCCTGAGGAAACAACTGGACAGACTTGGGAATGAACTGGGTGCAAGCAGTCTCCTTCACAGCCATGCACAAGCTGCTGCCCTGGGTACTTGGAGCTTTGGGTGGAAGCACTCCTGTTGCAGGAGGTAAATGTCTCCAGAATGTGAGGATGTTTGCTCCACTTTGAGCTGAGGTTGGACTAGGCAATATCCAGAGAAAACAGGGTTTCTATGATCCTATGATGATGATCTAAGATGCAGTCCTTGTTAGGTCAGGTCTGTATCTCATCCATCTCTAGTTCTTGGCTACACTGATTAACTTTTCTGAAGAAAAAAAAAATTAATACATTTTTTTTAAAATCATGTTTTCATATCTTCCTGGCTGCACTTACAACATTGAAAGAGCACCTCCCGCCAAGCACTGTTATTATACATCAGAGCCCAATAGCTCAGTGCATTTTCAGAAAAGATCTCCCCAAAGGTTCCCACGAGCTGAGTTTGGCTGGAGGACAGCTGGCCCCTGCCCAGCCATGCACTCAGCTGAGCTCCACAGACTTTGCTCAAGCGGTTTTGCTGGTCCCTGCCAGCTGAAAATTGGCCTCAGTGGTGACAGAAGGCACATGCACAAAGGATGATTAAAAAATTCATCTCTTCTTCTTAGCCATTACTGTGAATAGATGGTGTATATCAGCTGATATATGTATTTTATATCTCAGGGCTACGTGGGCCACCGGGGACAAAGGGAGACCAAGGAATCCAAGGTAAGGCTTTTCTGACACCTGAATTATTTCTGTGGATGAACATAAAGTGGCTTTATGGATGATTTTATGGACAATCTTGTCCTCAGTCAAGGTGTAAGTCAGTTGGAATGTCACTGGAGTTGAAGGAAATAAGCCTATGTAAAACTAACATGAACAAGAGCCAAACTTAGCTGGAAAAATTTCTGTTGTAAAAGTAAATGTGCACTGGTCACGGTGGTCTATGTCCCACTGTCCCCAGCACCACTCTCAAGTGCACAGAGAGCAGAGTTTGGCTCATGCCCACAGCTGAGCCACCTGGTCCTGCTGCTAGCATTCACCAGACACAACACCTGATGATGCATTAGAAAAGTGACGTTGTCCTTGCAGGCTTACAGGGACTGAAGGGTGCAAAAGGGAGTAAAGGAGATCCTGGTCCTACCGGCCCACATGGTGAACCGGGTGTGAGAGGAGAAAAAGGAGAGAAGGGGCTTACGGGTAAGATACTATCTCAACTTTTTTAAAGATCCTCTCCTGTTTTACTGTTTGAATTAATTCTACTTAAAATACCAGAAGAAGTCTTCATAGGCCAGATATTTCATAAAAATTCAGCTTTCTGGTCAATGAGGGAGCTGAAAGAACAGGACACTTGGGCTGATCTGAATGGATTTTGTTTCGTGTCATGCTCCAGCAAAGCTCCCAATGGAAGGCTGGGGGAAAGGAGACATGCAAAATGTTGAGTCTGCACCATGGAAGTATCTTTATAAAATGACCTTTGTCTAAAAAAAGCCACAGGTATTCAATTATCAGCCTATCCTAGGTTAAAGCAGTGATGTTTGCAGTAGGATTTTCATGGTATTAAATAATACAATATAATTTATATGCACAAGCACATGGATGTTAATGCTCACTTTAGTAAAACTTATTTCTGAGGACTTTATATCCTATATAAGCCTGACTTCTGTATGCTTTAAGTAGAAGAATTATGCACTGTGCCTCTCTTACGTAACATGTATTAGTGTGTACCTTCAGAATAGCTGTTATTCAGTGGTCTCTCGAGGGCTGCACCCAGAGAGAAAAGGATGCGAGCAGGACAGCGAAGGAAAACCAGAAGATGTGTGTGATGCAGACCAAGAAGGATGGTTGGATAGGTTGATTAGAGCTTCCTCAGCTCTTCCATCAGATCCCACAAGCTGCTGTGTGCTCGTTAGCACAAGTTGCTCCAGAAGATAAAAGTGAAAGTACGAGGAATACCAAAAGGTGAAGGCTTTGGAATAATTTTGGAGCAGAAAGGTGAAGGAGATGTCAGTCTTTGGAGCAATTTGGCTTTGGAGTAATTCATCTCTTTTAAAGCATGCCAATCACCTGTTCAGAGAAGAGAAGGCTAAGGGGAGATGTGGCAATTCCTTGGAAGTACAGGAGTGGAATTGCTGTCCTCCACTGTGGCTACGAGAAGAGAAGGGTTCAGGCTGCACTAAGAGATATTTAACTAGAGAAGAAAACGTTCTAGTGGTAGGAATAATTTGAGGAACAGACTAGCAAGGTGTGATGGCACCACTGCAGGTCTTTAAGAGTAGGTCTGATAAATACCTGGCCAGACAGTCTGGCAGAGACAGAATTCGCTCAGACAGACTCTTGAGGTGCCATCCAGCCCTGTTCTTCTACAGCTTTGTGGGAATGCCACTGAGTGGTGAATGCAGGTGTGAGGCCAACCTCTGCTACTGGTGCGGCTAGATGGAGGTGCTCCACTGGCTGTGGAAACAATGAATCTGTTGTTCTGAATTTTTACACATGTGCTGTGCTGTTTGATAGGTCTCCAAGGGCCAAAAGGTGAAATGGGCAAGAAGGGAGACCCCGGGGCCCATGGACCCATGGGTCCTCAGGGGCAGCAGGGAGTCCCAGGACTGCCGGGTTTCAATGGTAAGTGCAGAGGATGCAGAGCAACCCACCATCAGCACAAATGTGCCATGCTGGAGGGCTGCCCTAACTGAAGCGTTTGGCTGAGACTTGTTAGCACTGATGCTGGGATGTTGTTACAGGTAGCACGGGGGAGCCCGGACGTCCTGGTCAGAAAGGAGAGGCAGGTAAGGAGTACAGAAGGTGTGGTTTCTTCTAGAGATGTGAGACTCAGCTCCTTTAGATGGTGCTTCATGACAAGGAAAACTGCAGCTAGGGCTAGATCCCAGCATGGGTAAGAGAATATGATGATTAGGTGGAGAAAACATACCAATGTTGTGCAAACCAATCCTACAGCCTCAGCTGTCTCATCTGGACCCTACCCACTGTGCAGGAGAATGAGAAAGAAGGGCTCTGTACCATGGAGGATGATGTCCTCCTTCCTGACATGTGTGCACACACAAGGGCAGAATTTGTCTGCTTTTTTGGGAAAGCATTTGTGCATCTCAAGGCTGACAGTCTGCAAGGACCTGGGACCATACAGTTCTTTATTCAGACCATCACTCACTGAACCGCCAAGATTAGCGCTGCCAGGGAAGGATTGTAAATTCGGAGAGAGCCAGCATTTGTTTTGCCTTCATGGGGTCAACTCAATCTGCACAGTCCAGGGGCTGGTGACTGAGCTGTCTTTCTTTTTTCTCCTTCATATATTGTGTTGCATATCACATATGGTGCTTTTGCTCAACCTTAAGGTGCAACTGGATTACCTGGACTTCCAGGAATTCCTGGCCAAGAAGGCAGACCTGGTCAGAAAGGGGAGAAGGGGGACCACGGTACCAGTGGGAGTCCAGGTACAATGCTACTCAAACCCGTAACTCACTGGTTTCCTACTCTGGCCTCACTTTGTGTGACAGTTTTGTCCTTACTGATTTGTTTTTAATTTTAGGAACACCAGGCATTGCAGGACTCAAAGGTGAAAAGGGAGACAGTGGAGTAACAGGTAAAGGAGAATCAAACAGGTTTGGGGTCAACAATGCGCATCATGCAGACACTGGAAAGGGATCTGCAACAGCAAGAGATTTGTTGGGTCCTGTTCTTGGAGTCCCAATGCATCCCAGGATGCCATGGTTGGCCTGGGCCTCTGACAGACTGGCAAGGGGTCAGCTACGCACTGGAGGGGTTGTTTCAGCCATTTGTAATGTACATGAGGAGTTGATGTTGCCTGCATTTTTGTATAAATAGTAAACGCATAAACAAAGCAGCAGACTAGGATGAATCAAGCAACAACCTCCCTACCCTAGAGCTAAAGGCAAATTTTACTGGCTGTAAATCTGATGGGGAAGGGTATTCACTAGCAAGTATCTGTCCTGGTCTCCGCTGTGGCATTGCAGGAAGAGGTATTTCCACAGGCCAACTTAGAGCACATAACCTAGGCCCTTCCTCTGACCTTCCATCTGAAGAAGACCACCTTTCTTTCCCAGGCACCCAACTCGTAGGGTGACATTCTGCAGTACAAGCCTATTCTGGTGCATTTCTCTTGAATCAACATCTCAACTCCATCAGGAGGTAACAAAGGTCCAAGTGCTGCACCCTTCTGCATTTGTTGATACCTGGATGATACGGATGGGAGTAACCTGGCCCAACATTATGTGCTTGCATGTCTGATGCACCTAAATTTACATGTCTAGGTTCTCTATATGGTAGTGAAGACCCACCTGGAGGGAGGGTCTCTATCTCATTAGTGGAGTTGATATCAAATAAATGACCAAAAGTTGATTTACTTCAGGAGAACACAGCTCTCCACTGCCTGTATTTTCTCTATTGATGAGCTCTGCACTAAGTAGAAGGGGAAATGAGATACTCACTTCAGAAATAAATGCCTATAGTGTAGATAGCTAAACTAGACAAGTAGAAATCTATCAAAAATACTACTTTGCATAAGCTTTTATAAATGTATAAATATCTGTCATAAATTTTGTTCATTCATTTTGATGATCATAGGTCCTCCGGGGCAAAAGGGAGCAAAGGGAGACCAAGGCTTGGCAGGTAAACCTTTGTTTGACTGCCTTACTTATTCTGATGATGCAAAGCACTTTAAATGTTTCACTATGTTTCACTTCTCTGCATCAATGTGAATGCTCATCATGTTCTTTTCTTGGGAAGGGACAAAGGCAATGAGTTTCTTGCTTTCCACCCAGGCACTCCAGGCCTAACTGGTCAAAAAGGAAGCAAGGGTGATTATGGCAGTCCGGGTCCAAAAGGAAATCCAGGAGTCAAAGGAGACAAGGGAGACCGTGGATACTCTGGTAAGGCTGTTTGCCCCGAGGTCTATGAGCTGATGGCGTGTTTGGGTTTGGGACTCTACGTCACAGTCTGGCACAAGCTGCTCTGGGTCGTGTTTACAGAGCTCGTTTGGAGGAACTCAACAGGCAGATCAGTCTTCCCAGAAGATCAATGTGCAGAGTGTCACATTCGCACCTTGGGAGGTGTGCTGAAAGACATGCAAGTAAACAGATGCATTAGATTGTCTCACATCTCTGATCTCACAGAAAACTGGAACAACCTGGTTTCCTCTTTGCTTTGTACAGAGACATCCTGCAGCAAACCACACTGCTGGGGTAAATCCCACGTAAACGTGGCAGACAGGAATGCAGAATTGGAAACATCAGGGCTACTTAACTATGTCTCGCCAGTTGTAGGACACAAAAATAGTTCAAAAGGGCCAACATTACAGCTACTCCCCAGCCTTAACTCCCTCCCTTTCAATCACTGAATGCTTCCAAAACCCCTAAGATGCGTAGTAAAAAAATCATCCAAAACAATAATTACAGCACACCACAGGAAGCAAACAGTGCTCCAGATGCTTTTTGTTTTACTTGTTCACACTGAACAGTACAAGAGCCCTCAGAAATAAAACAAGCTGGAGCCTATCTGGGTCTCCTCCATGCACTCCTCTTCTGGAGCTTTGCCTCCGGAGGAGATGAAAGGCATAACGAGGGTGAGCCCAGGTTGGGGACTGCAGGTGGGTCTCAGCTCCTGGTCTGCAGAAGGACATGGCAATATATGCTCTGTGGAGGTAGCTTCTGGGGGAAGAGCTCACTGTGTTTTTTTCAACCACTTCTGCTCTCAAGACCAGGATTCTGCACAGAAATACAGAGGACGGTTGGAAACGTTTTTCTGCTGTCCCATGGCAGCACATAGAAAGCAAACCCCATGATGTAGGTCTGCCTACCAGTTCTTTGGGAGATACCGTGCCTGTTTCTGGAGAGGCAAAGGCTACCAGAGATGTCGTTTTACAGGTAGTCATGGGAATAAGATACATTTCCCACAAGTGAGTGGACGGGATTTTGCAAGTGGCCCTTTTCTTGGGTCACATGTTAGGAAGGTTTGGCTGTATGTTATCATACTTGTTTTACCACATTTCTTTTACATACCCTTAGTCACTTCAGGGGGTCCGCAAGGGGACGGAGTCCTCATATCTCTGACTTACCCAATTATTTTGAAGAAATTAATAACTGGATTTTCCCCCTAACAGCTGCCAAATATTTGTTTGTTTTTTAATTTGGAACAGGTTCCCCAGGAACGAAAGGGAGCAAAGGTGAAAAGGGAGAAGGTACTGGACTTTTATTTCTTCTTCTCTCACTTGCTTTCTGATCCCAAGCTATCTCAGATCAGGACCAATGTCCCCCATGCACACTGGCTAACCCACAGCACAGCTACCAGAACTGAGGGGTCCATACACTGAGCTACACTCTGGTGTTTCCAGACCCAGGAGAGGACCCTGAATTTGTCAGATTTGAGCTACCAGTAACTTCTGGTCCCACCCCAGCTACAGCCATGGAGATGGGAACATTTGTCCAGTTTGGGCAGTCACTGCTTCTGTCTATCAATGTACTTTTTTCTCATGCCCATATGAAAAGTATAGTTATTTTCTTCTCTTTTGAACTGTCAGGCAGCTTCTATAATTTGGTACGAATCGTGGGCAGCAGCAGGAGGGGCCGCGTGGAAATCTTTTACCAAGGGTCCTGGGGAACAATATGTGATGATGGCTGGAGCACCCAAGATGCCACTGTGGTCTGCCGAATGCTGGGATTCAGCCGTGCCACCTCTGCATTTACAGCCACAGCAGGTGAGTCCACAACAATCTTCCACCTCCCCAGTCTGGGGGGGTGTTCCCTGCCTGGTATGGGAGGTTAAACACACCCAGAAAGCACCAGAGCAAGGTCCTCTACACCAGCAGCAGGAGAACAAAGAGGGTCTCCTCAAAGGGGCAGCTCCTTCTGCTTGGGATGAGGGAGCTGCATGTCAAATGCTGCTTGAACTGTGCCCAAAAAGTTGACTTCCAACAAGCCAACCATGCAACCCAACACACACCTGCTATGCACAAGGGTGTCTTTAGAAAAAAAAATGCTTATTCCTCTTTCTTTTGTCCAACTGTTTTTTGTTTGTTTGTGTGTTTAATTCATATTCCAAAGGCACTGGACCAATCTGGCTTGATGATGTGAATTGCAGCGGGAGTGAAAGTTCAATTTTCGACTGTTCGAAGTCCAGCTGGGGTGTGCACAACTGCAACCACAACGAGGATGCTGGGCTGGAGTGCAGTTGATGGGACCCAGAGGCTGTCCTGGAAGCTGCTGCTTGCCTCTGCTCGCTATGGGGCTCTTATTCATAATGCAAACCTAATTTTGTAAGGCTGTGCTTATAGTCTCTTTACCAGGTCAGAAAAATATTGACTAAGAAATTTGAATTTTCTGTAAATTGATAATGGTTGCAAGACCCACAGGTAACCTGAAACATTCCAATTGTCACAAAACAACTGGAGCTCAGGCACATGAGCCAGTTCACAGCTTTTCCAGCTACCTGACATCGGCTCATCTGCAGAAGCTATTTATGACCTCTAGGTCCACAGGGGAGGAGAGATGGTCCCCTTTAGTTTAGTGCAGTAAGAGAGAGCTGAATAAACATGCAGAAAAGAGCAGTTACTGCAGCTGAGAATGTTTGTTACAGTTATGAATCTGAAACTAAAAGCCCCAGAGAAGTGCATACACCCAAGATAGGAGATGCTCAGAAATCATCAGATGATCTCTCTGACATTGAAATATAAATGTTCTCCAGAAATGATGCTGATGACAGGTTGAAATGCCTGGATCTAGGTGCTGCACTATCCTGGTTTAGCACAGACCTTGTTTTTGACCTTGGCCAAGTCCCCTGCCTTCTCTGTCAGTGTTTCCTAACCTGTCCCTGGGAGCAATACCACTTACCTTATCTGGTGTATAAAGCTAAGCATTTTCATACTTTTAGAAAAGAGATGTTCTAGTAAAGCAAAAGGATAATTAATAAAAGCAACAATGCGGAAGTATTATGCAATTAAACTTCCACAGTGAAAATACGGACCCTAAACCAAAGGCTTCTACCTTAATTGACAGTTTTATATGTGTCTGAGATAATAACTGAAAAGCTTCACTTTCTTAAGGCCTAAGTCTTCCCCTTTTCCACCAGCACTGGGCATTCAGCAGCTGACAAGCAGCCTGTGTACATGTAGCTGGGCACATCGCAACAACCTGCTTGTGGACATTTTATTTAAAATGTCAGAAATATGCATAAGCAACCCCCACATCCCTGCCTTAACGTTAGTAATAATTACTTTTGTCTACACAGCTTTGAAATTTGTTTTTAGTGCTCATAAATCCAGATATAAGTGGAAAAACAGAGCAGTGCTGGTAAGAGCAGCAGGTGATAGGGCATCCAGGGCCGATGGGAGTGAGAAGACCTGGTGCAGCACAGGATGTGACAGTGCAGTCTGCAACGAAGATCATCACTGTCTTGAACCAGAGGAAATGTTTAGTGTAGGGTCTCAGGCCTCAGGAAAGAAGTCTGAAAAATCCCAAGAGTTTTTTAGTATCAACTCTGATGCCTTTGACAGCAGGAAAATGAAAAGAGTCACTTACCATTCCTGGTTCTGGTTTAGAGGAGGCAAGGAGCATCTGCCACAAACCACGGGTAAAACCTGATGAATGGCAAACATTTCAGAGCTGGTGGAAACAGACAGCGGCTCATCTGCATGAGAAGAGACAAAAGTTTTCGATTCTGCTAAGGAACCCCACCAGCACAAACAGCATCCTGAGCAGCTGGGCTTATACAGCTTTCTGTAGGGCTCCCATGGACTATGCTGAGCCTGCGCGGCTTTCCTTCATCTTTTTGTGTGTGCACGTGTGTGATAACAGTATGTAAACAAAGCATTGCCACTGTTAGGAAATAAAAGATTTACAAGCTGTATTCTTGTTTTGATACATCAGCATGTGGTGCTTACAACTCCCATTTTCTCACTTTCCTTGCTAGTAAGGAATGTTTCTCCCCATTTTTTCAGGTGAAATGCTGAGATGTTTGATATTTTCATCATGTAAAACTGCCACTGAAGGGAAAGCCATAATGTATGCTGTGTTTTGGTAGAGGTGATAAAAGTCCTTATCTAATAAAACAAACATATAAACAAACAAAACCAAACCAAAAAAAAAAAAAGAAAAATAAAAACACAAACAAACAAAAACCAACCAACCAACAACAACAACAAAAACCCCACAGCATACTTCTTTCAAAACCATTGGATAAAACTAGCATGGGGACAGCCAGGCCTGAATTATCTCCATGTCAATTCTTGTGTAAATAAACGCTTCCCAGCAAAGGCAACGGCTGGACAGAGCGCTAACGGGGTTATCATCGGCGCGGCAGGACCTGCGGGACGAGCCCCGGGTACCTCCCCAGCGACCCAACAGCGCTGAACTACCGGGGCCTCCCCACACGGGGGACGTGTATTATTAAAAATACTCCTTCCCGACACTAAGGGGAGCTCAAGGGCCGCCACCTGCTCCGCGGCCGCCGCGCCCCCGGATCGAATCGGGTGGGATCGCATCGGATCGGGTGGGATCGCATCGCATCGGGAAGGCTGTGGCTGAAGCAGCGCACACCTCTGTCCTGCTGCCTTCTCCCACGGGGAGCCGTCCCTCCTGTACATCCCGGGAGTGGCCGGAGGGTCCCCGTGATGCCCACCTGTGTCACGGGGAAGGACAAAAGCGCGGTTTATTCTGTTCAATGGGCACAGGCAGGGAGAGCCGAGAGCAGGGTGCTCAGTCTAAGGGGGTGAGGCAGGCTGTGGTGGTTTCCCAGCCTTCAGTAACACCAGCTGCCGTCAACCAGTCCTCCCAGAAAGTGATTTTGAAAAATAAGAGTGGAAAATACCTTTGTGATTCAGCTCCTTGTGCCTGGTGGTTTAGGGGAGATTGCCAGGTAGGCAGGACAGGTTTACAACTTTTTCTCTCCACTCTTAATAGCTAGAAACACTCTTTCTAAGGCAAACCCCCAGATTTCACCAGCATGTCAGAGGTGTCCTCTGAGAGGGACAGAGCGGGGACAGCTTCACAGCTCACACCAGCCTCGCTGCTGTGAGGACAGGACACAAGACACAGCAGTGACCCTTGCAGCCTATAACCCATCACTGGGACTCCAGGCAGCAGGTTTGGAGGGCACTTGTGCCCCATGCATCCATTTCTCCAGTGCAAGGGAAGGTCCATGGGGTCAGGAAGAGTGCCACAAGTCACCACAGAGATAACCAGTGAAAAAGCCTCTTGCATCTACAAAAATGGTAGCCCTGAGATGTAGAGGCTTTGTGGCTTGCACATCCACACCACCTCCCTCCTCAAATACCACTTCGGAGCTCTACAGCCCCAGCTTCTAAGTCTCCTAACTATCCTACACTGCCCTACAATAGCTATCTATAATAGCTAATAAGGAATGGTACAGCTTTGCTGATCATTCACTCCCAGCACCAATTAAAAAGATTTAGCTAAGCAAAATGCAATTACACTGTCATGGATAAAAGGGATACAATTAATTAAAAAGGAATTCTTTCCCTTAGGAATGCTGTTATTTCCAGATGCTCCCATCCCTGTCCCTGACCACTCCTCATGATCTGAAGACATTTGGGGTGGGGAGAATTGGAGGGTTCAGGTAGTCTTTCTCACTGACTTGGATGTATTTCTGAGGTAAGTTAGCAAGACTCTTGAGGACACAAATCTACTCTGGAGCCCTAAAACATCATTTCCAATGTCTCTGTCACTGTTCTCCTTGCTTTTCCAAGAAGATGAGCGTTTTATAGAGGCTATCCAACACCAAGCTGGGACTTTTTGCCTTTTGGGGAGAAAACTGGGTTTTCTATTAACTGTGAAGGAATGTGGAACAACCAGAGACTGTAGAATATGTACTGTGGCTGGAAGGATTTACCAAAATCCACAGGGAAGCAGCTGAAGTTTCCTACGTGGTGTCCCTTGGGAAGGGAGGAGACACATGCCACCCCTCCCAACCCATGGTGCAGGCAGGCACCCAGGCTGCTGCTTTCCCAGCTCTGTGCTGTTGAGACATTTGATCCCCACCATCACACCTTCGGTGTCAGATCCACAATGCTCAGCTCTGCAGCGAGGTGCAAATTTCCCAGCATTGGAACTTTAGTTCATGGAGGATGCTCTTGAGAACATGTGTTAATAAATACAGAGTATTTACCTAGTCATTGCCATGTCTTGATACTGGCATTACCGTCAACCCACAGAAAACCAGCATGGAGGAGAAGGCTGCAGGTTGCCAGTGGAGCCTGCTGAGAGGGTGAATGCAATTTTCATGTCCTCAAGAGAAGTCATGCACAATTTGAAGCACCACGCAGGCACAAAGGGATGCTGAAGAACAAAATGTTAACTAACTAAAAGTCAGGTCTTCAGGCTTCCAAAGCCTGAAGGTTATGCTGAATGCATCCATAACACACCTCACTCTAGCAAAATTATTGATGATTCCAGCTGAAAATGTAAAAAAGGCAATTTCATTTGGCTCACAGCCAAGAAGTTGCTCTGTCTGAGGGCTGTTGTTCTTTAAAGTATATTAAAGCCATCACATTAAATGTCAACTGTAATAAAGGAATTACTTCTCTGCTCATATTAGATACAGGTGAAAATTTTAATATGCATGCTGGCTATATCTAAAGATTAAACTCATCACGTAATATATGGGCCACTAACTGTATTTTCACTCCTGTATTCTGAAATCTTTTGTTGTTTGTGGAGTGAGATCATGTCGCCAAAAATCTGTTGACGCATTTCTTAGGCTTTTCTGCTAAACATCATGATCTAGCCTCAAAATCCTCAGATATTTTTTTCTGTCTCACTTGGTGTCAGAACCAGTCATGTTTTCCTTGGTTAACTCTCTTCCCACCAGCATGGTCCAGCAAAGGCCCAACCAACCATTCACTGCACTGCACAAGCCCAAGCTGCAAATGTTTCTGATCTGAGCAAAGAGGCCAGTTTGGCTCTCACTGGCACCAGTACGAAGCTGGAGCATGCATCGATGCAGGCAGCTGCTCTGCTGTGACGCAGAGATTAATTTAACCCAAAGTATTTAAACAAACTCTTAGTGATAGCTCCAAATGATTATCCACTTATTTCAGTATTTGTCTTTTTCAAATGTGACCTAAAATCTATAAGTAATTAGTTATTGTACTGGCTACAGTATTGCAAAATGCTTCCCTTAATTTTTTATTCAGACTCTGAGCTGTAACTCCAAAATCATTCTAGTCACACCAACCTTCAAAGGTCTAAATGGGGAGGAAGGGGGGCTAATGCCTTAATATCTTTGAGATTTGTGAGAATATTTGAGGATTTTCTGGGGATTCAGTGCGAGATGAAAAAAAAGAGTTTTGCAGGCAAATAGAGGAACTTGTGCCTTCAGTTCAAAAGGAAAGACACATCCGAATGGAGTAAGATTTAAAAGTTAAAGTGCTAAATAAACATTGCTATTCAACAGCCGTCTTTGTCTTTTGAGTCCTAGGTTAAAACTACTTCACAGAGACTATAAAAGCTCATTGCTCTCCTTTGTTGAAGCTAAATGAATTTTAGCAGTACAAGTTCCAGAGAGAAGAAGAATTACCACCTAAAACTCCTCCTAAGCCATCTAGGTACCACAGCAGGGAAAGGCAGGAGAGGACTTTTCCAGAGTTGTTAAATAAGTAAGCTGTGTAAATAAGAAAGTAGCATACAAATTGCATTTATTCTAGGTCCATTTTGTGGTGCTTTGTGTAAACCCTAACAAACAAGTGGTGTTGTGAGGGTGCTGGTTCCATGACATCAGGGTATGAACAGCACAACAGAGCACCGTTCTGCAATGACTTTGTATCTCGCTGCCTTAGGAAATCTCACTGGGGGGAGTGGAGGCACAGGGCTTTCAGGTTCAGGACATAAATCACTCCAGATATGAGTTACTGCCTTATTAGAGCAGCTTCATAACTGTAATTCCAGATAAATGCACAATTAGTCTGATCTCTTCTGATAACATGCCAACAGGAGAAAAAAAATCTCCTGCTAAGCTGAGCAGCTATTCAAAGGAACCACAGCAAACTTTCACAGATGTTAAAACCAGTGGGACCACTGTAATAATCTCATCTGACCTTCTGCATGGTGTAGGGCAGAAAAACTCACCCAGAAGTTTCTGTGTCATACTGAAACTATGGCTTGTTCTCCAGGAAAGTGCTTCATCTTGGTTTGAAGTTTTCTGGAAGCAGAGATAGCATCATGTTCCTGAAAAACCGCCACGTTCTTGCTATGTTAATTATCCTGCTAGCTCTCTCCCAGTAAGTCCGCTCTTAAACCATTCTGGGATACCAGGAGCCAGCTGAGGTCCTGGAGTGTCGTCGTCTTAAATTTGTTCAGACCAGGTTCAAGAAAGAAAATCAGTTTTCCTTAACACAGTAAACTCTACCCGCAGAGACAAGCCCACAAACAGGTTTTGGAAGACCTGCTGTACCAGGCAAGCAGCACACCTACAAAGAGATGCTAACACCTTTGCTGGGGTTAAGAGAAAAGAGGAATGCCTGGCACATGCCAAGATCAAACTGGAGGTGACCTTGATGATTTTACTCCTGTTCCGTATCTGAAAGGGCACTACTGGAAGGTTTTTTGTCATGGTAGCTGGGGCTCATGCAAGCACCAGGACTCTACCATTGCTCTGATTGTGCAGTTGCTCTGAGTAGCCATGTAAGAAGCTCGGTGGGGGTAGAAGGCCCTCCATGCACTTCTAAGGCCCTCAACCCCTTTTTTTTAGGTGGAAATGAGATCAAACTAAACTTAAGTAACGCTGTTTGCATGAGTAACAGCTAATTCTGATTACCCAGGGCTGTCAGCTGAGAATCCCAGGGCTACAAGAACAGGGGTGTCATTTTCCAGACATGGGTAAAGACTGTTGATTCAACTTGCAGGGCTTTAAAATTTCTCCAGTAACAAGCAGGGACAGACTCCTACAGCAATGCTGGAGGGAAGGGAAATACCCTGTCTCTGAGAATCTAGCTATTTTAGCCTGGAAGAGCTACACAACACTATAACCAGATCTGGCTGTGGTTAAAAGATAGAAGGACAGAAGAAGAACACCCTTGGCTTCTCCTGTGTTTATACTACCAAACTGCAAGATAATGAGAAGGGAAGTCCCCTACTCCTAGTTTATTTGCTTTAGAGCCCCTTTTGAGGACCCTGTGCAAGCTGGCATGGGGATGGCAAAAGATGGGAGAGAAGCATCTCTCTTTTCCAAGGGCTGCAGTGACCACAGTGCTCTGGGGGCACTCTGACTTTCCACTTCTTGGACTAGGAAATGCGGGAAAAAAAAGTCACTTTTTCAACATTTTCCCTTTGCTGCTCCCGGATGCACAATGCCACTTCCAATTACAGGCCAGCATGTCAGTTGTGACCTGCTCTGTTGTGACGTGCTGTGACCCTGTGGGGCAGACACAGTGCACTGAGGATGCAGGGATAAAATGTACAGTCTTGGGTGAACATGTGGGGTACAGCTTAGTGAAGGGGTCCTGGGTGATGAGACTTCAGTGAAAGGCCTCCAAGCATCACCCAGCATGGGAGATGAGGCAGAGAGTTGTGACCTGGGTCATGTCTGCAGCTGGTATAAATCAACATCGCTCTGTTGATATCGGGGGAGCTACATGGATTTGTTGCTGCTAATCATTCAGCCCTTTTTTTTTTGTTCATTTTTGTTTTGCTCAGCTCTCTCAAACACTGCTTAGCTCCTGTAAAAGCTGTTATAATAATATGCATTTAAGTGGTTAATGTATTTTACAAGTCTGCTCTTTTTTCTCCAGTATGTTCTATAACACACATACAAAAACCATCTTGGTGGAGTGGGGCCATTTCTCTGCAGTAAGAAAAGCCCATAAATATGAGTGCAGGGAAGGATGAGCGCCCTCCTTTTGCAGCAAAATTTGGCATATAGACCAAAACACAGCCTTTGCATGGTACATGAGAGAATAGAAACTTACATATATAAGACACATGACAAATCAGACAAGCTGTTGTGCAAAGGAAGAGTCCCTAGAACAAACATCCCTTGGGAGATGCACAAAGTTGCCTCGTCTTGAGATGGCTGATACCAGAAAAGTAAGGGGTAAGGTGGATTTTAGCATTCTCCCATGTTCACTAGACTAGGTGAGCATGTCTGCAAGCTGTGTTTTCTTTATCCCAGGAGGTTCAGATGAAAATCCCACCAGGGCATGCCTTTCCAACTAGCTCTATGCATGTAATGGGAAAACAGCATAGAGGTTTGGGTTTTTTTTAAAAAAAAAAAAAAAGTCACCACGTTCATATCCATGTTCCTCATGGAAATATTTTTGTGGTCATTCTGCTAAAGTAGGCATCTTCTGGCTGGGATGAAAAGATATAAATGGTTCCTATGTTGAATTTCACCCCGTCCTATGTTGAATTTCACCCAGTCCTAGTCCATCTGTGACAAATGGAAGAAAGAGAAATGCCCTGTGAACACCAACTATATCTGTGCTGGTCTGCAGGTGTTTTGTGCAAGCTAGATAATAAAATGAGGATTGCAGTCTTATTAATCCAGGCTGGACCTCTGCCAAACCTGGGATTGCTGTTCTTACAGACACAGACTTCAGAGCACCTTGGCAATCTCTACCTCCCCTCCCAGGATCCCAGGTGGGATCTCCAGCTTGGTCTGAAAGCCCAGAGCTACTTTCCTTTGCTCCTAAACCGAAGCTGGGGTGTGCGATGTCCCTCACCTCCCTCAACATAAGGGGAAAAAAATCTTTAAAGAAACATTGTCTTATGTAGTCTTTGTGCAGGACACGTGGGTTAAGCTCTGAAGCTGGCAACACATGAGGCCATGGAGAGAGGGAGAGGTTGAGCTTGCTCTCGGCTGATGTGGGGTGCACATTTGCCCCATGCACCTGCAGAATGCTAGTGATGCCTGGGGTGGTCTGTCTTCTTCAAGGAACTCATTTAGCACTTCTGGTTGTACTAGACCACCTGCTTCCTTCCCTGGCATTTATTTTGCAAAATTTGGAGTGTGTTTCTGAGGTTTAGCCCAGCAAAGAGTCAGAGGCTAAGTGCCTCCTAGACCCAAACTTTTCTGCTCCTTTGAGTCCCTCCCAGCAGCTATTTCACCTTTAAAAGAAATCCCATTCCAGTTATTTACCTCCCCTCGCAAACACAGAGACTACTCAGGGCCATGTGCCTCCCACCCATCACCCAGCACAACTCCCATCAGCTTTATCAGCTGCTTCTAACCCAGAAGCAGCAGCCACATCTGGACATTAAGGGACTTTCTGGACTCTGGATGACACTTATAAATCCTTCATTACCTCCTTTCTCCAGCCACTGGTAACCCTTTGACAGGTATGGTTTCCCAGTGCGGGGTTCATGGAGAAACCCACCCCGTCTCATTTCTTCACCCACTCCCCACACAGCCCCATCTGAAAGTGGATCTGAACTCCCTAAACCCAGAGGGAAAAGATTCAGGGTGAGACAGAAGAGAATAAAAGGTCGAAGAACAAACGCCATAACCTGGAAAGCAGGTGGTACTAGTGAGATCAGAGAGGACTTAACTTGGGACTGAGAAAGCTTCAAGGCAGATGAATTAACTAATAAGGTGTGGGATGCTTCAGGAGTCAGGATTCACCACCTTGGGCAGGATTTTGCTGATTGCCCAGGCATTTGAGGAAGGACTCACTGTTCCTGCTGTGAACAAATCTGGGAGTTGAGTCTCCTGCCTTCAAGCTGCTGGGCAGCACACAAAACCCATTCACAAGCCCCGCAGCAGACTCACCCACCAGCTTTCTAAAGCAGAAAATAGTAAGGACTCACCCAAAATGGCTATTTAAACAAGGCATTTTAAATTGAGCTGCACTGATTATTAGAAAGCACAGTAATTTTCAGTCTTGTGGCACACAAAGGCATTGTAAACCTGCCATGAACAGCACTTCATCAATGTCTCTAGTTCCAGCTTTCTCCCACTTTGATACTCCTGCAGTTTAACGCTGATTATTGCTATTTATCTGTTCACTGCATTACGATGGATGCAGTCCCAAGCCATGCTTCGGGTTTGTGCCATACAACATCAAATGATCCAAGTCCTCCACTTAATATCAGTGCACCTAATGATGAAATGGGTTCTGACCCAGGGCAGAGCAACACAGGGACACAGAGTTAGAAAACTGCCTGAAAAAATGTCGAAGCAAAAGCATAGAAGAGAGTTGTATGGAGTTTTTATCCAAATTTCTTTAACACGATACATTTGGATGGGAGAAACTCTTACTCCAGTGTAGAAGAGCTTATTCCCCAGCTAACTTTGAGTACCACAGCTAAGCCTAAGTCTTTGTGGATCCTTTCCCATATCTTTAGCGGTTTTTTCCTCCTATTCATTCACACATCTTCTGCTGTTTATCTGTAAACTGTTCCAAGAGGTACATATGATATGAATTTATAAACCATCTCATAGCTATAATTTTCACTTTAAGAAGGCAAACTCATGTACGGTTTCTAAGGTTTTAACCCTTAATCTTTGTTTTCAGAGCCGTATGTACTGGTCTATTGATATTTCTGACCTTTAGTTTCTAAATATTCAATCTCTTTCAAATGAGATCTTGATAGCTGACAGTATTTAGAAACACTGATACTGTTAATCAGCAGAAGTCTTGTTGAATTTAAAAGAAGCACCTCATCTGTCTTACATGGCGAAACACTAATGATAAATTAGCCCCAGCCAACACAATAAGGTGTGTAGTAGAGAACAGGTCTTTAATGTTGGTTAAGACAGAAAATATTTTAATCACAGTTGAGAAAGGAAGAGATCAATGTCAGGTTTGCTTAGACTCAAGCAGATCCTCAGCTGATGTAAATAAACTCAGCTCTGTTGAGGTCATAACATTTTACACCCACAGTTATTTTTTATGAATGAGATGAACACGTAATATCCTTTATCAAGTCATTTTCAGCAAGTTGAGTGGGTGAGTTCTCACTAAAATCAAGAGGAATTAGCAGTCTGAGAGAGGACCACCCAAGTTATTGCAGGCTATCAGTAGCTTTCAAGGCAAAAATGGCTGTAAATCAAGGAATGCAAGTTCGTCCCCATTAAAAATACAGACTAAATATATAACTGAAAAGAGCTCAAAACATCCCCTTTCTGCATTTGACACAGCAGGAGGGTGTTTGTCCTGGCAGCAGCATTTCAGGTAGACTGGGATAGGTAAAGAAATACCCAGGCTGAAGCATCCCATCTGTCACTTTGGGAGTAGCTGAGAGAGTTACCTGGCAGGTGATATGAGAAGTACCTGGATGAAAAAGTGGAGAAGTACAAAGATGAGAGGAACATCCAGCTTTCAAATGGACAGAAGAAAAGAAAATACAAACTGATTCCATAGGAAAGAGTAGAAATGTAGAGAACCTCCATCAAACCATCAAAATTGTCCATAATATGAAACTAAAGGGTCATTTTCAGGGAGTCTGGAGTCAAAATTAGACTCTGGGTTTCAGAAGTAATTATACTACAATCAAGTCAAATTTGAGGAAAAAAAAGCTCACACCAAGTCTAAAAAGTGCTGACTCTGCAGGTGTAGGAACTAGAGCAGTAAGAGTCTGGTTTTCTTCTATGGCAAACAAATAAATAAATAAACAAACAAATGAACCCTTTAGACTGAGCCAAAACACAAGTTTCTCTGTTTTCTTGCCAAAACTAAATGCAAAAATATTTCCGTTTTTAGAGAAAGTGAGTGTTAAAGATTTCACCAAGTTTGCGTATCGTTTAAGTCAATCCACAGCAATTTAGAAGTGGTTCCTACAGCAAGGAAAGCGGCTTTATGTAACCCAGGCAAAAGCGGCCAAAAAGAGGAGTTCAGCCCACCCGACCTGGTGTTTATCTGTGCCACATTAACACCAATTTAATCCCAGTGTCCCTGTACCCATGCTGCTGGTAGGAACTTCTTAGCATCCCAGCTACTTTTGAGAAACTTTGTCGATGACAACCATCTGTCATTGGGAAAACACGAGAAGGGGGATTAGTAACAGCCTGGCAGGGAAGTCTGGAAAACTGGCAACATATTTTACTGAGGACAGATGTAAACACAATGAGGATATTGTTTGAAATTAAAGGAAGGGGAAAAATTTCACAACGTTCTCCTGAGGTTTTGATTTTTTTCTTCCCTTGACCCACTGGTGAAAAAGAAAAAAAAAAAAAAAGAAAAAGAAAGCTGGCAAGCAAGAAAACTAATTATAGGGCATAAATCTACCATTTTGGGGGGATCTCCCCTGGGGTCTGCTCCTCCTCTGTTGCTGCTTGCTTGCCACCATCACTGCATGTGAGGTGCATGTATCTGCTGCTGATAAATGCCACAGATGCATCTCTATTATCCTTGGAACCATAAACTGTTTTTTCTAACAGTCAATTGTCCAGTTCAGAAACAAATCTAATTAGTTCATTCTGTCTTACTTGTTGGAATCTAAAACCATTTCTGCTGGGATTAAGACAAAAAGGAAAGAGTGCAGAAACCTCTTGGAAAAGCTAACTGGGGAACTTAATTCAGTAATTTTGCTTCCCAAATTAAAGGGAAAAATGTTGCACAGATGAGAAGATTTTCAAAGCATCTCAATCCCAATGAGAGAGTTTTCTGTTTAAAGTGCTGATGGTCAAAATATCTTCAAGGCCATGTTCATCGCAGAAGGGGAAAATATTCAGAAAACTGCCAGAAATGTCATCCAGGGAGGGAACCTCTCCCCAGATCTTGTCTGCACTAATAAGAGTTTGCTGGCACTTTTGAAGGGAAATGTGTCTTCTGCTGGCAAAAGCCTTTCCCATTCCCACATTGAAAGAAGACACACTCTTCAGCTGGTGTAAATCCAATACTGCTGCTCCTGTTAGCATCAAGACGTCATTAAAATTGCAGCCCAAGAGGCATTCCTGTGGCAGAAGTTTCCAGCGCACAGTAGGCTTTGACTGGGGGCTGCTGCTCAGGAAGGGGTCTGTGTCACTGCCAAGGCAGACATAGGGACCAGCAATTCCTCCAGAGCAGGGGGAAAAGCATGAAGCCTCGTTAACCAGCTGAACTGCAATTAGTAGGATAATGTTAGGCAAAGAGTATGATCCACAGAAGAGGTGGCTGGCTCGGATCACTCCTGTCCCTCTCTGCTCTCCTCATTGGGTCTTCTGGGGATAAGCCTGAAGATAACTGAACTGGTGGAAACACTTCACCAACTTCGGTGGACTTTGGATCTGGCTTTTCACGGCATTTTACCTCTGGTACTCCTCCAAAGGGCCCTACATGGTGACCACGCAACTGAGATTTTCAAGTCTACTCCCATCACTTTTAACAGAGACTTTTCTTCCACCTGCTGAGACAACCCTCAGCCACGCACATTAAAAATTAAATAAGAGCCGAGCACCAGGGGAGGGGAAGTGACAAAGCTGCCAAACTTCTTCCTAGATATTTTGACAATCCACAGCCTGAAAAGATTGTAAATGAGGGTCTGGCCCCTCATTACACTCCCACTCTCTCCTGTGTGTCTTTAAACATCACATGGATTACGCATCATCCATCCCAGAGATGTATTTTGATGTCATAACAATAGTTCCGATGCCTGAGTACACAACACTGAGCTGCAGGCACCATGATTAACAACCACTTTTACCACTGGACCTTCCGGATTCCCATCAAAGTAAAATTTGTCCCAATTAATCAAATCCAAGTGTTCTTTGCTGCAACGCTCGTCTGTATTGAGGAGATCTCAAACGTTTATCTCAGATGCTGTGCGCGGCTGCTAACCTTTCAGGGGAGTCCACTGGGAGCTGCTACTCATTTGTACACAAAGCGTGGTGGATAAAAGGGCAACTAAACATAATTTACCTGGAAGTGAGGTTAAAAGTGGTTTACCAGCTTGATGGTGTTTGGCTTGAGAAACAAGACATTAATTAACACCTACTCATTGATTAATATTGACCAGCTTTTTTGCCTTCTGGAAGTTTTAAGCAGGCAATTTTAAAATGTATTTTTAGATAAACTTTCCACTTACCAAGAATATCCTGACAAAACTTTGGCCAAACATAAGTCTACTTCTAGTCTGGCTGCCTGATACAGAGAAGACCTGAACCTCCACTGAGGACTGCAAATGCTGCTGCTCTGAGAGGTTCTCCTGCCCTCGGTGGGAAGGTGCCTCAGGACACCCTGATCCAGCACCACTGACACTAATGAGCCTTGTCACTGCCTCCAAAGAGCTTGAGTTCAAACATGGGCAAATCCTGCTGCCCACAAGGCTGGGACTCGCTGACATGCTGTTCTTGCCTTGGAAGCCATGTGCCTAGTTTTGTGGTAGGCATGTTAGAGAAACCCAGCATAAAGACCTAAATCCTTAATTTCTTTGAAAGACGTTGTATTTATTTTGCAGTAGAATCCTCCTGGTGTCACTGCAGCTGTGACACAGTGTCTTTGTATGCCCTGAGCACCCCAAGTGTCCCACTGATCCCACAGACAAAAGTCAGGCTGTTTCACGCCAAATAAGAGAGAAAACCTGCCCCACACTTTGCTACTGTCCTGGTATGCTTGTGACATGGGTGAAAACGTCCCTATTGCCACAGTGCTCCTTGTGGAACAGGAACACAGTCTCAATTCATCCTCTGAAAGTGCTGCTTTTATCACTTCTTGCTCATCTACGGCACTTTGGATTTGGCAACACTGGTAGATACAAGCAAAGGCAAAGCCAGTTATTCTTCTCTCTGGGACAGGAGGAAGCCTGGGTTCCTGCAGTTAACAGATGCTGTGGGCAGGGAAACTGGTTTTCACATTAATTTTTCAAAAAACGGCAGCACAAGTCTCTAAACTTTTCCTGGGATTTTTTTTCCCAATGGCTCTTTTACTAGTCTTTATTAAAAAGTGATCACTTTTGAAACTTAAAAGCTCTCTTTCCAAATTGCCATGATTTTTATAATGCTCCTAAAATCTCTGTTTTCTTCTTGAATTGATTTTTCCATAAATAAAAGAACCTCTGCAACCTTGAAAGCTACTTTCATTCAAAGTTTTAATAAACAATATTTGAGGCATCTTATGGTCCTCACCTGGAAGGGAGAATGGTTGGTTGGTTGTCGGCAGAGTGGAAAATGCTGACAGTAATGGTAGCTTCAGGAAAAAATATTTTTTGGGTAATGAGCTTTTTTTTTTTTTGTCCTGGAAATTCCAAAGTCTTGTACAGAGGGATCTATACCTTTAACTATAGAAATAATAAAGCATGAGTTTGTTTAAATTTAAACTATTGAAAGATTTCAGTGCACTGAAGCGTCAGCCTGTTCATTTTCTGTTCTCACCTCTCATTTCAAAATGAGATGACTTTGTACTCCGGAGCAATGCTTTTCATTTCAAAGTTGACCTGACTTTCATAAGACAAGTGAAACAACTCCAACTGCAATGTGATTGTAATCAAACCAAACATTCTGAAAACATTTCAAATACTTCAAATCACTAAAAGACAAAAATGCACATTTCAGTTTGATTGAAGCCAAATTTCCTGTTGGCTTGCTTAACAAACAAGAAAATAAAATTATTTGCCTAAATCTAACTATGAACAGAAGATGCACAGAGGAGCTTGCTGTTGAAAGACCACTACAACATGCCTCAAATCCCAGGGACCCTCCTGGTGTAGCCACTGCTGATGGGCACCATTTTACAAGTTTGGTTTTGTTTGATTCATTGGGTTGCTGGGTTGTTTTTAAGAACAGACCAAAATAATACATCTTGCCCATCACAGAACAGTAACCCAATGTAGTCTTGGCCCACATCCTAGCCTCCTAACCACTAAACTAGATCAAGCATTCGAGGAGTCTGAAATCAGCCCTGGCCCAAGAAATATGCAGAATACAGAGGTCTTGTTCTGGAGCATTTTACCCTCTGTACTCAGATTCCCCAGAAAGCATAACAAGGCAGCCTCAGCCTTTAGGAGCTGCTTCATGGCTTGAGGTATCCCAGCATCCCCATTATCTGCCAAGGGCTTGGAATTTGCTCACTTTTATGGCCATGCCCTAGGAAGAACTAGTCTTCTAGTGCTCAGATGAGAGATGAGGAGCATCCCTAATATCTACAGGTAAATAGAAGGAAGAAAATTGTTTAGATCTGCTGTTTAATGGGAAGAAGTTATTTCCTTGCAATTGAAGCCATCTCCCCAAAAACAAGCGAAGGCTGAATTTGCTGCATCCCTTTCAGACCAGCTCTGTGTGCATCAGGCTGCAGCCACTACTTGACTGACACAGAGATTTGGAAACTCTGTGAGTCACACCCCTATGGCAGCCTCATGAAAAACAAAACAAAAACAAAACCAAACAAGCAAAAAATCATGAACAAATTTTAACTCTCCAGTGCTCATAACGCAGCCAAATCAGTCCCAGTTTTCACAGGAGCACCCAGTTGTGCTCATCAAGGAGACCCATTCCCCTGCCAGGATTCATTTGCCTATTCTCAGGTGCTTTGTCTGTGCAGATGTTAAACAAACAAACAAACAAAAATTGCAATGACTGCTTGCTACAGGAAAAATGATAATTTTTGCACCCTTACATTGCAGAATGAGCCGGCCAGGTCGACTCGCAATCCCTCACAGATTCTCTCCAGCTATCTCAGCCCCACCCACATAAAAAAAATAAATTAAAAAGCCAGAGGTCAGCTAGCCTTTTCGTCTAGAGAGGCCAAGGTTTGAAATCAATGCTCTGAAAGGCAAATACAAAAAGCCTCTTCAATCACCAAGAGACCTGAACACCTCTTTAATTATCCAGGCTGAACCCCCCAGCAGCCTCACCTCATCTGTGCGCACAGCCAGGGCTGGGTGTCCAAACGCCTTCTTGAGCCCCACTCCCAGGTGCCCTTGGAGGACACCTGCCAAGACTGAGCAGCTTCAGCCCCTGCCAAAAAACTTACTTTTCAATCACTTTTTTTTTTTTTCGTGTACTTCTACAAGCTGCCAAGAAAGAGATTTTCTTACACAGAGAATCAACTAAGACAGCAGGAAGAAAAATGCCCCTTCTTCCCCCACTTTCTCATTCATCATGAAATTAATGAGAAACACTTGCAAAGGACACAGGCGACCCAGCCCACGCTGCACGCCGGGTTTCCCACTCCCACAAGCCCCACAGGTGGGCAGTATCACCGAGGACTGGCTTTGTGACAAAAGGTGCCCACCATGGCCAGAGCTGCAAGTCCTTAAGAACTACTCTTCAATTAAATTAAAAACATTTCTTGCAATAGTGTAATTCAGAGCCTGGGGCTTAAGGGAGGATTTCTGAATGCCAAATAATCCATTTATTAAAAATAAAAAAAAGCACCCTTGCTTTATCACCTGCTATTCTGAGGTGAGAGACTTATACCAAACCTCTGCAGAAGGCAACTATATTGACTACAAATGGGATTACTCACAGGAGCTTTTCATTTGTAAGCTTTTTGTACAGCTTGAAGGTCACACATTAAAAAGGGCTACAACCTCCTTCAAAAAACAGCAAGGGAGAATGCATTACCTTTGCTGCTGCTTATGCAAGGAAACAATAAGTACCTTTCTCAAATGGCACAGATTGAGCTGTGCTGATGTTTCACGAAGCCACAAATTGCTTATCTTATTTAAGTGTCAGGTTGTTTGCTCCTGGATGAGATCTATGCTGCTCTGCCATGACAGAAAAGACGAACTCAACAGCTCTGAAGTGGGAAGGGCCAGCTCAGAGTGCCCAGCACTGCTCACCTAGACAGTTAAAGGACATCCGCAGGGGAAAGTCACTCCATCACACACACGCATTACTTTACCATTTATAGCTCAATATATGAGTCTCTGGAGGTTGAGCTTTGTAATGATCAAGCCAGGAGAATCACAGACTGGTTGGGGTTGGAAGGGACCTCTGGAGATCATCCAGTCCAAGCCACCTGCTAAAGCAGGAACACCCAGAGCAGATCACACAGGAATGTGTCCAGGCAGGTTTTGAATGTCTCCAGAGAAGGAGACTCTACAACCACTTTGGACAGTCTGTTCCAGGGCTCTGGCACCCTCAAAGTAAAGAAGTTTCTCCTCATGTTTGGACGGAACCTCCTGTGTTTCAGTCTGTGCCCATTGTCCCTCATCCTGCTACTAGTCACCACTGAAAAGAGCCTGGTCCCACCCTCTTGACACCCACCCTTGGGATAATTATAACGCTTGGTCCCTTCAAGGATCCCCCTCAAGACCCTGAGGTCTGGAGAACCCACCACATGCTTGCTGTGCCCAACTGAAGCAAGGCAAGGTGGGCAGACACATCTTCTTGCCAGTCCCAGCCCTCCCAGACCCTGCTCAAGAGCTGCAGGAAGTCTCATGGAGGTGACATGGATATCAGCTGTCCACCTTGTTCCTGCTGGCAACAGCCCCAAACCTCTCACAGGCATGTGAGTGCTGCAAAGCCAACTGCTTTCCTGGCTTCCTTCCCCAACCCCAGGCAGCGCTGGTGATGAGCACCACGTGCCAGTGGTCTCCTTGCTCTCATCAGGGACATGGTGAAGCTCGTTTAGGAGAAAAATGAACTCACCTCGGTCTTGCCTCTGGTCTCTGCAGTAATTAGTTGTAGCTCAGAGGACTCCTGAGCCAAAAATGACACACCTGAAGAGACCCTTTTATTTTGAATTAATTTTCAGATTTTTAAATGGTTTCCTTCAGCACATTTCAGTGACATCTATCTTTCAAAAAATGTCTTAATTAAATGCCAGATTTTCAGAACTTTGAAGGATAGCAGCAGACGTGTCACAGGGCAGATGTATAGACTCTTACCCCACCAGACACCAGGTGGTCTGATGATCTTTTTAAGAAAATGAATTGAAATATCTGGTCCTTAAAATGTCTGCTTATACTAATTTTTGAAACCCATTACTTGTCCTCCTCCCTGACCACAAATCTCCCTCTGCTGGGGCAAACCTGGCCTCCTCCTGGCCCCAGCAGGTTTTATAAGCCTGGACCATTGAATACTGCCATTTGCAATTCCAGTTTTACCTGCATTAAGTACCTGCTAGTGTTATAACTCCCTGTCCCCCTGGCATCCAGTTTGTCTCTCCTGCTCACTTAAACAGAATGCAGAGTAAATTTTTCTTAGGACCAGCTGTAACTAACTCTCGTTTTGTCATGTTCTTTTTTTCATTATTTCTGACATTTTGGCACATTAGCATTGTTCTGGACTACAGCATCTCCAGCTCTCAGCTGTGGGAAAGAAAGGCTGGGTGGATGGGAAGTCTTCTTGAGAGATCACAGACAAAACTTAATGGTACAGGGGCAGCAGCATAGCTGGGCTCTTCTACAGCAGTTGGGCTGCTCATCTGAACGGTACCAGAGTCCCAAAATGGATTTGGAACAAGGACATGCAGCTCATGGTGGTGCCCTCTGTGTATTGAAGACCTCAGACAGGCTGTCCAGAATAGCCAGTGATGAGCCTCCCAGACCCAGCCTCTAGGAAAGCACCCAACATTAGGAGAAAACTTGGTCTTGGCTGGCTAAACTAACCCCTGTTAGTCAGGGGAAGGCTGATGACTTCCCAGGACTCCCCCAGACTTGGCACTGGTGTGGTCCTGTAGAGCCGCTGGCTGTCGCTCATGGCTCCAAGGCATGGGTCATCTCTGTTTCTTGGCATCCTCATCGAATATCACATAGTGACATGGATTCTAGATACTAAATAAATCATGTCTTTCATAAGCATTTATTGCTCATTAGTTTGGACACAAAGCTAATGAATGACTCATTTGTCTTCTAAATCCCTAATGACCATTAATTACAGAATTTACCCAGCCTGCTTAGAAATGGAAATAAGAAATCAACTGTCAACAGCTTACAGACATATGCAAAAAATCATCACAATTTTTAAGATTCTAGGATGCTTTTTCAGGGAAGTGCAATCACTCACCAAAGTGCTGTGCTTTAATTTCCAGTTGGAAAGCTCTGAAGCATTTCTCCTGGCAATTGTTAAGTGGCTGAATGATTGCTCCCCATTGACAAATGAGGGGCTGGCAGGTCACGGGTGATTATATGAATTCATATAAAGTAGCACAATGCAAGTCAGTGCTGCTTAGACTTGTGTGTCACCTCTTCATATTAGCAATGAAAAATACCATGAAAGGTTTCAAGTGTTTTGCTTATTAAGCAGTTGACTGATTGCTCCAGACTGGCAAGTGACACCATGTAAGGTACCAGGTGCTGCTGCTTTCTGGTGTGCTTGAGCTGCTGAACTTCTTCTTGGGCTAACAAATTAGTCAGTGGTAGAGTGAGAATATGGAGTTTTTGGTGGATTAAATATTTTAAAGTATCCTTTATGTGATGTGTTCTTGTCAACCGAACACCGCTCCTGTTATAGATGAAGCAGCTCTTTCTATTTGCTCTGAAAATAACAAAACAAACAAACAAATATACTTGGCTGACCACTTGAGACACGAAAGTATCTATGGAGGCAGATGAGGGCTTGGCATAATTTCATGTCAGGTGAGGAAGCATTTTCTTGTGTTTGCTTTAAACATGCTGCTGAAAAACATCACCGGTGGCCTTTGTACTTGTGTTCAACAGCATGGTGGATAATACTCTGGTCACTCCATCCATCACCTTCAAGACATCACAACTTCTAGCTCATCTTCCTTGCAGTTATTTCTTTCCCAAGAGGAGAAGTCCCAGTCTGTGTAGTGTTTGGCATATGGATCGCATGTCCTGGATCACCCCTCTTACCTTTCTCCGTATCTCTCCTGATAGATGGATAATGCTGTTGGCTTCCCTGGAATTAGGACAAGCTTGAAGCTGAGCTTTTAGTTAAGAATTTGTTGGTTTTGTGCATGGGTTTTAATTTCTTCAAAGGTCACATGCACTCACATAATTTCAGTGACTCTGGGTTGGATGGGAAAAAGTGTTGGCTGGATCACCATATGTCCAGTGCACAAGCTACAAAAGCACAGCCTTTGCAAGGACACAGTTATCTGGATCTGTCAGGACCTAGCAAGATCTTAGTGTTAGATGATGCAATAGCCAATACATGCCATTGAACTTCACAACAGTAATTTAATGTATACCCTGTAATTTACATATTCGAGTGTTGGCTGTATACATATGCTGATAGGTAGAAATGAGACCTCATATTGCCAAAACAAAGCATTAAAATTCACGTTAGACACCATCCTGCCTCCAGAAAACACGTACAGGCAGAATTTTCTTCTGGGAGGGACTTTTTTAAACTGTGATTTCTGAACCTGTGTGGTCTGCTGAGCTCATGTTTCCAGGCTTCCTGGATTAGCCACTCTCTGTGCTGGTATCTCGGTACCCCATGGTGATTCAATCTATGATAAGGGTTTTGCTGCAGCTTCTTCCCTCCTGTCACTTCCCCTGTGTCCACCTCAGCCTTGTGCACACTCTCTCACAGCACGCACAGGCAAACAGCATGGCAGGGGGTGTTTTGTGATGTCCAAGGTGGGATTTTCACCAAAAAAAATTTAAAAAAAACACCCCACAAATGCAAATGAAACCACTTTTGTAACCTCCCCTGTTTATGCCACTGCAGAACAGGGCAACGCTCAAGATCTCAGTATCTTTGACAGAGTGGAAAAAAAATTTCCCAACTAGCTCTGCCTAATTACAGCCTCATTAACTGAGTGTACTGAGCCATTGGTAAAAACTAGGTTGCCACAAGGGAAAAACTCGGAGACACCATGGATGGATTTCATGACCTGTACCACTGGAGACAGGCAGCATCTATGGTACGACTCACAAAGAACCAGTCCAGATATTGCAAGTGTGTGTATACAAATACACCTGAACATGTATTTCTATTTTTTCACAGGTGTGATAACTGACCGTAGGTGATGTCACTTCTAACCGTCCCCATCCAGTGCTCATACCCAGGGCTCCATCCACTCCCCACTTTGCCAGCAAGCACAGCCCATGGTGCACAGACGCGCCTCTTCTGCCTTGGTGCCAGCTCCAGCAGCTCTCAGCTGACAAGCCAGGACAAAGCAATCATCATGAAACTAGCCTCAAATAAAATCACAAGGTTAGGTATTTCAAAACAACACTGCCGACTAGTAAATCCCCTGGTCTCATTGCTCTGAGTTCGCAGTTTCTTGGCGAGAGGTGCAAAATGAAGGTAGAAAACACAAGCTGGGGTGTATACAAAATACACACCTGATTAAAAGCAGGCTGGGCTCACCTGGCCTGCCACAGCTGCCCGCCAGCCTGGCTGCCTTGGCACCCCACATGGCAGGGGGACTGCTCACTGGGGTGCTGCCATGACCCCCCTTTTCCCAGGGGGTTTGCTGCACCTCCGCCTACCCTCACATCTTCCATGCTTCAGTGGCCACTGCAGATAGGAGCCCTTCAAATTTTTTAAAAAATTGGTGGGTAAGTAGGAAGAAAGGTTTAGGGCATGGGTTTGGCTTTTAATTGATTAATTTATTAATTTATTTAATTAATTGCGGTTTTTTGCGCAGCCATCTCCCATCCTCCCAGGCATGTACTGGTGCAACTCAGGCTGCCAGCAGAAGCAAGACAAGAGCAAACACCAGCAGCGAAGGTGGGTGGTTGGCAGCAGAGCTGGGGGTAGTGGCTGGGAAGAGCTGGGCGCCTGCTCCACCTTCATCACCACTGGGACGACAGCAAGGAGCCAGAAAGTTTCATCATGTCCGAAAGAAAAGAGCAGGGTAATGAAAGACTGCTCAGACAGTGCTGCAGGGTGCCAAGGGTAATAAATCAACCAGAAGGAAAGTCAAAACAAACAGGAGGGAAAACCCATTTTTGTGCTGAATTTCAAGCTTGCTTTGTTTAAATTTGGAAGCATTTGGTGAGGGCAACTCCTCATTTTTATACAAAACATTCACAATATAATTCCATTTTCTCTCCAGACTTTTTGTTTAAATCAAGAATGACTTTTTTTTTAAACTAAGAGTGATCCTTCCACAAAGGATTATGTTAAGTAGTACATCTGCAGAAATAATATTTTAAATAGGATTACTTTTTGTCCAAATTGCTTTTTTAAGGTAAAAACTCATGTTTATTTAAATGTGCAATGTGAAAAAACATTGACTAAAATCCTCTTAGCAGAAACCTTGGCCACAGTGTAATGAAGGGGATTTTTGTTCTTGATTACAATGAAGACCAAGATTAATCATGAGATGATTTTGAGAAACAGCTGGATTTTTGGCTAGAGGGGAGAGAGTTTGAAAATAAAGTTGGCATAAAGATGAAAAAAAAAAAAAGTTAGACTTATATTTAGCTAATTATCTAATTATTCTGTCCTAGCAATTCTTCTGTCTGCACAAACGAAAATAACCTCAAACAAGCGTCAAACTCCTGCAAATTTCCAAAACATATTTTGGAAGCTGTTTTGCCCTTTGATTCCTTCCCTGAATTTCTCTTCTCTCCTCAACCCAGTCAGTGATGGATTAAATCCCCTCCCTTCATGTATGGACCTGCCACAGTGGAGCTTCCTAAGCATCAGAGCAAGCCTGGCGGCTGTCGGGAGGCCCATACTGGTGCACAGTGGTTTCTCTTCTGCACTCATGCCATCCGAATTGAAGCAGGGTTAATAAGGGTTATTTTAGCCCCTTTTCACCTCTTGGGAAACATGCAGACCAACCCTTTGCTTTTAGGGCAGAAGATGGATATTTTTGCATTTGTAATCAAAGCTGTAATTTAATGTGTTAGGTTTTGCTCAAGAAATGAGGACCACCCCATGCCAGACCCTTAGCAAATACAGACTAAAAAGTCATTTCCAGTTTAAGACCAAAGACAGCTACAGACAACCAGGTCGAGGCCAAGGGCTCTCTGTGTGGACTTCAAGGCACCAAAAAGTGACAATTTTGGGGTGGGACTATCTGAAGAAGCAACTGCCAAAGAGCACTAAGGTACAGGGAGGTTTACTGTGAGGAAAAGACAGCCAACGACAATCCAAAGAGGGATCTTCATGGTAGCGCTCCACAAGCCCATCAAGCTGCATTTGTCAGGCGAGGAGGAAAGGTGGGTGCAGGCAAGGCCAGAGGAAAGATGTAGCTGTGGAGGGTGATGAATAAGTGGTAGCTTGGAGCTGCTGTACAAAAATATCATGTAGGACATAGGCATAGCCTGGATGCAAAGGGCTTGAGATAGTGACCAGACATCCACTAGGATATGTCAAAAAGACAAGCTGGGACTGTGATTTGGGAGAGCGACGGTGGTCAGCGAGTCACCAGCATGGGCTGAAGTTTGCAGATGAGGAAACCTGAAGAGGAATAGAGGGAGAGGAGAAAGGGCCCAAGGATGGGCCAAGAAAGGGCCAAGCCATGTGGAGCTCTGACATAAAGCTGGAATGACAGCAAGGGTGGTCCAGAGGTGATACTCATAGCCTGGTGTGCCACCACTCCTTCACCACCAGTCCTTGGGGAGCAATGTCCTTCCCTAGCAAAGGGACAGGAGGAGCAGGTGGATCTGCCCCACTAGTGGGACCCAGGTGGGAGAGGAGCCAGGGCTGCGGGGACACTGGGCACTTGGCCATTGACAAGGCTTGGAAGAGCTCAGCTGACCTGCTTGGACCTAAGCCCACTCATTGCAATATTTCAGAGAAAGGGAAAGATCCTCAGGGAAAGTCATAAAAAGACTCTGAACTTGACGCTTATAGATATTAAATACCAGATTTAGTCCAATAAGCTCAGGCACACTGTCACAGTTGTGGCAATCATGTTCCCTTCAGAGATGTGCTATGCTCAGGAGCTTTGCATGGAGTCATTCAGCATCGCTGCAGCCCTGCAACAGGGCAGCCAGACCCACACATCAGCTTGGACATGAGTCAGGAGAGACCAAACCATGCCCCCATCTGATGCCCTCAGAACCAAAGAAGCCTCCAGACAAAGGCAAAGCAGGGAGCAATACCCTGGGAGCAGCAATTAAGTCAGTTTAGCTTGATTTGTTTTAATATCACCAACAACATACTGGCCAGCCCTCCCTTCTTGCCTGTGGTCCCCCAGCAGCTGGGCGCTCTGCTCAACAGTGGGTGCCAGGACATCACTCTGCTGGAATGTGCCGCTAGCTGGCATGGAGGCCAGCAATCTCCTGAGCTAGGAGGACCAAGAGGGGGTGGGATGATGCAGCATGGACCTGCCAGGCAGCCCTCGTCCCGGTTGTGTCCTTGCAGAAGACACAGTAATACAAATTTTTCCTGGTATTGGGAGGCATGGTGCTTCACCAGCCGTCCCTAACATAACAATGGGGATAAACGTAGTAACCTGTTACTTCCACCACTGACACAAAAAGCATTCAAGAGAACGTGGCAGCTCCCTGGTCTGAAGGCTTGTTGTTTTATTTTTGCTACCTTCTCCCTCCAGCTGCAAGTCTGTACCAACTCCCACGTCCTCCTCTACCAGGATGGCTGGTTTTGTCTGCTTCTGTACAAAATGTCAGCAGGTATCACTGTGTACTTCCTGCCTATAATTTGGGGATTTCAGAGCTTGCAGCCTGCCTTGGCCAGAAGCACGTCATTTTGACAACACTGTTCCCAACCTCCTGTACTGAGAGCTGCATGGATTAGCACGTCATGTCAAAATGAATATATCATGCAAACACCTTCATCCCACAGCTCAAGTTTTCCCTGCCTGGTAAAAGTGAGTTTGATGAGTATGATGCCTTGGTTGGTTGTAATAACTACTGGTAAAGTGATCTCAGAAGGGTAAAATTAAGAGGGCAGAGCTAACTGCAGCACAGTAGGATATTATCACCAACAACCATGTGCATCTGCCAAAGGTGTGTCTGAAGCGGGCAGCAAAAAACAGAGTGTGCCCAAGCAGCAGGGTTAGGCTCTTGTGATCATGTTGCCCAACGTGAAGCCGATGAGAAGAGGCATCCCATCACCTGAGCTGTGCTGGCTGAAGCAGGACACATCTCTGCCCATTGCCAGCAGGAAGGAGAGAAGCTGGGGACAATAGTTTCTCCTCCCTGTACTGCTGAGCCTCTGGTCTTTTCACTGACCAGCACCCTTCTGGTCAACCATACCAATAAATGAATGCCTACTGATTTTGTGAGGCAAATTCCTCCCACCTAGCCTGCCATACACATACTCAAAGAGTTGTAATAGTTTCCTTAAAACTGTCGTTCACTCGAGTCCAGAATAAAACACATCCTGTCCTTCCCTGCAATGTTCCAGTCCTCAGTGATGTGTACGTAACCTCTTTAAACATATCTTTTCCTGTAATGTTTCTTAGAAATGCTCTTCAAAATGGGTCTTCTTGCTCTGATTTCTCACTGCACTTCTATTTTCAGCATCCCTGTTCAGAGCTTTGGTTTGCGTGTGGTTGCTGAGCCCAGGAACACTTGACTAATCTCTGGATGGCCAGCAGACCTGGTAGTACCCCACGCAGTTTCAACATCATTGGCTCAGGTGCAAACAGAATTTTGTAAGAGTTTTATGAGTTTGACGGCACATTGCTGAGGTGGGGAGGAGATAGGCAATTCATTAGCTGCAGAGAGTTTCCAAGCCATAAAATATTGCTATTTCCGTGCCTAGTATGGATTACTATGTTAGTGCTCCATAAAAGAGGCTGAGCAGCTTTGTCTTGAGAGGCTTTTCACCCCACATTCATGGCGTGATCTCAGTTATTTGTTGTTGAACTACAGTGTCTTTGCTAAAAAATATCCCTGATGGGTCCCCAAAACGTCCCAAACCTCCACATGCTGCTGTTATATTTAAGCAGATTTTACTGTTATTGTATGAAACAAGACACTAGTAACTAATAGGCAATTTATTTGATTCTGTCGGCTTCCTGATTATCCACCTCAGAGACATTGCCTAAGAACATGTGAATAAAATGTATAGGTCAGATCCTCATATCTTCAAATCTGTCTCATTAACTCCATTGGTGCGAGGGAGTTTTTTTTACAATCTGACACTTAACTCATATGAAGGACCAATGTCAGACACCGGGAAAGAAGCACTTCATCAAAAACAGAAGGTGCACGTCATGGTTTAACCCGAGCTAGCAATATAACCATGACAACTGCTCACTCACCCTCCTCCCCACCCCCCCAAATAGGGGAAAGTATTGAAAGGGAAGGGACAAACTTGGATTGAGATAAACACAGTTTAATAAAATAACAAAATACTAATACATTACTAGTAAATATCCATAAAAATATAAATAGAATATAAAATAAAATATACTCGAGGCAATTCCTCACAAACTCCATCCACACTGAGCAGTCAGTCCCAGGAAGCAGCACCTGGTCCTGAACAGTCGATCCCAGAGAGAGAAGAGAGAAAGAGGCAGAAAGGCCCAGAGGCCTCTGCAAAACAGCTGGATGGCAAAAAGGCCGAACTAAATGCCCTGAACAGAACTCGCCCAAACAGGTCTCTGGGAGCAAAGATATTCTCCTTAAATATGAAGCATGATGCTAATGGGATGGAATACTCTTATTGACCAGTCTGGACACCATTCAAGCTCTGCCCCATTCATGCCCCCCTTCTCAGCTGCCTCACACCTGTGGGCAGAGTGCTCAGAGTGTCCTTGGCTCTCAGACCGAGCAATTAAAAACATTAACTCTGTGCTGGGTGTTATCTCTTGTTCTCCAACTAAGCCCAAATAACAACCGCATGAAGTAAATTAACTCATTTACAGTTAAACCAGCACAGTATGCCATAAAAAACTTAGTGTACAAGGTGGGAGTTAAGCATAGAGACAAAAGGGCCCAGGAACGATAAAGTATTAAGCTCAGTTTCCCACCCATTTTGAAGATGGCTCTCCCTTGAGTAGCGCTTAGTGTAAGAGCATGTCTGGGTTAGAGCTCAGTGCTTGAGTGGCTTTTGACATGTGTCATGTTGGGATTTTATCAAACACAGGTGAGGGAAAAGTTGGGCATTCAGATGACCCATGCTTGCTCAGGTCTTCCCAAACTGATGCTGGCCTGTCATGGAAGCAGGGCAGGGCAGAGTTTTACACCAAGGGTCACAAGACATTTTCAGTCTCTTAGACACATATGTGCTTGGAGGTCCCTCAGAGCAGGAGATTTGGTAGCCTGCTCTCACCCAAAGTCATACAGTGACAAAACACAGCCAACATTAGCAGCCACCCACCACAATAGCAAGGTATCTAATGTGTCCAAGAGTCAGAGAAGGGATAACACTCCTGAAAACCTGCTCATCTCCTTTCCTTCTACTCTGCACCTTCTTACACAGACACTTATTCTCAAGCCATCACCTCCAAGCATGCATCCATCTTGCTGGATGTTGGAAGGAGCAGCCCTTGGAACCAGGCTCTGACCCTGGCCACCACAAGGGCTGCTTTGCCACCATTTTCCTGAGGCTAGTGTGGGAAGATGACCTTATGGACAAGCTAGGAGTTCACCTCACTTTTTCATACCCATGACCATTGCTTCATTACTTCATGCCCCAAAACATTTTGCTTGTAAATCTCTTTGCAGGGGTCCAAGGAACTTTCACGGTACTCCATCAGAGTGCTGGTTTTCAGGGAGATTTTTTTCCTGAGCTTCCCTCATTTGCATTCCTGGTGATAAGGGCTGGCGCATTGCATAAAGACAATTTCATACCTGTTCATTATGGGGAAGGACACATGCATCTGTAGCTGATTTGACAGGAAACAGCATGACAGCTGCTTTACAGGATTCTCCATTGAAATAGCAAACAAGAGGCTTGCTAGCATGTATGGGACATATTTATATCCTAAACAAAAGGGCAATAACATACACAGTGACAAGCCTTGTTTGTACACAGCTTTCAGCAAGTTTGTGCCAAGCACTGGCTCCCAGCCAGGCTCGCGGCTGGTACAATCTGGCACAGCCCCGCCGACTCCGAGGCAGCTGCATCAATTTACACCAAGGAAGAAATGAGGTGTAATTTTCTCAGTTACATACCAGCACACCAGAATTACAAGAGAAGGGGGAAAGAAAAAACAAACCAAACAAAAAAAACCCCACACCAAACTACAACGATTTCCAGGAAGGTTGGGGACAGGCAGCAACTCTGTCCACTGTGTGTTGGAGGGGGATGCTTCTGAGGGTGTTCCCAAGGCTGGGCAGTTGGATTTGTGTGTGTTGTGGGGGCCAGCAGTAAAGATACAACCATTTTACAAGCTATCTACAGCTGCCTGCATCCAGCATGGCAAGCAGCATTTAATACAGCAGCCCACTTGTTTTCAACCTCTTTAAATGGGAGAGAGGTACAGATAGAAAAGCTGAACCTCCGTGGGTGCTTCCACCCTGGGAAATGGGGATAGGCTTCTCCTGCACCTCAGAGTCTCTAATCAACCTGCAAACAGCAACTTTCTCACCCAGGCAAAAGAGATATGAAAGTCATCTCCAGCCCTCCATTAGTCCCAGCCACCCGTGTAACACCAAAGGATGCTGCAGAGAAGAGGCTGGTGGCAGCAGTAGGTGGAAGCTGAAGCAGGACATTCCTTATCATACCACCAAGCTGAATTTTGGCTGAAACTATCGAACTTAACAATCTTTGCCATATCATCAGCAGCTTTTTTCATCAGCACGCTGTCAGGAGCACGTAGGGTGTTAATGCCATTTCCAGGCACTAGTTCAACATGCTTTATAGAGGTCTCCTCCTTAAGTCTATTTTAAATTGATTTTTATATTTCAATGCCCAAATTAAAAAACTATGTGGTCACTTAGTCTGGCTGTCTAGGAAAGCCATTTCTTCTTCATGGGTGTCTGCACAGCACCTCACACCATCAGGCTGTTGTCTTAACGTAGACATTTGCACATTGATTCAGCAGGTGGAGAAAGAAGGAGTCACTTATTGTTTATAACAATTAATAACAGCACTAACAAATGTTGCTGTGCCTATACACTTTCTTACAGTATAATTATACCCTGTCACACCCAGCCCTGCCCAGAACTGCTATTGAGTATAAGGGATTTCTTGCATTTCCAGACAAAACCCTTGTATCAGTTTCTCACATATAGCCAGAAAGCTGGCAAAAAAAACACCATGATAACACAGGAAAACAGGTAGAACATAAATCCCAGCAAGAAGTTCCTGTAGATCTACATTCATGCCTATATTACAAGTTTTATGACGATCATCTTGAAGTTAGCTTGTTAAGTCAAAGGTAGATACGTTAAAATAAAGGTCTGTTGTTTGGGGTTTTTTTTGTTTTAATTTCCATTAATACAGGAGCAGACATCCCATTAGCTTGAATTTTAGCTTTCTAATACTAAAAGCAAGTTTCTTGTCAGAAAATTGAGATAATTTTGCCTCCAAAGCAACAATAATATGGGTATCATATGCTAAAAACCTCAGGAACAAAGGCAAAACAAGAAGCCAGTGTAAGCAAATGGATGAGGCAACAAAAACTGAATGAGCCATTTTCAAACATTTAATGATTACACGTCAAAACACAATTTAAATGTCACACTGCCTTGTGTGTTCATGAAGAGGAAAACAAAATGACTGAGAACTCCTGGCTAAAACAGTCTTGTTCCTGGCACTGATTGATATTCTTGAATGGAGGACTTGATGGATTATGATTTTTGCAAGAGAATCATTACACGCCAGGTGCACAAATAGAGAAGTACAGCTTGTTGACACCTCTGTGCAAAATAAAGCCATTCTAGGAATTTTGATTCATTATATCTCTATTAGGAATCAATGCACCTGACCTAAATTTTGCATCATAAATCAGATTAAGAAACCCGGCTGGGTCTCAGCAAAGGCTTCATGTCCTTGGTTTAAAATCACTCCAGTACATCCAGCACACCACTATTATTCTAAATGCAATAATCTATACTGTATAATTTAGGTCAGCTTGATTTCAGAGTAGACAAGAGCATTTCTGCCCACTCACCTGCTTGGGAATTTAATCATTTTAGGGATGTATTTGTCTTTTTGTATATGGGTTGGTTTTGTTTGTTTGATTATTTTTTATTTTCATATTCACTGTTCAAGATGTAAGAGAAAAAAAAATCAACAACAACACACATAAAATACTGCAGGAAGATCATAAAGCAACTTCGGAGGTCCTTGAAGTAGAGCCATATCATTTTCTTACATGGGTAATTATCGTAAATGGGATTTGCACAGCTAAGTAGGGAGGCATTGATTTTTGCTGGCTGGCCACAGCACTTAACAGAAGCCAGGTGGGTTTGTGATGCTGCCTAGAAGGCTTTGACAACTGAAAATCTCCCCCCCCCAAAAAAAAGTATATAGGAGCATTCAGGTCTGGCTGAAAGTCAAAGGGATTTGCATCCAAGTCTGAGGTACTTTTGAAAGTATCCCCACTGGTATCAACCTGGAATTTAGAGTGAGTTTTAAAAGGAAAGATGGCAGCATTTTCTGCATAAAATTAGACAAGTTCATTAACCATGAGGATTTTTTGTTTAACTTTGAGGAGCTGTGTCGCTCACTCCTCTTTGAGCTGCACAAGCAAACCCAGGGGTACGGCACCAGTCTTTGGCGATGAAAGAGCTACGAGCAGAAACAAAATGGGCTTTTGAAAGCTTCAAGCCCATGACAGCTGCGAGAGAGCAATAATTTAGGAAATGTCTTGGGTAAAATCAACTCAAATGACTTGATGCTTTGTTTTATCATTATGAACATAAAGGAATTTCTTTTAGTTATCAACCGCAAATCTCAGGGGGCTCCCCACAAGATTTGATAATAACATGTCTTGAATAGAAATGGTGGCAAATGGCAGCAGATCAGCTATACAAAAGGGACATTTTATCCACAAGTGTCAGTTCTGTCACTAAAACATGAGACTCCCTCACCTGACACCTACACCCTGTTCCCAGTGCTGCCTCCAACCACAGCAGGGCAAGTCTCCACCCTTCAACGTACTCACCCACAAAACAGGGATGTCAAAGCCAGATATTCTTTCTACAGAAAGCTCCTGGGAAAACTCCAAGTGAGGCAATTTATTGCTACAGCCCCACATTTTTTTGGTGGTCATTTATACCCAAGCACACAGGCTGGGGAATAGAATACGCTGTTAGCGTTGGGTAGTTTTGCAGACACTTTGCCAAAGGGTAGGCACCGAGGCAGTGGGGCTCAGCCCTACAGAACATCCCCACATCTAGGGAAGCCGGTCCCCATCCCCACACCATGCTGCCCTCAGGCAGAGTCAAACCAAAAAGCGTTTTTCTAACAGCATTTCCACACTGAGTTTGCACAGACTCATTTCCAGATGAAATGGTCCTTTTCCTGAAGTATTTACACACACCATGTGCTTATTTTGTTTTAACCCATAAGCCTTTTTGTGCCTTTAAAGTTTCCTCATCACAGGCATATCTCTGAGCCTGGGACAGAACCAGCCTCCATGGCCACAGATGGACAAGACTCTACTCTTACCTGTGCAGAATCCTCCCAGCCTGGAGACAGCTCAGCACTGGGAAAGATACCAAACATGGTGATTATCAGCTGTGCCAGCTGATGCCATTTACACCTGCAGTGGAAACAGGCTTTTAAGGGAAATTAAAGGTACTTGGCTCCTTCCTCAACCTTTCTTTTACACAGTAAAGTGGTGTGAAGAGACTAAGTAAACACTAAAAATCTTACCCGTTCTGTATTCTGCACAATAAGACCCTACCAACTTTCTTTTTATCTTTTTTAACAGAAGACAATGAATTCTCTTAAGACTTTTCTGACTTTTTCTAAGTCCTCATATATACTTTCTTAGAAAAAAAATAAGTTAAGCCTTTCTTCTAGAATATTTGGACAAATGACAAGATCGGATAACAGGTCATTCATATCCCTTAAGTATACATGTATTTGCTGACTATCTATGAGGAAGCTGATAAAGGCTTTAAAAAGTTATAAACAGAAACAATAACATTTTTGCTGTAAGAAGGCTTGTGACAAACATTGTGTGGGGAATGTTACTTATATGTCTTCATCAATTACCCCTGTGATTTAGTAGTATTTTTGATCTAAATGGTTAATGCCAGTGTCACATTCCTTAAGAGACTTTGAAACAGCTTGGCTGAAAACCAGGTCTCCTGAGCTCAGTTGCATTGTTGCCACATCCCAGAGCACTGGGTTTAACTTTTTTAATACGTTCCCAAACTACACTGAGCACTGGCAGCATCGACGTGCTATGCCGGGTGGTCTGAAGATGCTCTGGGAGCACTATGTTGTGTTGCTTAATTCCCCTATCAAGCCCTGCAAAGTCCCATTGCCCCATGTCCCTATCACTGGCAATAGCAATGTCATTTTCACAGAAAATAAAGACTTTCTGATAGACACAATTTAAATAACACACTCTTGGCTTTTTAAAGGGAAAGAAACAAACCATTCATATGTGGAATGATTTCTTTCTCAGAATATTTCAAAGTCACATCAGTCTATTACCCAAGACAAATTACTTTGACAGCACTATCTACTCTTGACATCTGAGTTGTCTCTCTAGCCTATTACATTTTAGCACAGGCATAAAATATTGTTCAGACAGTATGGTTAGTCTAAAAGAGTAAATCTAACTGCTTTGAAATGGCCTATTAGGAGACGAACTCTCAGTTTAGCTGCAGGCAGAGAATTAATCCAGTGCTTTTCTTAGTTCCTCAATGGCAATCTTTTCTTCCCCGCTAACTAAAGACTCTTTATTCAGAGGGATGTAAAAAGGGAGTAATCTTCAGAAGAAGAGAGGGCAAATTAAACAGAAATCAGAGGGGAAAACATCATTAAGAAATTCTGACACACGACATCATTAGAGGACATGTGTCTGGGCTATCCTGTCATGGCAGAAATAGAGACAGGGTTAAATTTTCTACTCCAGTGCTGAGAACAATTATATACACAATTTATTCAGCCTCCTGAATGCCTTCAAATGCGACACCTGTCTCTGCTCTCTGGCTTGGTATATTGCGAATATTCAGTTATGAGAAGTGGGGGACCCAGGACAGAGCTGCACTGGGGGATCCCACCCCAATCCCATCCGTGTCGGCTCCAGGGGGTTCAGCAGGGAAACGTGCTGCTGCTCAGCTCACAGGGGCTGCTGACCATCTTACAGCTTAACCTTCAGCCAGGGGAGCAGTGTGAGCTTGTGTTTGGCCACAACACTCTCTCATGTGCGTATTTTTGTGTTTTTTTAATTAAAAAATGGTCTTAGCTGCTTCAGAGGAAGAAATTTCAATTCCTCCCCAGAGGTGCTCCTCTCTTTAGCACCTGCCTTTTCAGTGCTTGTCTTTACATTGCAAGTTTAACATTTGTCTATTTAATGTCTGCTATTCCAGCAGATACTTCTCTGACCACCGATGCATCATCTGGCAGATTCTGCAGGAGAGGACTTGAAGTTAGAGCCACACACATATTTAGAAGGCCAATTAAACATTTCCCAGTAGCTTGCTGCCCACCAAGTGTATGACAGGATTTTTGTAGAGGTTATCCTACGTGAGCAGCAGGTCTTGACTCTTACTGTAGATACATCACAACAAAGCAGATTTCCCCCCAAGCCTGGCTGATGTACATCAGCGGCCCAGCAGTGGCAGCAGTGGCACCCCAGGGGAGATGAGCATCAGCAGGGTGGGCACTAAGACACAGAAACATGGCTGGGGACATGACCAAGAGCCACCCCAAGGCGCAGCAAGGGGCAGAAACACTCCGTGATGCTGAAAAGGTGCCAAGCTGGAGGGGCCAACCCTAGCCAGCAGCATCTCCTGCCCTTGGTGCCACATGTCCCTGTCCCCACAGGCTGTACTTGGAGGCCATGTCTGAGTCCCCAGCAGCTCTGGGTGCCCAGGGACCCTCTGACCGGGGACTTCAGCTGCTCCCCAGGAGGACGTGTGCTGCAGCAGCAGCAGGACTCGGCTTCTGTAGCTGAAGGCAGGCATTGCCACCCTGTGGAGAGAGAAGGGGAGCAGTGAGCTCAGCTGGCGAAAGCTCTCGACACCACCTGGCACTGCCACCTCCTCAGAACCCCACCCCTGGAGCCCTGAGGCACCCCAAAGTGCCAGCATGGAGGAGGCTTACAGGCCTCCATCACAGGTGGGTCAGGGTCCTGCATGACAGGTCTCACCCTCCATTGCTGGCCATGCAGGAGAGCACATTTAAACACTTGGCTGCTCCTACCAAAATGTGCCCCGCAGCCAGCTCACTCTCGAGCTCATTCAGCCTCTGCATCCCCTGGTTCAGCTCATGTCCCGGTGGAGATGGGCTCAAAGGGATGCCCATCAAGGGTCCCCAGAGAGCTGAGGAAGAGTGCAAGGTGAAGCATGGGGTCCCAATGACTCCCCAGGACATGAGTATCCCATGTTTCCCTTCGCAGCTGCCCTGGAACAGGTCTATTCAATAACTCCAGAAGCTGCCAGGGCCAGTGATAACTCTGAAAAACCAAACTGCAGATCAAACACCTGTGAATCCACCACCTACAGCAGCCCCAGCACTTGCCGAAGCAGTGTCCAGAGCCTCTATATATCCCATGACAAATCCCTGCACCAATTACCATGTGGCAAATCCACCTTCATCCCCCTCATCCCTGGATGATGTTGAGGCTTACATTCTTCTGTGCTTCCCACACCACAAGGTCACTTCTTGCTAAAATACATTTATTGCCATGACGGCTTTGCTTTGTGAAATTATCTGTTTATCAGCCACCAGCCTACTCTTACTAACATGCTCACCTCTCTTCTTTTTCATTTGTTGTGCCTGAAGATAGATGATATCAGGTCAAATGACCTTCCTGAGCCAATCAGTCAGCTCTGGAGATGGCATCTCGTGTTGCTCAATGAAATTCCCTGTTTTCCCTACCTGTGTGAGGTGATTACCTCTCTCTTCTCCTGGGACCTCAGCAAAAGGATCCAGGAGGCATCTGGCTTGCTTTTTTTAATGTAAAGGTGAAAACTCTTCTAATTAATGATCCAACTACAGGGCCTCATTGTGTCATTAGTCCTTATTGATGGAAAAGGAATAACAGCCATCGGATAAATTAGGGCAGGCATGTTAGTACCACCATGGTGCTCCTAAATTGCATGTATTGTCTTGTGAAGGACCGACCATGAAGGGATTCATTAAGAGTGGCTTGATGATAGAAAGGGACACCCAGGATTACTGTCCTCTGCTATTACATGTGTTTGAGATACACACTCTTTGTGTCCTTCCTCATGTCCCCTCAGGACGCATTCCAGAAGCTCTTCTGCTGGTAGGTAGAAAATGTTGACCCCCTCATTCTTCATAGTTATAGTTACATGAAGTTATATTCACTTTTTTTCTTACCCAGCATTGTCCTCTAACTCAAGTGGTTCCTTCTCCACCTCCATGACTTTATCAGAGGGAGCACCCAAAGACAAGCACTCCTGTCCCTGCTCACCAAGCACGCAGCCTCCTCTGTAAGATAAGCTCTCCCCTCCACTCTGTTTCTATCAGTCTTTCTCAGAAGCCACACTGGGATGAATTCATCTTTCTTGAGGATGTGTGACCCAAATATGTAATATTCCAGGTAAGGGCTCACACAGACCTTGTATGTTGTTAATAATATCTCACTTCTCTGTATCTGGGGAAAGCTCATGCCATTCTAAGGTTACAGTTGACTGTTTAATACCTGGAGCAAACAGAGTAGTTATCTTCTCTATCTCCCAGCCCTGAGCATGCACCACAAGCTCCCGGCACTGTCTCGAGTGCCCAAATGCAGGACTTTGCACTTCTCACAACATTTCATTCCATTTCTGCTGGTTCTTGAACAAAATACTGTGATTCCACACTCCACGGACCAGATCTACTGAATGTGTCTCAGTGGTTAAAGCAATAAATACAATTTCGGCTTTTGGGGACATTAAGGAAAAGTCATTAAAAAAAATCTGTCCCATGACTTGCCATTGAGAAAAGTCTTTGTTAAGCTCCTTGCTTGCCGTTGTCCACCTGTAAATTAATTCACTATCAAACTTATTTGTTCATCTTTGAGAACCAACTTTTCTAGTTTCACCCAGGACTTCTTGTAAAGTACTTTCTCAAGGGTATGTTTCCAGGGAGGAGGTTTATTGCCTTTGTTTTGAGGGTGTTTGTTAACTTAGCCAAGGAGAGAGAGAAGTCAAGTTAATCTGGCATGAACTTTCTGGCAACACCTCCCAGGATTTTGCCTTGCCAGCCTTCCTTCTAAACCATTTGGGGCTCTGATCCTTTTTCTAGAGAAACCAAATCTTCCGTTCTTACTGTTTCAATAGTCCTTGGATCAAATCTTCCTTTTGTCAGCAGCTTCTGAAGTGTCAAACTAACTTGTCATGTTCAAACCTCTCCCAGATCTCTGTCCTGTATGGTGCTACCTCCCACCCCATCCTTGTTCTCCCCTAAAGATGGTGAGGACACTCAACCAGTCTGAGGATGAGATGAAGAGACAAGGAAATGACACCTGCCCTTCAAAAGAAAAAGTATTTGAAGAGAAACTTTCTCCAGTTCATGAAATCCACCTTCATGCAGAAAACTGGAGAGTTTAAAGACTTATGCAGACACTCCCACTGGAACATCTACTCACCCGTCCCTGCTCAGTGCATTGCATACACTGGACAAACACCTCTGTAGATGTCATCTACCGTCTGCTTATACTGTACTGGTGGACTGGAGCACAAACAATAATCATGAAGGTGTCTTCAGGGCACATGAGTTGTATGTGCACACACACAGCTATTTAAGTGCATTATAAAATGTCTCGCCTTCTGAACTGCTCCAAACCAGCCACAGGGATTTTGCAAGCCAAGCAATTGTAGGGGAGGAAGATCCAGGAAAGACTGGCGTTTTTATATAGGCAATAAATCTTACTTCATGAAGAAACATGTTGAGCTAAAATTGCCAGTGGCTGTTTTAATAAGTATTTATGATACATAAAGGGATTTGATTCATAAATGCAGTAATTATGTCTTTACTACAAAGCAGTACAAATATAAAGCCTCCTACCTATTACATTGAAACTGTAATTGTATCTCATTAAAGAATATAAGCAAATCAAAATTAAAAACTTGAGCAGGAGGGAGCGAAGTGCTACTCAAAATCTTGGTGTTTAAGCATTATGGGCTTTGTGTTGTGCCGTTCAATCAGTCTAAATACCTTGTAAAATGAAGTGAAGCCCTGAAGAGCTGGGTGGTGTTCCTGCAGCCCAGAAGGCTTAGCTCACCTAGGACTGAAGTTTCCAAAGAAAACAGTCCACTTAAAAGGCACAAAATGTACCTTGGCTTTAACCTCAGGTAGGTGGGAATTCCACCACTGCCTCCACACAGCCACGATTGCATCTTTCCAGCCATGACAGAGCCACAGAGGAAGGTTAAAAACTTTCCCCTCCAAACACGGCTGAGTGATAGGGAGAAATAAGCATTTTTTAATCCTATGTAAGTACACACACCTGAAGACAAAGTCTTCCGTGCTGTGGCACCAGAGAAGTGTAACATTGCTGTATTGCCCTGCTGCAGGCACCAGGTGGCTAGAGGGTAAATTAACATCACACAGAGAAGTATGAGCATGGGGGCTCAGGCACTGGTCACAGAGGTGGATGAGCCCAGTGAAGTCCCTGGTGGTTTCATCCCCCTCCAGCCTAACCCCATCCCACACAGCCTTTGCCAGGGCTCCTATGGGCTCCTCACTGGGTCTTCCTTCAGCATCTCCAGAGTTTCAACTCTTTTCCCTCTGCTACGTTCACTTAATTGTTGTGATTTTGGGGTGAGGGACTCTCCCTCCTCCCAGCTCCACCTCATTCCTGGCCAGTTCAGGTCTCTGAAGGCATCAGGCTCTACACACTGTGTTCAAGACAAGCTCCTTGTGTTCTACTACATCTCTCGTTGCCCCAGGTCACCTCAGCCCCAAGGCCTGCCCACCCCAGTGGCCAACCTTGCTACCAGAGCACCTCCACGACATGCTGGAGCAGTGCTGGAGTTATTGATGCAACTTTCCTACCAAATGTTCTTTGGTCTAATCGCCTTCTTAAACTACACAAACACAATCTCTGCACCACAATCAATTATTTAACAGAAAATGATGCATTGAGTTAGAAACTAAATACCATTTAATATGCTCCAGGAATTCTAATTGAGAGATTTCACTGTATTGCTAATGAAAACTTTAACTTTGCGGTGTTTTTAAATCTTCCTTGAATGTAGATAAGCCAATATCTATATACTTTCTTTTAATGTCTGGAATTATTTTACCATTTTAATGTAATCAGTCTTTCTATTTTGAAGAGGGTGCCCTTGTAGGCTATTTGTTTTCCCTCTGTTTTGCAAATTGTTCCCTTTTCAAGATTGTTTGTTTAGTGTCAAGAGGTTATTAAACAAACCAAGCACAGTCCTTAAACTAATCAGCTAGAAGTGACAATAGAGATCAGGAATAATTCAATATTAAAGAGGTTACTTTTAAAATTGATCTGAAAATGTAACGTATTGGGGGGGAAGGGGAAGCACATGGACATCTCCTATTCAAGTTGAAAAGATGAGCTGGAGGGACCAGATGCCTGAAGAGCAGAAACCAGGACCCCCCCCTTGATGGGAGAGTTGAGCTCCAACACACCACAGCTGCGTTCCATTCATACATGTTTTTCCTACCAGAATGACTCAAACAAAACCCCCTGGGGGCCTTGCAAGGAATCAAGGGCTGGTTTCCACCAGTGTTTGCTTTCAATCATTATCAGTCTTTGGGGTTTTTCCCCAAGTACTTCATGTGCTACCACAGCTCAGAGTGGACCCTGACTCATGAGCTCGATGCTACAACTGGCCTTTCTATGCAGTGAAGACTGAGTGGTCTGTAAGTCTGTCTCCCTCCAACAGACTGCTCAGTTAGCTAATTAACACAAGTCACTGTATCTGCCTATGTCTTCTGGAGTGCAACTTTTCACACACTTTTCTCAACACCCCCTCTGAAGTACTGGTAGGTGCCTTGCCTTGGGCATGGTGGCATTCCCTGGGGTTCACCCATTTTCTCATCTCTCCTTCCACTTGCTCACAGCTGGTCAAAACACAGAAGGGAAAGAAAACTATCCACTAAGGGACTTTCTGAAGCACTTCTAGTCATTTCAGCTGGATGCTAATCCTTATGTAGCAAGGACCCCACCTCTGTCAAGGACCCAAAACACTCCTGGTACTATAAGTAGCATTTTCCATCCCAAGGGCTTTACATCACCTCCACTGACTTCTGCCCAAGGAAGACACTGCTGGCACAGGACCTGCTCTGGCCAAGTGTTCTCCCACAGAAGCGTATCTCAGACCAGCGGCAGGTCACTTCAACTGCCAACCTGGTCTACAAAGCTTGGAAAACCCCAGGCAGGAGCTGGGTTTGTCAGCAGTTACAGTTGGAGCCAGGCTGTTGCTGAGCACATTCAAACCCCCAGCTGGTAGGTCATCCTGGACCTTTCCTGCTGGGACATCTCTGTAGTCCTATTTGGCATCTCATCAGAAGGCCACTGCTCTCATGGTGCCAAAGCAGTGTTCCTCATCCCGGCTGTGTCCCCATCATACTAAGCACAGCCTCTCCTCATGCAAGTGGCCCTCAACACAGACAAGAATTTTGTGAAGCACCTAGGAGCTACCTGTCCAATGCTGCCCAGACCAAGAGCCTTCGTGCCCACCAGCCAGCTACAAACAACCCTCGTGTCACCAGATGTTCAGCTTAATCAGCTTAGAGCTCCTGATCAAGGCAGAGCTCTGGGGCCCTTGGTTTCAAACACAGCTTGTAGAAAATCTGACATGTTGAATTAACATAAAATCACCCTCCCGTCATCATTTTGGGCAAAAGATCCTCCAGCCAGGCTATTTATACCGGAGACAAGAAACGCAGAACATGGCATGAGTCCTCTGGTGCTGCTCGCTCCCGGTGCTAATTGTTCGGGAAGTGTCACCAGGATCATCACTCTACTCATGTTGTGACTGACTTTGGGGAAATTAATTTAAAGGGAGCAGCTGGTAACAGTCCTGTGCTCTCAGAGGCGGCAGCACCATGCCTTACAGTGTGTAAGAATGCAACAAGCAGCAGCAGAGAGTCCATGTGTGTGGGACTGACTTTTTGCATCTTTAATAAAGAGTAAACACCTAAATTCTCACCTCTGTAGTTCAGGAGATGCCTAGAAATCCTTCCCCGCTGCCTCCATGGGCTGGTCAGCAAGGGGCACAGCAAACAGCCCCCAGCAAAGCTGCTGCTGCAGGAATTGCTGGCTGGGCTCTTTCATGATGCTATAAGTGGGGTTTAGAGATCTGAGGGTTTTTTTTTTTTGCTTCTTCTTGATGTCACTTGAAATCAGATTTAAGCTGAAGTGAACAAAATAAGCCATTCATAGGTGGAGATTTAGTAAATGTAATAGTCTCGTAACTTAAAACTTCCCTGTTTATTTAAAGCAACTGAGGGGAAGGAAAGAAGGGTGGAAGGGCAAAATCTGGCAAGAAGGCTGCTGTGGTAAGCCTGGGTGGTGAGTGCTGCTCTGTTTATCACAGAGAGGGGCTCTTAAAAGCAGAAATGATGTAACCACTGAGCCAGCCATCAACTAAGTGCCACTTTCCTTTTTTAAGCTATTCTGGTTACACTTGTCTTCAGAAAAGGGAAATAAGATGCATTAGGAAAGACCCACAATCACAAATGAGGAATAGGACACTGCAAAGAGGACGAACACCACAATCTAAGCCACTTTCTTTGTTACAAATCCTGTGATAAACAAAGCTGCTTAATAAATATTGATATTGTTTGTACATCCTGTCTTTGGAAATGAATAGTCAAGTGATGCTCTAGCCCCTTTCCCTCTCTGGAGAGACATTAAGCTCAACACAGGTGTGTGTCTATGCACCCCAAACTATTTTTCAGAGAAAGCTGGAAAACAAGTCCACAGCACCATTAAAATGTCCATAAGGGGTTTTGGAAATGTTTGGCTGGCACCACCCTTTACTCCCCTGTCTGCATAATGCCAAGGCAAATTAAGCTTTCCCAGCACAGAATAATCACAACTACTCTTATGCTGGGACAAAGTGTTTGCCCAAGGAATTAATAAGAAGTGGCTCCAAGAGTCCCCCTTAGATAATCCCCTCTGGCAGAACAGGGCTGCTCCTGGTCAGGGTGCCCTTTTGTATCCCCAAAGCCTCCTTGGCAGACCTGAAGCCAGTTTGGTTTCTGTCTCAAAATGGTCTTTCCTTTCCTTGGCACATCTCTAAGAAAGCCTCCCAAGCTGGGTTTTGGCTTCATGTTTCAAGCTAGTACCACAGATCTGATCTTACCCTTTTTTTCTATGTCTCCCACCTCTGCCCTGTGTAAAAGCTCATTCATTGCTACAGATTCTGCTTCTTTTCAAACCTCCGTCCTCCCAAAAGAGCTCTGTGCCCAAGAGCCAATCCCCCACTCTGTCTCTAATAAAGGACACGATGACATTCCCTAAGCAGTGTTTGGTCTTGCTTGTTCCAGCTGAAGCTTTATAAACATGTATCAATGTTTATGTAAATATTGAAGCAAAGCTCCAAGGCAGGGAAGCCAAGTGCATTCCCTGCAGTCACAGAGCTGGGATGCAATGAGCTCTCGCTGACCAGACCTCCCCACCTGGCATCCTAACACAGTGTTCCTCAGTTCACAGCATGACCAGGAGCACACGGAAACAATCCCAGCGAATGGCAAAGGCACAGTTAAATCACCTCCAGGCTCCCCTCCTGCTACCATCAAGAGCTGTCAAACCAGTCCTAACTCCAGCCGGCATCTCCAGCGCAGCCCTTGGGAGCAGTGGCTTTTTTCCCCTCCTGTCTCTGCAGGCAAGGACGATGCTCCCCCAGCACCAAGGGTACCACTGCCACGTCAAGTGGCTGACTGCTGGTTGGACTCTGCATTTCCCCCCATCTTGCCTTCTGCAGAACCCCTGCAGTAGAAACCTGCAAAACAAGAAGGCAGGAAACATTCACTGGTGTCCCCTGACATCACCTGGCCTCTTGTTTTGCAGATTTCTACTACAGGGGCTCTGCAGAAGATAGGATGGGGAAAAAAATCCTCATTCCTACAGAGGAACTGCTCATCCTTTAAAGGATTTTAAAAAAATGACCATAACCCTGCCAAAGTCTATTGTCCCAAATAGTGATGAAGTGCTGGATTTGACGAGGTCCCAGTAGGTCAGCACCAATACAGCACCCCAGTAGCACACAGGCAATGTTCACCAACAGGATTGGTGTCCTCTTCCTCACTGGAGTGAATGAGGAGGCTTCAGTGGCTTTAGAGTAGGCTGCTATTACCCCCACAAGAGGTTTAGTCATTTCGAGTCTCACCAGGAGCTTAAGGCACTGGAACTGAACTTTACTCACTTTGGTTTTGGCTTGAGGTTGAATTCCAGAGCCTTGTGCACATTCCATCACATACTCTCCTTGGAAATGCTTGGGCAGCTCCCCATGACTGAGCTGGAGCAATTTAACAGCTTGCCAGGCTGGGCATGAGGGCAACTGCTCCTTCAGCTGCAAGTTTCCTCTTCACATCGGATTGGTGGTAACCATGTGCAAATTCTGTTCTTGCTGTAAAAACTCAAACAGCCCAGCTTCACCTGGCTTCAGTGGCTCAAGTCTCAAGGAAACCATCTTCCTAGAGGTTCAAGCTAACAGACATTTAACTTTTCAACTAAAATAACACTGGCCATGAAGGAGGATCTCCCAGATGAAGGGGCAGTTGCTTCCTAGATCAGCCTGGTTCAGCTGCTTGCAATCACCAAACCATACCCTGACCTCCATCAAGCAGCTAAACCTCAGCCATTATCACGAGCATCCATGACATAATGGGCTCAGTGACAGCAGCTGTATGTCTGGGGCTTTGGCTGCTCTTTGTTAAGCACTGACCCTCATCAGGGAAAAAACATGGCTGGTGAGTGAAGGGGCTCAGGATCACAACCCCAGCTACCCCCAGTCACCCTGCTCTGATGGAGGGAGAGCAGAGGGTGACTTACACCCACCAGGATGGGAAGGAGAGCAGAAAGTATCCCCTCAAAACATGCTGACATCCTTGCACAAACCCCAAACCCACAGCCAAGGTACCCTCCACGGTCATCATGCAAATAGCAGTGCTGGAAAGTGGAAGCGTTAGACAGGAATTAATTGTTAAGTCATGAATAAACTCAGTGGCACGCACCCACCCCTGCCAAGGGTGCTGCAGACACTAGCAGTCCCTGTCCCCTAGGGTAGGACCAAAGATCAAATTGTGAGGCTACATTGTTCTCCCTCGGTACCTTTTTTTAGCGTGTGCCACATCTGTTTGTTTTCTCTGCTAGTCAGATGATGACATGAACCACTAAAAACTATCTTCTAAATGTGCACATCTCATTTAAACTATCTGGGGGTGTTTAATTATGGCTTAACTCTAGCACACCCTGCTGCTGTTGCAGCATCTTATTTTATATAAGTGCCTGGGTGAACCCCAAAGCTCTGTGCCCTTCCCTGCTCTACACCATTGTGATTACATAGGGATGTACATAAAGGTTATTTACAGTGCCCTCTCCTCCCTCTGCATTACTTAGCACCATTTATTCTGTATTTTTTTTTTTACCATCACCTTACCAGCTTCTCTGGTGGTGGAGGAGTAATTTGCATTTAGCAGCATCCCTTGAAGATAATGCAAAAACTAACATTGAGGTGTAGCTAGTACATAATATAACATAACACTACCTGATCTCATGCTGACCATGCATCATCCCTCCCCAAGTTTTTGTCCGCAAAGCTTCGGCAGAGGCAGTGTGCAGATTTCCTCTGAAACCTCATTGAGCCCAGTCAGTGTGTGCACAAACGGCTACCCAAGCAAGCCCAGTGAGCATCTGCATTAGCAGGTAACTCTTGATGCACCCTTCTCCCCCATCGCCATCCATACTCTTCAGCACTCCTTACACACAGAGCATTATTTGCTTTAGACGCCAATTTTTTGCTGGTCACAGACCCCACTGCTCTGATCTGTCCAGATCATGCTGGTTTGTCTCCATCTTGATGTGTTTGTTTATCCCTTTAATTTTGAGGTGAGATCAAGGATGAAATTACACCTGTGATACCCACCATGAAGTATAACCACTGTATAAAGGGGTGTGTTTTGTTTTTTGTTGGGTTTTTTTTGTGGTTTAGTTTAGTTGGACAAAAGCCTGTGGGGAATATTTTATAAAAAGCTTAACCTTGAGGTTTGCTATTAGCAGATGTTTACCAACCGTGCACCAAAAGTTGAGAATTAGACAGTGAAAAGAACAGCATTGAATCCTTACCTTTTCCTCCCTGCTCCACGCAATGAGGAACAGGCTAATGTTGGTTTGAATTAAAATCATTTTAATCAACAGATTACAGACCCCTTTTGAAGTAGGTGGGAGTTTTGCCAGGGTTTCACCTGCTCTGTTGGAAGCACAGCCTCAACTCCTCACCCTTTGGCTACAGGGACTCCCACTTCCCGCACAAGCTAAAACAAACCCGTCCCATGGAGATCACTCCCCCGTGGCTGCTCCCGCGTGGCCAAGACTGCACCAAAAAATGCAAATTTGCAGTGTGGTTATTCAGGGCTGAAGATGCTTTGACTTCTCTGTTCCAGATTTGCTCTTTTTATAGGTGTTGCAGTACTGTAAGGGCAGGGCTCGGCTGCTTGCTCCAAAACGTGGGGTGTAGCAGAAGGATCCCCAAAGACAAAGCAAGGTGACTTGTGTTGTTCCAAACTTACAGACCCTCTTTCCTCCATGGGAGCTGAAGGGGGAGAGCATGAGAAAGCTGGGGAAACCTGGAGGTAGGAGGCTGTGTCTCACCATGCAGGAGTGGAGCAGTGAATGAAGCAATGGGGGTGGCAGCTCGAATGAAGAGAAAGAGGAATTGTCATGCACAGCAGATATCAAATCTGGGGAACTCATCACTGCAGGACAATGGTGTGGACACCAACACCACATGTGGTTTGGGAAGCAGATGAATTCGTGGAGGAAACTGAATACAAAGTCACCACCTCAGGCTCATGCATGCTGTTATCACTGAAATAAAAGTAGTCCCTGTCAGCCAGGAGCAGGGTAGGAGGTGACACCCCAGCAAGAGGCTTCCAGGGGAGGCTGGAGGAGGAAACCTCTGATAGGCAGAAAAGGCAGGAACCACAGGAGATTGCCTTTATACCTGCACCCCACTAGCATATTGTAAGTCAATCAGCCTTGAGCTATTATCCAAGCTACACAGATAATGCCAGATTTTAATCAGTGTCACTGTTGGGCCATATGAACTGGCTGCCAGCGGGTCAGTACAGCCGGCACCACAAGTGACACCAGACCCAGGATGTGCAGAAGAAGCAGGAAAACCTGATAAGCTATTTTTCTGCACTGAGCCTCGCTCCATCTTTCTGTTGATCGCTTTACTGACACAACTAATAAGTTCACAAATCCAATCAAACACCAGGGAAGAGCCAAATATTGCTAAGCCACCAGATGAGAAACCAAGAAGAGGAAAACAAAACCTTTTTTTTTTTTTTTAATTTAAGCCCATAGTCAATCTGAGAGAGATATGTAATAAATGTATTAACCAGCTGTATAGTGAGCCCAGCAATGGTCTGCTAGTTCAGCAGTACCTCTGCCAGCTTTATCTGACATGATTCTCTAATGCAATTGAATCCTGATTTCACTTCCCAATGATCTCGTTTCACACTGTCACTGTCACTGTCACACATCCCACCGCCGCCCCATCGCATGAAGCCGGGGATGCCAGCTCAGCCGAATGTCAAGCCAGAGGTGGCTGATAAGGCGACATCCTCCTGCGTTGGGCTCAGCCCTGCACGGCGCTGGGCTCTGCCTGTCTCAGCTGCGGGGACCGCAGGTCCTGGCGGTGGCTGGTGCATCACAGGAGTCACTGTTTGCCACTCTTAATGAAGAGTGAGTCAGCACCGCCACTGTAAACTGTGTCCTGCGGAGGGTCAATATGGAAACTCCAGACCAGGATAGAAACAAGGATTGTCAGACTGTTGTGAATGCAGTAGAAACAAACTCAAGCTAAGACTTGAAAAATGTGAACATTTTTACAGTGGGATTTTTTTTTCTTTCTAACCAAGTTATCATTTTTCCCTTTTGTGATCTCTGCTGTTAGGAGGAAAAACCAAAAAAATCCACAAGCAAGATATGCTAACTATGCCATGTTCTCCCCTTTCTTTTTATATTTCAAAGCTTTTCTTTCAATGAACACTATATTTTCCATTCTTAGAATTGGCACATCCGAATAACACTAGGATGTGAAGAGGAGATCTCAGAAAGTCCCCTCAAAACCACAGGTGTGGGGCAAAGGGGCTACAGGAACAGGGAAATTAAGTGACAGGGATCCAGGGAGACGAAGCTTTGAGATAAACCTCTGCATCACTCACACACAACCACTAATGGTGAATTACATGGGAAAAAGTCTTGGGGTTGTGTTGGTTGCATTTTAACAGATAACCTGCAGATTATATAAATAAAAAGTGCAGTAAAAACTTGTGAGGCATCCTCGCTTTGAGGGGGCACTACAGTGAAAACAGTGAGTGTTCAGCCCCCTCGGGCTCAGCCCCACAGTGCTCTGGTGCACCAGGCACACACAGACAGGGCTCCTGGAGCTCAGAGACGTAGAAGTTTCTCACATCCATGAATTTCAAAGGGATCCAAGTGCTAGATGCCTTTGGAAAACTGAACAGCAGGTCCAGGTTTCCATCTTCTTATGGTAGATGCAAAAATAATGTGCTCAGACAGATTTGTAGAGGTAATGATGGAAGGGCATCCAGTGTGGTGACACCTCTGCATGGTCACTCCACAGGACTGAAGGGGGGATCCCGGGCAGCACGAGCTACGGCAGTCTGGAGCTATGAACACAGGGATGGTGCAGGGCTTAGCTTCAGGGGATCAATCCTGGCAAGAGCCCTTCCACCAGCATCCCTCTGCACCCACCCCATCACCCCATGCACATCCACCTCCTCCTCACCCCAAAACCCCTGACCCTCAGAGCCTGGGAGGGATGTGACTTGCTGCTTGTCATTACTGTGACATTGAAGCAGGCAGCCAAGCAGTGTAAAGCACCAGGAGGGTGCTGTCCCATTTGGAGGCAAGCTGGGAAGACCCTCAAAGGAACCTTTAACCCTTGCAAAACAGACCAAACAGAGATGCAGCCACTCTGGTGTGTGGAGACAGCATGGCCTGGGGCACGGACACACCAAACTTCATTTTCAGAGGGTTATATTACAGGCAGGCAGATGGGTGTATATATCTCTGCAGATACACAGAGAAAGAAAGGGTGATGGAAAAATCAAGAGTATATATGATCTCGAGGAGTCATCTGGCTTGGCTCCTCATCCCAACACAGCTGTGCCACAGCCAAATCTGATGGATGACCAATGTACTCTTAGACACCTTCTGTGCTGGAGACCCACAGCCTTCTCATGCAACCTGCTCCCACACCTCACCATCCAAAAGCTTCTCTTTCAGTTCAGCCTTGCTATTGCATATCAAGGCTCTCTTCCTTCATATTCAAAATGAGCACAGAGAACACATTTCCCTTCCTTTCTTGTTCTTAAGGATGATCCCCTTGTGCCACCTACAGCCCCTTCTACTAACTGAGCAGCCAAACCCATCCCTCTTTCCTCTCAGGTTGCATTTTCCAGGTTGCCAGACTGGAAATTCAGTTGTCTCCTGAACCATCCCCACCCATCTCACAGCTTTCTGGTTGCATGATCCCCACAAGTAGAGACTGCTCCAAGTGAGACCTTCCCAGAGCTGGGGACAGTGGGATTACTTTGTATCATTTGGAGGCTTTGCTCCAGCTCCAGCACAGCTCAATATGTCCACATTTCAATATGTACCCTGGCCTTTTCCACAACATACACAGTCACCTCATGTTTAGTCAGTGGTCCACCATGTCCTCTCTGAGAAGCAGCTCCCTGGCTACTATTCCCAGCCATCCCCTCTGCTTCTCTGGCTTCCCGGCACATGTTCATGCCATGGACTGCCTCTGCGTAGAGGTAACGCACACCTTTTTAACTCTCTCCTGGTTTTTTACATTCCATTCCTCTGCTTTGTCAAGGTCATTTTGAATTTAATCCTGTTTTCTGCCTTCATGTCATCTGCAGATTTAGCAGGCAGGTCTTCTACTTCATCATTCACAGCGCTGATGATGGCACTGAATAGAGCAGAGCACAGGACAGACTCTGGCGCCATCCCTGGCAATGCATCATCCATAACTGGTCTCACAGTACGTTACCCAATGGGCTTAGAAATCACTGGATAGGAGAGTCATCTAAGTCACATGACCAGCATTTGTAATATTCACACAGCTGTTTTTAATGTAATTTGCTACAGTTGTGTATCATTTTCTTATTTTTCAGCAATAACAGAGAGAAGGAGAGAAAGGAAGAAGACAGTTTCACATCCGTTAAATCCACGTTTTCTCCTCACTACCTGATGCCGACTCTGGTGCCTGCCCAAGGAATTGCCACCGACGGAGAAGCCCATGAGCAAGCACATGGGAAATCACCAGGTCACTCTGCCCCTAGAAACTTGTGTTCGTACCTTGGAGATAAGGTGAGTTTAAAACGTCCAAGGGCAGTGACTGACCTCAGTTTGCAGATAGGGATGATTGCTCAGCCTTACCCCAAAACCCCCTGTGAACCATGGGGTGAGGAAAAACACCACCAGTCTGTGATAACTAAGACAAATTTTTAAAAACTCAGCTCTGCCTTTGTCCACACTTCCATTTGACAGCACAGTTCATGAATTTTGCAGGCCAGAGGGGACCACTATAATCACCTTGTTTGACCTTTGTAAACAATCCAGGCTCTCATATTTCACTCGGAGATTTCCAGGAGTGAATCAAGCGATAAACACTTACAGATACCTCAAAATTTCACTATTGCAGTGAATCCCTGCCTACCTGACAAGTTTGCTTTTCTATTCCTTGGAGAAAATAGTTCAAGAAATATCATATGAGAAGCAAGCTCCATTTTTCAATTTAAATTCTGCTGGAATATGGAGGTTTCCTGTGGCTACAAGGTAGCCTAAATTCATCTTCCAGGCATCATGCTTCCATGAAGAAACCACTTCCCATTTAAGACCCACCTAAGAAAGTAAAACTTGGCAGTCCTATTAGTCCGCTAATAGAAAAGAAAAAGGACAGTTTGTGGTTAGCTGTAGGTAGGTAGGTAGTGGATGCACTAATTCAAAAGAAAATTGGACAAGCTATCAAGAATTCTGCCTTGGCATTGTGCCTGAAATCAAAGATAGGATCTCTGAAATCAGAGATAGCATCTTGTATACTGTTCGTTTTCCATTCAGTTTACTTTTCTCTAAAACCATCATACAGGCTCTGCATACATGAGGATCACGCTCATCTACAATTGCTTCAGTTTTACCTTGCTGGGTCTTCTTTTTCTCTTTGGAAGGATGGTAGTGGGAAATGGAAAGGGAAATGTGAATTGTAGCTCTCAGAAAACACCAAACACAAGTTAATTCAACAGCTGTGTATTTGATTTGTGCTATTCTGAAGTAAAAGCACATCCGTCCCATGCTGTGCTCCACAGTCTTCAAAGACTGTACATATCAATACAGAGGCTTATTGATTATGCCAAGTCCAAATCAAATAACTTCATGAGAATGGAGAACAGTAACAAAAAGCATAAGCACCACAAAATCCCAGCCAAAGATCAAACCTAACCTCGATTCTGCCCCATTAAAGCCACTAATCACCAGCTTTGATAGGGATCAGACCAAGCTCACAGAGAACATCTAGCCCACCAGCCACATGCCTTTTCTTGAGCCCTTCCACCCAGAGACCAGAGCTGTTACAGATCTGGGGAGGCTAACAAGAGCAAATGTAAGGAAAAACAGGCAACACAATCTCATGTAGACGGCCTTGTCAACTAAGCATTTTGAGACTAAGAGCCAATTATTCCTTACAGTGTCCCCCTGGTATTGCTGCCATAGGAAAAGATGTTGGAGAAGATTTGAGCAAAACTTATTTTGATGCTGCAAAAGTCAATTTTAGGCAGAGAGAAATGGCATGGTTCAGTGATCGTGGACACTTGTCCTGTCTTAGGTTGCATAAACAATGTCCTCCTGGAAGAGAGAAAACATTATGTCTCTGAGACACCCTTCCTGTCCCATCTCCCTTCTCTTAGCTTTGAACAAATTTTGTTTGAGGAACAATTATTCAGATCCCCAATCAGATGTGAATTCAAACTCAGAGTGTTTTAAACACCTGCTTTGCTTTGATCCAAATACATATTTCCTTTACAATCAGTTTCTCTTCACATCAGTTTGAGCTCTTTTTTTAGGAGCAGCTGGAATACCTTTTCTCTCTTCCACCTTAATTCTGAAAGCTATATAAAGTGCAAACAGCCTTTGAGACACAGCGTATGCTCAGCAGAGACGTGTTTCCATGTGGTCTTCCTACCCCACACTGACAACTGAGGCTTTGGCAGAACCTTATGCAGCACCATGACTCACCCAGCCTGTAATGGCTTAACTGGGATCACAACAGTATTTTTCACTATGCACACCAATGTCTTTTGGAGACTTCAGAGTGTACACCATCAATATATAATAACACTATGCATTGTGAATTATGGAGTCGCTGGAATCAATGCAATTTTGCATGTTAGTTGCAAACACACCCAAAAAGACAAAGGAATTTATTGGCTTAATTAATGCTCAGCTCTAATAATGTTCAGGCTTCATTCTCACACGAATTGAGAAATAGCAGCAGTGTTACTCCTTGAGAACACTTTACCTTTTGAGAGAGGATGCTGCAGTTTATGATCCAAGCTCTCTTAGCTGCAGGGGCTTGGAGGAGCTCAGCTTCAAAGAGATTTGCCACCTCTCTTTCCTAAGCAGGTTGCTAGATGTCCCTTCCAATCCCTAACATTCTGTGATTCTGTGAAAAGAAGCTACTCTGTCCTCCCTGCAGATGCTAATAGTGCTTTCCCTGAAAGTTTTTTGCATAGTGACACTTACTGGGCAGGACACAAAAAGGGCCTGGACCATTTCCATCTCTGGGGTACAAAGATTGAGATTCATCCCCAAAGACTACATAACCTGTTGCCACACTGGCAATCTGAGGGGAGCTACAAGTAATGTATTTAAGGCTTGACTGTGACTCCACAGATGCTGGGGAAAACTAAGTTTGAGAAGAATTAGATCTGTATACCTGGAAGCAGACTTCAGCCCTTGGGCTGCCAGGTCCCAGGAAGGACATCTCCATGAAAAATGAGGTGCCAGGAGAAGGAAAAGCAAACATCAAGAATTCAACAGTATGCCAAAACAAAACAGAGAGAAACCCACCTGGATCTGATCTCCATCACCTCAAGCATTCACGTGCTGCAGCACAGCACGGCTGACGTGAAGTTTTAGGAACAACATTACAATAATGAGGGATGAGCAAGACACTACCTGAAAAGCAGCTTCCTCCCCAAGGAGATAAAACATTTTCTGCATTGCCATACCGTCAAAAGTGCATCTTAAAACTAAGATCGTATGAAGAACAAAAGCTTGTGCTCACATCTTCAAACAAGTCATTCTCCTGGGCATGCTCCCCCTCCATTCTCAGCAGCAGATCTCTCCTCTTTAGGATGGGGATCACATCACAACACTTAAGGAATAAGCAATTTGTTGACAAAGAGAAATGGCATCAAGAAAACATTTCAGCTGCATTCACAATTGAGGTTGGATACTTTTGTTTCATTTTCTAGATATGATCTGGCAGCTGTAAGCAAAAAGAAGAGCCAGGATCATGCGAATGTCCCCTTGCTGGGAGGAGCGCAGCCAAAGGCTGCAGGCAAGCCATGCTCTCCATGTCACCATGCTCACAGCACACTGGAGGAAATAATCCTGCATTAATAGGGCAGCAGATCACAGGGACCAAACAGGCCTTTTCTGCTTCTACCTTAGCTCATGCCAAAGGCAAATAAATAAAAAAATAAACAAAACAGAAGCAAATGCAACAGAGAGAAAGATATGCCATCAGCCCCCTGTGAAGAAAATCTACTCCCATTTATTACAATGTAGAGCTGTGCCACACGGGGTAATGGTTAACTCAGGCTATTTTATATTTGGAAGAACCCAAAGAATATGGGCATTTATGGCTTTCTGTACAAGGAAACAGGGCCATAACTCACAGCTTCTGTAGAATTACACTCTGCAAAAGCTTGAGAGCAAGATCCCGCAGAGCACACTGCGGTGGGGGCCAGGACGCTGCAGTGGCTCAGCACCTTTCAAGCTGTGACCTGAAACCACCAGCTCTCAGGGCTTCAGCCTGAAACACAGGGGGAAAGAGGGGGAATTCCGGTACATGTTCAAGCCTAAGACATCAAATGATACCGCGGCCTCAGCTTCTTGCCTCCCCAGGAGGTGATGCCTCTGTCCCACAGGCTATTTCCAGGGAACCAGCATTGCCCTCTACTGGCCTCTCATCGATAAGCCCAGTAACAAACTGGTCCTAAACCAAGAGGAATCAGCAGCTCAGCCACCTGCTTTAATCCCCCACGCAGCCTTCAAAAACGAAGCTCACTCGTACAAGTGGGCTGAAGAAATAGTGAAGCGTCTCCCCAACTTCTCCTGTGGCATCTACTACGTGACCAAGGTATTAACTTCTGATCCTGCACAGGCTTGGTCTAGAGAAATGAGGCCCCATTTGCATGTTAGCCACAGCTTATAATCAAGCTGAACCTCTTTATGCCGTTAGATGTGAAACCAGCTGTGAGCAAGCTCTCACTCGTAAGTGCCAGGGTGTCCACATGGTAACAGTTTACCTCTCCTGTCTGTAATTAATCTTCCAAGACTCTGCATGATGCAGACATTCACTGTAAAAAGGACCAAACTCCTTGCAGTCTCAAAGTCAGTGAAGACTCAGTTAGTCTTTATTTTATTCTGACAGGCTCCTTTATCCCAGAGACAATACCAAGATACAGTATCTTTGCAGGAATTTTTCCCAGAGTTCAGTACAATCACAATAAAGGGGGGGGGAAGGGGGGGGAAATGTAAAAAAAAATTGTATTAAACACAAACATTTCAATTTAAAATAGAATTATATACCATTTTGCCTCTATCTGCCACAGACCCCTTTAATATAATAAGTCTGCGGCATAAACAGAAAAAGATCACATGAGCATCCACCAAATCCATGCTCTCTACTTTGTGAGTTCACAAATTAAACATGTCCAGGCACTATAAGCCTCTGAAGGAGCCAAGCAAGGAGATAAGCAAGCACTAAATCACCGAGAAAAATGCCCAGAGTGAGTTTCAAAAGCAGTAAGCCCAAGACCAAAGCTTGGTTCAATGCACGTGTGTAAAGCCATAAGGCACAAAAAGCAGCACTTCACTTTTCTAACAGCAACTGGGAAAGAAGAGAAACCAGATGTGGGGCTGTCCTGCCCTGCTGGGAGCCAGTGTGGCCCCATCAACCCAGGCATCACTCCACAAAAGGATGAGCATCAAGGAGAAAATCTACAAGCCCAGATCCTAGAAAATACAGAGGCAGTCAATTTTGCATGGGACACCAGACACCTGTTCTTGCAGCACAGGTATCCTCAGAAAACTCCTTCTGTGCACTGGCTGGTGAAAACTTAGCCCCAGTAGCCAACCTGCTTCACTCAAGCCAAAGCAGAATTTCCTCACCCATCTCCCTAGAGACTGGCAAGTAGCTCCCCAAACCAATGCAGGTCAAAACAGAAGACAGCAAGTGCCCAGCCAAAAACCCGCTGGCTTGTGGGAGAGCAGAGTAACCTGAACACCTTTCTCCAGGGAACGGCCGCAGATGAGGGGTGGCTGGCATCTCTCTTGGGGCTCTCAGCAGCATCCCCATTTCCCCTTTCATGGTGTTTTGTGTGCTTGGATGTCTCCCTGCTCCCCTCTTTTCCAGGGATCCCTTCCACAGCCGGTGCTGCCCAGGCATAGTACAAGGGCCAAGGATTCACATCAGTAGCACAAAGATCAGGGATTTGTTACCACAGTAGCCAAGTTGCTTTGTGAGCATGAACATGTCTATTTTTTGGTCTTAACTTTTTTATTATTATTTTACCTTGAGCATGCAGCTGGGCACAAAACAGAAGTACCTTTTGTCTGAAACTCCACCCTTCCACTCCTTCCAGGGAGCTTTCCCGATTTGTATCATATCTGGTCACCTCACAATTCTTTAAAGCATTTGCTTTACTCTTCAAGTAAAATAACAGAGGGAGTCAGACATCTAGAACAGACACTGGCTAATGGCTGTTTGAGATGTCGCTATCATTTGGGAAAGCCAGTCTCAGAGAAAGCTGAAGCCGGCCTCTGAGAGCACATTAATTCTCCTTCTCCAATCCAAACCAGAGGACCAGGGTATCCCTATTATAAACAGCCCCTTCTTTTTGTGCAGTGCAAAATATATATAAGCCATGGACTACATCTAAGCAGAGGAGGACCCAGTTGAAGCCCAGAGGGTGAGATGCCACCGCAGGCTGCTTGCTGGGCTGTGCATGACCCTGCAGCCACCCACAGCACAGGGACTGCCATCCCCCTCACAACCCTGCCTCTGCCTTTCTGCACAGCTGCACCACCCAGCACTGAAGTTTCTCATCTCTCAATTGCCTGTGTTACTTAAAAAAAAAAAACAAAACACCACCAAACTCACACACTGAGCTACTACCAGGATGACTGGGCTGGAGGAGCCTGTCCAAGCACCACCACCACATCTGCTGGGTAAGAGCCATCAACCCCCCACAAAGGCAATCTTGGCGGTGCCTGCGATGAGGAGAGGAAACAACAAAGCCTGCGAGCAGCCAAGGGAGACGTTCATTCTATCGATTGTGTAAACTGTCAGTGGAGTGGCAATGAGCATTTTTTTTTTGTTTCTATCCCGGGGAATAATCCAGCCTGATAATTAGTACATAAGAGATAAGTGGAAAATGAGACATCTAGTGAGGGTGGTTCAAGCCCCCTCATGACATTGATAATGTGCAGATACATAGATCACTGTCGGGGCAAACCGCCACTGTGAGCCTGTGTCTTCCCATTGCCTCATCAATCCATCATCCGCTTAGCTACTGACACCTTGGCAGGCACACACGGCCAGCCCTGCATTTGAATTGCGAGGAGCAGGCTCCACCAGGGAATACAGATTTAAAAATCTAAGATTCAAATTTGTTTAAGTATTGTGAACAGCAATTCCCTTGCAAGGCATCTTCATTGCCCTTTTGCCAAGGGGGAACAGTTGGGTCTTTGTTAGAAGTACAAATTGCTTCTTAATGCAAAGGATAAAGCAGAGCCCAGGCACCTCCTTAGAATTCCTCCTGGCTCCTGCTAATGCTGCTGCATGTCAATTTTAATTTTTTGAAATTTAAACCGAGAGCTTTGTGTCTAAGCTCCATTTCATCGGAGGGGAGGGGAGGAATAGTCAAAAAGGATTACGGATCCGGGGGGACCCGAGGATCCACAGCAATTATACTTCATTTGGGTCTCAGACACCAGTTTAAATCATATTCTAAATAGTACGAATCAACAAGACATTAGAGATTGATAAGTGTCTAACATATGTACCTGGTTATGAACTTTGCTTCCCTCAGGTGGGGGATGAAGGACAGGATGAAGGGAGGAATTGCTTTCTTTCTCTGGCCCTCCTCTTCTAGCCCACAAGAAGACAATACCCACCAAGGACTAGATAGGAGACAGGAAATACTGTGAGAACTCGGTTGTCACTGGGCTACCCCAGAGCGGGGCTGGAACAAGTTCATCCCAGCTGTGGTTCCCTTTCCTTCTGCAATGTCAGGGCAGCAGCAAAGCTCCAGCCTCAGCAGAGCCTTTGCACTGCAGGTCCTGTCTCTCATACCTGGGAAACTGCACTTATGCTACAAAGGGCAGTAAGCTGATAGGAAGGTAAGACCTTCAGGAGGGAAAAATTAAATGACAAGACAATAAAATTAAAGTACGAGCTTTTATAAATCAAGTTAGCTCTTTCAGCTTCAGCAGAGCAACCCCAGTTTACCCAGACTGAGGAGGTTACCTACTGCAGTGATGATGAAAAATGCACCTCCTCCATCAAAGGCTCAGAACCACTCCTGCCCTTTTAAAAGGATCCAGGGTGGCTGGGATTTACTGAGAACCAGCAGGATAAAACCTTTCCAAATGGCCTGAATCTGCCAGTCTTCAGAAAGCTTTCTCTCCCGGCCCATCTCAGGGACCCTGCAGGTCAGGTGTGGTTTCTAACCAATATACACACTGCAGGTGTGGGGGTTTAGACTCTCTCCCGTGCTGCCTTCTTACGTTTGTTAAGCATGTTACAGAAACATGAGTTTCCCTAATCACTGATTTAACCACTTTTCTTGTACTTCACTAACCTCAGGATCAGGCTTATACCCAGTAAATCCATTTAGGAGATCTGCTCCACATCCCCACTCTCACCTCTCGATGACTCTGTGCAGCCTTTTTACAAAAATGCATTAAGGTGCATTTTCCTCTCCCTCTGCTTCTTCCCAGCCCCCTTGAACAATAATCAGGAGCAAGCCAAGGTGCTCCATCCTAACTTTAAATGTTACTGTGAACCTAAAGGACAGAAGCAACCCCCACTTTTACCTCCCACCCTCCCATGGCACCACCACAGCGCTCCTTTACAGCACTGGAAGAGACAGACACCAAGAAGGTATTGTCTAAAAACATAATTTAATGTGATATTTTGGTGATTGTGGTCAACAACTGAATTCTTTTGCAGACAGAAACAGGTTTGACGTTAATGACATCATCATTCATACGAGCATTGCATTGCACAGAAAAGTTAAGTTTACACTTGACCCCATACAAACAAAGCAGCAGAGGAAAAAACAGTTACGGTTCAATCCCACTTCAAGAACAGTTGATCTGAAAACTCATCACCATAATTAATACCCATTGACAAAAAAACATGACTGGTTCCAATTCCTTGTGCGGCACACGCCGAACTCAGGGCTCTCTTACGGCCCCCAGGAACCCACTCAAGAGTTTCAAGCTGCCAAGTTCCTGGTGCGACACACAAAACACTGAGGCTGACAAAGGGAGGGGAGGGTTCAGAGCAAATGAGGGAGAGTAAGGATCGCTTTGTTTCACTTCTATTTCATTTCCCCTGGGGTAAAAAAAAAAAAAAAAAAAAAAAAAAGAAAGAAAAAAAAGAAGCAAACAAACATACAAACTGATAATGAAGCTAAAGTGACCTGCGGAGACAGGGGACGGCGGACACCAGCAGGAACAGTGGCACGATGGGGTACAGAAATGCCAACCAGCCCCACACGCATCGATGGTGGGGTCAGTTGTGTCACGTCGCTCGTTTTGTGTTAATCGGGGTATAAAAGAAAGCCAGAGAAAGTGCTGTACTTATTGTTGTTGCCTCCGTGAGCTTTGCCTCCGTCCAGCTTGACATACACCTCGTCGCCGGAGTCCAGGTGCAGCACCACGCTGTTGCTGGCATAGTCGTAGTTCTGGTCCGCGTCTTGTGCGATGGCGCTGGCCCGTACCTGCCAACACAGCCACGGGGCACATCAGCCCCCCCAGCCCCTCTTCCTCAGCCTCTCCACTACTCTCGTGCCCTATCTACCGCCCTGCTCCTCGGTTCTCCTTTCCCCCAGCCTGGCAGGAATGTTTGCAAGCCGAGAGTTTAGAGTTTGCCGCGGCTTTAAAGCTGCTCCCCGCTGTGCACCCCCGCCCCGACGGCGCGGAGGATGCTCCGGTTGCTTCTTTCGCCGGGAGCGGCGGCGGCGGCCGGTGCCCGCATGCGGCACCGGGGTCGGGAAGGGGGACCCGGCGCGGACAGGACGATTGGGGGAGGGGCGGGGACCCACCTGCCCGTTCTTGCAGAGGTCGGCCCACATGCTGGTGCCGTCGCCGCCGCGCATGAGGATGTGGTAGGTGAAGAAGTAGATGCCGCGCACCTGGCAGGTGAACTTGCCGCTGGCCGGGTCGTAGTGGTTGCCCAGGTTGGTCACCACGTCGTCGAACTTGAGGACCTCGTAGCCCTCGTGAGGGCTCTTCAGCCCCACGTAGAAGGCGATACGCGGCCCGCTGAAGGCGGCGCTCAGCCCGCCCGCCGCCTCGCCACCCGCCGCCGCCCCGCCGCCGCTACCGCCGCCGCCCGCGCCCGCCAGCGCCAGCCCGGGCAGCCCCGGCTTCCCCGCGTCCCCCCGCTCCCCCGGTGGCCCCCGCGGACCCGGCGGACCCGGCTCCCCAGGGGGTCCGCGGGGTCCCGGCTTGCCCGGCCGGCCCGGCTCCCCCTTGGGTCCCTGGACGAAAGGCGGCGGGGGGTTGGCGCCCAGGTCCTGCAGAGCCTCCACGGCGGCGGTGCTCCCGGGGCCGGGCGGCCGGCCGCCGCTGTACGGGTCACAGATCATGCGGCAGGTGCCCATCATCTCGTAGTGGGCGCCGCTCTCGGCGGGCGCCTGCAGCAGCAGCAGGGGCACGGCGACGAGCAGGGCGACGGCCATGGCCAGGGCGAGCCCGGCGGCGGCCAGAAGCCGCCTCCTCCGCTGCCACAGCCGGGCGGCGACGGCGAGCAGGTCCTCCTTGCCGTGCGAGGCAATGGTGGCGCGGGGGGCCGGCCGCTCCCTGCGGGGGACGGCAAGAGAAGGCGGTGAGCCCCCCGCCGCCGGCACCTCCCCGCCCGGCCCCCGCCTCAGCCCGCCCGCCGGCCCGCCGCTCGCCCCGCCATGCCGCCGCCGAGAGCAGCCGCCGCCGCCCCGCTCTGCTCCGAGGGGACGCGGCGCCCCGTCCGCCCGGCGGGGCTGGGCCGGCGCGGGGGCGTCGCCGAGCCGAGCGGGCGCCCGGCTCTGCCCCTCTCCCCCGCGGGGGGGACAGTCTCGCCCGCCCCTGTCACCGCCCCGACGTGGGGGGCGCGGAGCGGGGCGGGCGCGGGGCGGGTGGACCCACCTGCGGGGCCGGGTGCGAGGCGCGGAGTCCGAGGGGGAGCTGCCTTGGGGGGACTCGGGGCTCCGCCGCCGCTGCGTCCCGCGATGCGCCCGTCTGCCGGCACCGGCCCGCCTGCTGCGTGGATCGCCGGTGGCGGCGCGGCCCCCCGGGCGAGGCGGGCGGTGGGGAGGAGATCAGCGGCGGTGCGTCCCGCACACCCCTGGGCTCTCCGGCCCCACGACGCCCGGCGCTGGTGTGGGGGGGACCCCGCCCGCCACACCGGCCGAGTCCGTGAGAGCACCGCCTAAACTGCTCCCATCTGAAAGCGGGACGGTCGGGCACGCATCGTATTTCCCCGTTCACCTGCCGCCCGAAGCTGCTTCCTGCGTTCTCCCATCCCTCTAGTTTAGCATTCCTATGTGCCTCCTTGATCTCAGCGGGACGGCCCCTGCGTGACTCCCCGGGGGGCGGACGGACCCCCAGTCCCGCCAGGTGAGCTCCCTGCCGCCGTCGAACCGCACCGCTTGCTGCGGGAGTGGGTGGGGAAAGCCCCGCGCAGGCAACAAGTGGCCCTGGCGTGTTCTCCGTGACTTTCTCAGCCTGGCCCCGTCCGGCCTCGGCGGCACAAAGATGAGTGGGACAATATCGCGGGTGGATCTTGCGCCGCAAGACATCCAAGTGTAATTCAAGTTCGTTACAGCCATTGCGATTTCCCGAACCCAGGCAGGGCTCGCCAAGTGGAAGGGGAGCCCTGGGAAGAAGTACCTTTAGCAGAGTTTATGCTGGGTTACAGCACGGCATTTTGTAGGTTTCTCTGTCTAATGATGGGTCCAAATCAAGGTATTTTTTTCCCCCCCAATAGAGAAATTGTCATTAATTGATTTTGATTTTCTGAGTACACGGTGGTAGTACAGCGGGAGTTCTTGCATCGTTAACTGCCTAAAGGAATTTCCCCTCTGGAGATAATGTTGTGATGTTACCCACGCATTTCACAGCGGTGGGTTAAGCAGCCGTCCTGAAAAGAAAGAAAGAAGAGAGTGGTAGAGTGATTACACAGATTTCCTAAGGGCAACATTTCGGTGTCCCCCGCTTCCTTGGTGCACTTCCAGCGGGTTCACCCGGGTTGCAGGCAGCCTGTTTTGTCTTAAAACAGACAAAGCTGTGGGTCGAAGGCAGCGAGCCGCTCAGCCTGATCCGACGCTTGTTGAAGCTGATGGCCTGGAGGCATCATATGCAAATGTTGACACACGGCTTCTTTCGAGAGCTGTAGAAATGCTCTAAAAGCACTTGGGACTCTTTTGTTAGCTTTCCTTGAAATTTAAGAAGGGGACATAAAGGCTTCCCCGCCTGGGATGCACACACTTCAGGACCTGATCTCACCTCAGCTGCATCGCTGTGTGCGTCCAGCATTTTTCCCTGGAGTTATTCAGGCTTTGCTCTGCTGCTGCTGAGATCAGGATTCATCCCTGGCCCTTCAGGTCTCCCTGATTTTTATTTTTTTTTTTCCATGTCTATGTATTTGAAGCTGGAAGGGAAATTAATCTTGTAAATGAAAACCTTTCCCTGAGAATGGTATAGACAGTCGTATTAGAGTAGCGATGTCTGTTACTTAGCAAAATGCAGCTAAATGTTTTAAGAGACGAGATCGTGAGAGAGATGTAAATCCCTTTCCTCTCCCCTGAATTACCAGATGCATCCCACAGTGGTGTTGTAAGCCCCTACACCAGTCTAAAGCCTTGTAAAATTATTCCTGATTGTTGTTTCTGTTATAGCCCAAGTATAATTTTCCATATATTAACAGTGTTAAATACAAATAAATTCACAAATAAATGACGGTGCTTTGCCGATCATCCCTACTTGAGCTTCTGTTAATTTCCCTTTTGTTCAGGTATTTGTCACTAGCTCAGCTCTCCCTATGTATGTGAATCCTTGCTGTTCCCCCTGAGCACTGCAAACCCCACTAACGCCGCTTTTTAATCTCCTGTTTTCCAAAGGCAGCAGCCACACTGTAGTTTTTCTAAACCTTTTCGGAATAATTAAATTCTTGTATCATTTGGGCTCTGTTGCAACTTCCCTATTTGCATTAACTCACTTTTATAATGAGGTGACCGATACTGGGAACTATAGTCCAAATAGAGGCTCATCAGCCCCTTCTGCAAAGCCAGAATAATTTTCTGTGACAGAGTCTGTTATTCCCACGGATCAACAAGGGCAGATGAAAAAGAAGAAACATATTCTAACTTTCACCAGGACACAGTTCTTGATAAGGACAGTTGAGCACTTGGAACAAGCCAGCAGAGAAGATTACGGAGACATCAACAGCTAGGTTGTGTCAAATTCTTGCAGTTTTGTTTGGGAATAATTTAATTACTCATCCGTGATACCATGAGATGGACTCATGACCTTCTTAATCCCTCCATCAGATTGCTTTAAGGTAAACACAGTGTGACTTCAACACATACAATAACGCACCACCTCCAGTAGGATTTACATTCTACGGTCCTGTAGACCTGGTGTCAAAGGCTGACTGATACAATGTGTCTTGTGTCCCAAGAAGAAGCACTGTGATCAGTGAGGCAGCTGATGCCTCCTACTGATCCTGCACTAGTAAGTATATAAGAATATAGTCATAGAAAGGTACATGACAACACTCACAATTTTGATACAGGCTGTGCACCCTGTTAGGTGCCTGCTTTCTGTACACAATGGGGTGCACCACAGCAGTACAAGGAGCAGAAAATTACCAGATTAGCAATCAGTCAATGTCTGAGGTACCACCTGCCCTGCAAAGAGGTGCCTTTCTTAATTTTAGGTCACAAGTACCAAAGCCTCTCTTAGAGTAAGGCACTTCACATCTTTCAAAAAGTGAGTCAGGTTGGTGCTCCATTGCAGACTACTCAGGGCTGGCAAGACTTGAGTGTCTTGCAGTGTGCCCAGAGAGATAAAGGCATCCACAGAGCATCTCTGGTAAAACACAAAGGGTGTCTGGACCTTGGCATCAGATGGTGGCTGAGCGGAAGCTTTGGTGATTGCTGTTGTTGGCCAAAGCAATAGCTAAGCACCTAAAAGGTTGCATGAGTCTAACTTGAAACTCCATTTTCAGATGTGATGTAAGGACTCAGGAACCTGACTGCTCAGGGAAGTGTTTGACAGGTCAGGCACAATTCCCAAATTTAGACAGCCAAGAACCCAGACACTTCACATTGAAGCATCAAAATTCCAGGGGCACATGGATTTCCATGAGTTACCTCCTCCCTAATTTCTGCTTCAAGGCACAGACACCTAGCTCAGGATGCTAGTAACTCTTGAAAGATGTTTCTGCTCCACCAAATTCATCAGATCTATCTGCTCCATCAGATCCATCTCCTGCAGGCATTTCCAGTGAGCATCTGCTGGATCAGGTTTCTCACTCGTATCACATGCATTTGACTTCACATACAAGGTGGTGGTGAGGACACCAACCTGGGATCTTGGGGACTTGTTCCAGTCTTTCACCCCTGACCGGATTTGGAGCAGGTTTTTGAAACTAGCTTTCCAGTCTTCCAGGAGAATTGTTTCAGCTTTCCAGCTGCAGTGTATTGTGAGTTGGATTTCTTCAGATTGTTCACTAAGATTTATTCTGCTGCAAAAATAGTGACATGTTCACAGGGCAGATGAAGGAAGAATAAGTCCGTGGGCTGGTTAGGGCTCCCTCCTGAGACAGGGAAAGTAAGCAGATGACTGAAGGAGCTCACGGCTGAGCTTTCAAACCACACCTTCCCCCAAGGCTGAGCCACCAGAGTCTGCTGGTCCAGGACATTCATTCAGGCTGTGGCTGGTAATCTGTATTTCACAAGGATGTTGTCAGCAGGGTGACAAGGAGGAGATCTGGGTTCAGCTCCATTCACTGCCTGAGAAATCCCAACCTGTGTTTCCTGGGCAGCTGCCACACTCCTCTGGTGTGCAAGATACCTGGGGGAGATGGGAAGAGCAGGGAGGAGAGCACCGTGTGCCCTTATGTTGAATCTGCTCCTCTTTGCATAAAAAGAATTAAAGATTCATTGAGCTAGGAGGAGAGGAAGACTAAAGGTGAGTATAATTTTTACTCTAGTGGTGAGGGCACTTACCTGATCTGGAGTTTCAGTCTTCCTACAAGAGCTGTTTGTGAATTCCAGACAGGAAGGTGAGGTACAGCTGCAATGAGAAGGAGAACAGGTGCCTCTGGCATGCACAATTCCCCTTCCTGAAGCACCATCCCAACTAAAGACTCTTTTTCACTGTCTCACTTTTCTCTCAAGTTTGGTTTTTCTCCCCTTCTCAGCTACACATCCCCAGCACAAACTTAGCTCTTGAACTGAAACCTGTGGTTTCCTCCGCAGCCAACAAGAGCTGGACCATCCCCTGACCCAATATGTAACCTTAGTAGGACCCAGCGGGACTCAGAGTCACTGAGGTGGTGGGGCTCCTGGGCACATGTCAAAGTTGACCTCTGTATATCTTGAGGTTCTTGGAGACTGGGTTTCTCCCCAGTTAGGTGCCTCTAGGCTTAGACAGGACCTGAAGGAATATTTTTGTTTCAAATGTAGGTGCTTAAGTTCTGCTTTGGATCCTTTTTGGATTTGACCCTTAACTTAAAAATGTAGGAAGAGACAGGCCAGCTCAAACCTCTTATTTAACAAAAATGTCAAGATTAAAGTAAGTCTATGGTGATACTTCCCTGGTATTTTCTCTCAACCTCCAGCAATCCATGGTTTAAGAACTTCCTGAGCCATAGTAAAATGTTTTTAAGAAGCTGAAATCAACATTACTGTGAGTAAAAGTGCAGAACTTGGGTCAGTACCCTCACCCATCTCAGTGAGTAGTGTTTTTTTGCTATCTTTTGTTGCGACTGATGGAAGTTATGGATAACATTACCCTCTGAAGTGCTTCATTCTTTGCCTTTCTCACGTCACAAGGCTCACAGATATTTCTCATTGCCAGAATTAACTATCTGGAACTCTTTGTATTCAACATCTAGTAAAACATAATATATATAGTCCTTATGCTAAAATGTTCACATTTCTTGCTGAAAGCAAATTTGCATCTGTTCATGTTCAGAATGTGTATAATATTATTTCCATTCACAAAATATAAAAGGTAATTATACTGATTGTTTTTGCTTAATGGAGGCAAAAGTTTAGAAATGGTTAGGCTTATTGTGTTAACTGCCATCATTCTCCTCAAATACTGTGCAGTTCTTTTTGACCTAAGCTGGGATTTCCAACAGGACTTGTCTTAACAGCACAATGCTGAATTTCCTTCTACCACATGGATCCAGTGGGCACATGGGGTCCTGCACAGCAGAAACAGCATTTCATTACATAGAACAAGGATGTTCAACAGGAGCTGGCTTTTGCCTCATGGCCAAAGAAGCTTGTCTTGCTGTAGCAACACACAAAATTCGGTCCATATGGGCAGGATCAGCCCCTCTGTACTGAAACAGTACCTGTTACAGATCCTGCACAGGCAGAAGTTTGGGTACAACCCAAACAGAAACTGCAGGTGGAGGGGCGTTATTGTAGGTATTGATTACTGTGAACTGCTGCTGTTTGCACTTTACCATATCCACTTGCTGTGCATGGAAGACAAAATCTGCTGTCTTTCTCTTTGCAAGGGAGTGTTTCAGTAAATACGTTTAGCTCTTTACAAGAGAGCAGTTCACAAACCTCAGGGCACTGCTTGGAGAAATACCAAATGGCCTGGAGAGAATCAGTGAAAGCCAAATGCCTTTGCATCCCTCAAACAGCTGCCATTCACCAAATTCAGGAGAACTCAATCTGTATTTTCTGGAAAAGATCAATCAGAGCGACTGATCCCTGCTTCCTGCTTTTAACCCAGTGGGACTTTTGCTTTTGCCTTCTGTCAGAGCAAGGTCATACCCTGAAGTTAATTCATCAAAGCTTAATAAATTCTGTGGGAACAGAGAAACCTGGCACAATGACTGAAGCTGGTGCTGAAGGTGCCTGGTCCAAATGCACGTAGCTGCTCATGTTTCCAAGGAACTATTGGGAACTGTACGGGAGCAGCAGCTGACACCTGGCCCAAGCAGCCAGGGTGATGGAGGAAAAGTTACAGGAGCTCCAGGCTGGTTGGGAGCTCCCCATTGCCAGAGCAGTCTTCAGCTGGAGCTAAAGTAGATTTGGAGAGAATCAAAACTGTCCTTAACAAAAGGCAGGATCCAAGAAACATCACCTATCAAACTATCAGGTTTGAACGACGTCTTGCTTAAAACAGTAAATTAAAATGAAGTGAGAGGCCGAGTTTGCTTGCCCTTAACCAGCTGAAGTCTGGAATTTGGGTCACAGTGAGAGCAAATTCAACTCTCCTTTCCTAATTCTCTGCTTCTCGGTATGTGTTTACAAACCGCTTGAGGAGAAACAGATTGGCCCCAGATTTGTCTTGTTCAATTTGTCTCCTTAGATAACTAATGCTTTTCCAGTGTGACTGCTGGAATAACTCTGCACTATCTATACAACAAAGCATCTGCTTTTTTTAATTGAGCTAGGGCCTTCTGTACAAAAAAAAAAAAAAAAAAAAAATATATATATATATACTGAAATAATAATTAAGCACATCTATAGTAAACATAAGAGTAAACCAAATTTGGAGGTCTAGTAGAGGAAAGAGATCCTCCCCTTGCTTTCTGAACATAACACATGTGCACTTAGCCAAGCTGCTCAGCAAGGTGTGTGTGTGTGTATAAAACCAAACCCCTGGCAGGTTCCAGCTGAAAGTCACTTATCTCCCTTTTGAACCCTCTGAAATGCCCAGCAGGACTCAACTCTCAAGCCTTCGCAACTCTGGAAGAGGGAAGGGGGAGGCTGGAAGGTCCAAGTACTAAAATCAGTCCCTTTATGCAGATTCCTTGTCTTCGCAAAATTTTGACAACCAACTACAGGCTGACTATTTCTATTTTGTGAAGGAAAAAAATGCTGCAGGGAATTGATGTGCATGGGCAGCTGGTTTCACCAGGATGAAAGACACACATTAAAAATGCTTTTGAAGTGCATTTGGGCTTCGCTTTGGGAGTTTACTAAACCTGCAGTCAGGTACCAGAGAGAATTTGTTCCCAGAAGGCAAAGGCAAGAATAAAATTAGTAAGAATAGCCAAACCCACAGGTGTGACAGATGGCATTGAATGGACATCTATTGGAATAACATTCAGTTACCATGATAAGCTTTTACTCTGTGACCCCAGAATTAAACCTGTTCCTTTGTTAATCATGTAGCATGAAGAGGAAGATGTGAGGATTGGAGACCTAAAGCTAAGGATGTCAGGAATTGGCTTTGCACCTCTGTTGGGTGTAGGAAACACACAGTGAGGAGGGTGTAAAAGCCGGGAGAAGGCATATGGACGAGGTGGGGCAGATGGTCCAGCTCCATGATGCTTTGCTGTGGTTTACTGGTGTCCAGTAGAGATGAGTTGTTCTGCTGAGCAGAGGCAGCTGTAAGGTTTGTGCAGAGACAAGTTGCTTGTTGCGTTCAGACAAACAGCCACAGATGAAGAGGCTTGACAGACGCTTCTGGAGTAAGGGCAGTTCAGGGTGGTGCTGGAGAGGAGACAGAGAGCTGGAGACAAAGGTCAGGGAGAATCGGTCCCAGCGCAGTGGCATGGATCAGCCAGACAAGGTCACGTAACTCTGGGGTACTCAGGTACTAACAGTGACAAATGGTTTTGAAAAATCCTGGTTAAGATGAGAGAAAGAGTAACCGCTAATAAACCCCACAGATTTCTGTAAAAAATAAAGCTTTAAATAAGCACCAAACCAAAGTTGGCAATATGGCTTTGTGAGGTTAAAAAAAAAATAAAAAGCTTGATTAAAATATGGTGAAATTATCCCAAAATACATAGCCATCTATGATGAAACTTCAATATAAACTCAAATTAAAAGCACGACAATGGGTTTTATTTAGAAACATCCCGACCTTTCTCGTATGACTCTTGTCCTGCATTCTCATTACTTGTCATTCTCAGTCACTGTAACTTGCTTAGATGAAAAGTGTAAGCTCTGCAGGGCATAGGACTGCATCTCTTTTTTGTTGTTTATATCTGCTCTGTACAACAATGCACGCAGCAGGGAGACTTTGAAAACTGTTAAATAAAACAAATAGAACATTTAGTTTTGGATTTTGCAACTTTACTGAATTTCTTCATGAAGAAAAAAAAAGAACACCACCTTGAGTGTGGATATTAGTCATAAGTTATTTGCTCACATAAGTAAAAGTTAGGCTAAATAATAATCACAGAAAAGCAGTGCTCCCTTGGTGAGGAGGTTTATTAAATGGCAGAACGGTTCCTGGGTGGGAGCAGTGGAAACCAATTGCTTGGGATTTTGAGAGCAAGGTTGGGCAAAGCCAGAGCCCGCACTGCAGGGCTCGGTACCCCGCTGGCAGGAAGACAAATGAGAAGCCCAACCAGTCTTCTCTATTTTGTTCTTCTATGATCCCTATAAGAGAGATTGATGCTGACAGCATCCAGGTGGCGCGTCCGTGACTCAGCTGTCACGTCACTGCTTACGGCTTAAAGCCAGTGAGTCAAGGAAAAGAAAACAGGTGGAAGGAGGAGGAGAGCCCTCCTGAAGTGCTCACCTCCAGCCATCTCTTGCTAAGTGAGCGGGGCCAAGTGCAGACTACAGGGACACAGAAGAAGGAGAGGCGATGACAGAAGGAGCGGCTGGTCACTTTCCTGCAAGGGCAGCAGGGTTGCAAGCCATTCTCCACACCATACTTGGTGTGGAAGAAAAGCCTGGTGTGAGTTAATGGACTTCTGTGAGCCAGAAGTGTCCACCCTATGTGGCAGGTCTGAGGCCCGCTGACTCTGGTAACTATGCTCCATAGGCAAAGCTGTAGACAAAACAGATATTAAATCCATCTAGTTTAGTTCATGCTAAGCAGAAAAGGTAACATCACAGATGTCTGGCCACGTATTTTCACCAACACAAAGTTTACTATTATGGCTCTTATTTCAAGCAACACCCTACATCCTGTTCCGGGAATGAGTCCTCAACATGCCAGTGACTGAGACAACAGAAACTTTCTCTGAAAAGCCAAAAGTCCTATAAGACAGAAACAAGACTCCTTGAAGGCAGACGCCCCGGTTCAGGTGGCTTCTGAGACACTGCTCTCTGTCTGGGAAGGTTCACGAAATGCATCTGTCACACCTGAAATCTGAACTTGAATCTAATTTTTTTGACACTGCCTTGATTGCAACGTCAGCCTCTTGTAATTCACAGTAGCAGAAGGTCAATGGCATCTGTAGAAAACAGGTATTCCACTGCTGTCTCTGCCTTTGGGCATGATCAATGTCTAACACATGGAAATCTCTACAGGGATGGAAACTTCATAACCTCCCCAAGAAACCTGCTGCAATGCTTCATAATCTCTACCATTCACAAAAACATTTTCCAGCATCTGACCTCAATTTCTCTCCTGCAATTTAAACCTTTAATGCCTCATCTTATTCATCACAGACAGAGACAGGAGGTGATTCCCTCCATTTTGGTGGGTGCCTTTCACATACTTGACAACTGCTACCTTGCTTCCCTGGTCAGTCTGTTCTTTGGAAGTTTAGTCCATTCCACCTTTCTCCATCACTATTTTTTTCTAGAGCTCTGGCCATTCCCACGGTGACCCCTGGACTTTCTCCCATGGTCTGCATGTTGTCTTAACTAGTGATATAAATAGTACCAGACCCCTAAGAGAGTCCCATCTTCCCTTTTGGCAATGACCAGCTGATACCTTCTCTGTTCAGCTCAGTTTTGTAGCCATCCTACAATGTTTTGGATGTTTCTTCAATTTTAGGAACAATTTTCCCTACTTCCCTCACAAGAATACCATGCACAACAGTGTTAAAAGCTTTTTAAAAGCCAAGATATACAGTACTTACTGCTTTGCTACACAGACAAAGAAGAAAATTATGTTGGTGTGACACAACCAATTCTTGCCAAAAAGAAAAGTGTGCTGGCTATTGTTTATCCCTTTATTATACAAGTATCACACATTTTGGTAGCTGCCAGGAAGCTTGTTGTGCTTTGGCACCCTCTTGTGCAAGGTGCTGTGCAAACTCAGAACCAAAAGATGGATCCTGTATCAAGAAATTCACAATGTAATTAATCTTAATTTTTTCCCAAAAAGAAAATACCATCTTTTTTTCTTATCAGATGTCACATTGAAATGTTAAGGAAAAGGAGAGTATTCATTCTGCAAAGCTATTTTATCACTTCTTTCTGAGGAGTCCCAAACAAGTAGTTATTACTGGCATCATCAAGAGCCATGTCAAAGTCTTGATTTTAACTGCATTAAGCCTTGCTTAAGGCTAAAAGACATCATCTGTCTGCATCCCCCTCACTGTCTGCTCCCTCACTGTCTGCTCCACCTAGGATGCAAGTCAGGCAGTTCTTCAGTTTTCAAACCTGACTGCCTCCAGTATGAGTGACACATCTTATGGTGACACAACTGCTGCAGGGTCTGCAGGAATTGTCTGAAAGCCAAGAGCTCTGTCCAAAGGAAGGAAAAATGGCAAGGATGTAGTTATGTGAAGTGAATGAGTAAAAGGCATTAACCCAAAGACTGCAAGGCACAGTAGCTGAAAACGTGGCATTTTGCACTGTTCCTGCCATGCAAAGTAAACCCATTTTAAAAAGTGCTAAATCATTGGCTGTGGTGAGCAATGAAACTTTATCTTATTTTATGGAGTTTTGATCTTCACAGACACAAGGAAGACTGTTATCAGTCTGAAGTATTCCAGCTAGACAGTCTCTGTATGTTTGCAGAGCACCTGTGGCAGCAAAATGTGGGCTGTGCTTTTGCTTCTGGAACCAAAGAGTTAGTAACAACTAGTATTGTTTATACATCCAAAGCATTTGGATTTAATTACAGTTTTGTGCTCTATTTAAGTGTATTCTTAATTACTTTTGATTAGGATAAAGAAGACCATTTTCTTTTACCACTTCTCAGGATATTCAGAGCAGCAGGACACTAAAGGAATTGTTTGCACGTCAGTTTATTAATATAAACTTCAACATTTCCACAGAAAATGCTCCATGAGTGCGGAACAGCTGAGGCATCTGGCATGACATGGATGACTTGGGACCTTGGTGCCATGGACATGCAAACCTTTCACTGCAGTAGATAGACACGATCTCTTGCTCATCTATGTATGTTTGTTCAGTTTCTAGGTGTTTAGAGGCCAGAGTGCCAAAAAGCCCAAATTGGAAATACTTATTCTACCCATCCATCTTGCCTTCTCCCATGCAGCATCTTTCTGAGATGAAGAGCTCACGAGCCTGCCGCCAGCCCTGACTGGTACCAGAAGGGAATGGGGTCTGTACTGGCTCAGCGTAGCAGGTGTCTGTACGATGCAGCTTGCTCTCCATCTGCCTCACAAATCTATTAAATTGTGTCTTTAAAGGCTGCCATTCAGGGCCCTCTGCTTGTTTTGGTGGGGATTTTGCTGAGGTGAACCCCAGCCTGCCTGAAGATGGAGCTCACTGTTTTAGCAGCTGCCAAAGCCCAGCTCCAGAAGAGGCAGAGTTATCTGCCCAAAAAGTGGCCAGTGTGGGTGACCTCACAGCACCTCACCCCACTTTGTGACATCCACAGCTCTAAAACCTCTCCTATAGCCGGACCATCGTGGCTCATGAAGCACACACTTCCATAAATAGCATTAAAACAATTCCAAAAGGAGAAGAGGAGAGGAGAGGAGAGGAGAGGAGAGGAGAGGAGAGGAGAGGAGAGGAGAGGAGAGGAGAGGAGAGGAGAGGAGAGGAGAGGAGAGGAGAGGAGAGGAGAGGAGAGGAGAGGAGAGGAGAGGAGAGGAGAGGAGAGGAGAGGAGAGGAGAGGAGAGGAGAGGAGAGGAGAGGAGAGGAGAGAAGAGAAAGAAGAGAAGAGAAGAGAAGAGAAGAGAAGAGAAGAGAAGAGAAGAGAAGAGAAGAGAAGAGAAGAGAAGAGAAGAGAAGAGAAGAGAAGAGAAGAGAAGAGAAGAGAAGAGAAGAGAAGAGAAGAGAAGAGGCCAATGCAATGAGTCCAGCACCTTCAATGTGGGATCACAGCAAGTATATCAGCTTTCATCACAGAAGGATCATACTACAGCCAGGGATGAAGTCCAGACAGGCTGTTTTTGCAGCTGAATGCAGCCCCGAGGCTCCACATGGGACCTCTCACGACCACGCTGCCCAGTGGGTCCATGCCAATGGAATCAGAAAGCAAGCATGGAGGCCAGTGATTTACTGGGAGTGCAGGAGGCTGCTCGCTTTAATATATGGCAGATATGGCATGAGAGTGTTAATGGAAATTATATTGCAAAAAAAATTATCTCTGCACAAAGTATGGAATTACTTGGGAGGATTTATGCAACAGACATAAAATCCAGTGGAAGTAGTCTAACCTTTCTGAGGCTTATTAAGTTTTCTCCTTATTTATGGGAATATCTTAATTTATGCAAGGTGAATGCCAGAAAAAAATGCTATAGATTTAGTCAGAACCTAGCTCTTGCCACTTATAGACTTTCACAGCTATATTCTACTCTTGTTTACATCAGGAGTAAAATTATTTGAAGCCACTGGGACCAATCCAAAATCATCTACATGAGTCGGTTGAATGGGTACCAGGACTGTGGTATCACTTGACCCCAAAATGATACTAATAACGAGCAAAACAATGTGAAGAAAAAAATTTCAATAACAAAGAACATTAGAAAATTTGCTTCATATCCTGCTTACTTTTGTTGTATATGTTACATTAAATATATGTCAACACTTGTCCATACTTGCCTGTGTTCAAGGGGTAAGATGCAGGACTCAGTGAAGACAATGGGCTTTCCCTGGGACCTCCAGAATGGGATGGTGCTTTCTCCTTGGTGGCAAGAAGGATGTTTAGCTAGTTTACTGAGAAAAGGTGTCACTTCAGTAACCACACAGTCTCTCCACCAGTGCTTACCCCACATGTACAGTTTCATTCAAATTGTGACAATATCCTTCAAAAAATTATGTTCCTACAAGTATCATGATTATCAGAGAGGAATAAATCAGTGCTCTGGTGAGAGGAGACAGAGTCTCCCGAAGGGTTACACCATCTCTGGCAGGTCTGGCCAGCCAGAGGGGACACGTTCAGCCAGCACCAGGGGTGTCACACACAGGGTGGTGTTTGTAATATGGAAGAAGGAGGTTGATGGGGGGAAAAAATCTGCACAAATCCATTGGAAAACAGGTTTCTGTTCTTCATCAGTCAGTGCATCTTAGTGCATCTAAATCCTGCGCAAATTTCATCCTGTACTTTTCTATATCTGTATCACTGAAGCATCTTAATTTCTTACAGATACTAATGAATGCAACCTTAAAATACCCCTCTGAGGTCAGCTGGGGTTATTAACTGGAGGTGACAATAAATGAGCTCCAGCAAATCTTATTCTGGTGGCTTCTGACACCATCACCGCACTTATTTTCTTCAACCTGTCCCTGAAGTCACTGCTGCACAGCTGGCAGAACTGGGGCTGGGTCCCCAACACCTCCAGCTTCCCAGCCCACATCCCAAAACCAGGCGAAACAGCACCGATAGAGGTTGATGTCTTGGAAAATAAACTTGCAAGTCAGCATTCCCAAAGCCCAGGGCATAATGTGAATGCAGGAAGAAATCAAATGACATTGAGCTGAGAGTCTCTGGCCTGGCCTTTGGAGACCTTCCCCCTGGAAATGAGTTTGAAGTGAAACAGTGTATCTTTTCCTCTGATTTTTAAAAGCGAAGGAATTTTAAAGCTCCCTGATGAGGAGCTGTCCTTGCTCCATGGGGCAGGGGAGAGCCCAGGGTGGGGGCAGCCAGCAGGAGGAGGAATTTGAGCCTCAGAGCCCAGATTTTGCCACTCTGGGTGATGGTGAGCAGAACATGGCATGATGTGGACCCCAACTTTCCCAGCGGGTTTCCCTGCTCTCTCCAGCCAATGCAAATTAGGGTTTGAAGTGGCATTCTCTACCAGGCTTTTGGACCATTCCCTCCACCCTCACCAGTACGACTTCCGCTTTCTTTGTTGTTGCCCCTCATCTGGCGCCATTTTCCCTCCCTGACCTGTGTCTCACTCCTGTCCTCCCTTCTCCAACCTCTGCTCCACCTCCGCTTCGGTTCTCTCATATCCCAGTTCCCATCCCAGCTCTTCAGGCTCCAAACCTCTCCCTACTGTGTCCAAATCCACTGACATCTGTCCCCTACACCCAACCTGACCCCCAACTCTCATTGAACACTTCCATCCCTCCATTCCATACACCTCCCTACAGCAGCATCCCATTGTGGTCTATCCCTCCTTCATCCACTGGCAGAATCCCTCAGGAAAGGAGCTGCTGGGCCCCCCTGTCTCTCTGCTATCCACAGGTGAACTGAGACTTTTCAGGCTTGCCACTTCACCCAGTCTGAGGTTTTAAATAGGGCTGATACAGCCTGGAAATCTCCGCCACCAAACTTGGAGCTTCCACTGCAAAGCATGGAGCTTCTTCTAGGCAAAACATCTGTAGCAATTTCTATAATACATATAAATCACTGGCTTTTCTCTAAATTATTTCCCAAGAATAACTGCATTCTATTAGCTGAAAATTTGCATTGCTACATACAAGCAAATATAATATGACCATATGTATGTATCAGCCACAAGCTGAAAAACATCCGTGCAAAGACCTAATGTTTGACAAATTTATAATCAAATGAAAACCAGAGACTTATAATGAAAAATGTTTATAAATCTTAACTGTAGACATCACAGTCTGTATTATTACAACAGGGTAAGGACCAATTTCCACATCATTCTGTAACACAGAGAACTCTGAAAACAATGTTCATATTTCATTTATTCTTCACTCCACCAAAACTCCCCATCATGTCAAATCAATGTTAGATGAAATTAATGTTTTCCCACAAAAAAAAAAGCATATTCAGATTTGTTCTGATTCCATCTTTTCAGTTATACTTTTCACAATTATTTCAAATTATGCTCTGAAAATCCTATCTTGCGCTGCAAAACCACATCAACATCTGACATCTCCCATCTCTCTGAACTTATCTGTTTTCCCCTTGCTGTTATCTCATCAAACTGTGCAACACAGTCATCTCTGCCTCTTCTATAATGCACATTGACCCAGAATAAATAGAAGGAAAATATTGGTAAATGTGATTCTTTTAACCAGGATCTTACGCATGCTCTCTAAATTGTATCTGATGTGGCATGTATGTAGATCTGCCTTTGAAAGTGTCATTTAGGGGAGATGCCTGGAGGATTCCCATCCTCCAAGTTTGCCAACATGCCAGCATTTCACTACAAACACATTTAGACAGATGGGTGGGCAGGATGGCTTTTACAGACTCCCAGCCAAGACTTCTGCAAAAGCTGCATTTGCCTGCTTAACAGTTATAAAAATGGAAAATAAGAGAGCAGAAAATGTGATAAGCAATCCATCTGTGTTACTGAGCAGTTTTAATTGCTGGCACGGTGGTACAGCCCTGTGCAGGGATGGAGGGGGCTCATTGCTGCAGAAGCACCATTGCTGAGCCTGCAGAGCCACCATGAAATCCCACCTCAACTCCTGTCCCCATTAACAACAAAATGTGTAGAACAAAGGTGCTGGAAGGATATAGTGGGCTTTTCTTGTTTACCCATCAGAGGGGTTGTGTACTACATGGTGTAAAAATAAACTTCAGCTGTTCCGAGGATGTGGGATCAGATCCTCACATCAAGTCCATCTCATTCCAGCTGCTCTGCTCCCAAGTTCGTTTGATGTCTTGCTTGTTTGCTGACAGCCCAGTGGGGTCCATGGAGACCTCTTGGCTGGTTTCAGTACCATCCTTTTTACTCATTATACACAGTTCTAGACTTAGGCAGTGTTTTCCAGGATGTGTAAAGCCAAGGCAGGGGGCCTGCCCCATTTGAGGCAGAGGCCATGACACCAAATCCCATCACTCAGTGACTCCAGTGAGGGGACAGGCAGGTGACACTTTTCATAAAAGCTCTACAGCACAAGGACTTGACTCTTACCCCTCCTCACATTCCTATTGTATATTCATATATATTGTATGATTATATATATATATTGCTCATTCTTTTTATCTTCTTCACCCATGCATTAATTATCTAGACCACTTCAGCCTTCACAGCAAGGCATGTTTCTTGCTTCCACCTGCCACGGCTCCTGGTGTCAATGTAGCTGTCTCCCAAAAATAACAAGCCAAATCACTCTCCTGACTCAGTGTGGAGTTTCCCAAGAAACTCAAGGGGAAAATGTATCAACACAAAACCTAGCACGGCAGCAGGGCTTGCACCAGGAGCCATAATCACACTGGAGGGCACAAATGAGGAGCAATTCAGCTCAGCAAAGTGCAGGACATCTTTGCGCTGCCAACAGCAGCTCACAGAGGGGATTTAACTGGTGCCTTTGGCTCCTTCCAGACTCCAGGGTCTGCTCTGTGCCCCACTGCAATTTGCTCTGTTGGGTTATCTGGCTCCCTCCCCATGAGCATCTCAGCCACCGGGCTGCATTGTGGTCCTGCTGCAGCTGCTGGCTTGTAGGTGCTGCAGCACAGAAGGGCAAAACCTCTTCTGTGTATATTGCTTGTGGGTTTGGAGCAGCAAAATTATGATGGGTGAAATTGCCCTTGTCCTCAGAGCAAATAAAGATCCAACTACAGTTACAGTTCTCCAGAAAGGTGATGTATGTGCTTGACAAATCTTGGTTTTGGCTCTTGAGCATCAAAGTGAGAAACAGCTTTAATCAATCACCCTAACTAATGATGGAGAATTGGAAAAAATTAAAAAGACCCCCCAAATTTCAGAGTATTAATTTCCAAGGCAGTATTTTAACATAAAGATCTGAAGCTTTAAGTGCTGGATCATTTAGATAGTCACTCTCTTTGCAAATCTCTTGCAACAATTAAAAAAATAGGAGGTTGAAATAAAATAATTAAAAAACAAATGAACAAACAAATACTGCTGTGGTCACCAGACATTTCATAGGCCACTTTAATTTCGTGAGCTCACACTCAGCCCCACAGATAGACAGACATGGGAGGCAGAGCTGGAACTCAGCTGACAGGATGACCCTGAGGAGGAAAGGAAAGGAGGTTTTATGTCCAGTCCCCCCATATTTCAGCCTCTTGGCCCACTGGCTGTCAACGAGGTGACCAAGGGGCACAGGGCATACAAAAGGCTGCTGCAGGTGGGAGGGAGCTGGGCACAGGTGAGCACAATTCACCAGCCATGTTTGCAAGGTGCCACAGAAAGTCAAAATCCTGTTGTCGAGCTGGCACTGGAGAACTTCTCCTGGACTTGAATGTTGTTTTAAGAAAATGAAACCCCTGTATCGCTGCTCAGGAGACTGTGACATGTCCAAAGGCACAGGTTGCATGTCACTCAGCCTGTACACAGAGCCGCACAAGGCTCCTTTTGAGCGACAGCTCTGCAGTGTGAGCCGAGCTGCACAACTCGTCCTTGACATAGATATAAAAAGAGAAAAAAAATGCTTCGAATTTGTCACTGCCTGTTCTTCATCTGTACAATCTGCCTCACACTTTGCTTCAGCACAGCAACATGCCCCAGTGCCTCCTGCACTGCAGGGACCCTGACCCCAGATCCTCCTTTCCTTTTCCCATTTCCCATAAGAGATGTTGGCCTTAAATCAATGCTAACTTAAACATGTTACTCACTGGTACGGAGTTTCTCCTCCTCGTTTTATTAATTCATCAACAATTTGTGAAGCTTGGCATATTAGCATCAGCACTACCTTATGCAGTGGCCATCAGAGGCCACTGATGTAGCTGATGTCACAGCTACATCCCAGCATCACACCAGTAATCCTTTTCCAAGTTAATTGGCCTGGGCTTGCTGCACTCACCGTTGCATAAAGCTCTGGTTTTACCTCTCTGGCAGCATGAACCGGAAGCCAGCTTTGCTTCTGGGCTGATGTCCTTATGCTGGCAGCGTGGAGCCTCCCTGGCTCATGTCATAGAAGCACAGAATCATAGAATCATAGAGTAGTTTGGGTTGGAAGGGACTTGTCTAGTCCAACCCTCTGCAATGAACAGGGGCATCTTCACCCAGATCAGGTTGCTCAGAGCCCCGTCCAGCCTGGCCTTGAAAGTTTACAGGGATGGGGCATTGACCACCTCTCTGGGCAACCTGGGCCTGTATGTCACCACCCTTATTGTAAAAAATTTCTTCCTCATGTCAGATGTTCCACCACACTCGCATCAACCAAGCCCAACACAGTGCGGGCAGCCTGGAGTGCTGGACATCAGGGTGCATGCAAACAGCTAGAAATAGTTCAGAAGCTGCAAAACTAGGGCATCCACCTGGACACGAAGCAAGCGACTTCCTTCCAGGGATCACACACAACTGGTGTCTCTGTGGAGTCAGGGGTAGAAGGAGGATAATTTGGAGCACCTGCAGCACTACTGTGCTCTGGGGAAACATGTCTCTCCATGACCTGTAGAGACACTCATAAACAAAGCCTTTATATCAGGAGTCTGAAATCAGACAGCATGAATAGCCACTGGGTTTTTATTTACTGTGTCCGTCACTTTGTTATTTAGTAAATAATTTTATTTAGTAGTTCATATTAGAGAAAAAGTTTTATATAAAAATAGAGCCAGAACACCACTTCATACATCTCAGGCTATGTTGCATGATAAATTTGGCTGGCCAAGCCTTTGCCTCCAGCTACACAGAATCATAGAATGTCCAGAGTTGGAAGGGACCCACGAGGATCATCAAGCCCAACTCCTGTCCCTGAGTAGGTCAACCCCAAAATTCACACCATGTGTCTGAAAGCTGTACAGAGAGACCCCAGCCCAGACACAACCCTGCTGCTGGGCCTCTTGGCGTTTGCCCAGGGGATGTACACCCCTCCTGGGGGTGGCTGCCAGGGTCCTCTCTGCCCAAGGAGAACCCCCTGGCATCACACATGCTGGGGCCTGTACTTGGACATCACAGCTCTCACCAAATCACACTCAATTTCCTCAGTGTCTCCAAATCTGTATGGTGTCAAGCAAACTAATTTAAGGTTTTAAGTGTCTGCCAGAAATGGTTTCCTTCTCCCTGCCCTCAGCTTTGCTCCCCATATAAAGGCACAAAATGATATATTTTGAACAAACTGATGCACATCTATAGGTCAACTGTAGGTTATCCTATAAACTGGCAATTACAGATCTCTCACTCTAACCCAATAGCACCAAGAAAACAAATCCACAAAGCAATGCAACCTCTTTTCTGTGTCTCAGTACGCTGTGCTTGCTTAAATCCCTAAAATCCCTGCTAATCACTCCAGCTGTGTTTCCAGTGGTACCAGCATGTACAATGTCATCACACAAACCCACAAAGCTGAGTTCCCCAGGACTCCATACAACTGCAGAAGGACTAACTGACTCCTGTGCAGCTTGGACAAGCAGCAACATGACCCAATGGACTCCGCCAGGGCCATGGTGGGAAGGAGGGAGCTGCACTACAGAGCTGGAAAGGGCTGCATTGCATCCCAGCCCTTTCCAAACCCATCAGGACCTTGAGCAAAATCCCTGATCCCCATCAGTGCTGTGAGATACAGTGCAGGCAGCCAAAAGCCATAAGAGCTGTTTCAGCCCCTCCATGCTCATGATGCTCAGCCATGGGCATCCTGGTCAGCACAGGTCAACAGGCTGCCCACATTTCCTAATCCCAAGAGCAAACTTTGCCAGGAATGATTACTAAACCCCAATGGATGTCGTGCTCTGCCAGGGCTCCCCACTCATTGTACTCAGATGCTGCTCTGATCTTGCCATGCATTTTATTTCTGACAAAGCATTTCTGTTGGTAAATACTCACTGCTTGGTGCTGAGCACAGCTTTCAACCACCCTCCCTGCAGCTGTGGGAGAGGAGAGGAAAGGAGGAGAGGGAGAGAGATGAGGGAGAGAGACGAGGGAGAGAGACGAGGGAGAGAGACGAGGGAGAGGGAGAGGGAGAAGGAGAGGGAGAGGGAGAGGGAGAGGGAGAGGGAGAGGGAGAGGGAGAGGGGACCCCCTGGACCTTGGAGGAAAGGATCCATGGGAGACCAGCCCATTCTCAGGAGCAGCATCTGCTCAGCAATATAGGGGACTCACACACTTGACTCTGCCACCCCCACTGCTTGCTCTAGCACTGGGAATTCATCAGTGTGTCGAGTGGTTTCAGTTCTGAGCAGGTGAGGCTTAATACAATTGTGAGGAGAAACAGTCCTTTAAAATGGAAAGCAAAGATGAAGAAATTAGTGGTTTTAGGATGCAGCCTGGAAAGGCCAGAGCTGTGGTGTCAGGGCACCCCAGGGACCAGGATGCAGCTCCAGGAGTAAGCAGGGCAGGTCCCACCTTACCTGCCACTAACCTCATGGGCTCTGCACTAATTTTTCCACAAATTTCCATTTCCTCCCTTATTATCTTCCCATCAAGTCTCTTCCCTGTCCTTTGATCCTCTTCTTCCCTCTCCCAGCTGCAGGGTGTGATGCTCTCCCTCTTCTTTGGCACAGGGTCCCTGTTCTCTGGCAGTAGAAGCTGCTTCTGTGGAGTGCTGGTGACATATTGTGGCTAGGCTGGTTAATCACACATATTCCCAAGAGCTATCGAAGCTGGTTGGATGTGACATCTGATCTAACACAAAATACTCATACTGCCCCCCAAAATCTACACAAGGCAGCAGGGGCTGTGGTTATCCATGTGCTAGAGGCTTAGCCTTTCTCTCCAGTATACTTTAAGGTTGAAGTCTGAAGGGTTCTACACTATTGACGTGTAATTATATACATGCATGGAGTATTATTTAACACACTATCTTGACTTCAAAAATACTCTGATTTAAGCTTGAACCTGATAATATTTACATATAAAATTCTCAATTTACCACTGCTGGCAGTCCCTACAGTTCAGTAACACTCTTAATGAATGCCCTGATGGGGCTTGGTGTTTAAGGCTATGCTTAAATCTGTTGACTCAATAAAATTAAATGTGTGTAATTACTTATGCTGACTAGAGCAGCCACATGTGTGTGACCTACTCCATTCACAGTCGCCCTATGCACTTTTGGGGGCAGACCTTGGCTATGTGTTTAACTTGTGTATCCTCTAACAGAATGGTGAGGCCATGCACTACAAGAAAGATAAGCATTTAACTGACATCATTATACTGATTTAAGGCAAAAGGACTTCTTGCTTGCTAAAGCATGTGCATAAGTTGTTATCAATTTATTTATTAATTGCTATCAATTGTTCAAGGCTGTGTTTATGAACTTTACCAACCCATAGCCTAAATATGAGCAGGTCAAGGGCTGCTACAGCACCTGCAAGTGATTCCAGCGGAACACGTTCAAGCAACAGCATAGCTGCACAGTGGTACTCAGAAAATATTCAAAGTCCTTCCTTGTCCCCTCATGCCAAACTGACATTTCAGAACTGTGATATCAAGTCATTTAAATAATGCCAGTTTATGCAGCATCTCAGTTATCCTTTAACGGTATACTTACTTTTTTTTTTCTAAGGGAGAGTGGTGTCTAATCATGTCAGGATTTTCTTAACTAATTCTGCCTCAGGGTAAAGAGTATTTTTTTATACAACAGCAATGGATCTATATGGCTTTAAGAGGCAGATTCTCCTAACACTCAGGGCCTGGCTTAGAGGAGGCTCCTGAACTGATTCTGTCAAAAAGTGTTTGCATTTTCTTCAAGGCAAGTTAGAAAAGGGAAAAAACCTAAATGTGTTTTGACATTTGTATTTCGAGTGTTCTCTGTCAAATTTGCCAGGTCCAGATCACAAATTTCCTAAAGATTGTCGTGGCTATCCAGCCTATCAATAGCAATCTGGAGTTCATATACAATCCAGGCAGAAAGGCATATTGATAGAGTGCAATGACAGATATCGCATTAGGATGGAGGAGGAATAGGGGGCAGCTAACAGCATCTTTAAAATTGCACATGGGTCTTTTTGGTAAGTGAGATCTGACAGGCCAGTTTGCAAAAACCAGAGAGGAAAGAGAAACCAGAAGGTTGCCTGAGGCCATGGCTGTGCTACCTGGAGCTGATCAGTGGCTTCATGACACGAGCCTTTCGTCCCTTACGTTTTCTGCTGCTGTGGGCAAAATTACTCCATAGGGAGCCTTGACCTTTCACTTCCAATTTATATGTTATTTTGGAGAAACAGATCTCTTCCAGTCTGCATTTCCCTGAAACCAGCTGGGGGCAGGGGGACTACGCAGAGAAAGGCAAGCAATGCCACCGAGGGATGCCGAGGAGCAGAGCCGTCCCAGGACAGGCATCCCCACCTCCTGTAGAGCCCCAGCTTGGGATCAGCTGCAGCACTGGCCTGGTTACCTGCTCCGGCAGGACAAACAGCACTTACGGAGGACATCCAAGAGCAGCCTTGCACATGCCCGTTCAAAATCAGTGCCAGCAGAGGACAGAGGCTGCTTGGATCTTACATTGCTTCATCTATTTAGTCCTCCAGGTTCATTATTGATTCCACCTGTGACATTATGCAAAAGCCCCCATCGACTATAGCACCATTTAGGATGATTTCTGATACTTCAGCAGCATCAAATTAGATCTGCTTCAAGGTGATCTGCGAGCTCCACCTCCCCATCACACAGAGTGGCTATTGCCACAGCACCCTATTCTAATACTCTGCTTTAATACCACGTGGAGAGGAGATCTGCAGGTCCCATTGTTATATGAAATTAAACTTCTTTGTACTGGTTACATTCCCAGGTTTAATGTATTGGTACTGCCAGCAAAACAGAGAGAACTCACCAAATACAAGATGCTGTGTGTTGGGTTAGCTGCATTGATTCGTAGATGAGAAATGCACAAGTTGATGGCACACTGTACTCTAACATTACAGTGAAAATGCCAATGAAAGGTAATGCTCTGTAGAAAGACATGAGCTGTTCACAGGTGTATTAATAGGCTGAACTTGGGGGAAAAGGCGTTGGTGGGTTTGTTGCTGAATGTTGTTGAGATCCCATGTGACAAAACAATGCTGGTCTGTTTGACCACAGGTGACATTATCCTTAACAAGAGCGTGCTTGTCCCAAGGTTTTCCAGGGATCGTCAATACCCTGAGTCCTGCTACAGATGCTGTCAACCATTTAATTATGGATGCTTAATCACTGGTGGTGGATTAGTCTCTGGTCTCCAAACACAAGCATGTACGTGCAGAAAAACCTGAGTTTCAGAGCAGTGCGCTCCCAGGCAACTCAATTTCCCATAAGGTTGTCCCTGCGTGATGAATACCTTTCAGTCACATCCAGGTAGATGGGAATGGGCTTCAGAAGGTGTTTGCTTCTCACACAGTGAATCCTTCTTCAGAGCCAGGGCAGGGACTGCAGGAGATATTCTGCAGTGGAGTGCATTTTTACAGGGTTTGAGAGTATCCGATGAACAGAAGGAACAGTTCAACATGTGACATTTCAGGAGGCACCAGGATTCCCCTGTGCCATGTGACATTGAGCATATGTGTCATATGCATCTCACCTCCCCAAAGCTTTCTGTGAAAGATGCTCTGCAAAGCACTGAATCTTAAACCAGTTGACACTGAGCACCAGCCCCGCTTTTCCCTGCCAGTTTAATTCCAGCCTGGTCCTGGTAGCTCCTGCCCTCACAACCTGTAACTTACACTGCACACAAACACTAAGCTTTTGTAATCCTTCCTCTCCAGTGGGTCAAGATATTAATCACTGACACCACGAATGGGAATCATTGGCCACCACAAGATTGATGGAGTCCCCAAAGGATAGGTGGGATGGCAAGGTGGTACACCGAATGACTCTTAAAATATAGCTACCATCTATTTCGTAGTATTGATAAATTGGGGTATCAGCTGTGTACCTGTTATGAATAGTTTACTAAATTTAAGGGACTTTTAGTACCCATGTTTTAGCCGTAATTCCATTTTCCTACCAAAATTAAATGTCCTTTGTGTAATTGCTGGCAAAAACAGTTCCTGTTTCGACATTCAAAAGATGCAAAAAAAAGCCCATCAATAACAAGGAAATATAAACGGTAGATTCATTTTTTAGCATCAGGATGCTGGAGTCAGGATATAGAAACAGATGCAAGTGCTATGGCACAGCCCCATTGCCTCTGCTCCTGGGAGGCATTGCCACAGAGCAGAATAGGAACATTTCTCTGTTTTTTAATGGGGTTCGTTTGTTTGGTGGGTTTTGTTATTGTTGTGGTTGTTTTGCTTTGTTCGTTTGGGGGGTTGTTTTGTTTTGTTTGATTTGTTTGGGTTTGTTTTGGTTTGGGGGTTGTTTTGGTCTGAGTTTTTTTTGTTTTGTTTTTGGTTGGTTTGTTTGTTTTTTTTCACTTTGGAATCAGGCATCATAACCACTGGGAATAAACTGTGCAGGGCAGCAAGGGGCAGTCTGGTGGCTCGGCCGGAGCAGCCCCGGAGAGCAGCAGGGATGCTTGCTGGAGAGTGAGCCAGACTGCCCTGGGCTGGGGCAGCCTGAGCACTCAGCCCTGGAACAAAACTCAGCACTCCTGCTCCAAAAAAGCTCCCAACACATCCCAACACACCCTGAAACCTGCACCTCCCAGGGCTGGCCTGACATCAGCCCAGCACCAGCCTCCAGGCTTACCCAAACAGACCTGTAAGATGTGTGCTGACCTCCAGAGAGATGTGTCAGTGATGAGGAGTGCATCCACAGCCTAAAGGGAAAAATCAGGGCCAGGGCTGGGCCTTTTGGGACATCTCACTGTCACCAGACACAAATACCATATTCTCCCAGCTGCAGAAATGGCACCTCACCCAAGATCCTGGGGTGCAACCCCTGAGGAGCAGGACTGATCCCAAAACTTCAGGAATTCCCTTCTGTCAGAGCATCAACCAGGCTGAAAACAATGTTGACCACCATCAATGCTCTGGGTGTCCTTCAGTCCAGATGCAAAAACACACAACACGGGTTCCCTGTAGAGATGAAATCACACAAATAAGACTACTCCAAAATCCTCAGCAAGGTCATCCCAGGACATCCCATAACCACCTCTAGTCCCTTGCTAATGGGTTGGATAAATATTTCAATCACATAATAGCTTTCTCACCAGCTGCTTGCAAAGCCCCCAGATCAGCAGGAAACTTGGGCTTTGCAGCCCACCATGGAGATACCAACCCACTGGGCAGCACAGAGCTCATTCCTGACGGTGAAAAGGGGGAACAGGCACCACAGGGGATGAAGGGGTGTCCAGCAGTGTGCCAAGAGCTGGGTGCTCAGCACCCTGTGCTGGTGCAGGACCAGCCTCGTGGGCTGGGACATGGTCCCTGTCTCCTCTGCCACTGCCGGGCTGAGCCAGGGACTCACAGAGGTACTTTAGTATCTGCTTGAAAATACATTAAAGTCTTTCCTCTTGATGGACACATTTGCAGTACAAATAGTTATGTCCTCTTTATTTCACTCTGAGGTTTAATTAATATATAAATCAAACGCTTATAAAACTCACAAATGCTTGGGAAGATGTAAAATTTAATTAGTTTGCCCACACAACTCCATATGTCAACTGTTAGCTCAATTACTCTTTGCCATGAAATACTGACTGCACTTTCCCATATTAGTAATTTCCCTCTATCTCGGAGTCATGGTTAATCAACACCCTGAACTCAACACACACACTTGTGCTAAATTAAATATTGAGCACAAGGAGTGAGAGCCTCCTTAATGAAATCACAGCTGGATTTTGCTCATAAATGAGATCCTCATGCAATAGTGGGGCAGATTATAATCTCTGGGGTGCAGAGCAGGTTATCACCCTGCTCTGGGATGTGCTACCAGACCAGCTCGCAGGAGCTCATGCTCTCGCATGGAGCACTGGAGGAAAAACATCCTTGTCCGGGTTTTCTCAGGATGGGAGGTGGGTGGAGCAGATGCCAGTCGGGCAGGGACCAGAGGAGACAAGGGAAGGCCAGGGATGAAGGATGTGGCAGGGATGGGTGAAAAGGGGCGGTGAACAGATGCACTGTGATCAGCTCATGCACGTGCAAAGTGCAGCTGTGCAGCAGTTAAAGAGGGTGACAAGCTCCTAGTGTATACATTGAATAAGCATTAAAAGCACGTTTAGGTCAGCCCCCAGTCTGGCAGCGAGAGTCACTACAAATGAGCACTGCCGCTGCATTTATGCCTATTTCAAAATTTTCAAGTGGCAACAAAATGTCAAAATTATCATCTGGAAAAGGGCCAACAAACTCACCACCCCACACCCCACCAAGGTCCCCCTCCTCCTCACCCCCATCCCTGGCACGAGGGCTCCCAAAGTGCCCTACCCTCTCGGGCTTTACCCCCAGCCACAGGGTGACATGGGAGCGACCTTTGCTGGCTCGGCCACAGCACCCAGCACTTTTGGCTGCTCCCTACACAACAGCCGACCAACGGCACTGCATGGGCTCCTGCTGGGCCTGTCCCACCGAGGCTGGGCCCTGTCTGCCCATGGGAAGTGGGGGGACATGGCCGTGACTGTGGTACCGTGGTCGAAGGGACCGTTCGGTGGGGAGGAGGGTGCAGGTGGCTGAATGTGCTGTAGCACCAGTGGAAATTGAGAAAGCTGGTGGGGGGATGCACTAAACCACTTTCCTGCCATCAGGAGAACTTCCTTGGAATAAACATGTCTCTAACTCTAAAAATACTTTAAATTAAGCTCTTATTCTTCCCATTTGTACCACTTGCCTGTATATAATTTTCCCATTTGTGCTGTGAATACAGACTATTCATTTTCCCTGAACTATTTTCTTAGCCATTTTGCTTTCAAACGCTGGTGCAGGAGCCCGGCCACAACTGCCATGCATGAGCCCCAGTGCTGCCGTCCCCCGTGGTTTCTGCTCAGAGCCATTTCCACTGGGATTTTATGGTCCTGGAAACTTTCTCACCCACTTTCTTTCCCAAGTCAAGGGCCTGCTTGTCACTGACCCCCTGGTTTGCCCTCTGCAGTTTGGGCTTTTCTCCCCTCCCTGTAAGGGGGGGGCTGCAGACCTTGCTGGGGCGATGCTGGGAAGCCATAAGCCTTGGATCAAGCCCACATAGTTTACCATATGTAGTTAAATCTCCCCTTATCCCATGAGATCAGGTGAGAGTCCTATCTCCCTGTGCGTGGTGACCATCTCCAAAAAAATCATAATTTCAAGTGTAAAACCACTTTGGGGGGGTGGTTTTTGGTTTGGTATGGTTTGGTTTTGTCTTTTTTAAGCTGTCCTGATATAAACAGAACTGGAACCCAGATGCAGAATAAAATCATTTTCATCCTCTAACTTCTTTCTTCAGGCAACCAGCTTGTTTCTTTAATTCAAATTAGCTCTTCATACTCAACTCTCATTTTATTTAATCTTCTTTTTCAATTAAATTCAATTGTCTATGATCTTCTTAACTTCCTATGCTTTCCTGCATGCCTAATACAGAAAAATTTTGCATTTGTTCCTTTCACTTTCCTTTTTTTTTCAAGCTGGTGACGTTTTGCATATTGAAACCATCTTTCGGCAGAGACAACCGGGTAAGAGCCACAGCTCTGTTCCTGAAGCGCATCTGTGTTGCCCACACGCAAGCAGTGGATGCTACACTGGTGCTGCTGGCAGGGGGAAGGTATTGTCCACTATCCAACTGCTTCTGCTTGATGTCAGGACGTTCATGCTCCCCATGGGGAGGGAAGAGCCCCAGAGCTGTGGGGTGGTGCCACTGGGGCAGGCTTCCCCCCTGCATCAGCCAGAACTGTGTTAGAGGAAATAAAGGACATCCATCGCTCTGCTTTTTGAAGTGTCCCTTCAAAACACAGCCTTTATTTCTTTAGCCTTTCTAGAAAGATAAAAGTATTTCATGCAAAGCATGGTGTTAAACATGGGTTACAAGTACCCAGGGAGTTCAGACCAGGTCAGACTCTTGATTTCAGGTGTCTAATATTCAATACAACACTTGCAATGAAGCCGCGGGGTAGCTCCAAGCTACATATAAAATGTTTTTTTCTTAAGAAACCCTTTCACAGAGCCTTCCCCAGCACTCCAGACACAGGAACACAACCCACTGTCCTGCAGTGGGTCCAAACTCTTCCCTCCTGCAAGCCGTGCACCAGCAGTGAAGTCCCACATGGGTCTCTGCGGCCAGATCCCACCCCTGGTCAGGTTGGGGGGATGTGAGGAAAACTGGGGCCATCTGCCAGAGAGGGAAAGTGACTGGCAGCAGGAAGCAGAACTTTTGGGATAGTTTTGTCCAAGGCTGTGAAGCATCCAGGGAGCAGAGTGAGAAGGCGATGCTGGGAGGCCCTTACCTTTGCAGGTGGTGAAGTTAATACCTATCAAGAAAATGGTTGGCAGCGGGCAGACTTTAGACAACACTTAGAAATGGATAAAGTCGATAAACCTGCAGGAAACGAAAGGATAAACCTCAACATATAAGGAGGTGATGTATATTGTCAGCCACATCTTTACCCAGCCACTTCTCCAATGCAAGAGTGTAAAAGGCAGCTGGGAGCTTCCAGCCCTGCCCAGGGGCCACCAGACACTGCATTGGCAGAGAAGATGCTCCTGTGGGATTTGCTTGATTATTGCATTAGGGGTGTTTTGCTGCTTTTAGGCTGTAGCAAAGCCTGGCTGTTTCCCCATCGGTGTCGTCACGATGCTTTCAGCTCTTCTGGAAAGGTTACAGGAACCAGAGGACCAGTGAGCAGGTGAGAAGCTCAGTTTCCACCATCTTTTTTAAACACTAATAAATGTTTAGTCTCTCTGGTTGTGATAAAAAGCTAGAAGCAGCCCCCAAGTGTATTTCAAAGATGGAAAGACCAGAAGGCAAAGAAAAAAGGCCCCAAATTTTATTATTTTGTATAATTGGAGAGCAGACGCTGTCTGTAGCACACTGCCACTGGGGACTCTGCATTTCTAATGAGAAATCCGTGGGGGAATTAGATGCTGTTTCAGTGGTGTTGTGGCTGATTTACAAGGATGTACCTGGAGCCAGAACCCATGTCCCAAGTTCCTGTACTTCTCTGAAAGCAAAAAATTTAAGTGCCATTTGTAAATCCCTGCAAAAACTGGGTCTGCAGTAGAAACAGCAATAGTCTCAATTATAGCAGTGCTTGCAGGCACTGTGATAATTAGGAGTTTCTGGTGTTCTGGAAATCAAAGTGGTTTCTATTCTCTTCTTTAATTAATTCAGGACTTTTATCTATGAAAGTGGAGATGAATTAAGGTTCTGCTCTCGGCAAAGTGCAACGATTCTTGTGCAGTCCCTGGCAGGGCGAAGTCACCGGACCCCAGGACTTGGGCAATATCCCTTGTGCTACAGCATCCCCAGCCTTCGGTTCTCAGTATTTCAGGAAAATTAAGGAGAAAAGCCATAGGGAGACGTGCCCCAAGCACGACTTGCCACATCACGCACATATCACAAGGGCCGGCTGCATGGGGACGTGTGTCCATGTATCCACAGCAGAGGACAGACTGCCTGCCAGCAGGAATTCATGCACGGCAGATAAGAGACACCCTGCGTTATCACCTCCCCACACTGGAAAGGGTGAGTCAAGCTGGGTAAAAATCATAGGATTGGTATGAAATCATGTCTTTTTTTTTTTTTGTTTGAAGCAAAATAACATCATGGGCCCCTTTAATTTCACCCTGGGAGGGGCTGATTGTGGGACCGAGGGCTGGGAAAGCACATTGAAAATCCATGTTAGATGAAAATCACTGTTATATGATGACAGCAGTGCAGGATTTGTGGTAAAATCATGATGTATGACCAAAGCGTATGCCTTCATGACTTAAAATCACACCTGCATGGATGACAGAGAGAGGTTTTCAGCTGTAAGTAAAGCCTCCAGCCCATGGGATGACTTTGGTGCTGGAAACAGGAGCACATGCCATTCACTGGAGCTGAAGGTGGCAGCCCAAGACAGTGTGTTGCAATTAACACACACAGCTAATTAACCAAATACAACCCTGACAATGTTACCAAGCAGCTGCCTGGAAATTATCCTTTTTGTGAAATTCTGGTTTTAGATCCAATAAATCAGGTTACATCCAGTGCAAGCCATGCTCCAGTTCAGGATATCTCCATACCTCATCATTTCCCATACAGTGAATTCTGCTGCAGGTTCCCAAACCACAGGCTCAGCACCAGAGCCGTGCCCCAGAGCAGCTTTGTGTTGGATTAAACTGTTTCAATACCCACTTTCCTTCTCATTTTTGGTCTTTTTCTCCTTTTCCTACTAGATGGCGCTTGCGTGACAGGCGGGGATGCGTCCGGCAGCGCCAGCGCGAAGCATCTCTACCAGGTCTCCTCCATGAAGTGCTGATAAATGACATTTTTCTCTGAAAAACCAGGCAGTTGTGAAAGTGATAACCTGCCGGGAGCTGATTAGCAGCAGGAAGCCGTTTTCTGGCAGCGCTGCATTAACTGTTCTTTCTGACTGACTTCGCGAGGGGATGCTGCCCAGACCCCCGGGGTGGGGGGGGCATGGGGCCCAGCCAGAAGCTGGATCTGTGGTACTCTGGGTGTACATAAGCCCTGTACAGACACTTACAGCCTGAGCATCCTCCTGAGCACCCTGGCAGCACAGCTGAGCACAGGGTGCTCAGGAGAGTGCTCAGGAGGATGCTCAGGATGAAGTGTCCAGCATGGCTGTGCAGCCACCCACACTTGGCCACATCTCACCTCAATACCCTGGTCCAAAACCCAGGCATTTCACTGGCATTTCTGGATCATCAGCATCAACTCCAGTACTTCCAGATAACCCCAGCAGAATCAAGGGACAACACGAGCTACTACTTCTTCACCCAACCCAATTGCAGCTCCCCCCATGCCTGTTTTTGCAGCCCCCAGCTCATTCCCTCTGCACGTGCTTTCTGTTTCACAGCTGGGATGAATTGATTTCTGCCCTTCACTCACTGGCAATAATTAACCACATGCTATCAGTTCCACCTCACCTGCATCGTACACTCACCTTTCCAGCCTCAGTTTTGGCACCACCGGGCCACGTGCCAGTCCACAGTGCCGTGCTGGCAAACCCACCTGATGCTCCTGTTGTGCTTATAACCAAATTTCCTAACCCAAACAGAATCACTGGGCCCCAAGAAAGCAGTTTCTAGGCTAAAACACAGCTCTGGAAAGCTCAGAAGAGGAGCTATGTTTACTGAGAGCCCTGCCAGATAAGTTTGGTTTGCAAACAGTAAGTTTGCCACTTACTACCCCTGGATTTCAGGGGAAAGCAGAGTCATTCTCTTGCTGTGACATTGTGGGTGACAGGGTGAGATGGAGCCCCGAGATACGGTATAGGGGTGGGGGCTCCCCACAGCTCCCTGGCCGACCAGCCAAGAGCTGCTGAGGTTCATCTGCTTGTCCATGCCATGCTGTGCTGGCACATGAGCACCAGCAGAGCCTGCCAGCCATATCCATGAGCAGATCCAGAGCACTGCCTGGCCCCACAGCAGGGGAAGGATGGGGAGGAGGTGGCACAGGTGGCACCACAGCCAAGAGGATGGCAGGGGCATGGCCAGCTGGGCACAGGAACACAGATGGTGCTACCAGAGAGCCGTGGCTCTGGCCACCAAGTGATGAGCAGGAAAAACAAGTACTGGGAGAAGAAGGGTCCAGCTGACACAGGGGAAACCCTTGCTCAGGAGCAGCAATGAGAAAGGATAAAAAAAAAATCAGATAAATGCACAGAAACACTGGCCAAGTCCACCATGAGCCTGGCACATTGGGTATCTCTGGGTAAAAATGAAATGAAGCCACCTCACAAGCCCACATCAGGTCAGCTCAGCAGGCAGTTACAAAGGGTGATTCTTGAGGAACAAATAAAGCCAGTAAAGGACCAGGAGCTGGGGAGGTTTTAGCTCCCTATTGAGACACCTGTGGGACTCAAACCATCCAGGAAACTCGTGGTCTGGACAGGACTGGCCATGTGTTTGAGAAGAGTGGGACAGGTATAAAATGGATGTTCATTTTGAGGTGCTTCTTTGTGACAGAAAGGTGAAAAAGTAGAGGATATTTTGGTGAAAATGGTGGGGAAAAACTCCAAAGTTTGTTATTCTATGAAAAGGAAGTGAAATCTTTCTCTCTCAAAAACAAAAACAAACCACAAAAACAATTGGTCATTATCCAAGGAAATGATCACAAACCCATAACAGTAGTCTTGCCTCATGCAAGGGAAAGGTACAGAGGGAGACATACACTGTGTAACCGCAGTTTTATAGAGACCTGAAAGATCAAAGAGGAGTCACGCCAAATGAATCGCAATGACCAAGGCAAACAAGGCAATGACTATGGGTTCTATAAATAAATTAAAAGGCAAAAATTTTCCTTTTACATAATGCAGGAGTGCAGGTAACAAGATACAGAAACCACCAGAGAGTTCAAGAATTTCTTTCCTTCTGACTCCACAGAGGGCTGATCGTGGTATATAAATTAAGTATGATTAAAATATGCATAAGGAGGCAGGAGCCACAACAGGGAAGAAGGGGGTAAGCAATAATCTGGGTCTCTCCTGGGTTTCTCGGCTGCATTCAGTCACAGATGGACTTCGTGGAGGCATGATGAAATATCCCAGTGATCCACCTTCTCCTAACCATGCCAATACATTTTCTCACCTCTCTAGTATTCCCCAATACACAGGGAACTCACGGCATCTCGAAGTTTGCAGCTTGAACCTCTGCAGCTTCTGAAGCTTTCTATTATCCAAGGTCCAGCCACTGGAAGGCACCAACACAAGCTTTCCCCAGCAATCCCACACCTTTGCTGCAGCCTCCCAATGTAAGCAGGTTTCTCTATCTCTCACCCATGGATGTAATAGTGGATGTGAGAAGCGGTAGGTACCCTCCCCTGAGCCAGGACAGCCCCAGCTGGCAGCTGTGCCCGTTTGCAGGCAGCACAGAGGCAGCAGAGGGAGAACATCGCTGGAGGACAGCAGTGAGAATGGGCAGGGATGGTTAAAATCACAGTCAGCCCAGGAGAGGGTCAAGAAGTGGGGATGGTTTCATCCTAAGAACACACCTCCCATGTACAACAGGGGCACAGAGGGGATGGCAGTCAGCAAAGATCAGATCAGGAAAACCCTCCTAACTGCAGAGGCGGTGAAGCATATAAGGCTCGTTCAGAGGGGCTCCACATCCCTCCGTGCAGGCTTCAAAAAGAGGTTGCACCAGCATCTCCCCAGCTATGCCTTGGTTCGGGGATGGATGAAACAATCCCTTCAGGTCCCCCCCCCTCCGTGCTCCTCTCCTCTACTGAGTGAGCGAATCAAAGCTCCAGAGGGAGTTGGTTTTTTGGTTGTTTTTTTTCTCAGTCCTTGTGGGTTTGACCCAGTGTTTCTGCCTGAAGACACCACTTTTATTGCCAGGTCTCAGCAGCCTGAGAGTAAACTACTGCTGGTCTATTGGAGCAGGGCCGCGCGGCTGTGTTAGAGCTGGCTGCAACACGACAACTCTTTCCCGGTCTGGGAGTAAGAAGCATTATCTGCTCCATGCCCCATGGCACAGCTTTTAAGAGCAGGTGCGCAGCCCCTGATAGCACAGGGAGAGGAACACCAAGCCACACCCTCCTATTAAAATGAAACACTGGCTGGCTCTGAAATACACTTATAAATAGAAAATTAAGATCGGCCTTTGCCTCCTGCCTGCAGTGGATACCGTGTCTGCTGCAGCCCCAGCAGCGATGCGCTCCTGCCCGTGTGTGTTTAACCTCGGCATGTCAGTGACACCCGGGCGGGAGCAGCGGGGAACGGGGCTGGTGGTGGGGCCAGGGCTGGAGGACTCCCCGTGGTCACATTTTCACACCCATGCCCACATCTTCACCCCCGGGCAGGGGTGTGCCGGGCCATGAAGAGCCATGCTGGGCCAGGCAGTACTGAGCCGGGCAAGGTTGTGCCAAGCCGTGCTGTGCCATGAGGTAAGCCTGGCTGTGTAGAGCCGTGCTGCGCCAGGCCTGGACATGCCGTGCCGAGCCGGGCTTTGCTGTGCCATGCCGTGCTGTGCCACGCCGCGCTGTGCCGTTCCGCCCCGCGCCGAGCGGCGCGGATCTCTGGCGGCCGCCGGCGGGCACATGGGCAGGAGGGCGGAGCCCGCGGCCTGACATCACTGCACCGCCTCACCGCTACCGGACGGCTCCGCTCGCCCTCCCGCCGCCCGCCGCCGCCGCGCAGAGGTGAGCACCGCGGGGGGACGGGCGCAGTGGGATTCGCCTTGCCCGGGAAGGCGCAGCGGTGCCCGGCGCCGGCGCTCGAACCGGCAGCCGCGGGGCCGCGCTGGGCACGGAGTGCAAAGCGGGGGCGGCTCGGCTTGGCACGCCGCGGTTACCCCTGCCTGGGGTGACTGTTCGAGGTCTACCGGGGCTCCCTCGCTGCGGAGCGCTCGGCCCCGGGGCCCCGTCCCGCTGGCACCGCCGGGACCGGGGGCCGGTTCCACCCCGCGGGCCGCTCGGCCCCTGGGCTCGGGCACGGGGGTCCGGGCCGGCAACGGCTCCCGGGGCGGTCTCGGCCGTGGCCGCCTCGGTGCCAGTCTTGGGTTTGAGGCTGGGGCCGGGTCCCGGTCAGAAATTTCCGAGGGGGCCGGTGTGTCCCAAATCCGGGCGGGCAGCAGGAAGAGGCCGGTGGGACGCTCGTCCCCGGCAGGTCCGCGGGGCTGCGGTGACGGGTGGTGCTGGAAGCGCTTGCCCGTGGCTGGCGGCCACGGCCGTGCAGGTACAATACATTTCCTGGTACCGGGCACAAACCCTCCCGAAGCGAGGCGGTTTTTGCTGTTCAAAGTAGGTTCGTGATGTGCTCTGCTCTAGCGCGGTGGGGTGGTGAGGTACAGACCAGGGCACAAGTCAGGTTGTATCCCTGAGAGAGCAGTTTGCGCTTAGGTTTCACTTTTTCATTCTCAGCTCTCCAAATGCTTTGGGAAGATGAGTGGCTTCTTCCAGCGGAGGAGAAATCAGCACTGAGATATAAGAAATCTTGGCCAGGGCCCACAGTCTTGCAGAGGCGAGTGCGGAGCAGCCATGAGGTTCCTGTACCGATGTAGGGGCTTGTAAAAGGCACAAGGGTAGGATGCTCTATGGGGGGACTTGAGCACTTAATTTCATGTCAGAGTAATGAAGGGTGAAAGCTGTGAAGGAATTGGAGAGGTGAGTTTGTGGTACGACCATCCCACAGGTGATGTGACCTGGGGTGGGACTGTCCTTGTCCTGTGACCCTGCCCAGGGTGTAACCTCTGCTCGGGGGTTTGTGGGGTCTGCACCCTACTCAGCCAAGCAGAGGACGGACAGGTACCGAGGACCTCAGATCATTTCCCTCAGTATATTCTAAATAAAACCAACGCACAGAAAAATGCCTCCCATGGCAAGAAACCAAAATTGACAGAGAGCCAGAGAGGAAGGCCATTGCCTACAGCATCAGGGCTCCTGTGGGCTGAGGAGATAGAGGGCTAACAAGATTTAAATACTACATCAAGCTTAAGTTTTCCCCTTTTCTAAAATCACATTTGCTATGAAACAAATGTACAGTAATACGAGATCCCATAGTCACTGCACATATTTGATTTCCTCCATAACTGTAAAGACATAAATGTTGATGACTCAACAAGTCTTTGTTTAAAAGAAATACACCGAGCCTCAGGAAAACATGCTTTTTGAAAGCATTTTTGTTTGTTTGCTTTGCTTTTCATTTTTGGTTTTGGTTTGGTTTACTTTTTATTGTGAGGAAGTACACTTTGGCTGTGACCTTGTAACATCACACCCATAAATAGAAGCCGGTTTAGATTCAGGGGAAACACATTTTTTCCGATGGTGGAAGAAGCAGGCCGGTGCTCTCAAGAGGTGGGAAAGGCGCTGGCAGCTGTGGTAAGAGAAGTCACATACCAAGAATTAAAACCCACTAATTTGTTATCTCAAAGTTTACCATCACTGATTAGAATTAGCTTTTTGTCAAACCCATGATGGAAGCAAATGCTAATTATTTCCAAATTTTAAGTTACTGCTTCTTTGGAGGGTAGTTTTCCCCATAGCTTTAGAGTGGATTAAGTAGCTTCCCATCTTCATCTAAGTGTAAGTGAAATGTAGCTTAACTGAAAGAATAAAACATTTTGAAAGCATGTTGGTGATGTGGGAGCTTATGTCCCATTTCCAAAAGCCCTTAGGTACTTTGGGGCCTAAATCACTTGAACATTTTGAAAATTTCTCCCAGGGTCTAAGGAACTGAGACAGAAATTCCTCCCATCCTTTTTTCCGGTTCTCGGATTTTCCGTAACTCTCTCTAAGGCCTTGATTGTGGTAATTCTTGAGTATGTATTTCCATTTAGTCTGTATGAATACACCACTGTAGTCTTCAGCAAAAATAATCCTAACAGCTCTCCATGGGCTGTAGGCTTCAAGAATCAGGGTCTGTCGATAGCATGTCCCCCACAAAAGTATGCTGATACCAACTACTGATCATGTGTAAGCACTAGTAGATACCAATGTACATCACTTCAGGTGCTTAGAATAAATTAACTTCTCACCGTGAGGGCGTGCTTGCCACAGGTGTGTGCGGGAGGCAGCGCTCCAGCAGAGCTGGCTTTAAAAAACACATTAAAGGCCATCAAAGGAGGATCCCAGATGGACAGAACTGACCAGGCAGGCAGCATCAGCTCCCTCTGCAGCAGCCAGCATAGCTTGGCACAGGATGGCTCTCCTGAGCGGTGGTGAAATACGTGGTATTTGCACTCCTCCAGGACACATGGGTCTCGCTAAGTCGTTGGCGACCTTGGGGGCAGGCGTGCCGTGCACACACATGCACCAAACTTCCCTCATCCTGGAGAATGTGCCGCTGAGTTGGTACCTTCTGCCACTGCTTTATATCAAAGTGTTCTCCTTCCCAGACTCACCTCCTGCCCACGACAGCTGCTCAGCAGAGCAGGAACATGCCCCCAGGAATATAGTGTGCTCAGGCAAAGCAAGTGCTGTATTCACAAGGAAAAATGATCATCGTAGTCATTGTCCTTCCGTGGTCCTTTCCTCCTGAAGCCACCTGCTGCCTTCTCTTGCTTTTATTCCAGTACTTCCCGGGTCAGTAATACTCCCTCTGCTTCCTTTCCTGTTGGCTTCATCACCTGCTTGAAGCAGTGCAGAAAAATAGAAATGTAAAACAGATGGCCAGAAAGGCACACACACAGCAAGGGGTTAGCAGCTCAGTGTCCTTCAACAGAAGGGACTGGGTGAATTCTCCTCCCTGGGCTGACCAGCAAGAGCCCTAAGCTCTGGGGACAGGCAGGGTAAGGCAGAATGCTGTGGGCTCCCAACATCTCAGGGCAGCAAGTGGCCTTTCGGTGGAGAGCATCTCTCCCACTCATCTGGATCCCTGAACGGGGGCACCTGTTCAGCCAGTCGCATTTGCTCATCTCTCTGGGTAGCTTCCCAGGAGCTGCTGGGAAAGGCACACAAGGCAGAGTGTGGCCCTACACTAGCTCTCTTGCCTTTTCTGGACAGAACGCCCTGTTTTTATGGCTGTGTGTATTCAGGGCTGGCTCAGAGCTTCCTCTGGGTACTGTGTGCTATGCCTGGGCTCACAGGGAGGAAAGCAAGAGATCAGCAGGAGCCGGGCTGACCCCATGCCATCAGTTGTGTCTTCTCCCCCCGCTGTGGTCCTGCGCATCCTCTGAGTCACTGGGAGAGGCAAAGTCAGAAAAGCAATAGAGTGCTGATCTTGGAGACCCTTCTAACAGGCACCGCATAGCAGGAATAGCCAATGCAAATATTTTCATGCACACACAGCACAATTCCTCTGTGTCTTTCCTGGAAAGAAGTAAAGAAGTTTTAAAGAGAGGAAGCCTGCCAGCTCCCTGCGGTGACTGCTGAAGTCAGGTCTCACCGTCTCTGAAGTGCTCAGGCTCCCAGCAGAATAGCACATGCTGCCTGGAGAAGAGGTGAAGAGAGTTTCCCCAGCTCATTTCGGGCAGGAGAACCTCCAGTCATGTCTGGCCAGAGGGTATTATTAGATCTACCTGAGAAGCTTCCACCACCGGGGGTTTTGGCTGCTTCCTGCACTTCCAGGAGGGGAAGGCTCAGACATGGATGAGTCATTGTGAGATAGTCGTTAACTTGATAAGAGCAGCAAGTGAATTAAGACCCCCCAAAAAAGCCAGATAAACCACATAAGACTTAAGTACAGCAGCTAAAGTTGTTGTAAACCACCTCTTTATGTTACTTAAGAACTGTGAGATGATAAACATCAAAAATAACCTTCTTATTCAGGATCACATCATGTCAGCATCGGCACTGCTCTGGTCAGCATCTGCACCCCATCTTGCTTCAGGTCTGTGTTCTCTTCAGTCTTACCATAAAAAACCTCTGGGCTTCCCACACTTTCAGATTCCCATTTTATGAAGTTTTACTACCGGGCAGGCCCTTCTCAGGCCTCTGATTATCAACACAGCAGGCACAAGAAGCAAGATCTTTTTGCAAAAGAGCACAGGAAGCTCTTCAGACAAGGACTATGCTGCAGAGAAGGGGTAGCTGCAAAGCCATTTGCCATCAGAGACAAATTTGGGAGAACCTGTTAGTAACTGTGCTTAGAAGTACATAGTTTTGATGAAGAAAGGAGGCAAAGAGTTTTGTTTTCCAGTTCCATATCACAGGCGGGTGATTTTTCTGCTCGGCGTTAATGTTGCCTGCTTAACCTTGGGAAGGGAAATTGTCCCTGTAAAGTGACCACAGGCTGATGTATTTCTATAGGAAAACTGTAGCCAGAATGTCTGAGTTTGCCTGGGAGAAAGAGACTGTTTTGCCCTGCTGGGAAACTCTGGTAGCCCTTTCTCCTCCGCTTTCCCCTGTTTTGAAAGATGTTTTTGAATTTTGGTCACGGTGAAGAACATCCCATGGTCAGGGACATGCCTTTGGCTTCACCGATGGCTTCCGAAAAAACATCCTCAGTATTTGTTAATGTTTAAACCACAGTGTGTAGAGAGTGAGGAGGGTCAGTGCCTGTCAGCCCGTGTTTTCATTAGCGGGTGATGGAGTCCGGAAGCACGTACTGAATTTGTAGGGGACACCAAAGTGGGAGGAACTGGAAATGTTTTAGAGGAGAGACTAAGAATTAAAGATTGTGACAAATTGGAGAGATGGTCTGAAAAAAATAGAGTGGTAGAGTGTCCTGTGTGGTAGGACTAACTGACCATGTGGACACCGGGTGAGTGACCAGCCAGGCAGAGGCCATGTGGAGCCAGAGAACAGGGTGATGGGCACTGTGGCCCATGAGTCAACAATATCGCACAGTTGTGCAAAAGCAAACAGCGTGCTGGGATGAAGAAAGAGAAGTGGCATACTGGGGAAGTGGCGTCTCTGATCTGGGTGGTGCATTGGAAAATGCAGTTCTGAGCATCCTCCAAAAATGAGAGCAAGGAAGAGAGGCTGAGTTGTTGGACACTCAGTAAACAGCAGCTCTGAGGAAGGAGTTGTGTTTCACTCATGCAGGAAAAACTCAAGGAAGATGTGAAACTTGTTCTCAAAATGCAGAATGTATCTGCAAAAAAAGAGGGGGCAAATTGTTTTCCATGACCTTTGAGGGTAAGAGAGGAAAGTAGTGAGGTTAATTGGATTGAGAGATAGGAGAAAGGTGTGCTTTGCAGGGGGTTGTGGAAGTGGTTTTCACAGATAAACACCTGATAAATGGGATAGTCAGATAAACACCTGCCCTGGGGCAGGGAAGAGGACCTCTGAATGCAAAGTGCAGTGGGGTGGAGAGGTGGCAGGGGGACATGCAGCAGCTCCACGGGTCCCACAGTAGGTCTGGGGTCACAGCAGCCGCCGGTGCCCACAGCAGGTCTGTCCCCACCATGTCGCAGGGGACAGCCCCAGCACCCAATGATGCCTGCTCGGGGCAGGACCGTCTCCCCTGGGGCAGGTCCCTGTCCCACCTCCCCACCCCGGCAGTATGGGCACAGGGCAAACAGCCCCCGTTCCCCACCAGTGCTCCTTGCCACATGGGCGAAGGGGCTGAAGAGCGGGGAGACCGGTTCCCCGCATTTCCTCATTCTCACGGGTTGGCTGGCCTCCCGGGTAGGTTTGCAGCATGGCTTTTCTGGCTGAAGTAATACAGATGATTGATTTATTCCCCTTGCCAGTTCCTGGTTTGCACCGAGGAGAGTTAACTCTGCTTTGGAAGGAGAAAGAAGGGAAAAAGGCAGCAAACCTGGTTCTTCCCCTGCTCCTTCGCTTGCCTGCAGAGCAGAGGGGTTATTTCCAGTCAGCCTGGGAAGGACTGAAAGGTCTGCTGGGGTTAAAGCAGCTTTGGATAAGCCCTTTTCTTCAATCTGTTCCAGTCCCAGCAGGTACATGGTGCTTTCTGTGCTCCTCTGTGGGACACTCTGGGTGTGGGAAGGAGACTTTAATGTTTTATTTTCCCTGGAAACAAAATGTCTGTAGCCAAAAAGTGAGCATTTCTGCTCACAGCAAGTGCTGAATGGAGACTTCATGCACTGAATGCTCCTCTCCAGCTGGGGCTTCTCGATGGTTAACGCAGCAGAAGGTGCCGGCAGGCACAGTGCTGAGCAGAGAGCTCTGCAAACAGAAGCTGGAGGGCTTCAACTTCATGGTTCAAAGTTCTCTCTATGCAGATGGAAAGTCCCCTGGGGGCAGAGATCACCCCGTCCCTCCAGTATGTGTGTTTGTGGGACCATGCTCCACAGGCAGCAGAGCCCAGAGGGACCATCCTGGTGCAGAAAACAGGACGTTCCTCTGCAATGACTTGACCAAGGGCTCTGCTACATCATTTGATTCCTCATGTGGCTCACTGGTCTTTCAACCCATGTGCTCATTAGGAGATGTAGATAATATCATGTGCTTTATCTCAAATAACTCTCAACGCAGAAGCTGAAGCACAGAGGAGGCTTTGTGATGACCTGCACCAGCTTGAATCCACAGTTGCTGGAGACTCAGTTGTGGTCGGTCTGAACAAAGCCTGACCTCGGGGGAAGACACAAAAGCGGTTGGTTTAGCCAAGGTGCTGCTGGCTCAGGCTCTGTATGTGGGGCTGAGCTCAGAGAGAAGCTTTTGTGCCAACAGGAACCAGTGCAGTTACACTGGACAGGACCATTACTTGGAGCTCCTTAGGAGATTGCTGCCATGTTCTTAGGCACAGTTTGCCTCAGAAATGTTTTTATTAGAGGGGTTTTTATTAGAGTTATTGTAAAACTAAGTTATATTTTATCTGATAAATCTGAATACCAAGGTAGTGAAACGAGTCTTGATTTTTTTGGCCAGAACTGAAGCCCATGCCTTCCCACCCCAGTTCCATCCTCCTTCAGGGTTTGCAACTCAAACACAGCCAGACTGCGAGTCACAGGAACCAGCCAGTCTGTCCTGTACCCGAGGAAGTGAAAGGGGCCCCAAAAGATGGTCTCATTGTTAAAGAGTCGGCCAAGGATATCTGGGCCTTCCCAGGCAAACTTGCTGGGGTCTTGTTATCGCTGATATCTGGGTTCCCCACGTCTGTGGAAAGAGGATAACAACGGAGCTGGGTCCCCGTTAGCAGTGGGGGATGATCTGCTGGGCAGATTGGCTCTGCTGTGAGCCCAGAGACACCTGAGCAGGCTCCTGTACCCCAGCTCCGTCCAGCACGGCTGTCGGGCTGCCAAACCCGAGCGAGGCTGCTCATCGTGGGCAGAGAGGCAGAAAAACCTTGTTTGCCTGGCGCTGAGCCTAAGCTAACAGGCTCTGCCAAGCCTCAGGTGCAAAATATGTTGAATTATCCATGTTTTTCTTCTGTGAGAGACCCTCCCACCCCTCTGCCTGGGCAACAGAAATTTGACTGCCTTGTTTCACCCAGCTTTTGTCTGTCTAATCCCATTCTTTGGGGCAGGAGTGGCCTTCTGGCCAGTTTTGGTAGGGTGCCTGGCAGAGGTGAGCTCCCCGTCTTGCTCATTGCCCATCACTGCTGTTGTCCTCCAAATAATAGCAGTAATTGCAATGTAGTCAGTGAACTGCACAAAGGAATGAGCATGCTAGAACTGGACATAGCATCCCCATGCAGTGATATAAAAGTGCCATTAATAGACTAGTGGAAGGGCAGCTTTACATTGTGTTAGTTATTTTAATTAGGGAACTGCTTCCCAGCCAGGAGTGAAGCTAGTCTTCTTTCATTGGACTGTGCTTTAAATCATCTCGTAGCTTCCTTGATAAGAAACCGATTTCCTTGAATTGCACATGCCATAACTCATCAGGAGTGCAGTTTCTTTGTTAAGAAAGATCAATAAGTGAGGTTTATCTGAGGCTACAGCACACTAAAGATGTGTCCGAGCACCGTGTTATTCGCTCTTGGCCTCCTCTGTCTCCAGGTGACTCCATGGCATCCTGGCCACAGCACTTTGCACTGGTGGTTTGACCTTGCCGTGAAGAATTAGCTTTCAGGGGGAGAGTTTTAAGCAGGTAGCACATTGTCCATAGGTGCAGAAAAAGCAGAGTGGACATGGAAAGTCAGGGGTGGCGCAGGAGCTGTGGGTGGGTTTGTGTGCTCGGCAGAGATACAAGAGTGAAAAAACCTGTTGCCTAATCAGGCGCTCCATTTCCAGGCATCTATTAGGCAGACACCACAGTGTTTGTCTCGGTGAATTGCATTTACAGTGACAGTGGGATTTTTCTCCTCGTTCCTTGGGAGGATTTCAGTGTGTGACAGTGACAGCAACATGACAGGGACCGAGCTGCCATTCCACCGAGGGCTGTGCAGCAGGTTGGGTCCTGCTCCAAAGCCCCACCAGTGAGAACACGACTGAAATAATCACACCAAAATCCACAGAAAACATTTTGAGGCTTCTTACTTTTCAACTATCCTGCTGACTTCAAAGGCCATTTAATTCTGTCATCCTTTTAATCAAAATATCTGGAGACAGCAAAGCTGTTTATCTGCAAACATTGCCAACATCTCTCTACATGTTCAGTGGCAGTTACAGGACAGAGAAAACACACTACAAGAAAATCTGCTTGCAGCAAAATTCACATCCCAGTAGGAGCACGGAGAGAGCTTTTGAGGTGCTTTAGATCGATTATGAAATGAATCTGCAGGTAACAACCACTTTGTCACACTGAATGTTGATTTCTCTCTCCTTGGCTGAGAGCCAGAGATGCGTCTCTATTTTGGGAGAACATTTTCTGTGTGCAGGTGGCGGAAAAGGTGCAGGGGGGGTGTAGGAAAGAAAGCTCATTAGGCTGAACAATAGCGTTGGTCCTAGAACAAGTAGTTCTGGCCATGAATAAATTTAGGCGGAGGAAGAAGGTTTCTGAAGAGTAAAGCAGTGAGCTTTCGATAAAGTGTCTGATAAGGAGGAGCTATGAAAAAGAAATCTTTTCAGATAAAGCTGCTTTACTTTACACTAGGGGTTTGGCAGCATGACTGGTTGTGGGAGAAGAGGACGGTCTGTCCGTATTGCTCTCCAGCATTCCCCGAGCTCCACTTGTGAGGTTGCTCTTCACCCCGGGTGATCTCTTCTCCCCCCTCACCGATGTGTTTCTTTTCCAAGCTGACAGCCCCTGTCATATCTCTCTCTATGACCCTCTTCTAGGTTTATTCCCTTTTTTTTTTTTGCAGTGAATTAAGCAGAACTGCATCACACTGTTCACTATATGGATTCATACCGTGGTCTAGTAGTGTTTTCTGTGTTGTTTTGTGCCTTTCCCACCAATTCCTGGATGAAGCGCCCCAGTGACTGTGATATACATGGAATACACCTAGCTGACACAGCCAGCATTACCACATCAGCCTTGCGGCACAGATCTGGAACAGAAGCAGAAAATTTCAGAGTGAAATATGAGTAATTCTGAGTTTAACAGGAGTCTCTTGCTCATCTAGAGCATGAAAGAAACTCTATTTGGTATTTGGGGAGTACAAGAAAGGTGTTATTAAAGGGGAGCAGGCAGCTTGCCTGCTTTTGGCACTTGTTTTCTCCTGAGAAAGCTTCATCCATGAACACACATCTTTGGTCTCTGGGACAAGGGGCTGCTTGGTGAGAGGCAAGGAAATCAGACAGACCTCTGCCACAGAAACAGTATTGTCACTGAAGACATGATTTTCTTGTATCCAGGACAGTGAATTACAGTTTCGAGGTCCGTCTGCTGAAGATGTTGTCCTCTTTCCATGCGGAGCAGGAGTGAGAGATGGTGGTTGCTGTGTGAGAGATCTCCCCCAGCAACTCAGGCTCTGTTTGATGTGTCTGCCAGGGAGCAACAAGCTGATATTTTCAGAAAAATGGGATCTCCAGATCTTTTTTCATGAGTGGTTTTAACAAATTTACAGCTCATTGAAGTACATGTATAGTTAGGGGAGATTATGGCCATAGGTAGCACTTGGCATGTGTCAGTAGTGAATTTTGGTGCTCGGGCACTGTGAACGAGGAGACCCTTCTGCAGATTCTCCTCAATAAAGATTGACTGTCCTAAACAACCATCACCCACAAGCTCCATCTTCTCAATGTTCACTCCCTTTCCCAGATCACTTACAAGCATGTTGAACAATACAGATCCTCAGGGAAATCCCTTGGTAACCTATTCCCGTTATGAAGATTATTTATTCCTTCTTAGCGTTTGCTTCCCATTGGCAACTATTGATGCAGAAGTGCCCTTCCCTTTGCACCACTACTGCTCCAATCCCAGAAAAGCCTTGGGTGAAGGACATTTCCAAAAGCCTGTGGAAAACACAGCCTGCACCAAGGACCAGGTCACCCCATCAGAGTGGTCACCTTCACTTTGAAAGACCTTGACTAGCTATAAGGCAAACTGTATTCTGCTGAAAACAAGTTGTTTTCATTGCCAATATATCACGAGTCTGCTAATTTATGGTGTTTACTACAATCTCTACCAGTCTACCCAATAGAGAAGCCTGATGTCCTGGTATGTACGTCCCTGGGACACCTCCTGAGCCCTTAAAAAATTCACCCTTAAGAAATTTGCCATTCCTTAGGAGCAAATTTGCCTGAGCTGCTGGTGGCACAGCCCATGAGCAGCCTGGCAGTTCCCTGCATGAGTTTCTTCTGACCTCTGGGGCCGGCTGGCGTGCTGCCCCTGCATTTATCGATCTGCTCAAAACCTCTCCATGGCCTCAATATCCAATCTGGTACGGAGAGCAGAGTGTTACAGGGCAAAATTCATTAACGTTTGTAAAGCTCATCAAGATCTTTCATGAGCAAATCCCATCATGTTTAAATATATTTTTTAAATGTCACGAGTAAGTTCTCATTACTTGTTGAAGAGCTGAAGCAAACAGCACTTGCCAGTCCCAAATATTGGAACAGGCAAAGGCTGCAACTCTCGTCATTTACCATTTTTAGGACACTTTCATTTCAACTTAAACTCCCGGCATTGATTCTGCTCTTGCAAATCAGAAGTACCCCTTTGGCTTTCCCAAATGTGGGCTCAGGGATCCCCACAGACCCCTGGCCCTGGGCTTTTCAGAAGATGCCATGGGTGGTGTGAGAGTTGCTGGTCCTGGTCACTGTTAGGATTGCCCTGGCAGTGTGAGGTGCCCACATAGGATCCAGGGGAGGCCACAAAAATGATCAGAGGGCTGGAACAGCCCTGCTAATGAGCATAGGCTGAGAGAGTTCAGGTTGTTCAGCCTGGAGAAGAGAAGGCTCTGAGGAGACCTTATTGCAGTATTTCAGTACTTAAAATGAGCCTGTAAGAAAGATGGGGGCAAACTTTTTAGCAGGGCCTGTTGTGACAGGACAAGGGATAATGGTTTTAAACTAAAGGAGGGGAGATTTGGGCTAGACATGAGGAAGAAATTTTTTTACAATGAGGGTGGTGAGAGCCTGGCCCGGGTTGCCCAGAGAGGTGGTCGATGCCCCATCCCTGGAGACATTCAAGGCCAGGCTGGATGGGGCTCTGAGCAACCTGATCTGGGTGAAGATGTCCCTGCTTGTTGCAGGGGGTTGGACTAGATGAGCTTTGAAGGTCCCTTCCAACCCAAACTGTTCTATGAGGAACAGTAAAGCATGGATGAGTGTTAGATCAAAGCCAGGAGGTGTTAGATCTCACAAACCTTCCTAAAACCCCTCACCTCTGGCCCAGCGTGGTGTTTTGTCCCCCTCCAATGGTGCTTGTACGTTACTGCACACTTGCAGGTGGGTTTGGCAGATTCGTCCTGGGCTACTGGGACCCAATGCTGTATGTCTGTCTGTAGGTGTCAGGGAATTCCCTTCTCACCCAAAACCATGTGCACTTCTGTTCAAGTGGCCTAAATGGCATTTTTCCCCATGTGGTCTGGGTCTCTGCGAGAGCTTCCCAATGAACCTGCATTTCCCCTTGCTTTTCCTGCCAGGATGTCTGGAGGAGACATGGCCAAACCCCTCCTGGGCCACCAGAGCATGGAGGGTGACCCCAGCATCAAGCCTGCAGCTGGCCGCACCATCGGGGTGCTGGGGAGCGGGGACTTCGCCCGGTCGTTGGCCATCCGCCTGGTGTGCTCCGGGTTCAAGGTGGTGGTCGGCAGCCGCAACCCGAAACGCAAAGCCGGCCTCTTCCCTTCTGCAGCAGAAGTCACCTTCCAGGCTGAGGCAGTGAAGAAGACAGATGTCATTTTTGTGGCGGTTTTCAGGGAACACTACTCCACCCTCTGTGACCTGGCTGATCTGCTGGCGGGCAAGATCCTGGTGGACGTTAGTAACAACTCCGAGTTCAACCATCACAAAGAATCCAACGCCGAGTACTTGGCTTCCCTGTTCCCAGCTTGCACTGTGGTCAAGGGGTTTAATGTGGTTTCTGCGTGGACACTGCAGTCAGGTGCCAGGGATGGAAATAAGCAGGTATTGTTTTCTTCTGACAAGAGCCAAATCCCAAGCGTTTCAGCAGCTGAGGTCTGGCAACATCAACAAAACAGCCTGATGCCCCAGGAGAAGGGGTCTGAGTGCTGGCTGGGTATCCAGAGACCACCCCATAGCTTCTGCATTTTTTTTTTGCTCAGAAATGAAGTGCCCTCACTTACTTCACGCTTTGTAGTCTTTCAAACCTCTGCCTAAGTGAGAAGTATTATTTGTCTGTTTATCTATCTAAACACAGCCAGCAAAACAAACTGGTGGTGCACACATGAAAGGAAACCTGTCCAGAGAGAAAGGTCTTTGGCAGCCATGGTAAATCCCCATCAGAAAGCCTGCCAGGAGGCATGATGCTCAGTGAAATAATGTAGGCTCCTTTTAGCACAGCATCCCTCCTGACACATTCCTTCCCAGCAGCATGGTCTCTCTTTGCCCCACGTGTATCTTTCTGTTCCTTGCAGGTTCTGATTTGCTCAAATAACCAAGAAGCCAAGCGCACTGTAGCAGAAATTGCTCAAGCCATGGGATTCACCCCTGTGGACATGGGCTGCATATCATCAGCTCGTGAGATCGAGAACATTCCCCTGCGCCTCTTGCCAGCCTGGAAAATCCCCATCTTTTTAGCTTTGGGGCTCTTTCTTTGCTTCTTCACTTACAACCTGATCCGACAGGTCATCCACCCTTACATCAGGGAGCAGAAGAACAAGTTATACAAGATCCCAATCGAGGTGGTCAACACAACGTTGCCTTGTGTGGCCTATGTCATGCTGTCTCTCGTCTACCTGCCCGGGGTGCTGGCAGCCTGCTCGCAGCTCTACTACGGCACCAAATACAGGCGTTTTCCAGATTGGCTCGACCAGTGGCTCCAGCACCGAAAGCAGATTGGGCTCCTCAGCTTCTTCTGTGCGGCTTTGCACGCCGTGTACAGCCTCTGTCTGCCCATGCGCCGCTCCCACCGCTACCAGCTAATCGAGACGGCCGTCAAGCAGGTAATGGGGGTGCTCTTCAGGTCAGCACCTGTAGTAATCTACACACATCCAGGTGTTGGGTAGTGGGCTTAACAGCTTGGCTTTTGTGGTCACTTTTCAAAGCATGTGTGGGACAGTGGGAATAAGCCATTATCTATACAGGCACTTCTTCCATAAGGGAACGGCCTTTCAGTGCTTAAAATGTGCGTATAAGAAAGACGGGGACAGATTTTTAAGCAAGTCTTGTTACAACAGGACAAGGGATAATGGTTTTAAACTAAAGGAGGAGAGATTCAGGCTAGATGTGAGAAAGAAATTTTTTACGGTGAAGGCCCAGGTTGCCCAGAGAGGTGGTTGATGCCCCATCCCTGGAGACATTCAAGGCCAGGCTGGACAGGGCTCTGAGCAACCTGATCTGGGTGAAGATGGCCCTGCTTGTTGCAGGGGGTTGGACTGGATGAACTTTGAATGTTCCTTCCAACCCAAACTGTTCTGTGATTCTGTGAACTGCACACCACGTACCGCACTGAGGAGTGCACTGCACGCCCATCCGCACAGAGGATCAGCCGTCTCGCAGGGTGCTGTCTGTGCATTTACAGCCAGGGCTGGGGTCAAACTGCCCCACGCCATCACTCCCCAGAAGCACAGACAAGCCTTTGAAGCCAACCTTGCCCACATCTGCTGTGTCTGAGACTAGGGCAGAGGCAGGAAAAATGCCAGGAGGGGAGAAATCCAGTGCTGGAGGGAGCAGAGTTCCCCTCAACTTTTCTCCTTAGATTTTGGGAGATCCCCGTTTGCCCGTACTGATGTTCACAGTAGGTGCCCGCTGAAGTAACCACGTCATAATCCAGGGGGTTTGTTTTGTAGGAGATGTGTTCTCATCACAGTGTGCTTCCAGGAGTTAAATAAAGTGATGGTGAAGAACTGGTCATAGTCTAGGAGAACAAGGAAGTGGAAAAGGACTTTTGCCTTATTGAGACTGTCTGCAGTGTTTATGCAGTGTGAGATTGCTACCTACAGGCAATTCAACCAGCTCCATAACTTGGCAATGCCACGGGAAATGTGATTCTGCCCTTCTCCTGCCCCCAGCTTCTCACTGCTCCACCCCGCTCCCTCCTGGGATGGCACAAGCCTTGTACAGCTGAGCAGGGAACCTGATCAAGGAATTGTCCTGTAATCAGTCTGTTTTCTGCACTGGGATATTTCCCGAGTGTTCCCAAATGCTTGTCTCCACTCAGAGGAGGGAAGGGGCCGTGGGGGCAGTGGGGAGTGGGACAGCTGCTTTCGGTGATGGTGCCTGTTCAAAGCATCCATCAAACGACATGCCCAGCCTCTCGGCTCCAGCCTCGAGCAGGTCCTTCTCAATTGCCACAGTCACACATTAATCTCGGGCGAGCATCCTGTGTTCATTTCCCCTCTACCTCCTGTTTTCTAGCAACATCTTTGTTTAGTAAATTAAGGCCATTTAATGGGCTAAAGAGGAGGGTTTTAAATATTGTTCTTTGCCATGCAGCATAAAACACATCTTCCCTTCCATTAGCATGAACAATTTCCCCCCTAAATGCACTTAAAATGGAGGTTATTAGGAGACTACTGCATATTCAAGCATCTGTATTTGTTTTCATGGCTTTAAACCGACTTCTAATTCTAATTACCTTTCCAAATGCAACTTCGGGGCTTGCTGCTGTGGTTATGGGCTGTGGGAGCTGAAAACATTCAGCAGTTCTTCCAGCAGGCTTGAGAGCTTGGCCAAACAGCAGTGGGATAAAAGAGCATTTCCACACCTCCCAAAATGCGGGGGCAAATAACACTGGAGGTGTGAACAGGACCCAGTGTTCATCCAGGAAAGCTGCTTCCAAAACCAAAACGAATACAGATAAAATTCAGTTCCTCTATTCCTAAGCACTCAGTTTTAACAAACCTTCATTGTCATACCAGGCTATGGAGAAGAAGATGAATATCTGGGTAGAGGAGGAAGTCTGGAGGATGGAGATTTATATCTCTGTTGGAATAATTGCCCTGGGCTTGCTGTCGTTACTTGCCATCACTTCACTTCCATCCATCGCAAACTCTCTCAACTGGAGGGAATTCAGTTTCATTCAGGTAAAGTTGACATTTGCCGATGCCAGAGAGTGATTTTGCAGACTCAGGCCCTCACGCAGACCACGGGGGGTAGAGGCTGACCTGCTGTCCCAACATGTCCCTGCTCCGGCACAGCCACCACAAGCCGTGCCCCGGTGTCAGGGGAACCCCTGCCAGTCCCCCCATCCCCATGCACCCCAGAGCCACGGACCCCCCGCCCAAGAGGTGACGTGGAGAGCAGCGGTGGGGATGTGGTGTGTCCTGGGGGGTCAGATGGCTCTCAGACAGGGCTCGTCCGCGCTGCTGAGGGTGCTGTTGTCTCGAGGGGAAGGGAAGATGTGATGTGTCATGGGCGTCTGCTCAAGGATTAGCAGGAGGCTTTGCAGGAGGGAGTCTTTAATGTGTTGGCTGGAGTTCTTTCTCACCCTGCATTTAGGAGCATTAGTTAGACATGCTGAAAAAAAAACAGCCTGGGCTTTGCTCATGTGACACCCCCCTGTAGAATCCTTTTCCTCATCAGCTAAAAACCTCCTGAAGTCACACAAGGTGGAAAGGCAGAAAGCCTTGGGGTCATTTGGAGAGGGCAGGGTTGTTCCCTTGCATGGGCAAGATCCCCCTTGGAGCCAGCCATGTGTCAGTCATGCATGACACGTGTGAGCTGCTGGGGGCAGTTTGCAGCAGGCTGTGGAGGGCAGGTGTGCAACCCGCCGTGGAGAGGGCTGGCTGGGGAATGCAGGTCTGCCCTTGTATTTCAGGGAGAGTGAGCTTCTGAAAAGTTAGCAGATAGGAAAGCACCTGGGAGGACTGTGCAGGGGAGGGTCAGGTTTGACAGAGCTTGCATGCACCCAAATACTGAATAGAGACTGGTCTGAAAAGCCATAGACTGGTCTATAAATATACCCAAGCTCAAGAAGCACAGAGAACTGGGTGGGATTTCAAAGAAAAGTCCATGTCTGATCCTAAAAAGTGAATTAGAAGTGCAATTTTTCTTTCTCCAAGGTCATTCAGTGGCTTAGGAGCCTTCTTTCAACTTGCAGCGATGTCCAAGCTTCCAAAGGCCAAATGCCTGTCATGACCTGCGTCCACCACATGGGACATTCACAAACCCCAAGCTCAGGGGGTGCAGCACTCTCAGGGATGCGCTTGGAGCCAGGCTTAGGGCTAATTAACAGGGATAGCAGGGAATGAACCTTCAAGTATTCTCTGCACATTAGTGCTCACTTTGAGGCCAAATTCCCCAAATTCCACTCACCATGTCAGCGTTGTATCCATAGCCCTGAAACCTCGTGTTCCTGTGTTTCCTACATTGCTGCTGCATAGCATGTGCCAGGCTTCAAGCCAGGCTGCAGTGACCAGTGTGGCACCCCAACATGTGTAACCCCCCATGGGACCCTGTCCCCCCACAGTCTCCGCTGCGGAGCCTCCCCTGTTCATCACATCCAGCCCTTCAAAAGGGGAGGGCAGGGTTCAGGGATGCAGAGGTGAATATCTATCATCCAGCCTCTCCTGGTGAAGCTCTTCAGCAGCATATAAATAATTCAATATTCATTAGAGCAGGAGCTTGAAGCCTGTTCCCCTGCTTCCCCCACAAGTGCCCCTGATCACCAGCCAAGCAAGTCAGTTTGTCTTTTTTTCTCTCTCTTGCTGTGGGCTAGTGAGTAATTATTTACACTGAGGAGAAGAGCCTCACCAGGAGAGCCTTACCCCAAGAGATTGTCCCTCAGGGAGGAGGGAGACCTGGCTTTAAACCTCTCTTTCGGATCGGACAGCTGAAGCTTATTAATTCTTGCCATCACATCTCAGGGGAGGGCTGCAGCCGCTGGGATGTTGGATAAATCGATCCTGGCTTAGGCATCTCATAGCAGGCATCCCAAATGAAGGGAACTATTCCCTTGCAGCCTGGAAGGAGGCTTTGAAACTCTCTACATTTCCCCTTGGCTCCCCAGGCAGCCTGGCAGCTGTCCTGGAGGGTGCTGGCGTTATGTCATGTAATATATATGTTATCATGGCAGGTACTGCTGCTGTTTCCTACCAGTGCTTGTAACACGACTGTCGCATCTGCCCTTTGGGAGCCCTTCCCGCGTTTTTCTAAGGGTATGTCAGCGCTGGGACCAGGCAAATATGTGATGGTCAGCTCCAAAATAGCTCTTGGCTGCCCCACATGGGAACTGGCTGGCTTAGTTCCTGGAAAAATACACCTATTTCTGTCTGTGTGGGATAAGGCACGATGGTGTGACACGAGCCGATCACATGCAGGAGAGGCACGGCTGGTATTGCCGCCCTACTGTGGAAATACCATGTAAAAAGAGCAGGTTACAGATCTCTTAGAACACTAGCTTCCGTTTATTTTTTTTAAGGAGGACTCTCTTAAATTATTTACTCTTCAGTAAGTTGGTGATGCCTTTCTTGAGAAAATTAAGAGCAAATACAGCTACCCAGGCTCCAGCGGTTAACATGCACATAGCGTGATGTGATCTTCCCTAAATTAATGCACAGCAGCACAATGTAAATACAAGGGGTGAAGCGCAAGGCTGCTTCCTCAAATATTTGGGATGCCTAGCACTTGGCCATTTACAGTGCACCAGAGGCATTGTGGCTTCCTGTGCCTGGCAGAAGTGAAAAGACAGGGAAAATGGGGAGTGCTGCCACCCCAGCCCGATGTCTCCAAGAAAATGCAGCAATTCGTTGCCATCTCAGTTGGACTGGCTGGTGTGTTTGAGAGACGTTGCACCAAATGCCATGTTTGAGAGAGGGCTGAGCCTTGGTTCAAATCCAGGAGCCACTTTAGTCCCGTCCTTACCTGGAGCTGCCCAGGTTTGACATTTTCTAGCAGCAGGGTGGGCACCTGTATCAGTGTCATGGGATACTGCCATGCTCTTAAAATACACTTCTGTTGCCCCGAAAGGCTGAAAATCCCATTTGGATTGTTGCTAAGGCTTTAGGAAAAAAAAAACAAACCAAACAAAAAAACGCACACACACAAAAACAAAAAAAAATTAAAAACCCCACAGTTAATTTTTTATAGTAGCTCCTGCACATATACAAAATTCAATTAAACATAGTTGAACTGGATACACAGTTCCCTTATATGTCTAGTTTTGATTAACAGAAGATGTATGGGATCTTGACACTGGCTAACAGGAATGATTCATTTGTAACTCAACTGTGATGTACAAATCAACTCTACTTGGCTGAGAAGTAAAAATGTGTATGATTGCCTTTACCTTCCCACCCTGAGAAGTCCTCCTGGAGTTTGAAGGTTGAATTGACCTGGTTTCTTCCTTAGCTCATGTATTGCAAGGTACAAAGAATCTGTCATCAGACCTTTTCTAACCCTCCTGTCGACGAAGAGCGAGCCAGAGCCGCTTCCATGGAGCTAATGACTTCATGGGATGACAGCAGCAGAAGTCAGAAACATATTTGGGTCAGGAAGGGGCTGTCGGCTTTGGGCACTGCTCAGACTTTTCTAAATGAGCCACAAGCAACCAAGTCACCTTTGCTGATGCATTACAGGGAACCTCGCAGACACCAAGGTGATGAGGGAGATGTAAGAGTTACTACAAAACAGAAAACAGATGCAAAGCGTGCTTTAGGAAGATGATAGCATCTTCATACAGCCGTCTTTCAGAGGGCTTTAACACCTTACGGGGGTGGTGGTCTTACATTCCCCATGCTGTGATTGTGAAGAAAAAAAACCCAACCAACCAACAAAAAAACCTGCCACTGTTTAAAACAAAACAAATAAGAAAAAAAACAGTTTCATAGCCAGAAACTGCACTGAGAGGATAAATGAGAACAGAGCTTCAGAACTTAGTGTGGTATCAGGGATCAGCATGTTGGCAAATCAGCCCCTGGGGGTGCTTAGCAGGCTCTGCACTGTAATACACTGAGCAGATGTTGAGCTGTATATACTGAGCCAAGCTGCGATCAGCGAAACTTTTGTTTTTGGTGCACTTACAGAGCAACCTGTGCCCAGGTGACAGCTTGTCTGGCGGGTGCAGCCACGGGGCCCTGCTGTCCACAGGTCCTTCAGCCAGCGTTGGGACCCCCCCAGACGCCCCCTGCTCTCCCCAGACAGCCCCTTGTTTGTGCTGGGAGCGGATCAGCCCGTTGCCATGGTCTGAGGAGCTGCCAGCACTGTTTCCCGCCACTGACGGCTTATCTATGTGTTCTTTTGCCAATTAGCTTTTTTATTTCATGGCCCCCACTGTCTGCACACAGAGATGGGTCACAGAGCACCTGTGATGGTTCATCACCTTTTGTCCTACTAATTTGCACTGCTGCTCTCCCCTGGTGCCAACAGCAGTTGAAAGAAGAACAAACTAATTATCTCCAGCTCTGGCATCGCTGCTGCGCACAGAGCCCCGCTCGGGCTGAGTCTGGAAGCCCCCTCTGCCCAGGGCAGAAAGCATCTGCTGCCCTTGGACATCATCCTGTCCCCTTTGCCCCTGCCCTGCTTTACTTCTCTCCTCTGCCAGATGAGTCTCAAGCTGGTACTCCCAACCTTTTGCCACCCAGGGGTTTTATTGCCTGCTGGAGAGAAGCTCAGCATCGGTAAATGACAGAGGAGCGACGGGTAGGGTCCCGCTGTTAAGTTCAATTGTGATCCTGGCATATTCCAGCAAGCTCATCCTTAATTTTCCAAGTGAAACTTATTATCTCTTTGGCTTAGGAATCAGACATGCCTTATTGTAAGAAGGACAGCCATCCCCAGAAGAAAGGATGGATGTGGGGATGCAGGCAGGACTGAGGTTCAGCTCACAGGTCTGGTCCCAACTCCTGGCTCAGCTGTAAGACAGAGAAGAGTTCCCCAGCCTGACTGGGTGTTATATGGGTGAAATCTTGGCAGGACCCAGTGACATCCACATGACTGCCAGATAGTGCTGTAAAAGGAAAGTACCTGGATCTGGTAGCACGTTTGGAGCATTCCTTCCCTCCCCTGCCAAGTCCCCTCAGCTGCCTGAATGATCTGCTCTGAAGATTAGAGGAGCCTTGGTCTAGTGAGTTGGTAACAACGTGGTACATTTTAAAAAGTTGTCTGGGTTTTTAAATAGTTTCCCAGCAATCAAAAACAGGAAGGGATGCTTTGAATTGAGTAGTTTTCCAGCTACAATTATTTTTTCAAGAGAAAATGATGAGTCCTTCCTCGTGTCTTGCCCTGGTCCCTTATTTCCCTGCTGTGTCCTCTTTCCTGGATGTATCTTCAGGAAGACCATGTTTCTTGCCAGTCTCTGACTAGCTGCACCAAGCCAGATATTTTGGCTTGCAAAAGCTTCCTTCCCTATGTTAGGGACATCAGCAGCAAAATTTTCCCTGTCTTGGCACCCTGAAATGTGGCTGTTATCGCAGGCTTACACCAAGCATGTGAAGAAGGGCAGCACAGCAATATGCTGCACCCATGCTTTTCTTTGAAAATACAGCAGCAAAGGCTTGTACTTGAGATGCCTTCAGGAGTGAGGGCTCATGGGCAGCGGGAGCTGCAAGCTTGGGAGCCACCACCTCTCATCCAGGCAGGAGACCACCAGTGAGGGGACCACAGAGTAAAACCCCTCTTAAGAGCGGCCCTCAGAGTAAGCTGGAAATATTCAAGGAACACGTTGTCTCTGTGGGTGCCCGGGAGCCACGATATCAGCTGAAAATGGGAGTTCTGCTCTGCAGAACAGGGGCTGGGTTCTTGCTGCCTCCCTGAGTGGATAAAGGGCTCTTGACTCCCCATTTGAGGGACTTGGTCCACCATGCAGATCTGACTCACAAACCAATAGAGACAGAGAAGGAAAGCCTTCAGGGCTGGTGCTCACCTCAGACCAGAGCACTTCTCTCTCCACAATCTCATTTTTCCTATAGATGAGGGCAGTTACCCGAAGGTGTCTTTGCTCTGTGTGAAGCTGCAGCTTCACCAACTTGTGTCAGTGCCAACTGCTGGTCCAGGGCCACCATGCCAATGCTTCACCGCACCGCCAGCAGCCTCTCGGCATCCAGGGAGCGGCAGGTGGTGGAGCCGGCAGCTGCGGCTGGGGAGGAGGGTTTGGGAGCTGCCGGCAGTGAGATGCACAACAGGGGCCAGGGGCAGGAGCCCACCCCTTGGCTGAACTGGCAGCTTCTTCTGGGAAACTCCTGCTGTGTTTCTAATATCACACTTAACCTCTGATTAGAAAAAGAAAAAAAGCGGTCTGGCATGCTACCCAGGAAAGGTTTCCAGTCGTGTTTTGTTCTGGTCAAGAAACGCAGGAATATTCATTGCTTTCTCTGTGCCGTGTACACTCACAAACCAGTGTAAAAAAATATAGCAAAATAGCCAGGCACGAGGTCCTCTGCTAACTGGCGTGTGTTTCTCTTCCTTTCAGTCCACCCTTGGATTTATTGCTTTGGTAATCAGCACACTGCACACGCTGACGTACGGATGGTCACGGGCTTTTGATGAGAACCAGTACAAATTCTACCTGCCCCCGACCTACACCCTCACGCTGCTCGTCCCATGTACTGTCATCCTCGCCAAAGTCATCTTCAGCTTGCCCTGCATCCAGCACAGACTGCTGCGGATCAGGAGGGGCTGGGAGAAGGGGCGATACGTGAAGTTTGTTCTGCCCAGCACAACGGAGGAATATTCAAGCGGGGAGACCTCTAGCAATGTCTAACAGAGCCCCAGCTGTGACAGAGGATTTCAGAGCACTATCAATATTTCTATAAAGGTGTTTCTTTTTCTTAAATATATGTATGTTTTGGTATAATTGTATTGTGGGTAAATAATAAAATCTGGCGACTTTAGAGAATGGATGATCATGAAACTAGTTTAGACAGCAGTAGTTAAATTATATTGCTGATTTGCTAGGACAATTATTGCCTTAAAAATGACTGTGAAAGCCAAGCTAGCAGCACTGATATACATGGGAAAACAATGGACTCCGTTAGTCAGAGCAGTCACTTGAGGTCCTGGCTGGCAGCTCCCCAGACCACTGTTTCTTGGTTGCTTCCCTAGCTGCTCTCATAATTTTTTCATTTGAAGTAGCACAGATTTTCTGGGTTTTTTTGTGACAGCAAAGATATCCTGCCTCTTCAGTGTCTGGATCAATCACGGCAGTGAGGTTTAGAAAGACAAAGTGTCGCTGGTTTTGGTCTCCTCATTGAACTCTATGGACAAGTAAGAACAGTAATATCCACGTTATGCAGCATCTGCAGGTTCTACTAAAAGCATCCAAACCTGACAGCAAGTCCAAGTATCCCTGTTCTCTCAAATTCAGACAGCACTTCTGGTCCTGTAAGCCGTGCCTGGTGTGCATTTATAAACTATGGAAATAAAGCACATTTTCCAGCAGCATAAGAGCATTTGAAGAGAGAGATGTCCCTGTCATCACACGTCTGGTCTGCGCTGCTGGCTCTGAGATGACAGCCGCTGCTGCTGCACGTTCTCTGTTTTACTAAGCCAAAGTTTCAACCAGGATTTGATGGAAATAGAGCGAAGATAATTATCGGAAAGACCCAGTGCTTCACAAAATTGCATGGAGAAAACCAAGGCCTTCCAGCTGGTGTTACATCAAGTAGCAGGGTGAAGTTTGTAGAAATCACTGTCACCTGAACATGCCCAGTTACGCAGACAAAACAGCAGCTCTAAACCCATTGGTTTCACTCACAGCAATATGAACGGTCTTACAAAAGGAACAGCAAGTCTTGACCACAACATGAAAATACAGCAGTCATAAATGCTGGGCACAGCCCTTCATTGCTTTGCACCTCAAAAAGTCACAAAAGATCACAAAGCAGGTTATCAAATGCTCTTCTGAATTCACAGCCACTTTGGACAAGGTACAGGGCAATGATGATTTCTGTCCTAATTTAATTTTCCACGTGTCATTTTCTATCCCTTCAAGCCCTCGATCAGAATAATTCTTTACGTTTTGGACATCCAAATGACCAGAGAATGGACAGCCATTCACAAAAGCTCAGTTGGGATGACACAAGAAGACTACCTCAGTAAGGTCAGGTACAAGGCCATGGCTAGAATAGCCTTGTTTTCCTACAGTTAGGTAAAAGACACCACTCAGTGTTGCTTTGAGAAACAACACCTGTCAGCATCAAATGAGGTACAGTTTGTGGGTCAAGAAAGTACTTGCTATTAGACCAATTAATATGGGGGGGGGGGGGAATGATCAACTTTGGGGTGCATAAGCCCTTCTAAAAGCCACTATTGCTTCTGTAATCTGGATGATTTCTACACAGAGAATCTAAAGAATTCCCTGTTTAGCCTCAAGTAACTACAGTGAGTAATGTTCTCCAAATATTGCTCACAGTGCCAGTGATGCTATTGAGGGATTTCAGTTCTTGCCTAAGGCTTACAGGAAAGTCTCCAAACCCCACTTCTTTTGACTGAATGGAAAGAAGTCAGCATGAGGGAAATGCCTAGATTTCATCAGCAGCTGATTTTTTTGTTTCGTATTTTTTTGGGAACACAGGGAAGGTACCATTCTTTCCCACTGTCCCCCTCAGAAAGCTGTGGTTATTCAGGTTTCCCCATCCACCTCCACAACCCAGCCCACACTGGTACCTGATCACATCACTCACCCAGCACTACTTCTTTGTGGTTGAATGGTAGGTTAAGATACCACCTGCACTTGAGGTAGTTTCACTAGAGTATAATTCCACCCGCTCCAGTTTAACTCATCCTTGAGGGAAAACTGGATTCAGCAAGTTTGTTCTTTTAGCCTTCTCTTCCGTTTCATCATCAAGCAAAGTCATTATAAAAGCACCAGTTTACACAATTTCTGGTTACAATAGTGTATTCCAATGCCACTTTTTCCCACCTAAGCTTCTTTTAATGTCTTTAGGTCAGGCAAGACTTCTGCCTGGTGGTAAAAAAGAAGAAAACAAATTATTATGAGGCAGGGAAAGAACATTACACAGGTTTACAGGCTTTGTCTTCAAGGGGAGAGGTGCAAGTTTTACTGTGACTCGCTTTTCTGCCCAGCAGAAGCAAGGTTTGCGCCATGGCTTTGTTCACGACTTTCATGCCCACATACCCTTTCCCACCCATGGCAAAGGGACAGTTTTCATGAGCAGAATCAGGCACCTGGACCTACCCGAGGAGCTGGCTCCGTTACTGAGTCAGCACGGTGCTTTTCAGATGGACACAAGCCCAGATGGACAGACGAGCCAGCTCAAAACCCCCGCAGCTACCGCAGCTCCACAGCACCTCAAAAAAGGCTGGTCAAGTGTCCCCCAGTCAGTGCCTGTGCCAACATCCTGACCAGCCAGGCATCATCCCTTTTAAAGACTGAAAACAATTCCTAGAAATGCAAAACAGTGTTTCAAAAGGTGCCCTCTATAGGCATCTGGTCCTTTAGCCTTTGACACAACTGTTTCTGTAATTTCTTCGGATTCTGGAATGCTGAAAAGTGATTTGAGGAATTTTTCAATTATCTTTTTGCTATGATTTTTTCTTTTAATGTGGATGGGGGGTTTAGTGAGGTTAAAATTTACCAGTTACCTGGTTTTGTACTTGAAGTTTCTCTCTCTGTATATATGTACACACACACATATATATAATTGCAGAATATATAGCTGGAATGTAAATTCTCTATATTTTTATTTTCTGTATGGCCTACTATGTGCCTCTGGGATACGTAAGAACCAACTGAAAAGCCGTAAGATAAGGCCAGTTTTAATCACTGGCATCTGTAGTTACAGAAAATATATTCTTAACAGGTCTACATATTTACATCAGAACTTGTTTGGGTCTTTTTTCTCTCCTCTCCTTCAACAATACCATTACTTTAATGCCAGTAGTAGTGTGAGTATCTAGAATTTAACCACTAGGAAATAAACCCCACTGCAGCGAGCAGCTGTTAGAGTCTCCTTAGCAAGGTAATGTCTGAAAATTATCATCGCTGGGACCTACAGTGCCAACTCTGTGCGTGTGGGAGGGCACAAGTGTGTACATACATTTGATTGCAAGAGGGTAGTGATATTACACAGCAGTTGTAGTACAGAATCACACAGAATCACAGAATGTCAGGGATTCGAAGGGACCTCGAAAGATCATCCAGTGCAATCCCCCTGCCGGAGTAGGAACACCCAGATGAGGTTACACAGGAAGCTGTCCAGGCGGGTTTTGAATGTCTGCAGAGTAGGAGACTCCACAGTCTCCCTGGGCAGCCTGTTCCAGGCTCTGTCACCCTCACTGAGAAGAAGTTTCTTCTCGTATTTAAGTGGAACCTCTTGTGTTCCAGTTTGTACCCATTACCCCTTGTCCTATCATTGGTTGTCACCAAGAAGAGCCTGGCTCCATCCTCGTGACACTCACCCTTCATATATTTGTAAACATTAATGAGGTCACCCCTCAGTCTCCTCCAAGCTAAAGAGACCCAGCTCCCTCAGCCTTTCCTCATAAGGGAGATGCTCCACTCCATCATCTTTGTTGCCCTGCGCTGGACTCTCTCCAGCAGTTCCCTGTCCTTCTGGAACTGAGGGCCCAGAACTGGACACAATACTCCAGATGTGGTCTCACCAGGGCAGAGTAGAGGGGAAGGAGAACCTCTCTCGATCTACTAACCACCCCCCTTCTAATACACCCCAGGATGCCATTGGCCTTCCTGGCCACAAGGGCACAGTGCTGGCTCATGGTCATCCTGCTGTCCACCAGGACCCCCAGGATCAAACAACCTCAGTTCAGTAAAGAAAAAGTGCTGTTGATACAGAGTTCAAGAAGAGGGAGTTACAGATGTGGGTTTATGAGACTGGAAAGAAAAAGTTTTAATACTATCAGTTTGTTCTCCATTTCTTAAGTTACTTCTTCATGGAAGTGGCATGCCAGATCAACCAACTTCTGGATCTGTGGCGTTGCATTTTAATGAGCTAATTTGTAAGTTGATTTTAATGAGTTCATTTAAATTCCTGTGCTGAAGATTAACCTCTGCAGGTACAGTTCTCTCACTTCTTCTGTTTTATAATACAAGGCTTTTAACAGTGCAGTTGGTTTCTTGCTCTTCAGGGATTTACTTACAAAGTGATATGTCAAACTACAGTTGAACCTTTAGGGAGATGCACTTGCTTCAGCACCTCTATGCAATGTCTTTCCTCCAGTCTCTGCACGATGGCCAACACAGCTGCATGACCTGCTACAAACAGCAACACAAGTCCGGTGTTACCCTTGACCTCGAAATTTCAGGCACTGAGCTAGTGGGATCCACAGACTGTGCCTCAGGTTTGAGGAATGAGATTTGTTACACTAGGACGGTTTTATTTTATCTGTTTATCGTGGCTTAATAAGCAGCATCAGCTTTGCAGAATTTCTGCACAAGTTTTTTTAGTGCAAATCAAACCCATGCTTATCTTAAAGCTGAGCATACAATAGGAAGCAGGAAGATACCGTCTGTGATTAGGGACAGTTCTTGTTAGCAGAGCGTGCACGGGACTTCCGTAATCAAAGACTAAAAACAACTGTTGTGTGTGGCCAGTCAGGAGGATCGTGTATTACAAGCCACAGTATTACTGGAATCTTTCGAAGACTTCAAGTGGCACTACTGCACTCCTCCTAGAAAGATAATCTGCTTTAGATTTAGAAACCTCAGCACTGGAGGATCCACTACAGCTGTGGTTCAGCTGGTTAGTTACTCTTGTTATTTGTTTCCCGTATCTGTGCTGCAATGAGCTACCTTCAGCTGCTGCTTCAAGAGCCAGCCCCCATCAGAGGTCTGCCTTTCAGTGCCTGCCTCATTCAGCGCTCCAGAAAACAAAAGTTGCTGTGCAAGATTCACATCTGCTTTCTGCAAAACCAGGTTTATTTGCTTTGCGGGGGGGAGATGTGGCAGGGGAGTAGTGTGAAGAAATAGTCATGATACTAACTGCTGGGATATAAGCTTTTGTTTCTAGATTGCTGCTTTGAGTCTAAAACCAACTGATGTTCTCCAGTTGGATGGACACATAACACACATAGAGCCAATGGTGTCACCTCAAAGTAGTGTGAAAAACAGACTGATATAATACCTTCTATATTTAAAATCTCCATTTACTGAAAGAAAGGGGCTTCCCAAACTGGTCTTAAAGAATACATTCCCTTGGTCTCTAGCTAAAAAGCAGAATTAAACCTTCTCAATATGTGAAATGAGAGCAAACAGCAGCAGTTCTTATAGTACTTGCTGGCATTCCTGGTATGTAACAATGTAAGTCACCTGCCAGAGATTAGAAACGGACATACCAAGGTAAATTCTTATATTAATCTGCCATACTGAACTCTTGAATGTACTCACTACCAACTGAAACACTCTTCTGGCTCGCTGCTTTTGGCCCACTACAAAGAATCTATGGCTATCAGAGAGAGAGGATGCTAGCAAACAAAAGGTACAATCTATATCTGATAAAAAATAAAGTATCTACAGGAAGATGGAAGCTCTATGCCCCATCCTCTCCCACTGTATCACCAGCCCAAACACCTACCTGTCCTCTCAATGCTCTGCCAGGCACACTATGCTGCAAGAGGAGGTCCTGGGCCTTGGTGAAGCAGAACTGGGTGCTGTGCAGGAGGAAGAGAAGTGAGAATAAAAGCTCCCAAACAACCTGCAGCACCATGCCGGCTGCACCCACGTAAGCAGCACAAGACCTCACAGCTGCCAGCTCCTGTTCCTCACCTCTGGAGTGCGAACGGTGCTTGAGGCTTATAGCTATAGTTTGGAATTAATAAGCAATTCTCATACCCAGCAAGCTGTTGTAAACCCCTGGCATGACACCAGGACTATAAGGCCAGAAGAAGCAGCTGAAAACAGAGGGAAGGAGGAATTTAGGTCACTCAGGCTCTACTCATCATTTAACTTCCCCCTCTTCAATAGTCACCCCAGCATCTGCAAGCTGCTGCAAGAAAAGCGACAGGGATCTGAGCAGAAAGCTCCGTCACACCCTGTCCCTGTGCAACAATTCCAATTTACCCTTTCAACCAGGCAGCATCTATGCACACTTCAATCATTCACAGCATAAAGCTGTGCGCAGTGCCTGGGTTTGGGCTCCAAAACTCATGACATCCCACCTCATCGCAGCTCAGAAAGCATGGCCCGGAAAGCAGCGCCAGGTGCTCCTCAGCCTTTGCACTACAAGCAAGAAATAGTAGGAGCTTAGGGCCAGAGCCATGGAGAACACAATTGTTGTGTGTTTAAGCTGTGTTGCTGAAGATGTTTTGCTCTGCTTTGCATGTGTGTCTGTTCTGGGTGGTTTTCCTTGTGTTAAAAAAAAAAATAGGCATGCTTAAAGTCTACTTTACAAAACCTCAGCAAATTAACACTGATCTTTTCCAGACAATTCTTCAAATGAATGTTCTGCAAATGCCTCCTCGCAGCATGCAAAGATTTAGATACACTGGAACTGATTCTGCAAAGGATGCTCTCTAACAACAGGAATTTAAGCACTGATACCAGTTCAATTTGCCGCTTTATGATTTTAATATAAAAAGAAATACTTTCTGCAAGGAAAGATTCAGCTTTCATCACCAGAACCCTAGTACAGACTTTGCAGGCTAAACCAATTCCCAGATAAGCACTTTTCATAAACATTACATATTTCTTGGCTTACAGAGGATCTGGAGAATGAAAGAACAGGCTGTGCTGACATCTGGTGGCTTTCTCTGCAGACAGTTCATGGCGATAGGTCTTGGCTTTTCACTGCATTTTTTTTTACATTCTCGATGTCACTTCTCCCATTTCATTCCAATATAGAAAGTATTAGGATAAAAACATTTTTGTTTCCACTGACCAGCAGACAGTGCTGTCCTGTGCAAGTCCTCCTGTAAAGCAACAAACGATCCTTTTGTTGTGAACTATTAGCAATAGTGTAGAAAAGGTCTCCTCTTTATTTCGAAGTATATTTCTTCATGAATAAATATATATATATATAACAATATATATATGTACATTACACAGGAAATGCTGCTGGTACATATCAGATGAGGTGTAGACCTGACCATCCCAGCACTGCAAAGCGGCAGAGGTGGCAGCAAGAAGCAAAGGGAAGCATCTGGGAAAGCACGCAAAAGCACGTCTGTTTCTCTAATTCAATCGCAAAGTAGGCAGTAGGAAAAAGTCATTGTCCTGAGAAGATGAAAAGTAGTAAAATTCTCTTCTGGGCATCATTACTTGATTAATTAATCATTTGCAAACCTGTACCAAGTAGCACTTTGAAAAGGATATCAGGGGAGGATTGGTGCCAACCAGCAAGAATGAGCTCAGCCCAAACTGTTCAATAAGCAAAAGTGTGCCCTTGCCATAAGCATTTGTAACGCCTCCAGCCCAGTGAAGTTCCCCTGAAGCCAGGATCCCATCGGTCATATGAGATCAAGAATGAGTATCGCATGTTCCGTTTTCTCACTCTTGGTCTCTGGACACTCTGGGGTTCTGTGGCTATCAGCTTGCACAGGCAGGACCCACGGATGTCCTGTCACAGCTGGGCTCTTACTTGCAGCTCATTTTTAAGTAAATGATGTCAGCAGATGTGCTGAATAGTCCCAGGGAGCAAAAACAAAACACCACAGCTTATAATTTATCTCTGGATCACCTTCTAAGACAGAATGTTTACATCTGATAAAGCAGTTCCCCAACTTTAACAGTGGTGCGTATCAGATCTTTGAGGACTCCTTTAGGCCATTGGTAACTGTCAACATTTAACTCGGCTGTCCATGTCAGCAGTTTTCTTAGCTCTTGCTTCTTCAAGAGGCAACATAACTACCTCTGGACAGAAAAACACACAAAAACAGCTGCATGCAGAAAATATGACATGACAGAGCCAGGGAGAAAAAAAAAATACTATTCCAGCAGTTTATGAGTATAATTCTAAAAGTTATTAAAATGCACCATTTTCATACCTATATTGTTTTAAAAAGCAGCATTACTCCATTATTTTTGTGCCAAGAGTCTGTACAGTCAGGGTTTTGTGTGCTTGCTCAGTTACACCATTACCTCTTCCTCTTCATGGTAATTCCTTTCCTAATTTCACCTCTTCTCCTTTAGTAGCTGTTCTTTCACACTTCCTAACAAGAACTCCAGTCTCTCTAAGTTATTTTCTTTTCCCAAGAAACATTCAAGCCTCGCACACCCTCCAGGCTTCCAGTTTAACTGCCCTGCCCCTGCTACAGTGCAGTAACCCAGGAGAAGCTGCATCTTATTTCAGCATCCACTCTGGATGCTGTTCTTTTTGTTGAAAAAGAAGGGTATTGAAAGGCTCCAAGGACATCATACGTTAAGATGAATCCCTATTAACCCCACAATGTCTAAGAATGCTAGCAAAGCTATATGATTTACCCCACTACACATTATGGAGAAGCCACCTTTAAGTAACAGTAATCTGATGTAGTTCATGATCTCTGCCAGGATAACAAACCATGGTACTAACTCTGTAGGTCGTTTGCTTAAATAGAGGATTTCAGAACAACATGGGCAAAGACATCTCAGTCTTTAGTAAGTCTTTAGTAAGTCTTTAGTAAGTCTTTAGTAAGTCTTTATTAGTCAGTGTTCACAGATTTCATTCAGTACTTGACAACGCTGGAATCCAACCTACTTTGATACAAGGGTATACCATATCCCACGGAAAAATGTTGGAACAGCATCTATCTTAACAATTTCTCAGTTATTATCTATGGTTCTGGGGGGGTTATTCAAAAGAAGCGTTATTAGAGGTCCAATAAAAAAAAATTAAAACAAAACAAAATACACACACACAGCAGAAAAACACTTCAGGAAGAATCCAGTTTACAAGTGTGGTTATTGAGATCATTACAAATGGCTCTATTGTGCTGCTGCAGAAAGGAGCCCATGAAGTGCCATTGCCAGAGCAATCAGAGCTCACAAAGCAGTCGTTTAACTCTTCCCTTGGAAAGAGAAGCAAATCTGGAGTGCCAGACACATCATTCTGGGATACTGGCATTAAAACATTTATCATTTTCTTGTTGATGCTGTAAAATTGCCCTTTCACTGTGCCACACTTGATGTGGCACCGAACATTTGTAACTGTGCTAGCCCAGAAAAGACAATTGTTAAAATTTGGTGGGAAAAGAGATCACAAAACCAATCCAGATCTGTCTGAAAGGGTATATTCAAATGCCCAGCACAGGAGGAAGAGAATGACAGTGTTTGCTCAGCCTGAGAGCCTGAGTGTGCTGATGGACACCATCTCAATGCCTTGGTAGGACATTCTGAGACACTGCGCTCTCCAGTGTGCCATCTCCTTCTTACAAAGTTACCTTCGTGATTGTAAATTTGGCTGAACAAAGCTGGTGGACTCTGGAGTGTAATGCATCAGCTTAAACTGTCTGCGGAGAAAGGTACAAACTCGTACTAGCCAGATTAATCTGGCAAACCTGACAGACTGCATAAGAAGGTGGCTGAGACATGGGCCCATGTTTGAGGAGCAGGTACCAGCAACAGAAAGGTGGCCTGGGCAGAAAGAAGAGGCAAGTGGTAAATTCTCCCAAATCCATCAGAGCATGTGTAACAGCATCTAAATCCCAAGAACACAGGTGGCTTCAGTGACACAGGACTCCTCCTTACAAGATAAAATACAATCACACTTTTAATCACGGATGAGAAAGTGATGCAGTTTCGCAAGAAAATAAAACTCTGTTGGAAGCGAAGCTGTTGGTGAGTAACACCAGCTACCGAAACCAGCCTAAAGCAGAGCGTTGTCAGGAAGGATGAAGAAAATGAGGTGGCAACAATACATAGAGGCTTCCTTGGCCCTACATCTAAAGCAAAGACAACCTTTATTTAGATACTCACACATCTGTTTTCACTATCATATGTCAATTTAAAAAAAAAAAAAAGATCAAAGCTCTAGTAAATGGTAAGCTTATTTCTGTGGAAAGTCTCTAGTGGAAATGGTGTTGTCAGCTCTCACCCAGAGCTGAGGGTATATGTGTGGGTCTAAAGCAATTCCACATGAAATTTCACTTGTTTTAACAGAGCCTATGCCCCAAAAGCCTGCTAAGGCAGAAAGCCAGCATCATTTCTGTTTCAGTGAAGAGAGGCTTAAAGACACAGTGTTGTATCTCTCTAACTCCTAAAAAGCAGTTTCATCAGCAGTGTCTACGCAAAGGTACTTTATTGCACACATGACTATTTTTTTCATTTTCTTGATTTGGTTACTGTAGTAGGAAAGCCTGGAATTACCAAGAACTAACATATAGCAACAGAATATTTGGCTCTTGAAAACAGGAAAGAATCAACTCCAGTCTTGAAGACATGTGGCTTGCAGATTGGGTCTCTCCTTGCAAAAATGCAATCATTCAGGTTTTATTCTTAAAAGCGAAACCACAAGCTTCGCTCCACTTGGAAAAATCCACGACTCCTCCTTACGCACACTAATGTCTTGGCACAACTCAGGCTCCTCATACATGAAGGCATCTCGAAGCTAGAAAGAGGCGAGCTGGTTCTTGAAGACAAAAGCCTCCCAACAGTCACTTGTCCCCATCAGCATGCTAAAGAGGGCTGGAAGAGAGTATAAAGGAAAGCATTCACCAGTGGAGAGCATGAAACTCTTGCCAGTCTGCACCATTTGAACAAAAGAGACCAAACATAAAATGAGAGGAGTAAAGCTATGACTTGAAACAGAGAGATTCTCTTCTCAAGCTCTCTAAAATACCCAGTGATTTGGTCATAAAACGTTTCCATTTTCATTAGAAGTTAGTACTCTGGTGGGATCTTACTGTACATTGTATAATCTCTATATGTAGCTAATGTCTGCTGTAGGATCATGCCAAGAACGTGTGTCACAGGTCAGAGATTGCGCTGCCTGCATCGCCAAAGGCAAGCGAAGGAAAAAAAAAGTCATTTATGTCCCCCAGTTTTCCTTCTCTCAGTCTTAGCATATTGACAGAAATTAATTTCTATAGGAAGGGAATTGCACTGTTTGCAAAGCAATCCTCTAGGATTTATTGATCTTTAAGAAAAATCTCATTAAGCAGAATAAGGAAAATTTACAACAGGTATGGGAAAACAAAACAATCTCTTGGGATCTTCACCAGGCTGAAACAGGATTAGCTTTGTAGTTTCTGTAATCTTCCTCACAGAAGAATGCTAATTCGGTCTCATTTGCTAGAACAAATGAAAAATTAAATATTTAGCACATCAGTAAATGAACCACCCAACAGCCAGCTATTTAGAATTTTAGAAGACAATTGGCAATTTTTTGGTCAAAGACAATTACAAATCATCACACTCCTTTCTTCCCCCCCCTCATATTTTTTCCAAAAATAAATAAATTCAGCATTAAAGATGTTGTTTAACATTTATCCTTGTTGACGGGGGGTGGAGGGGAAGTAACCTGAATATATAGAAGGAAATATGTACACAAGAGCCCTCAAGATTTGTTTAACACAGCCTTCAGAATTGTTTGTATAAGCATTCAGCAAATTAAGCAATTTTATTCTAATGCCTTCAAATGCTAGAAAAATAACAAAGCATGCTTTTCTCTTTTTTTTTTTCTTTGTGCATTTTTTTGTTAGGAAAGGCAAAAAAGAAACTATCTTTTTCCATTAAATTAGCCTGTAGGTATAATAATTTAATACTTAGAGGATCAGTAGAATATTTTACAGATCACTTTACATTCTCCCTCATGACCCATCAAAATATGTGTCTGAAGAAGTTAATTTTTTGCCCTGCTGATGATTAATTCATGAGGCTTCAACAATATGCAAAGTGAAAGACACAAATTGGCTTCTCCAGCAATACCTTCAAATGCCTCTAATTATTCACAGGGGATATGGCAGAGCTAAAGGACCCACAAAGGTTCAGAGCAGTCACAATTCTTTCAACCCAGTAGGTCAAGGACTTCCTCTTCTAAAACAATAAGTCAGCAACATTACTAATTCAGAACAGAGACAAATCTGATGGAAAGCCTTCACAATTATTAAACATGGAATTCTTTAAGTTGCTGAGCCAATAAGTTCCACATTCTTTTTTATATTAAACCTGAAGTTAATGAAGTCTGCCTGTCTCATAAAAAAGAAAAAAAAGGCAAAAAAGCGTTTTAGAATCTCAACTAGAAAACAGACAAGACTGCAATGAATACTGAACACTTTATTAACATACACCCTGCTCTTGAAAAAAACAAACAAGCATTAACTTTGCTGACTAGATAATGGCTGCAATAATAATCACTACCACAGAGGCTTTCCTGAGGATACTTATCTAATGTCCTCATAATTTATAACTCTCTAGCCCAACCCTGTAAAGTGCCAAGGGCAATCAACTGCACCTTAGGAGAAATGTTCTGCATGTCTCAGAATTTCCCAGATCTCCTAACAGCAATTCTCTGTTTTATTCTAGCAAATCTTGTCCAGACTGGATATTGGAAAAAGGTAATATGTCAACAGAAGATTTCAAATCTTCTTACTGATTTAAACTGTACAAAATGAGGACTAGTGACATATCCTATCATACTTCCTTTGTTTACTCTTGTTCACTTCTTGTTGAAGAAGGAGGACTTCTTCAAGATTTTACTACAAAGACTCCACTCATAACTTACATAATTTTCATCTCACGATAGCCTGGAACACATCAAAACGTAAAATGGTATAACAGCACACTGCATTCTACAAAGCAAGAGTTTTTCTTTTCTATTACAAATACTACATACTAATGACTAACTGCTGTTATTCTGAAAAAAAAAATAAAATAAAAGCAGCTTTAAATTGTTTTCTGTCCTGAATAAGCCTCCTCTCTCTTTGTACAGAGGACAGGCTCATCTATTCTGATGTCCCTTCAGTATAACATTTACTCTGATGTTTTGATACCTTTTTCAAGATCACATCCAGCTGTTTCACTGCTGTAGCTACAAACCTGGTTTCAAAGATGGATAATATATACAAATATTTACCAATACCTTTTTGAAAGAAGGCAGCTCTGGACAATGCAATTTCTGATTCAACATTTAGCACTGTCATCAGTCCCTCTCCTGAACTGCATTACCTCTATGCCTATGTAGATAAAATCACACTTATATGAATCTTCTGCTAACTAAATTACAAATCTATAAGACTCGAGTGCCAGTAATCCTCCTTCCTAAGGAACCTTTTTTTTTTCTCCAGATAAAAATATGTGGTTTAGTTCAAACAGCCAGAGAATAAGTATAATTCTTATTATAGGAGCACCCAAAGACCTTTAGGAAAGGTATACTGAGGCCGGTTGCAGTGCACCCCAGAGAAAAACATTGAAGAGACAGCCCAAGTCACTTAAAACCAGAAAGTAAATGTCAGGAAACAAAAAGCCAAGAAATCCCATTCACTAGCTGGGGAGCAATCAGAGGGCATGGGGAACAGGAGGGAGTTCTCTCTGCGACACCCCTGCACTTAGAGCGCAGGCAGTTATGGTTCCAGCCAGGCAAATCAGATTCAAACGAGCGAATGTCCATATCAAGGTGGAATAGAACTACATCCCTTAAGTACCCTGCTGCCACAAAGTCATTCAGCCACATTTATGAGAAGCCCAAAGGACAGCCAGGGACCATCAATTTTATCATGACAGACATTTCTTTACATTATTACCAAAAGACATGCCCTATATGTAATCCCCTGCCAAAATGTGAGAAATCAGGTCAAGTTTCGACTCTTTGCTATGTTCAGCACATTCTCTAAATGATACTGCTTGAGCTTTCCTGAGCAATCTGGCTATCAAGCACTGTATGCTGCACATTAAACAAATCTAATCTTATTTCATTATTCCATGCTGGTTCCACTACTTATATTTCTAACCAAAACATCAGTTTAAATGTTACTGATAAGACTAAGCAGACACGGTACTAATAACCTATCTGTCAATCATTTAAAATTACTCTCGGCAGAATTATAAGCATACCCTCTAAAAATCGCAATTTGCATTCTGAACATTTGGAGTGCAGATACCTGCTGCCCTCAGTCCAATGATTTGAATGTACATTATCCCCCCTTCTTCCCTGAATAATTATCAAGTAGTGTAAAGAGCATCAGGAATAGCATTTACTTTTCAGCAGGCTATCCAAACATAATCAGCCAGTTATCAGTTTAATGACAACCACAATGAACAGCACCTTCAGTCAATACAAATGTACTCCTACCTACTCCAGCTGCTTTCAGCGTACTGTCTTCTTTCAAAATCAGTTTGTCATCATCTTCCAAGCTCACTACAAGTTCACCCGTCTGCAAATCAGGGAACCAGAATACAAAGATAAGAACAAGAATTTACTGACTGTCTCTGCCCCAGTCTTATTTGACAGGGCAAAGATCTGCCTGCATTAAAGCAAATAAAGGGGGAAGAATACAGCTAAAAATTATACCTTAGATTTGTGTGCTTGGTGAATAATCTTCATTGTGTCTGAAAGAAAACAGAATGTTTTCCTAAAATAAGGCTTAATAGGCAGGTAACACTGAAAGCTGTACTTAGGGAAGGAGACACAAACAAAGGGGTAAGGTTCAAAATCTTTTATTAACAACAAGTTTGTGTATTCAGTCTAAAAGAGGAGAAAACATTAATTTCACAGTCCTGCAGCCACAGTCTTAAACCAGTCAATCCAGCATTAAGGTACCACATCCTATTGGGCTTCTGTCTGCTGGCTGAACTACATTAACTAATGACCATCCCAATTGCCAGTCAAAACGCATCAATTTAAATGCCAGTTAGGGTGTTTTAACCTAACAGGTTTTACACATGCAATTGGGGCAGGACAAACAGCATTTGTGCACTGTCAGCTACTGAAGTTAAGTTGATAGGCAGGAAGTGATTAAGACACAGTAACCTGACCACTTCAGATCATTCCTTGAAATTTTCCTTCTCATGAAAAACCACCCATGTAGAAATGTTATTAAGCAAGTCCATTTTCCATTAGCATGTACAGCATCTCCTCTTTTTAATGCCAGATCCTCTTCAGTAATATTTATCTCAATATGTTTGTGCAGTGTAGGTCTTTAAGAAATTATGCAACACGAAAAAAGAAATATTGCTTTCCTCTGGCAATGTGGGCAGGGCTTTGTTAAGAGAATGGAAAAAACAGGGAAAATAATGTGGTCACTAAAGCAACCAATGAGTGCAAAGATCCAGAGGGAATGGAAGTCAGAAGATGCTCATGCAGCACTAAAAAAAAACAAAACAAAACAAAAAACAAGCAAACAAAAAACCTCCAAAGCCTCTGTGTTTGAACAAATTCAGAATAAAGTATCAATGCCTTCCCAGCAAAGAAGCACAAAACAATTCTGTTTGCCTGCTCATTTTCTGTTCTAGTTTGGTTTTATGCATGCACTAAGCACTATGTGTTGAAACAGTCTGGTAAGAGAAGTATGCAACAAATTAAATATAGGCTAAAACTACTTTCAAACTATCGAGAGCAAGTATTCAGATGTTCAGAATAACAGAGATCACAATCCCATTCAGAAATTTATTTCCATACCACTCTGGCCCATTTTGAACATTTTATTTAAACATTACAGAAGGTCAAAACTACTCTGCATTTCCACTGCAGAGGTCACTGAAAAGGCAGTCTTAGCACTCTGTACTAACTGCAGTATTAGAAGCAAGACATGCATTCAATTGCAGTTCCTAGATCCATCTTGCACAGAAGCACTGCAAAGAGACCAAACAATCACAGCAAAAAATATACTGCAATCATGAAACCTTTCTACCACAGCAAATCCAATCCTGTTAGTTTTAAGCTTCTCCATCTACTTTGCCACATCCCCTTTTCTCTAGTCTTTGCCTATTCATTCTCTGAACTATTGTCTCAATTTTATGTCTTCACAACTCCACCACAGGCATCCATCCAGCAGTTTACCGTGTCTTTCAGCTATTAAATGGCTTCTCTAGCTCAGAGAGGAAACTACAGTTTCTTCGCATCCCAGCTAAAAAGCCTTATATCCTCTCAGTTGCCTTTGCAATTTCATCCCAATTTAGTTCCACTCATCATATTGCCAGATTCTTACCTTTCCTTTTCTGGTAATAGACCTTCCATGACAACAGATAAGAAATAACTTCCTAAGTCTGATTCTGTGAAGTATCTACCACATCGTTCCACATTCATGGAAAAAAAAAAAAAAAAAAAAAAAGTTAAAAAAAAAAGAGAAGCAGCTTATGAGACAAGTTGGCACCCAGGCTGCCATCATCAGTGAAAAGATGGCAATGACAGGGTAGGAAGATGAGAAGACTGACTGATAAGAGTTCTAGGCCAAGGATGAGAATGATATGTACAAAGAAAGGAAGAGAAAATGAAAGTCTCAAGCTTTGAGATGTGAGTTAGAGCACCAAGCCAAGAGGAAAAACGTGATGGCATTACATATGATGTTGAGAGAATAAAGTGATGCTGAATTCCGGAGAGAAAGAAGCCAAAGCAGGCAAGGTGAGAGCCAGCCAGGTCCAACTGAGATTTCTGGTGCTGCCAACCAAAGCAGAAGGAAAACTCTGACTAGCACTATTCATGCAGAAGTCTCACTGCCCTTTCATCATCAAAATACAAGACAGAGAACACAAGAGATGCCAAAACCATGAACCTGGATGATTCACAGCCTGAGGGGAAGGTGAGGAACTTGGCTTTGATATTTGTGTGAAAATTTCCATGCAGCTAACACCATCCCACTAGAAGCAGGCCCTCACTAACTGGTGTAACAGGTTTTAAAGTTCTGCAGTGTTTTGCACCCACATTATGCTCAGTCCTACGCAGCACCATCAGGTGCTCAGCCACAACATCTGCCTTAGGAAAATCTAAACTGATGCTCTAAATGATGAAAAGGGATGGGCAGCACCAGGAATATAAGTGACAGCAGCAGTCCCAGACAGGTCTCCCTCACCTGGCCAAAGCCACAGAGATCAGGGGGAGGAAGGGCACCTCCAAATTCAAGCTTACAGTTACTTAGATTTTAAGATCTTAAATCATATATTTAAAATAATAATAACATTCAAATCCTTGCCACTGATGTACCATGGCTCTTCTTCTGCTTTCATTTTGCACTATCTTTTCTACCATCAGCAAGAATATAGAATTAAATGCTTGGCTTTTTTTCTTTTTTTAAATAGGCAAATAGAGTTTATTACCATTCACATGCATTAAGTTGGTTCCTGATTCAATTCTTTGAATCACTGAAGAGGAGTTTGTCAATTCCAGGAACAAGGGAGACAGAGGATGACTTGCAGCAAAACTCCAAGGGAACTTTCAGAATTACTAAGTTTAGGAAAAAATGCTGCTGACATTTGAGTTAACAAACTCAAAAAAAGCAAGTAATTTAGTCTATTTTCAAAGTATATTCTGTCCCAAACAGATTAATCACATATGTTCATGACAATCTTTACAAAAAGGAAATATACACTTAGCTTTACATTAGAGAATAAAGTCAGCCTAGATTTCACACCACACTATTTCATTCCGTCAGCTTGTGTTTAAGAGGTTTCATATCTACGATGAGCCAAGTACCCCTGTTTCTCTTATATCATGTAAATTATTTAAGTGTTAAGCATTTTCCATTTACTGCCTTCAGCTCCCACTTCACCATCCTTTCTGACTTCACAATTAGTAAATAGATACTGAAATACATAAACACATAGAAAACTACAATTTCAAAGCATTTAAGATCACAAGCTGCTCACTAGAGTAAAAACAGTTAAAAGGCTTTTATAAAAGTAGTAAAAAATTAATACCAAAAACCATCAGTACCAATTAGCAAATAATGTATCACATACAGTCTAATTCAAAGAGTAATACAGAACTTCAAAATAACAGTCAGGTTCTGTAGATGTGATCCCAGTGGCATAACCCCAGCTACAGAAGCTGGACAGATTTGCAAACGTAGGGAGGCACTGCCACCAGCATGACTATTCTACAGCAGTTGTCTTCTAAATTGTATAGAAACTGGTATAAAACATTATGTCTGCATTTTACAGGAACTAAAACAAGGAAAAAAATTACATACCATACTTGTAATTTTTGAAAGGAGGAGGAAGTCCTGTTCTTGAAGGCACATCTATTAAATTAAAAGCACCAAGTTAAAACAAAGTTGTCTTTTCAAAATTATTTCCACTACTTTATTTTCCATTATTTTATGCATGCACCCTGGACATCCTTTACATCAAAATAAATCTATAACACAGGAGACTTGTTTGAGCATCAAATATTAAAACACAGCCTTTGGCTCAATTTCTATAGTTACTCCATATCTGATTAACTTCACTTGAGCATCAAGTCCCTCCGAACAAAACGACCCATGAGGACGGTGAGTAAATGCAACCACGATATGATCGCAGGAGTCTGATCCTTCAGAAATCTGCCAGGAACATCTTGTTAAACAGTTGCACAGCACTTTTCCCTACCTTATACAAACAGCTGACAACTGTCATTCATAACTGAATTGTTCACTAAATATAGCCATGCAAACCAGCCACAAAAAGGAAGCCAAACTTTAGAAAATTAGCTCTTTAGCCACATGCAGGACACAGCCCGTAAACAACTGCAAGAACACTAACACCTTCCCTGGTGCCAATGCTGCCAGTGATTTAACCAGGGCCTTGGAAGGCCCAGCCACCTGCAGGGTCAGTAGTTTAACAATTTCTCTCAAATTCCCCCTTCAAAACAGATCACAGTAAGGGAAGGAACATGGCTCCTTTTGGACCAGGAACAGCGCTACCCATCCATCTGTGGAATGAAGTTCCAAAAAGTCTCGTTCAAGACACTAGCTTTGTCTCAAATAGCAGCAAGTGGCAGCACTGCTCACATCAAAAGTAAGTTTCTTAGCATTCTTTTTTATTTTATTCTTCATAACAGCAGCTGTACCATATGTTCTGAAAGTGCTTGTAGTTTTCTAAAAGCATCCTAAGATTTTGCCATGTTTCTCATTGCCAGAAGCAGGGAAGGTGATGAAAACATAATACAGCTGTGAGGCCCAGGGCAACATCCTAGGAGTTGCTCAAATGCTATCAGCTATAACAGTTCGAGACTTGTTTAAGCTGATTTCATGCAAAAAAAAAATCACATGATGTTATTTGCACCCTTTGAATGTCTCCATTTAGGTGTGTAGAAATACACCTGCAAAATTAGGGCTAACACCCTAACTACTCAGTTGCTGCGTGGGCTGGTCTATTTTAATTAACTTTTAGATAGACTGTCACTTTCAACCAGGCTTCTAAAACATAGATGAGTAAATCTGCACCACTAAACTCAAGATGGAGACAGAAACTCATAAGCAGACAGGCACGGTGAGACCTCAGTGTCAAAAACAATATTTCTCTTCTCACAAATAGCAAACAGACTTGTACTCCCACATTCCACATATTGAGATAGTTCCTAAGGATCAAAGGCTCTCTAAATTCTATTAATTTAGTCCTGTTAATTTATGAATAGCTGCCTGACAGCACCCCTCAAGGAGCCTGAGGCACTGAGCCAAATGCAGAAATGCCCTCCTCTCTTTTTGACTGAACATGGGGATTTGGGCAGGGGGAGCAGTTTTCCCAAATTTCGGCATGGTACACTGACAATGGAAGCTCTTACTAACTCCAGACCGCTCATTCAATGGAGGAGAGGACACAGAGGATGTAAACACAAATCTGGCATCTTTACCGGCACCATAGAATTCCCATTCATTTGCTCGCCTCCACTCTCCCCTGCAGAGACAGCAACACATGGGTCTAAAACGAATTAATAAGACAACTGCACCTTACCCTTCTGCACAAAATTAATGAACTGCTTTACTGTCTGATCCAAGTTAACCCCATGATACACCACGGGTCTGAAGTTCCGGTGTTCAAAAGAGCGAACAAGACGGACTGTGATGGTTGAGCTTTCTGCTGACATGAGAATTAATTCTGAATAACCTGGAAAACATTAAAGAGAGGAATTATTGCTTTTTCTTTATGTACAAGCACAGCTTGAAAACAAGGTGCAGGTGGGCCTCATGCAAAGATTAAAACACAGTGAGAAATTCAATAGCATTTTGTCTTCTGGGACTTCACTTTTAGTATTTCTATAGAAGCAGTAACAGGATCTCAAAACAAACAGAGTTACCTAGGATATTCTTGACTCCGCACACCAAATAGTCCACCATTTGTACCTGTGCTGTGTACTACAGCACCAGACCCCTTATTAAACTCACAAAAACCTTACAGATAAATGCAAATATGTCATTTCAGTTTTAAGTGACTGAAGGTTTTACCTGCTGGGTGAGTAACATTGTGCTCTAAAAGAATGTATTAACAGGAACAAAAACAAACTGCTTTTAATATACTTATGTCGCAGAGAGCATAATACCCTGAAAAATGCCTGAGCTCTTACACAACACTCATTTTCACCTACCTACAGAAAGTGGAGAAACCTCCCCCACATCCACATGCATATAATTCTCCTGGTATACTATGACATAATTAAGGGGGATAATTTAATTTATAATAGCAGGTCTCTAGAATTGCTCTACAGGGCTCTCTACTGTAATAGAGAGCAGAACCTACAATGGACTCGCCTTATCAACCCAATCCACTCTTCAAACAAGCCCACGCATTATTCCATTGGGTTCTTTCCATGGGAAAACGAGCTATCTTCTACCTCAGCAAACTCCTCTATTTTTGGTGGAGGGCACTCCTCAGCAACCTTGCTTTCTGGTCACATGCTAAACTGCTGTGGCTGCTGCAGCAATGAGCAAAGACTGCAGTGGAAGTGCTGCAACATCAGTCAGGGGCACAACACAATCTCTGCACCTCTCATCCCTTAGCAGCCATTTCAGCCACCACTTCCAGTCCTGCAAGGGTTTCTCTTACCTATTCATCCCTTTCTGTTCTTTTTTTTGGGTGATTATTCTGGTTTTCTGTGGGGGAAATTATTAAGGCACCCAACCATCATGCCAGTACCTCCCAGTCTTTTCTATATTTGTCCTAGCAAATCCTGGCAAAATAAACCAACAATATTTTCTTCAAATACTTTCTGCAGAATGGGGACACAGGCCTTCCACATCACAATTGCAAAGATGGGTGTTTTCTTGATGTTATTCCACATGGGCTTGAGAACTGAATGGCACAGAGCAGAGGTAAGAGAAAGATGCACCATCGCCTGAGGACCATCAAAGAATCACAGAATGTCAGGGATTGGAAGGGACCTCAAAAGATCATTCAGTCCAATCCCCCTGCCAGAGCAGGAACACCCAGATGAGGTTACACAGGAAGCTGTCCAGGCAGGTTTTGAATGTCTCTAGTGAAGGAGACTCCACAACCTCCCTGGGCAGCCTGGTCCAATGCTCTGTCACCCTCACTGTGAAGAAATTTCTTCTCGTATTTAAGTGGAACTTCTTGCGTTCCAGTTTGTACCCCAAAGAACGCCGTAGGAATACAGAGTGGGGAAGCACAGTTAGAAACGGCCACTTCTCACATTTTTTATACAGACCTAACAGACTGATCCCACCTAGGGCTGGGACCAGCGCAGCAGATTCTCCTCAGAGCGCTGCCCAGGCCAGAGGTGCTGATGATCAACACCTCTTGCAAAGAAGAACCTTCCCGGGGCCCAGCCGGCCGCAGCACCAGGGCCCGCGGCGGAGCGCCCCTCACTCCAGAACATCTTCCCAGGACCGAGCGGCTTCTCCCCAGCCCTCACCCCGCCCCACCCAACAGGGACCGTTAACGGCCTCGGCCTTACTAACCGACTCCCCGCCGACACTTCCGGGTGTCTCCTCGCCCCGCCTCACGCAGCCGCACCAATCACGTCCTTTCGCTGCCACCCACCGCACCGAAGGATTGGCTGTCAGGCGCTCTGTCACCGCCCCCTTCCTCGCGCCTCCGAGACGCAGCGAGGCCCCGCCTTCCGAGTCCCTCCCGTTGAGCAGTGTCCTCATGCTGGCGCGCCCTCCCATCCCGTGCCGCCCCCGCATTGGCTCTTTGCCTGGCCTCTCCCAGTCCCTGGCAAGCGCCGATTGGCTCTGTGTGGGCCGCGGCGCTGCGATTGGCCAGCTGACCCTCTGGTGAGGAGTGAAGCGGCCGAGCGGTGGAGGGGGTGCGGCAGACGCCAAGGGGGCCGGGATCGCATAGGGGTCGTCGCCATGTCTGAGGTACGGGCTGTGCCGGTGGGGCTGTGGGGGGTTTGGGGCGGTGGAGTATCTCCCTCCCTTTCTCTCCGCCGTCTTTTGCGGCAGCAGCCCGCGGGTGCTCACCTCCGTCCCACCCTGAGGCCTTTGCCCCTTTGCCCCCCTCTAGGCCGCGTTCCAGAAGGCCGCTGAGGAGGTGAAGCAGCTCAAGTCGCAGCCTACGGACCAAGAGATGCTGGACGTTTACAGCCACTACAAACAGGCCACAGTGGGCGACGTGAACACGGGTGGGTACCGCCTGTGCCCCGCGCTGGGCGGAGGGGTGGGGGCGATGCTGCTTTGGCCTGAGCCAAAGTGCCTGGAGGCACTTAAGGAGCCAAAGCCTCTCCCCTATTGCCTGCATCGTTTTGTGCAATCCAGTGGCTTAGCAAAAATGACTCAATACCGAGTTGGCATAGATTTGTTTGCAGGCAGGCAGAAGCTGACCTGATAAGGGTTTTTGCAACTTGTGATTTTTAGATTATATCAGCTGCTGTCTCCTAAATCGTATGGTAATGGTCTGAGGATCCTTTGTGTTTGCTTTTGTGTGAGTACTGGGTTTGGAATTTTTGGAGACCTCTGTCAATAAGGAGCTGCCTAGGTCACGGGATGCTGCTTTAATGCAAACACTTCTCAGTTGAACAGGCTTTAATAGCAAGGCAAACTATATGGGTGTGGAATTGCAACACTTGGGGGGGTGAAGGGGAGAGTGTGGTTAGTTAAACTCAGTTGGCTGCTAAAAATAGTATTGGAAAGCCAAAACAGAACAAAGTGACACAGATGTGTGTAACAGGTGAATCTTTTATAGGAGCCGCAATTAAATATCACGTTTTGGATGCACTGTAGCAGAAACATCTCTGCAGATATGCTGTTTAAAGTCTCTCCTGCTACTTCTGTTACTGGTGGCTCAGCCTAGGAGTAACATTTAGAATGAAGCTTGTCTCTATTGACCTTCTGTAACTCTTGAATAACTAGAATTAGGAAGGAAAAAGGTCTTTTTTTTTTTTTTTTTTTTTTTTTTTTGAGCTCTGGCCTCCTGACCCAGTTGCTGTTGAAGTTTATTGGGTGTTGATTGAATTCAAAGCTGGCAGTGAAGTGTTCAGGAAACCGTGTGGGTGCTTGCAGTTTAGGTGGGTTTTTTGGTTGTTTTGGGTTTTTTTTTTTGGTTTTTTTTGGTTTTTTTTTTTGTTGTTTTGTTTTGGGGTTTTTTGTGTTTTGTTTGTTTGTTTGTTTTTCTTAGAATGGGCAGTCTGGATGGAGGAAAGAACTGACTTTGGTTTTAAGATATAATCCTTTTGGTGTGGCTGGACATTAATAATACTAATGTTTGCAAAGATGCAGTGGTGCTATAGAGCTGTTAATATAATGACGTTTTTGTAAGTTGCTGTGTTCTTGTGAAGCAGTAGCTAACAAGAGTTGGCTAGAAAAGCAATCTATATAAAAGTGAGCTATTAAGTTTTTTGTTGAAGAGGAGCTGCCAACTGGCTCTGCAGGTCACATTGCCATGGGAGCAACACAAGGGTATTTTTCTGGCTAATGCACAGGCTACTGTCTGGTTCTGTTTAATTGTTTATCCTAAGAGTTGTCTAAGGAGACAGGGAAGAAGTAAAATAGGGAGGGGACTTTATGTGAAGAATAACCATATACATATCTCATTAATTTCTTCTCTGTTTGGCCACAACATAGCCTGCAATGAAGTGAGTTAGAATTCAGAGCTTATACCCCTGGATGACAGAACAAATGAAGAGCTACAGGTTAGAAACATACCATTAACTTGATGATAATAAGTTCTAAGCTATATGCCACTAGCTTTTGTTTTTATGTCTCTGCATGTAATGGACCTTAGGATGCTTCTACTTTGCTTTAGAGCTGATGTTCTTTAACCACATAGCTGTTGTGTGACAGCAGTCTCTTCAGAAAGTACGATAAAACCAAATCATGCTATTTGGTGCTCTTCTGCTCAAATGCTGCTGTCTTGAGGGAACTCAACAGACAATCTCTGCCACTAGTAGTGTTCCAACATGCTCCCTTGAGCTGACTTCATGACTACAGGTTAATAAGTAATAGCTGCAAAGACGAACCATTCTATTTTATCATAGTTAAGAGCTAAGTAGCCTTCAGGAAAGGAGTAGGTATTACCTACACCCAGAGCACACAAACTAATTCTGCTGCTCATCCTGCCTCTCTCAGACCGCCCTGGTATGCTGGACTTCAAAGGCAAAGCAAAGTGGGATGCCTGGAATGCATTGAAAGGTAAGTGTCTGCTTAAAAAATAAATAAAACTCATAACAAATAAAATAAATAAATAAATAACCACGTGCAAACTAGTCAGCAAATCATAGAATAGTTTGTGTTGGAAAAGACCTTCAAAGTTCATCTAGTCCAACCCCCTGCCATGAGCAGGGACATCTTCACCCAGATCAGGTTGCTCAGAGACCCATCCAGCCTGGCCTGGGATGTCTCCAGGGATGGGGCATCGACCACCTCTCTGGGCAACCTGGGGCAGTGTTTCACCACTCTCAGTATAAAAAAATTTCTGTGTGGTTCAGCAAGAGGTAAAATAGTATTGCCTTAGAAGACAAGAGTTCTAGGAGTTTGGAATGCCATGATGATAAACTCTTACTTTTTATTATCTCTGCAAGGCAGAAATAATCCTTAAAAATTTAGCCTGTCTCAAAGGGAAATAAGGTGCAAAATGCCCAGCTGGCCCAAGATGTTACACAAAGGAGAACTGCAGCAGCAGAAACCCAAGTCTCTGTTTTCCAGGTCCTAGTACCCCAAAGACTGAGCGCTCCCTCCAATTATTGTGTTTCTTCTAAAGCTTTCCTAACTGGAAGATACAACTGGGCTCTCTGCTCTAAATGGGGAGCCAAACAAGTGGTCTAACCTGTGAAAATGAGCTTTTTCTGGTGTTTTAAGGAGCCAGCACTACATCTAAATGCAGTCTAAGTTGCTTGAAGTTTTCCTGTAATAATTGTGAATGGCCTTAATAGAACATTGTTTAGTTGCTGTTTATACAAGTGTAGCTTTGCTTCGAAACACTGTTTTCTTATGACTGCTGAATACATTTGTTTGAAACTTTAACACTAGATTCAGAGCCAAGTGACCTCAGCTTCTTTGCTCTCTAGGAGCGTGCTGCTGTGTGCAAGGAGTTGTGACGTGCATGCAAAAGCTGTCTTAATCTGTGAAAGATGACTGTTTCCTGTGTGTCTTTCAGGAATGTCCAAAGAAGACGCGATGAAAGCTTACATAGCAAAAGTGGAAGAACTAAAGGGCAAATATGGTATCTGAGGAGTGGATGTAGTAGCCACTTGCATATCTGAATCATGCCTTATTTCTAATAATGTGGAAAACTGTTTTCTGATAATGGTTTTAAATACCTAGATTATTGTAATCACTTCTCCTCATGCCTGTAGCCCAGGGGAAGCTGTGTACCTGCCTAATATACTGACACATTATAAATTCCTTCTGGGAATAAAATCTGGAACTCATTAAAGTGCATTTGGTACTTAGCAGTTGTGATGGTCATCCCTTAGAGGTACTCTGAGCTCATCCTTTCATTGCAGAGTTGCAGCTGTCACTCACGCTGTAAGGCGTGAGCCAGGCTCTCCAGTCGTGGTGCCACTAGAGGGGCTCAGTGATCCATGTTTTGTGCAGCACGGACCTGTGTTCAAACCTAACCGCTCATGTCTGATACTATTTTTCTCATGTAGATAAATTTCAACTCACAAAAGCAAGTGCATGACGAAGATTATCGTGATGAGGCTAGGTCTAGTGCTGTGTATATGAAGAACAAGGTGCTTGATGTTTGTCATCTGGAGCTTTCAGAGACTTAGTTAACAATTGCTAAATCAACTTTCATAAAACACTTCTTGGAGATATTATTCCCCAACAACTATGTTAGGGTTCTGGAGAGAAGGTAAATACTCAGCAACTGAACACAAAACCTCCCCTGTGAAAGAAAATGTTCTGCAGACACCAAGTTGTTGATGGCCTTGATACTGTACTGCTGTAAATACAGAGCGCTGGGGCTGCCAGGTACCGAAGCTGTTGTGAGGGGTCAGTCAAGCATAGACCAGCTTAACACTTACGAAGCTGCTCAAACAGCAAGATTTACAGTGAAAATCAGCAAAATTTTATACAAAACATGCAGATGTGACCATCTCTAGTGGGCCTTTAGATATTTCAGTCTGCCTTGCATAGCCTGTTAGTTACTGAGGCCAGAAAGGGAGACTGCTTTTAACTTCTGGCCACTGAACTATTCCAGCACAGAACATCTGATAATGAAATCCCAACCCTATATGGGAATAAGGCATTTGAATTCCTGCTATACCAGTTAACATCTGAACAGGTGAGGATATCAAACCAAACAGTCTTCAGATAAACAATTGATTTACAGAAATACATAGGGATGAGACATGTCATTACATATCTGTCCAGGTAAATGCATAGTTCAGTACTAACTTACACAGGCTTTACTGTGTGTAGTACCTAGCTTGTCTGTTCTTATGCCACTGGTGAGAGATCGATATAACTTTACCTTATGTGTTTTCAAAAATTAGAACCTCTCCCTTTGCTGCTTTTAATGGGAAATGCTCCTGGAGCTACCTGTTGACTCTTCAAAATGTACTAGGATAAAGAAGGATTTGTTCCCTAGTCTCATAAGGAAAAAGGTGGTTTCTTCTTGTTCTTCTGTGTAATATTAGCATGTGAGGGGTTTTACCTCCTTTTGTACCCTGTTAGTTATTGGAAATTGTGTTAATTACATTCACCTTGCTGAAGAGGGGTGAGAGCAGATGTTCAGCCTAGGAGATTATTTTAGCTCTTTGCCAGCCCTAAACTCCACAGCTGTACTTTGTGAAGCTGGTTATTCTTGGAGGATTCTGTCAACCTTTAGCAGAATGTAACTCATACTGGGAAATGCTTCCATTTCTGCTCTTGTTTGCTGGGAGCTGATGTACTGTGAGCATGCTGTGCTTTGCTAACATGCTTTCTATCAAAACAGGTGTTTTCAGAATTTTTGGCTACTAAAGCAGTGGAATTGGGTTCTGTCTAGAGAGTGGGATGGGAGTAACAAGTTCTATGTCCTAGTCCTCATTTGGCTTTAATTTCCCCTGTGAGACTTAACTAATTTTTACAGTGCTGCTCTTTCTCATACCTGTCTGGCATTAGGGAAACATTGCTAAGTACACAGTATTTATCCCAGAGAGGGGTTGATCTTGGCCAGGCTTTTCTATGCTGCCTTCTACTTACAAATAATTCTGTTTCCCATTCTCTACAAGTGACAGAGAACTCCACCTTTAATATCTTTACCTGAGCACTTTCACTGTAGTAACACTTTGTTCTTGTTTGCAGCTCCACCTTCCTTAGGACAGTAACATTAGTCTTACTATTTGGAGTAAGCTGAAAAACTCAAGTTGTGGAAGAGACTCCAAAACAGGCAGAAACAAAGGTACTGATGTCTGTGCACAGTGTTTGTGACAAAGCAGCAACACAAAAATTGGCTGTGTAGCCATTAACTGTGGGTAGAGGTAATTGCTTTTATTATACCAACACAGTGGTAAAAACAGACAACCATTAAGGTATACAGCCTTGAGATTTGAAACAGAAGCAGCAACCCTCAAACCAAAACATAACTTCAGAACTATTACTATGTCTGCAGTAAGGTACTCTGGATGGAGGAACAGATGGTTTTGCTGGCTGGGCAGTGCTGCAAAATGGGATTGTTCTGACACCCACTCAGGGAGTTGCTGCCATTTCCTCAGCTTTAGATCAAAGAAAGGCCAACAACATCCTGATCCTTGCAGTGTTTGTGACGGGGAAGAGACGTGCACTGAAACAAGCCCAGCACACAGGAGGTCAGAGGCCAGCTGGCACACACGCACTCAGGTCTGGTTTGCTGAGTTTGCAGAGTGTGCAGGATGGAATCTGGACTTTGGATGTGGCGATAATAAATGTTAACTTGCATCTGTGATAAGACAGTGTTCCTTCCATCATGCTGCTGCTATTAGTTTTTGCACAGACAAACTGGTTGATTGGTACCCAGTGTGATTAGAGGTAAGCTGTAATGGGGATGTTGTTTTCCTTTTTTTTTCTTGTGGCTTTCGCTTGCTTTTACCAAACATATGAGAAGGTGCAACACCCCTAGCATAGATTTAACAAATCAGTGCTGATGTGCTGCTTAAGGCACACAGGAGTTTTCAACCCTGCGAAGTTCACCTTCTGTTCAACTAAAAAGCGCTCTGAGGTTTACTGCAGTGTGCAACTTCTCTTTCTGTCAAAATTATTCAGTCCTCATCTGGAATGATCTTGTGAAACAGTGCAAGTATTTTAACCTTTGAACTTATTTGCCCCTGATGATACTGCTAAAATAAATGACAATTCTATTTGCTGTTGCTTAAAATATTTGTTCTGCCCCGAGTGTTCATGGCAAACAATATTGGGCAATACTACTTTGGAGTTGAGGGGGCATTTGAGCTGTCTTGTGGGATTGATTATGAATTGGAGGAGACAAAAAAAGAGAATGCATTTTGTCTTGGATAGGTTTCTAAATACCACAGCTGTTACCCGAAGTGTCTTCCAAGTTGTCAAAGCTGCTTAGAGGCAAGATAAGTTGATAATACATAGATGTAACACATTTGAGTGAGAGTTACAGTATTAAACTTGCAAGTGTAAAAGTTCATAGAACAAAAGATAGAATCAATTTTTTTTTCCTACACCCAGGTGTATGAGATCTTCAGACTCAGATAACTGGTCTATAAATTAGCCAGTCTTCAGCTGCTCATTTAAAGTGCAAATAACATAGATCCATTCTAAGCATGAGTCTGTCTTCATGGTTTATATGATGAGCTTGTATTGCCTCTAGAACCAGTGTATCTCTGAAAGTTAAACACACCTTGGCTGGGTTATTCTAGAACAGAATTCTCGTGGAGTTTGGCTGCAGTGGTCTTTCAATGTTCATTCCCATTTTCAGCTGTGGCTACTGGATTTTTGGTTAGTCCCTGTACACATGCTTTTATTTGTCAAAGTCTGATACAATGCTCGTTAGAGCTAATTCATCTCTTACAACCACCCTGCCAGCCAGTGTAGTTATACAGCAATCCTTTGCTGTCTAAAGAATACCTGAAGACATACAGAGCTGTTCTCAAAACCATTCAGTGTGTCTTACCGCTAATGTTGGAGAGCGTTCCTGTACTTTAGGCTGTCCTGAGTAATGGAGAAGTAATTCAAAAATCCAGTGTCGTGAATGAGCATGGTTCTGGGGAGGAACAGCTGCTAAGTAGTCCTGGAGCTTGTTAAGCTTAGGAAAGAGGTGATACAAAAAACTGCCTGGAAGTGGAATCAATCAGTGGTTCAACAAATTCTTTCCAATCTTTATGTTAGCAAGGATTATTTTAGCTCCAAGTACTGCCACTGTAATGACAAGCTGTTTATTGTTATGTGAAAGAGCCCAAGGCCCTGGCACACTGAGATATGATCTCTCTGCCCAGCCAGGAGTGTCTGTTGCAAGCCCAGATTGCCTCAGGCAGGTGATTCCACACCCTGGAAAGAATGAAAATGGCATTGCTTGGCTAACACAGCCAGGGAGACACCTTGGTTGTCTCCACCAAAATGTGCAAAGGCACTGACTCGAATGTGTTCCCCAAAAGGCTGAGATAGTGGGATGCCATTGCCCCCTTGCAAACGCTGCTCATTTTAATAAGTTCTGATCTGAAAGGTGAGCTCAGCAGTTTAATGTACTTGGTATTTTTAAATCTGAGTATTTAGCTGCACTCTGCTGCAAGAAGAAACATACATATGACAGCTAAGAAACTGAATATGATTTCCCCCAGCTTATTTAGTATTGTAATATGGACCCAAATTTTTCTAGTAGTGCTAAAATGGCTAAAGTTTGATTTATTATTTTTTTTTTTTTTTACTGAATGTATATTTCAAAGCATCAATTTGTCACAATGGACAGATACAGATACTTCGAGGTATGTCCTAAGCCAGCGCAACAATTGCCAGAGGTCACTGGAAACTGTGGAATCCAAAGCAAAACAAGTGAGCACCCAGTGTTGGGTCTCTGCAATATGATACTGAGGTAGGTCCAGAAACTGATCAGAAATTAAGAAAAATATAAATAAATTCTTTCCAGGATACAAACTATATTCCTTTAAGCCTGTCCTTCTGCTTTAAGTCTCCAGTCCCAGGTGGGGTGAGCAATCTGCCTGCCAGCAGCACCAGAGAGGTGTCCAGGCAGGAGGCAAAGTGAAACCACCTGACTCAGGAGTTGTCTCCTCTGTACGTGCATAACTGCACCTCTCCTGTGTGCCAAGACCAGGCTGTCTGCTTGGCTGCAGTAACATGCAGTGATGGGAGGAAAATCATGAGCTAAAATTGTTGTGACAAGGGGTTGGTCTGAGCTGTATAGGCCTTGGTACAACACAAACCCCGCCCCCCCCCCCCCCCCGCCCCGATGTTCCACATGCTGCCTGGGGCACTATTCACAGAGGTTGACTGTGCATGTCTTCCCAGAAGCTGCTGGTCTTGAAGAGCTTGTTAGCAACTTGCTGACTTTTTGCCCCATTCCAGCAGCTCTGTTTCAGCCCAACTAGGCTGAACCCAGCCTGAGCTGAAGGCAACTTCAACTTGTATTTTCAATCTACTGTCAGAAAGAAAAAAAAAAATGCAAAAGAGCAGTGGCAATAGACAGCTTTTTGGGAAAGATATAAAGAAAACCATTTTGCCCCTCATACAGGCCTTGGACATCTCCAAAAGTCTTGGTCTGCAAGATACTGAAGATCCATTTGTCTCTAAGATCAGTTTGATGTCTGTCCAGAAAGACACCTTGAAAGAGGGATGAGGCAAAAATTAGGGTTTAAATGCCCAGCCAGATAAGTTGCTATGTCAAGAATTAAAGATGTGATCAGAAAGGATTTTATTCAACAGACAAAATGCATTTATAGAAGTAATCAGCTTTGAGATTAGATGAACCTGGGCTGGTGGTGACTCAATCCCTTGTGTTCTGCTTTACCTCAAAGTGAAACACTTCTTCAGGTAACCATTCCCCAAGCCCCTGGCAGCTCGGACTTCAGTCCTGAACCTTTTCTGGGCTTCTGCAGAAGAAAAACTGGAACAGATTGTTCAGTGCTAAAGTTTTAACAAAAGTCTCTGGTAAATTCCATTATTTATGAACACATTTCCCTGAAAACTTTCTCTCCAGGGATAGGATGTGAAAAACCCACTTAAACAATAGAGAAAAGGGACTTTCTAAACAAAATAATTAAACTGGCAACATACCAAGAACTCTACATTAATACAGCTGAACCAAAAATACATCTGAAGTGCTTTAAAGGTCATTTTCTGTGTTGTTATGATGTAGGTAATGTATTTTTTCAGGAAAAAAAAATCATATTTTTTCCTTTTAAAGTACTGAGCACTTTTTGTTGTAAAGCACTGTTTTCACATATGATTTTCCAAAATAATAATCTCAAAGTCATATTTACACAATTTGTCTTTTCTGCAAGCAATTCTGTTATTTTTTTTTTATCTTTAAAAGATGGAGAATGTGTTTGGCTTGTTTTGTTATGAGACAATGAAGATAAACTCATGTGTCCATTTGAAAAAAGTGCACAGTTCCAGCAGGCTTCATAAATCCAGACATCTTTACCAGAAGGTATCTCCAGCCAAGCAACAGCAGAAACTAAGTGCTAATGAACTGTTAGGAACTGCTCTATTCACACAACTGTTACCATCATCCTCCCCTCAGCACCTTCAGTAAAGAGAGAATCTGAAAGTACTAATTCAATGCTGGTATTAATTACAGGTCGAGTTTAATTCTGGTTTATATCTTATATTTGGGAAAACTGAATCAAATATAAAATATTAAAGCAATTTTGTACCATCCCAAAGGATCATTTTCCTCAAAGAACTAGCTTGGCAGGTAACTATGTATCTGCTCAAGGATCTAAGTATGACAAGGACCAGTTTTGGTTTCAAAATCACTTTTAAGTTCCTCTTTCTACAAAGCTTTTCATGCACGTGTTTGCTCATGTGAGCCTTACCACAGGCTTTTTTGAAAAATGATCTTCAGCAAGATATACCTCGCTTTTCTTTTTTGTTTTTGATTGCTAAAGTCATTAGGATGACTCACATGTTTTAAAGGCAGATCTCCGCTTAATAATTTTACTAATTTGGGGCCAAATTGCCTAATGCTGTGCAGGATTGAGTCTATGTTACAGAAAGCATAAGTCATGTGAGGCTTTTGCTAGATAAGAGCTGGTATATTTTGTCTGGCCTGAGCCTGCATTTGCTCAGCAGGGTTACATGCAAACAGCGTTTGTTCATGCAGCAAATGAGACAACATGACCTGCTTGTGCTTTTAGAGCTGAAAACACATAAACATTGTTAAATTTGAAGCTTAGAAGTGAAGAGTGTAACAGCAAATGCATGTGATCAATCTGAACACTGCAATGGGGAAATGCTGTTTAACCTGTGGAATAAAAGCCCAGGATGTTCACAAAGTTATTCTGTCATCCGATGAACCTAAAATAAAAGAAATGTGGCAAGCATCAAGTTTGCTTGCTTGGATAACATGTTCAGAAAACAAAAAATGTCGCAGACCACAAACCCACAAAAGTTGTTTTAACAACAGACCTTGCAAATATTTGCCATGTGTCACAAAAGCAGAAAATCCCAATTCAGTGTTCCATAGGAATATAATCTAATAATGTATACAGCTTGGAAGAGAAACAATTAGACACAAGATTTTGCCGGAGGAGAGAAAGAAAAAGGTTGGAATTTATCATTAAAATGTGAAGCATGAAAAACCAAAGTAAACATATTTTTCAGAACACTGTTTTTTTCTCTAGATTAAAAATACAATAAATAGTATTGCAGAAAACACCTGCAGCCAAATCAGAGCAGATATAGATATATATCTGTTTTAAAATGAAACATAGAAAGCCCTTGTAAAGCTGTGTAGAGATTAAGATAATGAGACTCTCTGTATAGGCAACTAATTTGTTCAGAAATGGAAGCTGAAGGAAGGGTAAAGTTACAATAATTTCTACTACCCCGTGTTGGAGAAGGAAATCCTTCCAGCTCCTTTTGGCTAGAAAGGGAATGGTTGAGTTCTGAGCCCGGCTTCATACAAGGAAGGTGCAGGAACTCCGGCCTGCGAGTCCATCCACTGGAGCCTGTGCAATCAGTGCAGACCTCTCCGCTGAAACTGAAATCAGGATTTGGCAGCAAAACAAGAGTTTCTGATGACACTGCAAATTTCCTTGAGCTTCTTTTTTAAGCTGTTTCTGACATTAAAAAAAAAAATAAATCAGTAATTCATTAGAGGATGGCAAAACATGAGTGAGAAAAAGAGCAAGGGCATAAAACTTCATGAGCAGAGACAGTTTTGCTGACAGTACAGGTGGAGATACATAAGGTTAAGTACACTGGTAACAGATAAGAGCCGCACACAGCCTAAGGTGAGAGGCCAAAATCACAGTGGACAAGGAGGAAAGCCCGTGTCCCAGTGGCTTTAGAAACACAAACCCCAGGAGCAGCCGCTGCTGGGAAGGGCAGGACTGGTTTCTGTGTTGCCTGGCTGAGTATCACTGTGCACAGCACCACATCCCCAGGGCCCGTTCCCGGAGCGGTGCAGAGGGACTCCCCTGCAGCACACTACTGGTGAAGCGCAGTACTCACCTCTCAGAGGGCTGCGGGCCCGGGGGAGGACAAGCAGGAGACTGAATCATAGAATGGTTTTAGTTGAAAGGGACCTTAGAGATCGTCTAATTCTAAGGTCTCAGGTTTGCTCCCCATCCCAGGAAGGCCTGGCATCAGGGCCAGAAACGCTGCCTGGAGAAACAAACCTGGAGCCGTTCAGGGATACACAGGCACCCAGGGGTGCAGATGAGGCTGCAGCACGGCGGGAGGAACCGCTGCCGCCCGGGATACCAGCTCCTCGGGCGGTGGTGCTCTAGACCGGGCATGGACAAGCCTGTGACCCTGGCCCGGGCAGCGCTGGCTCTCCCCGCTCTCTCGGGCCATTGGGAGCAGCAGCCCGGCTTGGCTCAGCCCGGCTCCGCCCGTCGGGGCCGCGCTGCTGACTCAGCCGCGGGGGGGCCCGCAGGGCGCCCGGGCGGGGCGGGCGGACGGGCTGCCCGCCGCCCTCCGGGGACATAAAAGGCCGCGGCCGGAGCCCGCCCGCGTCTTTCTGCGCCGCCGGCACCATGACGGCCATTGGGGCGCAGGTACGTCGCCGATCTGCTCCCGCGGGGGAGGCTCCGGGCGCTGGGGCCGCGCATCTCCCCGCCGTGGGGCTGTTGCTCCGGCTTGTCCCTGCACAGCCAGGATCACCCCAACCCTCACTAGAGCCACGGGGCGCGGCCAGCCGGATCCCCCCTCCCCGGACCGGCAGCAGCTCCCCTGTGTCCGTGGATTTCCCCTCCCCACAGGCGGGGCTGCAGCCGCTCTTTCTCCGCACTTGGGTCTCTGAGCACCACCGCCTGCCGTGCAGGGCTGGAGGCGGTTGCGGGGTGCTTGGCTTCTATTTTAATTACATTTCGGGCCCCCTTGGAAGGTTTCGAGGAGGAGCGGGGCCGCGCGTTGCCCACGCGGGTTCTTGGGGGCTGCAGCCCCTCCAGCCCCGCGGAAGTCGAGCCGTGCCGCCCGCGGGTTGAGGAGCCGGGTCCGGACCGCAGCTGTTGCCGGCAAATGGAGGGGGGAGTCCGGCTGGCTGCAGCCCAAAAAGGCTGTGGGAAAAGAAAGGGCAGTGCTGGTAATTGGGTGGTCCCCCCGCCCCGTTTCTGCTGCCTCCCCCGTCCCAGACGTCGAGCTCCATTCTCCCAGGCAGGGGCCGGCGGTTTCCTGCAGCCCTGCCAGCGCAGGAGGCTGTGCTGCGGGAGCCCTGGCGCAGGGACCTTGCTCAGCCCGGAGCCTTTGTGATCTCGAACCCGGCCCTTGACGTGGGAGCATTGTTCTTGCAGCCAGGGAACCTGGAGTGCTTCTCCCACCCTTCCTTTCTCCTGGCTACAGCCTGTAACTACATTGCTTTCTTATTTGAGAAATAGTTTGATGTGCACAAGCAAATCACATTAAACGCTGAAGTCCCACAGCTTTGTCCCTCTGGTTTCACTTTACCCTAAAGTAGTACTGTTAACTCATATTTTTTTCCTCACCCTCCCTTTTATCCTTTAAGGCGCAGAGGCTGCTGGTGCACCGGAGACCACAGAAATCCTTCTTTGAGACGCTCATCAGGAGCTTAATCATCTTGTGCGTGGCAATAGCGGTGGTCTTGTCATCCATCTCTGTCTGCGATGGCCGCTGGCTCTTTGCAAGGGGGCAGCTCTTTGGACTGTGGCACTTCTGCACCGTTAGCAATGGCACTGTCCTGAAGTGTGTCACTGACCTCAGCCTGGCCAAGGTGGAGGGGTTGAGTGTGGGGATGATTCCCATAAGAAGCATGGTTGCCTTTGCTGTTGTGGTTGCCATCTTTGGCCTGGAGCTCCTGATGGTGTCCCAAGTCTGCGAGGATGCTAATGCAAGGCGGAAGTGGTCAATGGGCTCAGTTCTCATCCTCTGCTCCTTTTTGCTGTCGGCCACTGGAGTTCTGAGCTTCTCCATCCTTGTGAAGGATCACCTCACCTTCACGGGTTTCGCGCTGACATACTGGTGTGAGTTCGTCGCTGCCTTTCTCTTCTTCCTTAATGGGATCAGTGGACTTCACATCAACAGCCTCACCCACCCCAGGAACAGGGTAGGCAAAATTTAGGTGCAAAGCGTGTACAGAAAGGCCTTTGTGTAATCAGCTTTGCCAATTAGACTGGAAAAAAAGGGAGTCTAATGAAGTTTGAAAAGTACACCGTGTCTTAAATTGTGTGCAAGGAGGGGAAGCATGAGTCAGTCAGTCCTGGTGCCTGTAGAAGACATACCCACCCACTGGTCAGCGTGGAGGGTGGCCCAACGTGAGCAAAGCACAGACTGAGACTGGCTGCTGCTGAAGTGTGGGGTTTTTTGAAGGAGTGGCTTCAAGAAGATGGTGTCCCATTAAATGTGCAAAGGGGTGGCAGACTACAACCTACTCATGTGGGCTCAGTTCTGAGGCTTATACAAAGCTTGTATTACTGGAGGTTTGGTGTTGCTGGGCTTTTTCCCCTACTCTGGAGCCTGTGAAGAATATAACACAACTTTAATGTGTCTCATGGCTTTGCTCTGTCTCAGGGACAGATGATTTGTCCCTGGCTGTGCTCGCTGGCATGGAGTATAGAAAATCTTCACTGGATCTTTCCTCCATTTCCCTTTCAAAAGAGAAGGCACACAGATCTTGATCTGGTCACCAGTGTTGTTTTCTGTTGGCGTGTTCCCTGTATCTGTCCTTTCCTGTGAGAGAGGTGCAGGGAGATGTAGCTGCCTGTATATCACATGCCAATAAGTCACCCAAACTGACTCCCTCACAGCCCCTGCAAAGTTCACTGTCTTGGGGCATTGCTCTTCCTGGTTTCCTTTTTACCCCTTTTGTGCAAGCAGGACAAGGTCTGCAGGGGCTTTAAGTTGGGCATCGTGGCTGGGCAGACCATGCTGAGACCACTGCACCTTCTGGGGTGTGTTTTGGTTCTCAGAGTGTCCTGCTGGGGCAATGGGAAGTCAACTCATCTTGTAGTTGAGAGTCTCCTGTAGCATTTCCTCTGGGAGGATAAAGCTCTAGATCTTCCTGACCAGACCAAGTCCTTTTCTTCCCTGATTAACAGTGGGCCTGGGATGAGAAGCCCAAGATTGCCCAAGGAGGGTCTTATGGGAGCAGCTGTAATCTGTCACAGCTGATGGAAATCCAAAGAGACTGAGACAAAATTATATTAAGGCTGGTCTTCCTCCTGCCAATGCTTGAGTCAAGATCTCTACAATTGCTACAGCTTTGAAGGTCCCCATGGTGTCTGATGTAAAATAAGAAAAGACCTCAGAGGTTGGGTTGCCCCACATGTATCCTCCCTGCCCTACATACAGCACTCCATTGACCACAGATTAAAGTGTCTTCGGAGTATTTCAGGGTCTCTGGTTAAATGTTTGGTTTGTATCCTCTGGTAAGACTGCTTGTATTTTTCTGTGAGGACAAATGTTTCTATGTGTTTCATCTCTGTAACTTGTCTGATAGCTGTTGAACAAGGTTTTCATTTCCTGTGCAGCAAGTTTGACAGAGTTTTTTACCTGAAACAAAAGCATCATAGCACAAGGGCTGGGAAGGTTGTGCAGGTGAGCTGTGAGTAAACAGCTTTGTCTTTGAAAGTGAAGAATCCTAAGTCCTGCCTGAGCATACATCCACACCTGTTGAATGTGCTCCTGTGGATTCACCTTCATGAAGACAGTTTCCATTCCTTCTCAGATTTCTGTAACTTTTCAAGACAATGCTCCTAAGGCTGTCTCACAATGCAGTTTCAGACCAGGCTTGCTCTGGACAGTGCCAGTTGTGCTTTTGCATGTGCATTGGCCATCTTTCTGGGGAGATAATGCACAAAGCTGTGCAAGCCAGCCAGCTCCTGAAGTTCTTCCATGTTTGAGGCTCTGTCATGGTTTCTTGACCCTCTCAAGGACAAGGACTTGTGCCTTTAACCTGTTTCTGGAAAACCACACTGTGATTCTGTTTCTGTGAAGGTGCTTTTGATTTGCCAAATTGCACTGTTGAGGACATGCTAGTGGGCTGAACTTGCAAATGCTTGTGTGAACAGTGCTGTTGGCTTTAGCAGAGCCACTTAATCCAGAGAGATTCTGCAAGGTCCAGTCCCAAACTGTTTCACTTTGGTGTTACCAAGTGGTAAAGTGCCTTAACTAACCAATAAATCAGTTGTGGTGCTTAGGGATACCCATGCCAGGCAGGACAGTTCCCCTCTGTGAGGTCAAGAGTGTCCATGGCTTGTCTAGAAACATGGATGTAATTTTGGAGTGCCTTCTTGGTGACATTCAGAACTGGAAATAATTTCTCTGTGTGTGTTCCCCTTTTTGCTAGTGGGCAACAGTGCCAGACTGAGCCCCAGCCTGGCGTTCCCACTCGGGTTAGAGGGAGGCAGCAGATAATTGGCCATTGAGTTCACCCAAGACTTGGTGGAAATATGAATGATTTTAGGATGTCCTCTGCTAGCTGAAGAGGCCTTTTGTTGGGGGTAGGGAATCCTCTATGGAAAATAAAGTAATTCCTTTTTCCAACTGGCTTTGTGTAGTACTACTTGACTTAATGATGCTAGGAGAAGATGCATTTTGATGGCTAAATACTACAAAACAAGGTTGATTGTCTTGGAGACATCCTTATATAGAGCAACTTGTGCAGCAATGGGTAACTGCTCATTTTCTGAAGCCTGTGGAAGCAACAAGCAATATTCCTGAAGTTTGTTAAATAAATTTCTTTGAAATAAGATAACTGTAATTCTCTCTTTCTACATTTAGATATCAGGGTGCAGATTTAAGGGGATGAGCAGGGTTTATGTAATCTCTGAGGCACCAATTCTGTGTGTTTATCCAGCTAGATGAATGAAGAAACAACTGCTTGGCGCTTCGCCGAGCTCCAACCAAGGAAGCCAAGACCCTGCAGCTGCTGCACATTCCCCTCTCCTTTCCCCTCCAGGGTCTCCACACCAATCCAAGCAGCCAGCACTGCTTTCTTGTCTTGCAAAAACAAGAGGGGCTCTTAATGATTTCCTGCTGTTGCATGTGCTCTGTTTACCAGCTAGAGAGCTCCTTCCTGTGTCCTTCACCTCTCTGTCCCCACACCACACCCTGGGTCTAAAGCATCGTTGCTCTTTTCCCCAGCTTTGCAGAAGTGGTATCAGAGCACAAAAGTGTTTATACACTTTTCCCCCAAGTACTGACAGGTTTAGTTAAATTTAGTTAAACAGATCTCCAGCTTCACCGCTGAATTAGTTTATGTAACTTCAAGGAAGTTGATTAGCACCTGGTGTTCTTTCTGATGGGAGAGGCCATTGGTCAGTCTCAAATGGTTTAATATCCTTTGAAAGCAGGATAATGAACATCACCTCTTGTTAATGAGCTGTTTAGACTTGCTCAGTTACTAATTTTAATTGGAAGCTTGTGCACAAACTATTGCTTGTGGATGAGAATAAGGAAATAATGGTACAGGGCATGCTAACTAGAAAGATATCCTGGACTGTTACTGGTGCTTTGATATTAACTCTACAGTACCTCCATCAACTGTGTTTGGAGGGACACCTGGTTTGGGGGTTGAGCTTTGCTTGCTTTTGTGAGTCAGGGGAAGGCGGTTACAGAAAGATAATTCCTTATCTGCTTTCTCTTTCCCTCTGCTGGGGCCTGTGGTGAGCCGGTAATGGCCTTTCTTCTAAACCTTCCCATCAGCTTGCACCTGTAAGAAGGGCCTTGCTTCTGGGTGGAAGAAAGGTCTGCCCTGAGGGGTGTTCTGGAAGGGGTGTTGGCTGGATTCCTGGGGCCTCTCACCTTCACATGGATCCAACCCCTCCAAATTGGCACCACCCTCTTCTGAAAAGGTTCATTTCAGGTCCCCCAATGCATTGCACAGTGTAATTATTCACTGCACAGCGTAATTGTTCACTGCACAATAATAGTGCGTCTGGATTCTGACAGTTTTGCTGGGAACTTCCTTGTTTGCTGTATTGGGAGAGAAAATCCATTAATTACTTCCTTTTAAATTCAGCCTTAGATCTTTGACCACTGATGTTCAAGCTGCTGGAACTTTTGCCTGCACGGCTGGCTCCTCAGGGGACTGGGGGTGAATGGCCAGAGGCTGACACCAGTGTCCCAGAATAAGGGTAACTACTTGTCTGAAAGATGGTATTCAAGTCCCCCTTCCTGATGATAAACTGCTTTGAGTACCCGTAACAAGTACAGAAAGAGGGAAGTCGGTAAAGCCCAAATACAGAGTTTGTGTTCAGCCTGTGTCAGTTGTTTCAGGCTGCTGGGTTTGTGCCTGGCACCCCGTGATCTCCCACTCTCTGTTTTGCTCACTGAGATTTACTTCCCTGTTCATCTGCTTATAAACATGTCAACATTCCTTGAGCTAAGTAGCTCTTTTCTTCAATATTCTTCCATTTAGCTAATTGAGAGATCCCCAGCAGGGAAGGGTGCTTTTGCGTCACCTGTGCAGAAGATGGGCAAGGTAAGAATCCATACCACTTTGGTGGTGATTGGCAGCACTGTATTGCCTGGGACCACCTGCCTGAGTGGACTAGGTCTTCCCAAAGAGCTGAGGACTCCGAATGCCAGCTGACAGCTGAGGGTTTTTATGGATCCTCAGCTTTTCATACAAACCAGGTCAGTGCTTGATGCCAGAATCAAATGTAAAACAGAACCTGGCAATACTTATTATTTTGGGGAGATTGTTTGTTCGTTTGTGGTTTGGTTTATTTTTTGTTTGTTTGGGGTGGGGTTTTTTGTTGTTTTTGTAGTTGTTGTTATTTCAGGAAGGTCAAATATAACAAAAACAGCCATGTAAAACAACTTACGCTAGAACTTTTTTTTAAAATACAAAAAATAAGAGCATTTTGTTTCAGGGCATGTGGTTCACCCCTGTTCCACCAGGGCTATGGTACAAATAGGTATCACATTCAGCCTGGGCTCCACCTGACCTTGTGCCACCAGTGCTGGTCCTGACTGCTCACCGCAGGGCTGAGCTCTTATGCCAGTTTGTGGGAGAGCAAATAATTGCATCAGATCTAATTAATTACATGTTATTGTACCTTTGAATCTATATTTCTTCATTTATGCTGAAAGAAGGCACTTGCCCTTAAACAGCTGCTTTGGCTTGACTGGTACATGTTTAATTCTCAGGGAACACACAGGTTGTTTTATTCTTCTTGGTCTTATTTGTAGGCCAGAGAGAAAATTAGGTTAATGGTTGTCTCTTTTTGGAAGTATCTGAGTTGTTAAACGCATTGGGACAGAGTGAACCCCTGAGGAGGCTGGGGGCTCTGCTTGGCTGGGGTTAGTCAGCAAAAAGTGAGACCTTTCACTTCTCTCTCGGTCATGGGACTGATGCTGCTTCTGCTCTTCCTTCCTCGTGCTTTGGCTGAGTCTTAAAGAATGATGTTGACTCAAAGCCTTGCAATTTCAATAAAAAGTTGAAAATTAATTCCTGGAAATCCTTGTCACTTCACTGCTTTGTGTTTGATTTCTTTTTTTCCCCCTGGTTTTAAAGAGGTTCAGCTCTCCCACTACTGGGTGACCGGTATCAAAAGGCAAAGCCAACCAGGCAGGGGAGCTGGAGTGAAGGCAAAACCCTCTCATCTGCTGTGGTGCCCATCCTGGCCCAGGCAGCGCCTGTTTGCCAGGGAGGATACAGGCTGTGCCGCCTGTCTGCACCAGCAGAGGAAAAAAATACATTTTTCCAGAATCTCAGGGTTTGAAATGGTACTAATAGCACTCAAAAAACCTGCTTCTGCACAGGTACTTTAACTTTGAAAGCATCCTTTGAATTTCTCTGTGTGTTTACCTTCTGGTAAAATGGCAGAAGTCTACTGTGATGATTTGTTGTGAACAAAACCTCCTTAGAGCAGTTTTGGGAGAGTTGGGGAGTGCTGCTCTACTCGGTCAGCATTTGACATACCACACATGTTTTGCCAACGTCTTGTAGGTGATCAGGAAAAGAGAGAAGTATGATAAATACCACTTGCTTTCTTTCAGTTATCTGTCAGTTATCTTTGCCCTTGAAAAAGAAATGCAAGAACTACCCCAAGTGGGGAAATGCGGATACAAAATCAAGGAGGAGTCCTGGTTGCATTTGTTGGATGAATTCCTTTATCCCTTTCCTACTCAAACTAGGGAAATTTTCTTAACAATTTTATGTTTAAGAACAGAAAGCTGTTAACAGAAGCTCAGATACCTTGTGACAGTGTATTACAGTGCGCAGCTTTGCGGATTTCAGCACGCTAAGTCCTTGTAGACTCTGAAGAGATTTTTGGCAGACACTATGGTGGGTTTTTTACACAAGATACCTTGTACTGTCCAGTTTAATTGAGATTTAAATCTCTCAAGGGATTTCATTGCTTCCATTCAAAGACTAGCTGGACAAGTCTCAGGTTCAGACCCAATAGGGAAGACCCATCTTAATGAAGTTTTCTTGGCCACCCTTGGAATATGCTGTAGTAGCTCTTTTACAATTTCAAAAAGATACAAAGATCCAAATTGGGCCACTACTATTTCTGAGATCTCCACTGTTAGAAGACACAAAGGAAGAAAACTGTCTGAACCTGCCACTGGAGCATATGTGAGCAATGGATATAGAGTTAGAGAAGACACAGGAGCTCAGCTGTGCTTTATGTTCTTAGTGTCCACCATCCATCACCACAACAGAAAGACTTTGAGTCTTGGTAAATTTTAAGGATGGATTAATCTTTCATTTCAAACCCATGGGCTATGTTAAAGTATGGCATGTAACCTTCATTGTATGAAATTTGATGTCCTCCCATCATCAACAGCAGAAGAAACAGAGAACATCTAATACTCACTAGCTGGGCTTAGCCTGGAACATGTTGGAGAGCCACACGGAAAATGAAAGGTCACATTTAAAGCAGAAATAGCAGCTGAAAAATACTGGCGTGGAAAGAAACACAAATGACTGTGGCCAGAAACCCAAGGAAGAGAACATTTTGGCCCATTTTGCCTTGCAAAACAACTCAGGTGCTACACAGGATATAAATGAACAGATGTGCTTCAAGAAACATTGACCTACAGCCAAGTCCGGCTTTTGGATACACAAGACTCCCAGCACGGTCCATGGGACTTAACCATGTGTATCTGGGCATGGAGGTATCCTCTAGGCATACGGCGTTAAAGCGCGCTTGATCTTTGGAGGGTTCCTCTCCTGCGGTCTGCTGGGCTGGACCTCACCATCTGCATCTCTTGAGTGAAGCCGCTTCCCCCATTAATCGCTGAGGTTCTAAGATGCTGACGCAGTTGTTTGCTTAAATGCCACTGCTTCCATTTTCTCTGAACTTCCAGCTGAACCTAGGTAGAAAGGTCACAAAATACTTAGTTCAGCTAGTTTATCTTGGAGCCCAGCATTGGGGAGAGCAGTATAACGGGAAAAGGAGAGTGGGTTACCTTTGCCAAGGTTTGGATTTATTTATTTAACCCCCAGTTTAAGGGGTTAGGCTAGGGCCTTATTCTTGTCACTTCTTGTGATACTGTTGTTGCAGCCACACAATTTTTTTGTTAACCTGTTTTTCTGTTTAATTGCAGGTGAAACTGTTCACAGAGAGCTGGTCTAAGCGTTTGCTTTAGATTTTTCCAAGATCTTTATTTCAGTTGTAAAACTGGGACATTTTGGCAGTCTAAGGTAAAAAAATGCAGATTTTCTTTTCAAAACAGCTTTTTCTGAACTCTGTTAAAAGATCAGTCAAAGTACTTCAAACACCTCCTCCACTTCAAAGTGACTTTTTCTTCCAACTCTAAGGACTAAAGTATTTTTGCTTCCTTCCAATAACTTCAGGATCTCCCATGTTTGGACAACGTTTTACCCCCAGCTCTAGCAGAAGGAGCATTTCAGATTGCAAGTTCTAGCCCAGAAGCCTGAGAGTCATAATACAACTAAAAGGAAGTGGTCCCACTTCCAAAAGCTTTACCTTATGAGAGTTCCTAATAAAGCTGGACTGGATACAGCTTTTGATAAATTCCTCCCAAGGATTAAGCAAAGAAAACAGCCGTGGGATGACAGATAATAGTACCATACATCAGAACCAGGTGATTGTGAGTGTGTGTGCGGGATGGTACTCTCACCCTCCGTTCCCAGACAGTAATGATGTTATCTGATTTACGAAAGGGCCGCAATAGTGAAGTTTGCATCCAGCATACAATTACATGGGTTTGCCAGGTCTAGGATGTATTTCACAAGTGACGTTAGGTAGCTGGGAAGAAAACCCTGAGATAAAACATGTAACTCATTGGAGAACTTATCCTCCTTGTTAATGAGGCATGCTTGAGCAATAAAAAAGAATGTTATATATATGAAACTCACCTCACCATTAAGAAAACAATAAAGCACAGCCACGACGAAGCCCTAAAAGATAAAAGAACCATGGTCACAGATTTAGAATTCCATTTGCAGATTTTGAATGGGGATGAACACCTCAAGGGAAATCAGAGCACTTGGTTTTGCCATTGGGACTCTGTTCCATTGCAGAGTTAAATGTTATACCTCTTTTTCTTACTGTAAAGAAATAATAGCTTGTCAAATATTACCTGGAATGATCCAAGAGCCAATTCAAAAAAAAGCTGAATTTCCATTGTGCCGCTGCTTGTGTCTTCGGGGAAAAAAGCAAAGATGATGTAGTGGACCCCAAAGAGAGGGATGAGGAGGAGTGTTGACTTCGCAAGTCTCCTGAGAATGAAATCAGCAGGAAAAGACAGTGTAGAAGGAGCAAGGGGATCTCGGGTGGGCTCACGAGGCATAAAGTTGCAATGTAAGGGGCATACTTGTATTGGTTGAAGTCACTGCTCCGTCCTTCAGGAGAGCTGAGCTTCTTCATCAAGATTCTTAAAATGTTGACAAAAAGAATGAAATTAATCTGAAGGGGAAAAAAAAAAAAAAAGAAAAAAAGATGTGAAAACAGCCAAACACGAAAAACAAATGCCCAGTAACCACTTATGTAACTGCCACGTACCAGCAGAGCCAGTTTGGGGTGTTTGAGCTGAGCAGGAAGAACAGAGGGGCTGGGGCTGGCCTGCCTGTGTCCCTGTCCCCATCCCGGTCCCTGTCTCTCCAGCCTGTCCCACCACCCTGGGCTCTGGTGCTGGCTGTTTTCCCTGCTGGTTTGCTGCAGCTTTAGTTATGGGGATGATCGTGGCTTGTTGTCCGGGCAAATTACCAAATTGCAGCAAGACCAGGCACATCAGTAGGATCCCTTCAGGCAGTGTCCTTCTCACAAACTCTGCCCAGTCTGGCCCCACTTTGCGTGCCAGCGAAGGGGCAACACCAGAGCTATGGCTTGTTAACTGGGACTGCAAATGTCATTTGATCCCTGCCAAAGACACATTGTGGTTTGGGAAGATGGAGGCAAAGTAGTTTAAAGTGGTGATAGGAGAAACTCTGAAGTTCTTACTTTTGCATTTTCCCCCTCTCCAAGTGTGAATATCAGATAAAAATGCTGATCTGCTGCTCAGCTAGGACAAAGGTGAAACAATAGCTGCTTCTGCTCATTTGACCCTCAGGCAAAGAGCAGCAGTCAGGGGAAGCAGAGCCAGCCCCAGCACCTCACAGCCATAGCATCAGAGACCAACCTGGGCTTTATCTGCCTTTTGTTTCAGGGCTCCAACGTTGCCCTGCACCCCTCCTGCCCCCTGACCTGTACCCAAACCCCTTTTGTGACACCCTGCACCATGGCAGGCCCTCAACCCCTCCCTGTGCCTGGAAACACCATCACAGCAATGCATCCTCTTCGTGGTGGCTTGGACGTGTCTGTGGGTGCCACAGCAGGGTCCTGAGTGGTGGGTGGTTTCCGTAAGAGAAACAGGTCTGCTAGATGGGACAGACCTGGGATGTCCCTCCATTCCCAAAATTATTGGATGCAGAGGGAGCAACTGTGGCTGTGCGGTCTGGGCTGCTGAGGGTGTCTGGAGAGGGCTGGAAGTTTGAGGAGCTGGTGGAAGGTGAGGAAAGGAGCAGAGCTGGGAATAGCGAGGGGTGTGGAACATACAGGAAAGACTGAAATATTTTGGGGGTGATGTGGCAAAAAGGAGGTCCAGGTCTGCAGATTCTGGGGTTTTTAACCCAGCAGGCCAGGCATAAGCAGTATAGGCTGAGCAGGACGTTTGCTGATGAAAAACTACTGGGGAAGGGGGATGGTGGGATTCCTGCTGGGAGGGACAGTCCTTGGGCAGCAGGGCAATGTATGTCAGCCCAGGAGCACAAAGGAGTGTATGGGTGTTGATTCTCTGCCCTTTGAACTGCTGAGGACTGTGTGCTGTGAGGAATAGAGATTAGATCTGAATTCTGAAGGACAGGTTGTTTGTTTGTCTGTGACTATGGTCTTGAGAAAAGCCTCTTAGGTAAAGAGGCAGAGTCATACAGGCGGCTCCTGCCTTAAGCGGCTAAGCTAGATGTGATCAGGGTTTTGAGGAAACCCAGGATTTAGATAAATTAAGATTGTGCTTTTTGCCTTGCAGAATGCCTGGGCCTTGTTGTCATTTAAATATTGCTGAGTGGCTCCTGGAGCATAAGAGTTATTTCATCGAGAAAAATAAACGCTATGGCCCTGTTAAATTAATCCTGAATCTCTTGTGTGGTCTTCTGCTTGTCTCGTGGGGGTGAAGGATTGCTCAGTGCTAAATGGGAGCAGAACTTTAACTGACCACCTCTGCTGCTTGAGTGTCCAAGAGAGCAGTTGCAGTTTGTGTTTGGCTCCTACTGGCAACACAAAACTCTTAACCAATTCTTGAGTTCTCACTTGGAGTGTCAGCAGGTTACTTGAGACTAACTAGCAGCTTGAGTGTTTCTGTACTAGGGCTTCAGACTGGTCATTGCAGTGTGCTCTGCCCCAGAGCATCACAGTTGGCCAGAACATTTATCTCCAAGAAGCAGCTCCATCCCCGTGGTACCTAAGGCTCTGAAGGTGAGCACCAGCAAATGCTCAAACCATAGGTGCTGAGTACTATTTGTACCAAACCATTCATGACATCGCTACTGGACTGGGCAGGTTCACACTGAGTTTCAGTGCCTGTGCAGTGAGCAATGCCATAATAGTATATATAATTCCAGCCCACTAATATATGATGTGTGTAGCCTGTGAGCTGCTTTCATTGCTGAAAACAAAAGCTAATGGTCATGTAAGGCAAGTTGGTTTTGGCTTTGCTGAGAGGGGCATTGACCAGGAGACACAAAGACGATTGTACTGAAATGTACGGCCACTGCGTTTCTCCTCCAGAGACTTCCTTGAAACAGTCCAAAACAAGCTTCCACAAGCCAGCCAAGTTCATATGAAATCAACAGGATGTGGAAACCTGATCTTCTTCAGGCTCTTGCTTCTGGGGAGGACCTTATATCTTTCCTTGTGAACTTTTCTTCAGGGCATTTAGTTACTGACTAAATCCTGCTGAGCAGAAGTTGCTTAAGCAGTAATTCATGTGTTACACCAGTTCAGGCACATGTCTAAGATCAGTTCATTAACACAGTTCTAAAGCACATTGACTAGATGATCTCTGACTTCACAAGATTTGAAAATACAGTCTGAATTTGCATGTCCCAGAAAAAAACTTACAAAAATAGACAAAACTACAGGGCCCCTAATGATCCACCAGGTATTGGCATTAGTGTTAATGTCCCAACACCTGTAAAAATAGAAGAGAAGCTGCAGTCAGTTATCAAAACACTGGTGTCTTTTCAAAGGGGTTTAGTCTGTTTTACACTTCAGATACGCCCATGTTCCCTTCTACAAAATTAATTTCCTGTTCTCACTTAGCTGTACAACATTTCTGACAGAAAACAGTTTACCTGCACAGGACGAAAATATGTCCTGCCTTAAAGTACAACCACTGCTCAAAATTTTGGAAGGGAGAAGAGAAAGGAGGAAAGTTCTACCCATCAGAAAGTCAGATACAGATGCTGAAAACATTGCAGGCTGAATCGATACCTGAAGGTTACTTCCTATCCTTGAAAATTACAGAATCACAGAATGGTTGCGGTCAGAAGGGACCTTTGGAGATCATCCAGTCCTAACCACCTGCTAAAGCAGGTTTGCTAGAGCAAATCATACAGGAACGTGTCCAGGTGGGTTTTGAATGTCTCCAGAGAAGGAGACTCCACAGCCTCTCTGGGCAGCCTGTTACAGGGCTCTGGCACCCCCAAAGTAAAGAAGTTTCTCCTCATATTCAGATGGAACCTCCTGTGCTTCAGTCTGTGCCCATTGCCCCTCATCCTATTGCTGGGCACCACTGAAAGGAGCCTGGTCCATCCTCTTGACACCCACCCTTGAGATATTTATAAACATTGATGAGATCCCCTCTCAGCTTCTCTTCTTCAGGCTGAACAGACCCAGCTCTCTCAGTCTCTCCTCATGAGAAAGATGTTCCAGACCCCTAATCTTGTAGCTCCCTGGTGGACTCCCTCCAGTAATTCCTTGTCCTTCTTAAACTGGGGAGCCCAAAACTGGACACAGTGCTCCAGATAATGCTCAAATGAAATTCGAGGTTCTTTCTCAGGTTGTTTAGCTGGACCTCTACTCCCAACCACACAACAGTGGTGTGGTGGTAGGTTTGCTTGGCTGCAAGTAGGTACAAATGTGCAGGACCCCATGGAGCAGCCGGTGCAGGGGCTTTGTGCTCCCCCTGGTGTGCCACCTTCTCTCCTTCACACAACTTACCCAATATTTTCATGGAGTTGCCTAGCAGTCGCCCATGCGGCCACAAACACAGCTGGGGCACCTGTGATTGGAAAAGGTAATTACTGCTCCACAAATCCACCCCAAAGGAAAAACAAACCCACAGTTATTCTTACTGAAAGGAGAACCAGTACCCCATCCCAGGGCGGTGAACCACCAGAAGAATTTCCTTTCCGAGAAGAAAGAAATAACCAGGAGAGTGTGGAGATACAGTCCCTCCACAAGGAGCCAGCTGTAGTTAGACATGATGCAATACTGGAAGAAGACCATGGTGAGCTTACACCCTGCCTGAGGAAAGAGAGGATAATTAGCTTCTGCCTGGGTTCATATCTACCTTCTAACAGAGAAGCAGTTGTAAATAAATCTTGGCAAACGGAGATTTTATAGCAATTAGGGGACTAAATGCATGACCTTGAGACAGGCGTTCACATGACAAGAAAGCAGGACTGACACTCATAAATGCATTTATCAACTGCCTCAGTAGCAAGAACCAAATGGATGGATGCATGGGTTTGGGTTACTGTCTGAGAGGAGTTTCACTGTTACTACTTTATTAGTATCAGCAGCACTGATATCACCTTAAAGAAGCACATGAATGTATTTGTTATCCTTTTTTTCCCAAGAAAAAGGGTTGATAAAGACAAGATTTGCTCAAAATGTTCTTATTCAGCAACAAAAATCCAGCAAAACTGAGGAGGACAAACAAAAAAACAAAGCACCTTTTTTTTTTTTTCCCCACTCCCTAACTCTTATATTTTGGTTTACAGCATTGATCATTGTCTCCAGTGTTTCCCCCTGCCCCCGGTTTTAAAAATATTTTGCTGCCAATAAAAAGGAAAAAATTAATTCAAAATTTGGGAGGTTCCCCTTCCAGGCTTTCTGGGTGCAAACCCGTATCTTACTATCAGGCCTCATACTGTAGTATAACTCAGCAATATTTAATGTGTTCTCATACTTTTCCTGCCAGCCCCATCTACCAAGATCTAAAATCCACATACAAATTTCCACCCTGGTACTGTATCCTGTATTCACAGCCTGAGACACCCATGTTTAGGCATTTCTGGGTCAACGTACTGAGCTCCTGGTGTCTTCTGTGGTCACCTAGTCAATGCAATCAAGATAATCAATGCAGGTGCCTACTTCAAACTGACCTGTACTCATAAGGGCATCTATAGCCACGAGGAATTGCACTTGGGTTTCTGTGTGTCTGCTCCAGCCTGGGCTGCTTTTGTGTCTTCATGCCACCACCACCCATGCAGAATCCCCCCAAAGAGAGGAATCTCAGCCGGGAACAACCAACACGCAGGATGGAGCGATGGAGAAGGGACCAAGCATACCTTTCCTCTCCTATAACCTCTCATGCTGAATGGAAAGTTGAGACAGAGATTTCCATCCCTGCACACTAACTACTGCTGGGATCCTGCTGGGAAACTGAGGCACGGAGCAAGCTGGAAGGCAGAGGGTTACCGTGTATGCCCCGCAGTAATTTGTGTCTTCAGAGGAAAACAAAACAGCGTCCTTGATGAAGTTGGATGAGGCTCGCAAAATGAACGATGTGAAGAGGTGCATATGGATGTAGTTTCTTGTGCAGCGAAGTCTTCTGTTACAAAAAGACAGGGATCCTATGAAGTCACATTCCCAAACCAATGCAGGTAGCCTGTGGCTGTCAACAGCAGGTTTCAATCCTTGTTAATTCTAAGCTCACAAATTAAGAACATTGTTTTTCTGTCTATGAAAGGAAAAAGAACACATTTCCCAAGAGAGATATCCTAGACAGGACCTTAAAATGCTAAAGTCACATCTGCTCCAGTCAGGTAGTTTGACAGCAGAACTGCAATTTCACACCAGGATGCTTGGTCTAGCATCCCTCCCTCCTTTCTGGAGTAACATGAACCCAAGCTGTTCACCCACACCTGGGTGCATTTATTTGGTTTGCCACAGAGTACACTGATGCCTGCCAATGTTTTAAGCATTAAATTTCCGCATAATCTGGGTCTGGAGGCTGTGCAGCCTGAAGATGAGATTGTAAAGTAGTTGGGGTTCCTTCTACCCAGAGGCGCCGCCTTGACACTTATTGTAGGGGAAATTCATTTCACTGAATAAGCAGCAAAGTACAAATTCCAGGTTATAAGGATGTGTGAAAATAAGCTGTCAGATTGCTGCTATCAACCTGAAACACCTTCCCAGAAGCCAGTACAGCAGCACGTAAAGTTTTAGCCACAGTCTCAAGTGGGGAAAAGAACAGCAGTGGGAAAGACAGTCTGCCCAAGGGACACTGAAGTCATGGGAAGACCTCAGCGGGGAGGTGGTGCAAACACCTGTCTGCAAAATATGTCCAGCTGCATTTTGGAAAGGACAGAAGAGCACAATATGAGGAGCAGGCCTGACATTTTCTGGGAGTGAAGACTCGGAGATTATTTTTATCACTGATTTCTGTGAAGGGTTTCAGAATTTCTTCAATTTTTAACTTGCCCTGAAAGCCAACAGATGGATCTGTGCTAGCTGAGATGACCAGAAGCCCTAGCCAAATACAAACCAGAGATGCTTCTCCTCACCTGAAAGAGACCAGGACTGCTAAGGCTATCATCAGCGTCACAAGAGAGGTGCAGTATCCGATGGTGTACATGGTCTTCAGAGTCATGAAATAGGAACGCTGTACGGGAACATAGATTGACGTCTTTACCTTTGACTGTCTGGTAGCAATCAGCCCATACCAAGAGAAAGGGGTCCCCTCTTATTTAACAAACACATTTTCTTGTACAATCAGCTACTGAAGTTTTACCCTGAGGAACCCATTCTGATCATCTGTAGGAATCATTTAAACTGAAAACCACCTGTAACAATAACCCCACCTGAGCTAAATCACAACATCATTCGGTTTCTCCTTAACATGTTCCCCCAGGGCCCCAAAGCAGCAGATCTGTGGTCACAGGCACTTGGACTTACTCTTGCCTCATTTGTTGTGTCATTGACATTGTAGCCACAAGCAATATCAGGTCTTGGATACGGGTCTGACCAACCCTCACTTGTACAGTTTCGGTAGACAAAACCTGTGTGGTAACAACACAAAAAAAGACAAAAACAGGTGTGGTCATTTCCAAGTGTATCTTTTTTGTCTTCTGGAATCGGTCACCAATGTGCAGGGGTTGCTCCAAGAGCAAAGAGAATATTTTCCCCCAGGCAGCGCACTCTGCATTGGTGGAGGTGAAATGCAGCTGAGCTAATGATGTTGATACTTGCCCAGTGTGCTTGTGTGGGTCATAATATTGTTTGCCGAATCAAGGGATGACTGTGATGGATGTGTTTTTATTAATTGCAACATAAATAATGCTGTTCGGTACATCTGGTGTTTCTTGGCCAGTGTTCCAGGATCAGCAGCAAACACATGACTTTTTCAATCACAGATTCATACTCCATGCAAACCTGATACTTTCCCGAATGCTCCCACCTCCTTACTGTGGTTTGTCATGGTCTGAAGAGAACATAAAACTTTAGATACAGATTTTTTGTGAGATTTAAATGAAAATTAAAAGGTTTGTCCCCACAGCTAGGTCTGGGCATTATCTTACGTTATTGATTTCCTTGTTTATTTGCAAATGAAAGGCTAGGATTGGATTCCCATCACTTAACTTGGACTTCTGAAAGCTAAATGCTTGAGTCCAGCTGTGTCCCTCATGGCTGTCTCTCTAGTCAGTGGCAAAAAAGAGGCATTTGCAGAATTCATCTCATTTTCAGAAAGACATCTGCAGAGTGCACCTTGTCTGACCCACTTCTGCTGGGACCTCTGACTTTTAGAATCCTAAAGCTGGGAGAGATTAATCCCCAGCCAGTTGCACATGGTTGAATAGGACAGGTTTGAACACATCCATATTCATGTTTGGCACTAAAGTGGAAGTGGGAATTCCTGTCCTACACGCCTTACAGTCTCACAGGAGGAAAATGACCCCACCAGGCATGTAGGTCATGTGCTGAAGAGAGGAGAAACTTTTAGAAGGAAGTAAAACCACTGCCCACTGTCCTCATCACATTAATCTGTCAGGTAGGAGCCACACCTTAGAAACATGCAGTGAAATCCTGGCTTTGCTGTAGTAATGGCAAAGCTAGCAAAGATTTGGAAAGGGCCTGAAATTAGCAGTGCTTCATAGTAGAAACCTGGCTGGAAGACACCATAAAAGTCTCCTTTTGCCCACACACTTAGCTATGGAGACTCTGGGGCACTCCATGTCTGCAAAAAATCCCTGCAGTGTTGAAGGAATGGAGGGAGATGCTTATGCAGCAGTGCTTGGCACTGGTTTATGCTCTTTGGAACCCTGCTGGGACTGGCTGACTCTGGTGGCCTGACATCATGTCTGCGCTTGATTTGAACTCACCTCTGTGAAAGTGCAAAGCACAGCAAACATGCAGAGATCTCCAAGCAGGGAGAGCTCTGGGTGTGTCAGTATCAGACTCTTATTCTGATGCGTTTATGAACACCTTGTTCCAGCTTAGCATCTTTGGAAGGGCCAGGTTTGCTTTTTAAACCAGGTTTTCCATACCCTGCTGCAGTGCAGCAATGACAGAAGATGAACAACTCTTCCAAACTGTTATCCCCAACCTGTCCTGGCACCCGGCAAGGGAGTGGTGTGGTAACAAATTCTGTATTTCAGTTTCAATTATTAAGACACAAGTACTTAACTGAGACCAAGTGTTGTGCTTGTAAACATGCCTGTAACTAATTTTTACCTGAAGATATCAAATCGGATCAGACAAGAGGTGAAGTTCGGTGTTGGTGCACGTGTGCAATTGCATTATATGCAATGCATGGGAGATTGTGGAGGGCATATGATATTGATGGACATGAGCACAATTTTAACAATGCTACTTGCTTATGGGTGACACACACTGGGGAAACTGCAGCTCGGAGCAGGTTTGGGGTACTAATTGACAGGAAGCTCAACATGAGCCATCAGTGTGCCCGGGTGGCCAAGAAGGCCAATGGTATCCTGTCCTGTATCAAAAATAGGGTGGTCAGCAGGACAAGGGAAGTGATCCTTCCCCTGTGCTCTGCATTGGTGAGGCCACACCTGGAGTATTGTGTTCAGTTCTGGGCCCCTCAGTTCAGGAAAGACATTGAAGTGCTGGAGCGAGTCCAGAGAAGAGCAACAAGACTGGTGAAGGGACTTGAGCATAAGACCTATGGGGAGAAGCTGAGGGAGCTGGGGTTGTTTAGTCTGGAGAAGAGGAGGCTTAGAGGTGACCTCATCACTCTCTAGAACTACCTGAAGGGAAGTTATAGCCAGGTGGGGATTGGTCTCTTCTCCCATGCAGTTAGCAATAGGACAAGGGGGCATGGGCTTAAACTCTGCCAGGGGAAATTTAGGCTGGATATTAGAAAGAAATTCTTTACAGAGAGAGTGGTCAGGCATTGGAATGGCTGCCCAGGGAGGTGGTGGACTCGCCATCCCTGGAGGTTTTTAAACTGAGATTGGACATGGCACTTAGTGCCATGATCTAATAAACGGACTAGAGTTGGACCAAGGGTTGGACTCGATGATCTCTGAGGTCTTTTCCAACCCAGTCGATTCTGTGATTCTGTGATCAGTCTAATGATGGGTGCTTGGTGTTTGCTGATGCTTTGGAGGCTTTCGGAGTCACCTAGGCAAGGGGGAACACTGGCTAAAGGGATGGCTGTGGAACTGGGACCATCCAATGTGGCCTTCTCCTCTGCCTCTGAATCCCCACAGTCATCACACCTGTCCTCATTTCTTGCCTGAGACACAATGTGCAAGTCTGGATGTGAACTTCAGTTATGTTATTTGGTTCCAGATTATTTTTTTTCTTTGTTTCATTATGCAGGAAGGGGGCAGACAGTTTGGGCTGCAAATGCAAGTCTAGATGTCAGCACAAAGCTCAACGCACAGCGACAGGGGCTTGGTCAGAGCTCAGGGCTATCTGCATCCCTTAATGTATGGATCTTTGGCATTTGTGGCTGCCCATCTGCTTTGTAAGTGGTGAGGAGAGAAAAATTCTGCTTTTTTTCAAGCAAACAGATCTTTGTTTTTCTTCTGCAAAATTGCTTCAAACAGGTCAACAACTGTAGCAGTGATTAAACTCGTGAGTCATGGGCCAACCGCAGGATAAAATCCAAGAAGAATGTGGCTATGAGAATGAGAATAAACTATTGCTGACTTTACCCAAAATGCCAGATGCAGAGACCAAAATAAGATGCAAATGCTCATAGACCATGTCTTGGGTTTCTGTTTTGAACACTGTCACTATGATTACAGCTGTTAGACTATCTCCAAGATAATGCAAGGCACGTTTGAGACGTATTATGACCTTTGGATGTACAAATTCCTGTTTTCGTCCCCGGTGCAAAGGCCAGAGGCAGGGAGCAGTTCCCTCTAGTGGCTGTACCAGCAGGGATTCATTTAATGCATCTAAGGGCCGGAATCACTACGCTGAAGATTTGTGAGCCAGACTGATGATTTCTTCAGTGACCTGTGTCTTTGTGTAGTTTATCCTGTCTTTAAACCAGATTATAGGATTCATTGGGCAGCTTCTATTTGTGCATATAGAAAGTAGCATGGTATTTATTTTAATCCTAATAGCTCATGTCTGGTTTTATTCCAAGAGCACTAAGTCCTTCTCTTGTGATTTATCTCATCTTTACTAGACAATCTAGCACTTTGTTTCCCTTTCCTCCCTCCATAAAATAAATCTGTCTGCTTTTCTGTAAGTACTGGACCTCACTAGTCCATGTCCTACAACCGAAAAATGCAAAGCCCTCTCCTGATTTGAACCATTAACTCACTAAAGAGAAATGTAGGCACATTTCTTGGGCATTGCTGAAAAGTATAAGTGAACAGAAAGCAGGCAGAAACTCCTACTTAATGTCTCATGATACTGTAGTATACAGGGAATAACATTTCACTCAATTTCTATCTTAGAAATCCCAGCGAAATGACAACAAATGTTGCTTGAGCTCATATCTTTGTGAGCAAGTTGTTTGGTGAGCCATGAAAGCTGAGTTCCCATGAATTTGTGTCACTTGTGTGGAGCCTGTCACCAGCCAAGGGATGAACCTCCAGTCCAGATTTCCTCTTGATGGAGCCAAAAAAAAGGTTCTTTTCCCCCTACCTGGCTGGCTGTTTTGCCAAAACTTTTATGAAGGTAACACTGTGTGAAGTTTTGTCCCTGTCAAGCTCAGCTGAGATCAGTCACTGACTCCTAGTAGTTATTAGAAGGGGAAAGATGGACATAAATATATAAACACAGAACCTGAGTGGAGAAAACTCCTTCCTTCAATAAACCATGCTAAAAAAGTGCTTCTCAGGATAGTATTTGCTTCCTGCACTTTTCTCTACCTGGCTAAGAAAAATAAAAACTAAAAACTTCTTGGTACTTTAATTCCAGGCTTTCCCATATTTACCTTAATGTTGGAAATGGAACAGCTATGTGACCATTGGTCTTTAAAAGAAGCAAGGACATAATTTCACTTCGAGTTCAGACCTGACAGTGGCATCTTTGTAAATACACATTTAAAAATAAAATAACAATTTAAAAAAAAAATCTGGGCAAGAAAAGCACATTTTTAGTGTTACCTTTTTTCCCAGTGAGCATCTGGAAGAATTCAGGACACTGAGCATTGACAGTCTGTCCCACGGCGGACGAAGGCCAGCAGCTCATGTTATCCCACATTCCAGCACATCTGCCTGAGGAGGGCAACAACAGAACACCAGGGACCATCTCCCAGTGACAAAACACCATGAAACTTCTCCTGACAATGAAACACTCTGAAACATCTCCAAGCAACCAAACACCATGCAATGTCTCCCAAGGACCAAGACAGCTACAGGAACATAAACGTTCAGTTCTCTGAAAAGCAAGCTGGATGAGACAGAGCAAGTCCTGTTGAGACCTGGATAGGACAGAACAGGTCCTACTTGCTTCAAACCAGCTTCAGCAAGCTCCAGGGCCATCCCATTCTGGTCCCTGGGTTCACTGGTCTCTACTGTGCAGACAAAGAGGAACTTGGGTCATTGTGAACTTTGCATCAGGCCCTTGGCTATCCCTCTGTCTTCTGGTAAATATTGAATGGCCCTGGAAAGATGAAGGAAACCAGATGTGAAATGTGCCACACGCCGCGCACGCTCGCTGAAAACCGAGGGGAGGAAATGTGAGTGTTCTCTTCAAATGCTTCATGCTTTATAAGGCCTCCCTCCATTAGCCTGACAAAAACATTTACCTTTCTAGAAATGCATTGATTTCTTCCTGCACAACAGTCCTAGTGCCTGGAAATACAGAGCTTTTCACAGCCAGGGCACTTCAACTCTGGTGTCCTCCCTGTGTCAATGTTTGTAGGACCTGGTAGCCATTTACTTCAAAGCAATAGTTTAACAATAAATGAAACATCACCTTGGGAGATATTTATGCCTAACTGTGCTGAATTGTTTGGGTTATGGGAACTTCATGCCAACACCACTGGCATAAAGTCCCCACATCAGACTCAGTGCACAGAAAGACCTGGCAAAATTACAACAATTCATAGGCAAGCTTCAATAATTGCTTGCAGTTATCAGTCTGAGACCTCCTGTGTGGAGGGGTTTTGATAGATAAAGATCTGTTGCTGAATTAGTCAGGCTCAAAGGAATCTCAAGGCCGCTTTGAGAAGCTGAGAACAGAATCTGCTGTGAGAAAGAGGGGCGTTCCTCAATCAGCGGGGTCCTGGCGTGACGTGAATCGTCGGACGTATCATCAGTGAGACTCCAGCACATGGACAGCCCATGATACTCATTTAGCAAATCCATGCTTGGAGCATGGACGCATGATTAGAATATAGTTGCATATATAAGGAGGCTTGTTTCTGTAATAAATGGCTTTAGCGTGATTCACATTGAATCGAATTGTTTTGCTGAGTCCTTTATCGCTCCAACACTCCTGCACATGAACACACTTGCTCAGCGGTGGAAGGAAAGCTGTCTACATGATGAGAAATCAGTATCACAAGACCTTCACAGGCAAAAAGCTCCTTTATATGATGAAAAATCCCTTCTGAAATGCAAGGACTCTGTTATGTGACAGTAAGTTAGAGCAAAGAGGATGCACTGAGGACCTTCAAGCCATGTGATTTGAATGTTGGCTGCTGGTATTCATTGATTTTCAGGCAAATGTAGTTAATTAAATTTGCATTTACTGGGCTGGCTTTATAAAAACATCCTAGTCCAATAAGAGGAGAATTCCAAATCCTCTGCAATTTCCAAGATTTTGCTGCTGATGTGCTCTGTAGTTGTGAGGACGGCAGTTCAGCAGCTGAGTTAGAAGGCTCCTATGACTGTTGCTGTCACAAAATCAAAATCCCACTCTTGGAGCCTTATAACAGATCTTACCTGTTTCTCTGCTCCTAAATGAGAGATGTATACAAGGTGCATGCCTCCTACGGGAAGGAATGTGGGGTTATCTGATTTTGAAACCACCCAGATAATCGGAGAACAGATTTTATTGTGCACGTTCACCCAGCATTTACCTGAGCTCAGGAGCAGATCATTTTCAGGAGTTCTGTTCTTTGCCTCCAGGGACAGAGTCTCAGCACAGTTTTCTTCTTCTTTTTTCAGGACACTCAGGAGGTCACAGATGGGTGGGACAGCCCTGCCCTGCAAATTGTAAAAGCAGCAGAATCACTTTTCCTCTTAAATCTTACATGCCCTCGACAGGATTTACTCTTCTCATGCTCACGTTCCCCATGCAACCCTTACAGCTGGCTGTGGGCAATATTTCCTTGAAATACAGTCAATTTTCCTAATTAAGTCTGCTTTTTTATAGTAGCAGCAGGCAAGCACAGACTGAATTTCTGCCTTCTCCCTTTTGCTGATGTTACTGTTATTGAGAAAAATGAATGTTATTCTGCCAAATTAAGTATATGAGCAGGATACTCTTCCAAAAGACTGCAGAAACATCCAGAGCACTGCTGGACTCTCCTAGAGCAACAGAGAATTAATTACTTGCCCCTGGCAGTGCTAAACCATAGACCTGGCAGGTAATTTTCCAGGTCACAAATGATCCAAATATGTCACTGGTTTCAGACCACCCAAGCCTGTTTCACTGCTACCGCTGCAGGAGCCAACCCGAAAACAGATTTTTGAGAGAGTCTTGATGGTAATTTGTCCTAAGGTAATTTTCTTACCTTCCCACCTTTCTGCCTCTTCCCTTCTCCCAAAGCAATGTGGAAATGTTAGTCTTAACTTGATCCTGATGTAACAATTAAATGTGCAGTTTATGTTATATGTAGCTGGACCAAAATGAAAGTTCAAACCAGCTACCAACCATTAAAATGGCATGTAGTAAAAATAATGGCAAAATTATTTGCAGGACAAGGTCCCAGTTATTGTGTCTTGCAGTAGAAAAGCACTTTTACTGGTTTTGCCAGTTTTTATTCTTGACAACAGCAATACTGAATATAAGTTGCTTCCCATTAGAAAAAAATCAGATAATTCCTCCCTCATTAATCAACCCAAAAATCTTTATAAATTCCCACAACAAAACTTACACATACATATATATATATATATACACACACACACACATACGTAGACACACATACATTTGTAGAAGCAAGTCATCAGGATGTATTATTTGAAAAGTATCCGATAAAATTTTTTAATATACTTTATGAAGGGAAAGTATCAAATTACTACTCAACCTAATCAGTCTTGTGGCATTGCTGATCACTTTTAGATTAGATTTAGGAGAAAGAATGATCACCGAAAACCTTGTAATAAGAACTTTCTACAATTGAATTTTAGCCTAACAGACATAAGCAACTATATTCCCACTAATTTTGCCTGGAAGTTTTCCGGCTATTGGATATCTGAACAAAGTTTCGTCTTTTCAGCAGTGTATCATGCCTCATCTAATTGGTCTGTTGTGTTTAACTTCAGCATCTTTCTCCATTGTCTTTGAGCATCATGAAATAACTAAACTAAAAACCATTTGGTTGCATAATGTAATGAATTTTCTGGAATCAAATATGCAAAGAATTCAGATGAAATAAACTATCCTCTGATGCCAGGATTTAAACGCATTTTTACTCCATGTAGTATTTGAAAAAAACAATCCATTTAATCTTTGAAAAAAATATAAATCTCTGACTGGAGTAACATGTCTAAAGAAATGTAATTGCATTTAGGAGTTTCAGTTGTTAGCTGAAAGTTTAATTGATAATTTCTAAATACTGACAGAAATTTTAAACACGCATTATTTATCGTTATCTATTATTATCTACTTTATTACCAACAGTAAAGCAATTTAGCGTATTTTCATAGTTCACAAGTACAAATGTGACAGTTAAGACCTACTACATGCTTCTGCTGTAGTATCTCTGTCCAAATGTTGCCTTGAAAATGCATTTAAAAACTCAGTGCTGAGCATTTGAAGTGGTCAACAGAACCAATTTGGTTTGCCTGTCGATCATTCAAGATTATACTGGACATATGTAAAAATAAATGCTAGTAATCACATTAGTAACAATCTCAGAAACAGGAAAATTGTTCACCTTAAAAAAGGCTGTACATCCTGTGGAAATGGTTTTCTCTTGAGAAATGTAGGTCCTAAGAAAGCTTTTGTTTTAGAAAGAGATTCAAAGCCTACGTTATTTCTTTATGGCCACATTTTTAGTACATTCTACTGTGAAGACCACCCACCCCAATGATCTGATACAGCATATTTTTTCTTACATAAAATGTGTTGCTTAAGCAGGAATATGGTGTAGGTTAACACCTTACAGTTACTCTATTATCCTGCCAAGTGATGTCCACCCTATTCTTCTGATCAGATTTATATTACTGCATAGTAATAGACATATGGGTAACAGGATTTTAAACCCAGAGGAAGCAGAGAGCCTCCGGGTGCTGGTTTAAATATGGGTTTTTTCCCACAAACACTGTTCTTTGGTTGGTCTTTGCCAACACTGGGCTGAGTGGGGCCAGCACGGCTGTTTGCTGAGTGATGCGAAATCCCAGTTCCCGGGCCATGGCCAGATATCCTCGCTTTGATACCCACTGTCTCGCTCGTGTTCTCCAACCTCAACTGGGAGCAAACACTCTGTCCCCGCACCTTGAAATCCATGAGGAAAATGAGCTCCTCTAAGTGCACTTTATTCATCTATTCCTAAACAGTTCCCTGAAACAGCTCCCAGATGTCAGATTTTGATGAGGGGTCAAGACATCCTCCCATTTAGTTTAAAGAAAATATAAGATACCAAAACCATTCCAAACAGAAATAACTGTGATAACTAGATGTCCTGAATGGGCAGCAAGCTGCAGTTTGTGATAATGGCAGCAACAACCAACTAATTTTTAACCTTTGAAATGAATGGATCCAACCACTATTTAAAAAATATAAATAATATTTGCAACCAAGAATTCCCAGCCATTTAATTAGAAAGTAAGTTGGTTTAGTTGAATGAGAGGATTTAAAGGAGAAGAAAAGATGCCCGGCAAAATCACAATAGGTGTTTCGAAGGATTAGAAAAAGAACAATCAGAAGGAGATGCTCTCAGTGCCACCCTGAGCAATGACAGTCCTTTCACAGTCCTTTAAATAGTACCTGAGAATGAGAAACCAAAATTACAAGAAAACCACCACAGTTACTATTTTTACTGTGGAAGATGATCAAAAGGCAAAAAAGTTTGCAGATTACATTCGCTCTGTGATTAAAATATCTAGGCAGAGCTCAGGTTTTCTCAGAGTTTGAACCAAATCCCCTGCTGGGACAGATAGATTGGTTTTCCCATTAGTTGCAATGAAACGGTGATTTTTTGCATTTGCTGAGAGTTTGATCCTTTTGCAACTTCTCACACACAGGCTGGATGTATTTCAGTCTTGATTTTACATTCTTTTAAAATCTGAATGAACTGAGCAGCACCTGGAGATCACAGCCCAGGTTCAGCTGTCCTTCCCAACTGGTGTGAGCACCCGGAGCTCAGCAGTGACAATCTGCCACAGAAATTCCCCGTAAAGTGATAAAGCTAAAAGAAAGAAAACAAACTATTTGGGTCAAACATTGCTTTGCGTTCCTTCAATCTGTGTCAAGGGAAGCATTGCTAGCAGTGGGCATTCCCCCTTAAGGTGTTGCTTGCTGGTGTAAATTAGCAAAGCTGCTCCAAATGGTATTAAGTCCTTCCTCCTTCATCACAGAACTTGCTATGTTTACCAAAGCAGGTTAGTAACACCGCTGTCTTTATACAGATGGGGAAACTGAGGCACGCTGCTGTCTTTACATAGATGAGGAAATGGAGGCATCCAGCATCTAGCCTTCTGGCCACTGTCAATTAATGCAGGAAGCAACAAATGCAAGAATAAAATTAAAAAATCCCAGCTTGTACACAGACCTTTTTAAACAAAGACACCACGACTTCATGGAACAGAGGTGCACTTACTCCGGCAACATGTGATTCCATGCAATTGGGAATAAATAGCTCTGAGCACCTACCAGGACAGTTGAAATCCAGAAGATGGTCACCCAAATGGTCCACATAGTCAATCACAGTCTGTTTCCTTCATCACTTGTGCATCAGTCTGTGTGCCCTCCAGCGTGGCTCTCAGCTCCTTGCACTTCATTCCTTTCCCTCCTTGATTTTTTTTCCTTCCCAGCTTTGACCATCCTTAGCCAATGTTTCTCTCCAGCTGCTGAGCCCTAAAGAGCATCAGTAATGACAGGACACCCCCTCATCCACCCTCCAAGTTCTCCTCCTCCTCTGCAGAAGCCTCCTGTCCCAAGAATAGCAGCACCTCTGTTGAGCATGTTCCTACTATCATCTGCCTCCCTTCCCGGCTATTATTCACTATTATCGACGGGTGTCGCTGGGGAATGATCATTCCTCATGCTCCCGTGATAAGGGACCAAGCAGGACTCCTGTGTAAGATGCCAGCCCCACAACGGCAGAGGTAATCAATCAAGGGGAAACACAGCCCTGGAATAAGAGCCCTGCTGAGAAAGAGGGTTGGAGGAATGTGATGCAGGCTGCCTGCACTGCTCTGCACATGCCTCCCGCGGTGAGCACGCATCCCGAGAGCCAGAAATCAGGAGGCTGGCGGAGGCTGCGGCAGGAGAGCTGGCTGCCTGTGCCTCCAACCAGCCCCAGTCTGGGGTAGGAACCAGAGAAAGGGCAAACAGGGGATCTGCTCTTCCCACCCCTTCCAAAGAGGACCCTAAATGCTCACTGAATTTCACATTGTCATCCAACATCCAGAGAAACAGCCAGTCTGCATTTTGTCCCAATGCTATAGGTTGCAAGAAGCTGTCATGGTTGGATCCTTGTGGTACCTCGTGGCGGGATGTTGATTTAAGCCATCCTGGGTTTCCCGTAGGCAGTTCCCCAACAATCCCTTTCCCTGGCAGCAAAGCACTCTTTGCTTTTCCAGGTTTTCTTTCTGTGGCAAATCTATTGTAAAGGGCTGTGTGCTCACCCTGTGTGTGGGCTCCCAGCTGCCAAGGCAGGTGTTCCCAGCCCTTATTTGCCTACTGCACTTGTAGCACAATAATGAATACATCCTCAATAAAGTTTGCACTGTGCACTAGTGCCCTTTCTCAAAGCAAAGTGTCCTGAAACATCTTTTACCATCTTTTCCAATTTACTGTCACACATCACCCCAGGCAGGTCAAATGTGATGAGGGTCTGCTTGAAATGCAGGTTCTGTCCTCTGATCTGCTGAGAGTGTGCTCCGGATTTACCAGTAAAGTCAATGACTATGGCCATAAAACATCTGGCTCATTACCTGTGTGCTGAAAATCCAGCCATTGGATTAAGCAAGTCATTCGTCAAGCTGCACAATGGAGGAATCCAGCCTTCCTAGTGAGTCTTGCCTTTTCCCATGCCCACTCTGACCACAGTAACTCCAGCTCATCTCTATAGGTGCTCCTTAGGACAGTCGAATCGCAATGCTCTCTGTTTCCCTACACACCATCCTCATGTCTATCCACATCACCAGAGCAGGACTCAGGCACAGGGCAGGATTTGCTCTGCCTGCACGCTACCTCTGTCCTGCCCAGCTGCCTGGTTTGCATCTGCTCCCATGCTCACACAACATCCTTCCCCTTGCAAAAGGCAAATGTTCCAGTCTTCCTTGCCCCCATCCAGACTAAACTTGTAGAAACTTTCATTTCTTGAAGAGCCCTGCTTTCCCATAGGTTTGGGTTGAAACTGGTCGAGCAGTTAAATAAATTGTTAAAGGTGGGTCTGAGAGGCAACCAGACAATGTCATTACAGGAGTCTGAAGAAACCACATTGGCAATGCTGCATCATCTCAGTGGGATGCCAAGTCATTCTCTCTCTTCCTTTGTCTGAAGGTCTATTTTATTATTCCATTCATATTGTAACAGCTTCCCCTGAAAGCCACCATTCTTGTTTGCGTTTGTGTAATAGAGGGAGATTTGCTCCTGAACGGACTTCTGAATGTGGAACATTTTCTGAAATAGGTGATGATTGCCTGGGAGTTTTGGAGAAACGATGTTGCATTTAAACACCAAGGGTCTGAAGGAAGACCCTAATATTTTGTGACTCTCCCATTGTATTCCTGCGCAGGCTGAGCATTTGGAAGAAGCTGAATGCAAAAGAAAACCTGGAAAATTCTCACCTGTGCAAACCATTGCTTGATTCGCAGCACAGCAGATTGTCAGCTCAGCAGGACAAACACTGTGGGCTGGGAAACCCCAGAGCAGCTGCAGACTGCAGAGAATTATTAACAAGACTTCACATATCCTGAAATGAGGTGTTTGTTTAATTAAACAATGTAGTGTTGCACACAGCTGTGTGCATCTACCTTTATTCCTATTCAGCGTATCCATTTTAAATTTGTCACAGCTGGAATTTCTTTCTAGTCTGTAATCTAAATCAGAAATTAAACATGAGAATTTGTTCATGCAGTCTGGAAAAACTTTCAATCATAAATCTAGGAATAAATAAAAAGAAATTACTTTGCTTTGTATTATTCTGATTGTAGGTTGCTTACTTATCACATGCTGACCAACTTTGATGTTAAATATTTATTATTACTTAAAATTTCCATTAATGCTTCAGTCTAATAAGTCATTTTTCTTGCTCCTTTGCTAAATAATTTAATTGTTTGCAATGCCTCTACTACAACTTGACAATCACGCCACACATTTTTCAACTGATATTTGGAATACAGTCATAAAACCGAGGTGAAAATCACGTATTTAAATCTTAGTTCACAATATTTATACTAGCCATCCCAAGGAAATTTGCAGATGTGTTGGCTGATAATACTCTTTTTTCACCTACATTTTCCACTGATTTACTGCCTCTCAGTAAACCTTACAGAGCACTTTTCCAGAGGTGCCTTGCATTCCGCTCTTCTGATGTGGAAGCGGAGGTGGATTCTGTTTTACACTTGACTATCACTGTGCAAACAGACAGATGTACATGTGAATTGTGTTTCTGTGGGAGGAGAAATATGTGAACACGCTATTTCTTGCACTATATTCCCACAGTCGTTTTCTTGGAAACAGGAAAAAAAAACAGCAAACCCACGGACCTAAGCAAGTTCAGTGTGGGATGCTGTGATTAAGTGCTGGAGCTAGAAAGTCCATTTTCAGTGCCAAAGTTTGCCACACAAAAAATATAGCATTCTGCACACTGTCCCCAGCAGCCAATTCGGGCACCTCATTCCCCTCCAAAGGTTCTCCAGTAGATCTATTCTGCAAGGGAAAATAACTTTAACCATCTCCTCAGCTTGTCAGGTGGAGAATAAACTGTCTGCCTTAGTCGTGACTGTTTACTCAGCCGAGGCAAATGGATTGTTTGGAAAAGCTCTGGCTTGCATGATGTTTGGAACGGTCAAAGCTCCACCAAAGGCAGGTAGCAGCATGTGTAGAGCTATGAGGAGGACAAGGTGCGTGCACCCAGGAGAGGAAGGCTGAGACAGGAGGTTTGGCAGGCAGGAGGTGGTTTTGGTACCTCTCTGAGGGGTTACACGCCTTGAGAGCGACGCAGCACACTGGGGCACATATAGGGGTGAGGTGAGGACCAGGTCTGACAGAAAATGTGCTGTGAAGTGGTGGGGTGGTGATCTGCTGGACTTCACATGAAGCTGTTGTAGAAGTTGGTCCTGAATTTTCTCCTAAGCCCGGCTTGAATACTCTCATCACTGGGCATTTCTTCCCAGCCTCGTCAAGGGTGTAGATGGCATTCTTTCCTAATCAACAGTAATTACATTTTACTAAGTATGGGAACTACATTCTGGGAGCTGAAGTTTATCTTCCTTTTTTTTTTCATTCAAACTGAGTGTCATACTGCTTTCAGTCACATTTTACCTCTGAGTTAGAAATGCAGAAAGAGAAGGATGTTATTCTTCGAATATGTAAGGAAAAAAAAAGTTCTGGAAATATTTCTGTCTTTCTATATTAAATGTCCGTGAGACATCATGAAAAAAGCAGCAGGGCTGTTAACATGGTTCCCAAATGCACATTGATGCTCAAGGCAAGCATAAAGCATCCATGGGAGAAGGAGCCAGGGCAGTCAGTACTCTCAAATGTATTTTTGATGTTAGCTAATGCAGGATGTCAGTGCAGACCTCTTTGGTGTTAAATCTTTCTCTTTGGCTCCTCCACTGACTCTACTGTGAGCCTGGAGGGCTCACAGGTTTGGGACAGCACTGCCAAGGGATGCCAGGGTGACCTCAGCAGCAGAGGTTGTGTCTAACCAAGGCAGCAAAACTGCTGTGTTTAATTCAGTATTTCTCAGTCTTGTCAATCTCTCCAGATTGTACGTCAGAAGAAAGTAAAAAAAGAAGAAAATTGTGCTTTTCCTTCACCCCTTTTCCTTCACCCTTTTCCTTCACCCTGTACACAGACAGGTAAAAAAAAAAAAAAAAAGTTATTGGTGGTAACAACAATACACTGAAAAATGTTTCAGGGTGATGTTTGAAGGGACTGCTCTTTAATACCGAAAAGTGAGAATTTATAGGTAGTGGTAAAGGAGATGGTCTCTTTTTTAAAGTATGGTAACAAAACATTCAAAGTCTGTTTTAAGCCAGTGCAGGACCTTGACAGACACAACGCGCGCCCGGCTGGCTTTGCCCAGCCTCACGTCGGAAAAGAACCTTTATTTGAGCCTTATAAATTGACACAATTTATGTGTCAAGACGAGTGGTTTTGGAAAAAAAAATTAAAAATAAAAAAATCCTTCCTTCTCCTCCCCCCCCGCCGCGAGTGGTGCCGCCCAGCCGGGCTGCCCCGTTTCCCAGCAACCGGCGCGGCCCGCCGCGGCGCGGAGGTGAGGGCCGGGCCGGCTTGGACCGGGCCGGGCCTGGGTGGGGTGGGGGGCGTCCCGTTGCCGGACTGGGCCGGGGTGGGGGGTGTTCGGCTGCCGGACGGCCCGGGAGCCGCTGTGAGGGGAGGAGCGGCGGTAGCAGGGGCTCCCTCCGGGCCGGGAGGACGCGTGGGGCAGAGGACGGGGGGGATTCTCTACGTGCGTCACGTCGCTCTCAGAATCCCAGGGGGTTGGGGCAGGACCGGGCTGGAGGGTGAGGAGGATGTAGCACCCGTAAGGGTACGTGTCGTGAAGATATAAGCCCTTCTGCCCGCTGTTGGCCTAATTATGCGGAGTGGACCTTAAAAGCAAGTTTGGTATTGCTCCTAAAGCACACCGATGGTTCTGCAAGTCTCAAGCAGTGTGAAATGGCGTTAAATGGCCTTTCTGGTGAGGAGGTGTCTGAGGGCTCTGTGAGACAAAGAGATTAGAAAGCCCAGGTGCTGACAGGAGGAGGGTGATGCCCTGATCTGGGGGAGTTTGGGGTGAGTTTTGACATTGTCTCCAAGGGAACCAGGATCTCACAACCCCAGAGTTCTCCTGTTTGTGGCTTTGCACCAAAAATAAGAAGTTATGGGTAGACGCAGGTATCCTGGAAAACTTAAGAACATCGGTGTATCAGTCAGAGATTCCTGGACCTTGGCACATAAACGTTCATCCTGTATTAGCCCTTTGAGGAATATTGCAGTGCATTATCAAATTTGGTGAGTGGTTATGGTAACGTTACCTCACATTACTGGCAAGGTTGCACTGGGAATCCTTTGCTAACCTAAGTCTGTCTACAGCCTTTCAAAACTTGAACTAGTATTCCTGATGGGGAATGCTGACCAAGAGGAGGAGGATGGCAGTTGTATAAATTCAAGTTCAATGACACGTGTGGAAAGAATGTAAGCCTTATGTTTAGAATTTTTTTAGCATGTTTATTGTCAGAGTTTGATTGGTCTCGCTACCGCAGAAGAGAGCTACCGTAGTGCACAATAATACAGTTCCGTTTACAGATTTTCTGTTTCAAGTGGAAAATTCATACTTGGAGCCATGGAGTGGAAACTATTATTAAGGCCAGGGTACTGGTAGCACATTATTTGAAGCTTCTTGCTTATTTATTATTTAATATGGCACAAGACCATAACCCATACCAACACTTTATGAGCTTGAAGCACCCCTCAACTTCTGCCTGAAAGATCTAAAGCAGACTAGAAAACCAAACTAATACCAGAGACAAGACCATAAAATGTAATGGGGGAGGTGGACCCCTTCAGTCTTCAAAAGTGTGAATCCAGGTATGTTGAACATCGCTTTGATGCTCCCCTCTGCCCTTCTTCCCTCAAACTTTTATTGATCAGTGTTAATTTTAAGTTGGGACCCTTTAAGGTTATTGAGGCCAACATGAGAGTGTTAACAAAACCAATACAGCTCCTGGTACTAATGATTCAGCTTTGTTACTGTTGAATCTTAAAGTGCTGCCATAGTGTGGATCATACAACTGAACCTTGTTGTTCAAGCAGCTCATCAGACTTTGTGCCACTGCTCCAGGAGCAAGAAGGAGCCTTATGACCTGATAGGAGGTGTCTGTATCATCCAGCACTGGGTGATTTCAAGTGTGCATTGATACTAATGTGGCACCATCCTGAGCTGCTCACCTGCCTTCCCATTCATGAAGAACAAATGCAAAATTAAGGGTTTTTCAGTCCCCCCCTTGAGGGTTTAAAAACTCAGCATGGCTTTTGAACTTGGTACTTTTCCCACAAGTATCTTGTCTTTTTGTCCAGGCAGTTCTCTGGTTTGTAGGAGAGCCAAGAGCTATGTGCTATAATTATAAAGATAATTGCTTGTGGATGGATTGTGTCTGGTGTCATTATTGTGTAATATTTTCACATGTTGTTAGAGAAGTTTATGTTCTGATAACTGTGCTTACATAACAGAGGATCTATAATACCCATGGCCTTCTGGGTTTACAATTATCTTGACTAAACTAATAAGCCAGATGATGCTATCCAAACAAAAGATTCAAATGCCAATTTTCATATCCCTTGTATTAATATTTAAAAACTAAAAACAAATCTGCAAGTTAACAACCCAAACACTCAGGAGAGATTGGAAGAACATCTCTGCAGAAATCAGTTTGGATAGTGGAATTATCAGCAGAACCTTCTCTCCTTGTAAGTGCTGGGGGACGTGAGGAAGAGAGAGATGTTTTACACACTCCTGAAAGCCAAATGACCCCAATAAGCCTCAGAACAGATGAATATGCCTGAAGTGCTAGAGCTTGTGGTGGGAGCGAAGTTTCCTGGAATCCCTCAGTCCTTGTACGTAACACATATACAGTAATTTACCTCAGTAGGGAAAAAAAAAGGTAACTCTCTCTCCTAAGTGTTTTAGGCAATAAATGTTACCAGTGCAAGGGAAGACATTTTGATTGCTGTGTTATTTTGATTTGACTCCAGACACTGAGGAATTCTAGTGCCATTCAGACTCCATTTTGGTCCTAACATGGATGTAGTTCAATCAGCTGCCACAGGAATCACAATCGCTAAGCAATCCTTCAAGAAAATACCCAGTGTCCTTCTGGACAGCCTAGTGGAAGAACCTAAAAAAAGTCATGCTGTCCCAAATCACCTTCTGGAATCAAGTAAGTTTCTGTTCTCTCACTGTTACACAACCTTGGAGCAATCCTAGGAGGTACTTCTCTTATTATTTTTTTTTTGCAACTCAAAGGCAAAGCTCCTATCTTGTTGCTTAAATTTTGTCTTTCTATGAGCCCAAATCATAGGAGAGGTCATCAGAAAAGAAGTAGTGGCTGTACTGATCCTGGCTGACCCTAAAAGTTTTGGTGTGGCTTGTTGATGCCAAGAGATAAACTGGTGACAGGATTATAACTCAGTTGATGCTGCCTTAACTTTCCATTTAAAGAGTCATGCCTGCTTAACAGGAGAAATAATCTCTTTTTGTTTTTCTTCTCAATAATACATTAGATGCAACATAAATATACTTAGTCAATGTAAGTAACAGTCATCATGTGTGTTTCACCTGGTCTCCTTTTCTCCCTGTTTTATGATCTATCTCTGTAGAGATTTATTCAGAACTTCAGAGCAGCAAAGTTGTACAGGCTGAGCCGGCTGTGTTACACTATGGAGGGTATGAACTTGGAAAACATCATCATCAGACGCTGGTAAGTGTCAGAACAGGGATCCTCTTGGGGCTCATAAAAGGATAACAGAAGCCGAGTAAGCTGCTTGTGGTCACGAGGCCTTTTGCTCTATGGAGTGCTCTAAAAAGCAGCACTTAAAATCAGTGGCCCTGCGGTAGCGAAACAGATGAGTACTGTGCTGTTTGAGTACTGTGCTGTTTGCATCACTGTCCCTTATAGTCTCACGGGGGCACAAAAATGATCAGAGGGCTGGGACACCTCTGCCATGAGGACAGGCTGAGAGAGTTGGGGTTGTTCAGCCTGGAGAAAATAAGGCTCTGGGGAGACCTTATTGTGGCCTTTCTGTACTTATAAGAAAGATGGGAACAAACTTTTAAGCAGGGCCTGTTGTGACAGAACAAGGGCTAATGTTTTTAAACTAAAAGAGGGGAGAATCAGACTAGAGGTAAGGAAGAAATATTTTACAGTGTGGGTGGCGAAACAGTGGCCCAGGTTGCCCATAGACGTGGTTGATGCCCCATCCCTGGAGACATCCAAGGCCAGACTGGACGGGGCTCTGAGCAGCCTGATCTGGTTGAAGATGTCCCTGCTTGTTGCAGGGGGTTGGACTGGATGAGCTTTGAAGGTCCCTTCCAACCCAAACTGGTTGTGATTCTATGATCTATGTCCTGCAGATATAACAAAAGTATATCAGGAGGCTTTACGGGCTGACCTGTCACTATCCAAAGGTTTGTTGTTTTGTGATCCAAAACAAACCCATGGAATATTACGTTGTTTCAGACCTCTGTAAAAGTGAGGTCAAGAGGTGGTTTAACTTTTTCTTCCTTTTGCACATAAGCAAAATAAGACCAGAATTTGATTCAACCGTAGTAGTAAGGAATTGTTACTTGGTTCCAAAGAATAAAAATGCAGGATGCAGGGTTTACATAATTTTCTTTTACATTCAGACCATATTTGGAATTATTTCTACTAAAGTAAAAATTATTACTACTTTGCTACAAAAAGAACAGTGGGCATTCTCAGTTGACCTTTTATATTGTAAAGTGTTTTGTGGTTTTGGTTTTCTTTTGTTCTACAGAAGCTGATAAATATTTCTGGCAATGTAACAAACCTTCACATAATACCACCCCAGACAAAATATTTTCAGATCAAATACAAGAAAACAGTAAGTGTCAGAAAGCCTTCACACTGCTCTTTGCATGCAGCACTGGTTTTGTGTCATATAAGCATCTTTTACATGCCTTCTATCTTATTTTGGGTCATTTTTTAGCACCGGCTTGTCCCTGGCTTATCTTACGTGGTTACTGTTGATTTTTGTCCTGATGAGTGGCGATATTACTATGACTGTATCCGAATTCACTGTCAGGTGAGGATTTATTATAAAATACATTTACAGTTGTAATAGAATGAAACAACTATTAGGACATGATTATAATGATGAAAGTACAGTTAATCTCTTAGAGCCACATGGGTTTATTCCAAGTAAGTCTGGTTTGGAGTATTTCATTTTAAGCATTTATAATTTTTCTCTCTGTAAAGATTCCAGAGCTGTGGGTAGAATATCTTCCCTATTCTGTTATTCTTTGCCAGTAGATCAGTCTTTGTGCCACACTCATGTAATGTCTTAACTGAATAGGCTTTGAGGTGCTCTAGATATTTGGTGGAAGTAAGGAAAGACAGATGGATACTGAAAGCAGGTAAAATATCAATATCTGAGGTGCAACAGTGTTGATCTTGAAGATGTTTTGCACCCACTTACTGGCCAGCTACTACAGAAATGTTTACTTTCCCTAACATTTAATCATTATAAGAAACAAATATTTACCCCCTTCCCCTTTATATTTTTTTTCAGGGAGAAGATACATTACTTGTTCCTATGCATGCTTATCCTGCAGTGAATGTTGTAGAATTTCCATCATTTATAAACCTGTCTGATGTATCAGTTGGTCAGAGGTGAGTTAAGGACAGGCATTTGTCCACATTTTATGAGACATGTACAAAAATCTGGAAAATCTCCTTTTCCTCTATTTGCACAGAAGGGAGATCCTGTTGATTAGAGTCTAGTTCTGTAGTATGTTGACTATGTGAGTTGTAATTATGGTGATTTGTGTTAGTGTAAATATTTGAGTGAATTCTCAGAACTGAAGGTCTTAGCAGGGAGGTTTTTTCTTAGCCTGTGAGTTGGAAGTAACTCATAAATTTTACCGAAGCACAGAAATACAAATAGGCAAGGCATATACAAGGAAGATGCAAAATTCTGCGGTAAAAATGAGCCCAGCATTCTAGAATGAACACTTGTGTCTTTTTGTTTGTTTTTCTGATCCCTCTTAATCTGTTAAACTCTAGTGAATCTGTCAGAAGTGACGTTACAGCTTTCTCACAGGACTGAACATAACTCCTGACTTTCTGGCTGCCTCTAGGCATGATGTGATTCTGTTTATTTGCTTCATTTTTATAACAAGTGCTGAAGTAGGCAGAATTTTCATACTCTCAGAGTACAGATTAGACAGAGTACAAAATCCAATTTTAAATAATGAGAAAATTTTTCAACACAGCAGGGATGCTCAGAGATGCCCCTGAGGGAATTTGGAAGAGTTCCTGAAGAGGAACCTGGTGGTTTCAAACCTTAATTTCTACCAGGGTTTTTCTTCATTAGGCTATTAAAAACTTTCCTAAAAATGAAAGCTCTCTGAGATGCCTGGTGATCTTCAGAACCCAAGGGCCCATGGGCTCAATCCATACCCCACCGAGGTCAGTCAAAAAACTTCCTTTTACTTCCATAAGTGTAGGTTAAGACCTATGTTCTACCACCCGGATTTGTTCTTAGGTACAGAAGATCCATAAGGCAACAGACGGTGTAATTGTATGGTTTCTGATGCACTTTGGTTACTGTAGAAGCTGCACTATACCTTAAAACAAATTGCCTCCTCAGTCTGCCATTACACCTTCTTCATGAACAGGTCACATTAAAGCAGAGAAGAAAGGCCTTTGCTATTATTGTTTATTTCCTTAGGGGGTTCAAAATGTGCTTTCCAAAGAAACACTGTGTAATAACATTCATTCTTTGCTAACCAGCAGGATAGGATTTCAGTCAGACAGTTTACAAAAAACAGAAATAAGCCTGGGTAAACTGGTCTTGATTTGTAGGATGATGAATGGTGCTACGCCAATGCTTTTGTGTTTCAATTTGATACATGAAAATAGATGCATACAAAAGCAGAACAGCTTGAAAAGATGTGTGCTAATACCCCTCACATAACCTGCATGAGACATAAAGAGCTTTTATGAAAAACAGGCCATGGCATCATTATTTCCACAGTGGTTAAGTCCAGTCATTCTGATGTGCTGGAGTTTTCAACACTTTTGAAAACTGCACAGTCTTTTCTCATCGTCTCCCACAAAGAGGGTCGTGGGAGGGGGCTGGTTTCTGGTTCTGTAGTTACTGTTGCTCCACTTTGGATTTTTTGTACTTGCTAGATATTGCAGTTTAGAAGAATATGAGGATACACATAAATAACTTATAAAGGTAAATTTTATAAATTTTTCCGTAATCAGATTCTCTATGGGTAGGAGAAAGTAAGTCAAGATGCAAAGTATCCAGCATTCAAATCAAAATTTAGCTCTTATTTCCTCACTGAGTGAAAGATCTGAAATATTTTGCTATTTTGGAACAACGAGGAATTAATATTTTCATGTTAATAAGTAACACATCCCTCTGAACACGGATAAATTCAGTACATGTTGTGTGTAATATAATTTTCCAGCCTGTAATTGGTGATCAACTGTAGTTTCATTAATTTCTTTTCTTCCTTTCTCTCTTTTCAGCAAGGAGTACGTTATCCCGTTGCAGTGCAGCTGTCCAATAGATTTTGAATTCCACATTGATTTTATTCAGCCTCACAGAGCCTTCACTGTCCAGCCAACATTCGGTAGATTGAACTTATTTAAACTTCTAAATGTTAAATCCCTATTTATTAGGTGTAGTTACTTGTGACAGTGTATTCGGTGTTGTACAGAAAAAATCTTTGTCTCAGAGCGTTTGCAGGTGAATGCAGGCTGGTGAATATTACTCGTGCAGCCTCATGGCAAACAGCCCTCTGTGACTGGTAGGTTTCTTTTGTCAGTGCCCAGCTGCAGACCTCTGGCAAAATATGGGGCATCTCAAACAGTCCATCCAGCCTTTGTCTTCTCTCTTTGCCATGTGGCTTTTGGAAAGGAGAGGGGCAAGCAGCCCAGCATTCACCTCTTTATCACACCTGTCCCCAAGGGCTGTCAGGCTTTTCCTCCATTAAAAGAACAGATATCTGTCCTGGTGGAACAGGTGTGCATCATGTTACTTGATTGGGGGCACAGAGAAGATAAAAGGTGACCTTTGTTCTGTCAAACATATCCCCATGCCTGTTTTTTCCTAGCAGTCTGGAAGGATGATCTTGAGGGTCTCTTCCAACCAAAATAATTCTATGATTTGAAAGGGCTGAGTCTGCTGCTTCAGGAGCCATTAGAGTGTTGGGCACAAAGCACACTGCTGCAGGTGTTCCATGGGATGGCAGGGGGTATTAGATTCAGTCTAGAGCTCTGTGTATGGGCTTTGCAAGAACCAGGGGCTTTTGGCTACAGCATGCTCAGCTATTTTCTTGCCTAGTGTTGGAAAGGCCTATGTCTTGAGACAGACTTATTTGTTTGTGGGTCAGTTGCTCTCGTTGTTACATTTGCCCAGTGTCAGCAGATACGTAGAAGTGCCCAGCTGTTCTGACAAAAATATGTGAGTGAATGAGACCTGGCTGCATAACTCACTTAGGCAGTCTGGTCAATTCCATGAAAATACAGAAGGATCTAAATAAACAAAAACCTTCATAAATCCAGTGCCTAGTGCGATTTGTGACGCTGGAATTGAAAGTTTGATTACTTAAGGGCTTTCGTAAAACTTGTTGTTGTTCCTGTATGTACAATGAAATTAATTTGCCCTGTCTTGTTGGATTCTATGAAATGTGTGGTTCACAAGGATGAACTAGGCTGCTGCCTTGTTTTGTGTCATTCTTTCAGGATAATAGTCTTTGTGTTTAGTGAAGTTTTGATATATCAAGGAAGGAAAGGAACAATGTTACAATTGAGTAAAACTAGGGAGAAGGTGTAAAATTAATCAGGAAGCTTTTAGTTTTTTACATGGTCATAGTTAAACTATTTCATGCTTTCTAAGTTGGTTTAGTTATTGGGAGAAAGGGGAACATAAATATCCCAGAAAACAAACAAACAAACAAACAAACATTTACCTAGTAAAAGTTAAGTCAGAAATTTTGGTAGCTAGAAACTCTGAGGTGCTGAAGGCCATCTAAGAAGCACTAAGAAGTTTCAGCTCCTACTCAAGCCATTGTGCTCTGAGATCAGTAATGATGAAATAATTTAACAAATTACACACTAACAACAACAGCAACAACACAATCAAACAATGAAATTAACTGGTACTTAAGTCAAAAAGATGCAGAAAACCAGGCAGAGATGAGAAATTAATATTTCTGATGAGCTGAATAAAGTCCTTTTTGCAGAAATGCTGAGGATCATCAGGGCCCGTATCCTGTGGTTGCACTGAATGTTTAGGGATATGAAGGATGTTAAAGTGGTTGAGAAAATAATGGAATAGGTAATAAGGAAACAAGACCTAGCAGAGACAGGTAATGCATCAAATACAGATGATTCCCCAAACTTGGAAAAGCACAGAGGAACATGTTTATAATTCTTTGCTCATAAAAGCCCGAGTGCCAGAGACTTAAGGGTAGCAAATGCAAGTGAAGAATTTCTACATATAAACAGTCAATCATTTTAACATCAGTAGGAAATATTATAGTCTTGCTGTCAACCCTCTCTTATGTTATTTCAAAATACCTACCATTATCTGGCAACAGATAGTTATTGAAAGACACTTTGAGACCTGAAATATTTTCCATGCCTGCTGCCATCCATTCAAACACTAATATTGTTTAAAAAAAAATAGTCCAGAATCAATTTCAGCATACTTAAGCAGGCTCACATTAGATGGACTCTTATTGTTTTTCTCCTCTAATCACAGGAATCATTCCAGGCAATGGGAAAGTGGAATTAACTGTGAAATATTCACCACTTGAGTATGGAACAGCACAAATGACAATGCAGTTATGGATTTCACAGTTTCACTCAAAACCCTATGTATGTGTATTCACAGGAACATCAACACCACTTCTGAGTCTAATGTATGTGTGGCTGACTGATCTTCGAGTATTTTTGCCCAGTTCTAGAAAAATACCCGTGTAATAAGATTTCATGTCATTTTGCTGTAATCACTTCATGCATTTATATCTATGGAGACTTAAATTGCACTAATGTCTCTCGACTGTTAATACCTGTACCAGGTCTCCTACATCACAGTATCACAGTATCACAGTATGTTTGGGATTGGAAGGGACCTCAAAAGATCATCTAGTCCAATCCCCCTGCTGGAGCAGGAACGCCTAGGTGAGGTCACACAGGAACATGTCCAGGTGGGTTTTGAATGTCTCCAGAGAAGGAGACTCCACAACCCCCCTGGGCAGCCTGTTCCAGTGCTCTGTCACCCTTACTGAGAAGAAGTTTCTTCTCAAATTTAAGTGGAACCTCTTGTGTTCCAGCTTGATCCCATTACCCCTTGTCCTATCATTGTTTGCCACTGAGAAGAGCCTGGCTCCATCCTCATGGCACTCACCCTTTATATATTTATAAACATTAATAAGGTCCCCCCTTAGTCTCCTCTTCTCCAAACTAAAGAGACCCAGCTCCCTCAGCCTTTCTTCATACATCATTTGTTCAGAATACTCTTAACGTGTATGAAGTGAAACTGTACCAAAGTAAAAATAACAAGAAGTTACATATCCTTAAAGAAGTTTCGGGCATCCTCAGCTTCTATCATGCCTGCTCTATGTTATTCATTTTGCTGAGGCCTTGCAATATATAGGGTGTTTTGAGCAATAAGGTCTTTTGGGCTGTAACTCATTTTTTGTGAGCTGTGAAACTCACAGATTAGAAGATTTGGTTCCAGTCGTAATATGGGAGAGAAATTTCCAGTCTCCTTGTATGTCTAAAGGGGATGTAAATGTGTGTACTGGTTCGAGATGCCATTTATAGAGTACTTATAGGAGCAATATCTGTCATTCTGACACCTAGAAAAGAACAATTTGAAGATCAACAAAGTCATATAGAGAAAAAAGCTGCATCTGCAGGAAAATCTCTGGTGTGGAGAAGAGACAAATTCAGCCAACCACGATCCAGGCCTATTCAAAAAGTAAAGGTGTGAAGAGATAATAATCACAAGTACTTTTCTGGGCTGAAAATCCTTCTTGCTTCTACTTCTTTTTATTTATTTGTATCTTATAGGAAATTGAATACCAGAACCTCAGATTCCCCACAGACTTGTCAAATCCATATGCTGTAGCTACTGTTTTGAATCAGGAACCAGGCAAATGGAAGATTAAGGACTTGAAAGAAGGTAACAGAATTAAGCAGCATAAACTTGGTCTTATCGTTATTTGTAGGTTTCTGATGAGGAACTTGGCTTCAGAATTGCTGAGGTGATGTGGTTGTGGTTTCTGCAAGAAATCTCACCTTAGCTTTATGTATTAATGAGTTCAGTTATCATAATGGTGGATTTCCCAATCAAAAATTCAATCTAGTTTGAGGTGTGATATAGCTTTCTGCTATTCCTGCAGCCCTTTGCCAAGGCAGTGAAGGGATAAAAACACGACAGATGAAGGAAGCCATATTTCAACTAAAAGTCAAACAAAATATTCAGGAAGAGGAAGCAACTCATCTCAGCTGGTAAGTGTTAGTCAACCACAATAACAACACTAAGGTTTGTTTAACTATGGCCTCTATGAATCTATTCAATATCCGCTAGCACATAATGCTGCCATTTCATGCCCTGATAGATTTGTTTTGCAGCTAAATTCCTGTTGTTTTCTTTCATTTTTTTCTCTTCAGCCTAGGAACCGTCTGAGTTGTAAGCCAAAGACCTCCAGTGAGGTCTTTGATTGTGTTGTGGTTCAATTCAGAAAGAAACCTACTGAAAACATTGTTCACCTAACCTTGTTCTCATGCATCCTATCTTGTGCCCTTAAGGCAAAGGAAGCTTTTGTTATGATTGTCAATAAATCAAGGCCAAAATGTATAATGGAGTGAACAGAATTGCACATGTACGTCGAACGGTGTAAAGCAAAACACAGTCATGTGAAACCACAGCACACTGTGGTTTCATTTGCAATCCACAGATCAGCTCTTATGCTGAATGTTATGGACCTCTAGACACCTTAGGAAGAGGAGAATCAGTCTGATAGCCTTTAAATAAAGCAAACTGTGCATTAAGCATTTTTCTTGCCTCCACTGTAAATGCAGGCAAGTTCATAAAGGCAAAGATCCAATCTCTGTGGAATTTAAAAAAGAGATTATTGAAAACCGACAGAGGGAAGAAGAGCAGTACAAGGTTAGTCTTTGCTGTTCTTTCTAGAAATTTAAGATCTAATTTATACTTTGAGATTGTGCAGTACACTAGTGAATTGTGTCAAGCTCTCTACATCTTCAATTTTTCTTCGTACTTCAATGCAAACCTGTACTAGCTCTATTTCTTCCTGCAATTGTATCTTCATTATGCTTGTGTATCAGTGTTTCTGAGGCGGTTTTATCTTGGACGTAGACAGAGAGAAGGATAAGTTATTGATGGAAACGTAACTAGATATTTGCCCAGTCTAGCAGATTTGCACCCAGCCACATCACAGGGCAACATTGCAGCATAATCCTGTCAGCACTGTGGCTGCAGCCAGCCTTCAGTTTATATTGTGCCTCTCTGAAGAGCTGATAACCTGAATAGCTCACAGTCAAAGAGCTAAACCCAGTCAGTACTCTCACGCAGACCCATGGGGAGATAATTCAACAGGTTGTTCTTCTACACCTACACCTTATACACCTTTGGCTTTTTTCAGTCACCTCAGACTGCAGATCTTCTTCCATGGAGGTGACAGCAGCTGTAGTTGGTGGCAGGAAATATTTTTCCCCATGTGGCACAGCCCTCAGGGACAGGTGGGGCTTGTCCCTCTAATCCTGCCTCTTGGATATTCAAGTAGCTTCTGACATCCCACTGACTTTCAAGGAGCTGTTTATGGAAGTGAAATTATTTATAGATAGGACAAAGGCTTAATTTATCTACTGAATTAGGCACTGTGAATTAATTCCAAAATTATATTTAATACCAACAAAGAAGGAAATGAGTAAAGAGAGGTTCTAAAATGTGAGATTGTTGTATCACTGAATTAGATGTATGTTAACTTTGTTTAGAAACATTTATTTACTTCCCTATTGACTGTAGGGGTTGTGGAGATCTCTGGCTGGTTTCACAGTTGCCCCCATGACTTTCTGACAGAGAGACTGCTTGTGCTGTCAGTTTGTTCACCTGGAGTGCTGTCCTGGTTTCAGCTGGAATAGGGTTAATTTTCCTCCTAGTAGCTGGTATAGTGGTATGTTTTTCATTTAGAATGAGAATAATGTTGATAACACACTGATGTTTTAGTTGTTGCTAAGTAGTCAAGGACTTCTCAGCTTCTCACACTGTGCCAGGTGCTCAAGAAGCTGGGAGGTGGTATAGCCCAGAGAGCTGACCCCAAATGGCCAAAGGGTTATTCTATACCATATAACTTCACACTCAGTATATATTTTGGGGGAGGAAGAAAGAAGGGGGGCATGTCTGGAGTTATGACATTTATCTTCCTAAGCAACCATTATGTGTGATGGAGCCCCGCTTTCCTGGGCACCTGCCTGCTGATGGGAAGCAGCGAATGAATCTCTGGTTTTGCTTTGCTTGTGTGTGCAGCTTTTGCTTTACCTATTAAACTGCCTTTATCTCAATCCATGAGCTTTCTCACTTTTACTCTTCTGATCCTCTCCTTGATCCCAGCAGCGGGGAGTGAGTGAGCGGCTGCGTGTTGCTGTCTGGGATTAAACCACAAGTGCCATTAGGCCTCACAAATTATTTATTATTCCTTCATCATTTGCTCAAGTGGCCACTATGTTATACAGCCTGGGAGAGGCTGTCCTGGAGACCTTTAAGTGCTGTAACTAAAACCTCAGTCCATGAAAATCATGGCAATTTCACTCTGCCAAATAACTCTAAAGGTCTTTGTTTAAGATATAAAAAAAATCCTGGAAATGGAACATTAGATAAGTAGGACTGAGATGGAAGAGGTATGATGAAAAGAAGCACTGGTATTCATCCTGCATGCCTGAACACTTTGAGAAGGTCTCAAAGAAGTGAAGTGATATTGATAGTAAACTGTTTCATACATGGACAGTTTTAAGAGCTGGCACCATTGGAAACCACAAGCAAGATGTTCATAGAACATGGGAAACCTGCAGGAAATTTCTGTAGCGCCATCATCTCGGAAGATCTGTTCAGGTGTTAACTTATGGTGGTGTTCTGTAACCCCTCTCTGGCTGATTCTGGCTATGCAAAGTGAACTGTATTTCACTGATTGAAACTCAGACCCCCAAAAAACATTATTTTGTTTGACTTGCTCAAGAGTTGCAATAATCACTCACTAGAAGGGAATGAAGTCTGTGTTTTGTCAAGCACCTCCAGAATGTTACGTTTTGAGTGAGTTCCACTAATTGTAACAGAGGAAAGAATTCACTGGATGCTTTGTACTAATGTGATTGTTCTTCCTGGTGACAAATTAGATCCAAAGAGGAGATCCTATCATAGAACACGAGTTTCAAAGGAATGAAGCAGAAGTTTCTTTCAGACGTGTTATCCGGCCTGTGGACCAGGTTTGTTTATGTTGTTATCACCTGCTATATGTTGTTATTACCTGCTAAGCGAACTAACAGCCATAGATATTTAGCACTGAATACTTAATTTTCCTAGTTTTCCTAATTTTCCTAGTTCTGTGCCAGTGTCTTATTTCCCATTTTACTTTTGGTACAGTGGAGCGAGCACTGTACTACATACACCACTCATCTTCTGACATCCTGATTGAATATGAGAGACAAGCAGCAATCTGCAGGCCTAACCTGAGATTCATATTGCTTGTTTCTGAAGTTCTCTCAGGAGTAGCTTTCTCATAGCCAAACATAAGGTTAAGGATATCACAAGATTTGCAGCCTTTGCTTACAGATCAGATTGACAGGAGCCTTTCTGGTACTCTACATTTTTTGTTCTCTATTGTGTGAAGTACTTTCTAAAATCCATTTCCTAGGATTATTGCAAGCTTTGTTTAATAGATATCCTGCTACTGAAGGACTTGGAGTGCTCTGTTGAGAGATACTGTACTCTGGGGCCATAGGAGTCTCTTCTAGTGCCACATTCTTCTGTCGCATCAGTTTAAAATCAGATAAGAGATTAGTGCATCACAAAACAAATTTACTGATCTTCAAAGAGTATTCCAACAATTTAAAGCATTAACTATAGATACATCATCTCTGCCTCAAATATGTCCAGAACCAGAGACCACTAGTTGTGGGGAGGTTATTCTGGGAGATTATCCCTCTTAAGTTTACCCCAGTCTTCTGCCCTTCTGGAGGTATATGTTATCAGCCATTCCTGGACACAGGAAACTGGTTTTGCTGTGCCCCTGGTTTGAGCCCTTACAGCTCTTCCAGCTTCACATCTGTGCAAGATGAAGTGTGTGTTCAGTAGAGACCTAGTCCATTCTCTCCACTGTCTGGCTGCCCATGTATTGCATTTGAGTTGTAGCACGTGGATGTCATTTGTGTGGATGCAGACCATACTACATTATCTCTGCATTCCCCGTACTGCATCTGCAAATATTTGGTGATTACCTCCCATTAAGCCCTGCAGTGAAGGCCGCTGGTTAAATGCCAATACTGCAAACATTTTCACTTAACTTCAGTGTTTAGAAATAACACACAGATTCAGGCCAAGGAATGGCTTGGGCTGGAGAAAATTTCTCCCTTGTCTAGTTGTAAAAGCAGTGTCCTTTTTCTTTTCTGTTTTGTTGTTGTTTCTTTTGTTGGGTTTGTTTTGGTTTGTTTGATTTGTTTGGTTGGGTTTTTTGTGGTTTTTTTTTTGTTTTTTTTGGGGGGGTTGGTTTTTTGTTTTGTTTTTTTGTGGGTTTTTTGTTTTGTTTTGTTTTGTTTTTTTGGTTTGGTTTGGTTTGGTTTGTTTTTTTTTATACCATGCAGCATCCAAGTATCAACCCCACCTTCAACTTGCTCCATAATGACCCTTGGGACAGCAGAAACAGGATGCTGAGGAAATTCCAACAAGCAGCATACAAGGTAATGTGAACAACCAGCATGCTGTATGATGGCATGACACCTTGGAAATAGCACAAAACCTGCAGACTAGCATGTAGGGAATCTTCAGAGCTAGCCAGGGATTTGATAATTTGATAAATATGTTCCTACTTCACCAGGAAATAAGGATCTGGAGTAAGTTGTTTATTCAGCTGGTGCTTCTGCTGGTGCTTAGTATTGCAATCAATGCTAAACAAGTGTAGATTAATTTAGATTATTTTTTTAAAGTAAAAAATACGTTTTGGGCCCCCAGTACAAGAAAGACATCAATAAGCTGGAGTGAGTTCAGCGTAGGGCCACCAAGATGCCAAGGTGTGGAGCACTCACTCTGTGAGGAGACATTTACTCAGCCTGGAGGAGGAAAATGAAAGGAGAGAACAGCACCTTCCAACACCTCTGAGGATGGAACCAGAATCTTTCAATGGGAACATGGGAAACAATGGGTATAAATTCAAGTAAGAAAGGTATAGACCATGTATGAGGAAACACTTTTTCACTATGAAGACAGCCAGTCATTGGAGCAGGTTGCCCAGAGAGCTTGTACAATATACATCCTTGGATATTTTCCACACCAGACTGGATAAAGCCCTGAACAACCTAGTCTGATCTCATTGCTGACCTTGCTTGGAGCAGGAGGTTGGACTAGGACCTCCTAAGATCCCTTCCTATCTGGAAGCTAAAGATTTATTAGTAAAATCACTGATCTCATTGTGTTTAAGTATTATCTTGCATCTCCACTGCTCTTTTCCCAGTAAATCTAAATGTGGCAAGCAATGTGGAAATTTCCTGCTCTCCTGGTATCCAGTTGGATATTCTTCTCTGATCCATTCACAATATTGGGCTCAATACAGAGGTCCTGGAATGAAATGCTCTTTTCTGCATTGCATGAACAAGGAGGTGGCTAAATGGCCCCTTCTGATAATAAAACCGAGGGCTCTTCATCGTTACCCTGTGATATAAGGCAGTAGGCGAATTGCACAGTGCAGGTTACTCCTTATTCTCATCATTCACACAGCCACAAGTATTCATATGCCCATGATCAGCTGACTGTTTACCCATTGTTAAATGTGTATATGCCAATAGACACAGCTGAAGGATTAGGAACTAGCCAAAAAAAGCCTGATTAACCTCTAAGACTAAATGATGGTTTCAACTGTTTTTGTTGTGTAACGTCATTGTAGAGTTGAGATCCATTCTACATCTCTCCTTCCTCATTTTCCGGCTCCTGAGCAGAAAACTGTAGTAAAACTTCTGAAATAGAGATGTCTGAGTCAGCTCTGTAGAATAAATACCGTTGTAATGTATATGTATTTCTGTGGCTGTAAATCTTAGAGTGTTGGGATTAATATTAAACTTTAAAATCATTCTCTCAGATTGTGACTCAGATTCGGCTAAATCGTTTACTACTTCTGTTCCGTGGCCTATCCAGAGAAGCCGGAGGTTTGGAGGAAGGCTCTGTGTCTGGTAAGGAGAAGAAGAACAAGCTGATATTTTGGCCATGAATTATGATAATTAAGGTTGTACTACAGTGCGTCAAGTGCATTACATATAAATGTAAAGACAGAGTCCTTACAACAGGGTCTTCCAGCAAAAAAGAGAAGTGTGACAAGGTAGAATCACAGAATCATATAATAGTTTGGGTTGGAAGGGACCCTTAAAGGTCATCTTGTCCAACCCCCCTGCAATGACCAGGGACATCTTCAACCAGATCAGGTTGCTCAGAGCCTGGTCCAGCCTAGCCTTGAATGTTTCCAGGGATGGGGCATCCACCATCTCCCTGGGCAATTTGTTCCACTGTCTCACCAGCCTCATTGCAAAATATTTCTTCCTTATATCTAGTCTGAATCTTCTCTCTTTCAGTTTAAAAACAGTGCCCCTTGTCCTAACACAACAGACCCTACTAAAAGGTAGAAATGGCCTTGCTGAGCAGAATGAGATAGAGGACCATGCCAGAATGAGTGGGCTGTAATGTCCTTTAGAAAAGGGGAAATTAGATCTGTCTGCTAGTCAGAGTATTGTGCCTGCTGTCTTGTAGATGTGTCATTTAATGCCTTTAGGAAATATTACCTTTTTAATGTTAAAATTACTAGACACATCCTATCTTAGGAAGATGCTAAATATATTTTGTGTCTTGATTCTATTTTTGAACAGCACATTAACATATATTACAAAATCTTAATATTTGCTTTTCATTCATGACAGACAGCAAGAGTTTCAGCAAACCGGAGGAGAGTGAAGAATGTGAGGGCTTTTCTTCCAACATATCTGAAGACCTTGTATTGCCCTTCGAATTTCCCTTTTTCAGTTCCCATGAATTGCACCGTGATTTGGTAGGTATAGTAACTAAAATGGTCATTGAAGACATTGGTCCCAGGCCCACTACTGCCTTTATTAAAATTTCACAACGTGACTGGTGTTCTGGGGTTCTGACAAATTAATTCAGGATTTCAGATTTCCTAAGGGTGCTGCTGAAAACAGTAAAAAATCTTTGCATTCTCTCAATAGCACTCTCAAATTTTGAGTGATACATTACTGAACAGAGTTAGTTAACATCCATGATTTTGCAGAAAAAAAAGAAAAAAAAATAATTGAAATGCAAAAATCCAAGGAAGGACAGGAGAAATATCAAGTTAAATATTTGCAAAATTATTTCCATATGTTTTCAAGTGGCTGTGCTGATGGATTGCTGCCAATACAAAATGCCCACTGTATTCCTGGGTTTTAAATACTGTTTTTTTTTATTTCAGGCACCTGATGCTCTTGGCCTAGTTCCTATTGGATCTGTAGATGTGAAAGTCAGACACATTCTTCCTTTTTATGACTTGCAGGTAAGTCAGTGCAGCTCCCTCAGCTGTATCACGTTTCTCTCTTTTACTAGTCCAGTTAGATGTTTTCTGCCTGATCAGTGCCTACAGTGTGCAAACCAGCAGAAATGTTGCCTTAATATGGCTGTATGATTATCATGTTTTTATTAAAAACAAATCTCACCTGTTTCCATAAGTAACAAACTTATAGTCAGCAACACTCCCCTCTCTCCAGACAGAGATGAATCACCTCAGCTGAAGTTATTATATCTCAAACAACAAAAATCCATCTAGGAATGAGGATACTGCAAGCCCTGCACACCACAGTTTTTCCTTTGATTTTAGAGTTTTATAAAAGTAACACTATAAAATTATCTTTCCTTTTAGAAAGTAATAGAAGTCGTCTGCTTATTTGGCATACAGGTCTGCATGGTTATTCCTTAATTCCTGCATAGGAAATGCAAGTGCCTCCTTCTTAAAATACATAATGTTTTTTCAACTTTATGAATGCAGAAGCATTTTTTTCTCCTGACTTCCAAATCCTTTGCTCTTCAATTTTTGAATAGCAAAAGATTGATTTCTACAACCCCTAAAAGAAAAATATTTCCTTGAGTTCAAATCAGTGCAGATTTTGGCAAAATGTCCACTTGCTTTTTTTTCAGATGGAATAACGAGTCTACAAGCTTTCTTGTAGCATCTTTTCCCCTTGTTACACATTGGTTCATCTGTCAGTGTTTCATATATTACTTGACACAGCTTTTCTCTACTCCATTAAGTTCAGTATATTTGATCAAGAAACTGTTAAATCCATTATCTTGCATAGAATGGAAATATTCCTTTATGCACTCATTCAGCTTGTCCTGGTGAAGTATGGCTTCTCCAAATTTTGGTCATATGCCATGTTCCAGAATAGTGATCCAAATATCTTTTACCACAGAGATATGATGTGTCTGTGATAAAGCTGGAATGTTCCATTCCATCTATGAGTTAATCAAAAGTGATTATCATAATCTCCTATCGCTCATCTTTTTTCTTTACACTTAGGTTCCTCAACATTTCAGCATTATGAAGTATCAGCCATTTTGTACACACTATGCAGCTACAAGTTACAAAACTCGAAAACTTTCCCGACCCCTGAGGCAGGGAGCCCAGGTAACAAGTCCTCTCAAATACAAACTTTGCTGAAGTCACTCCCAGCCCTTTATTTCTGCAACAAAATGTCTCAACATTTTATACTAGATTACTGCACTCTGAAAACCTTTGATGTCTGTGTTTTTCAAGGATGAGCTTAACCCGGTGTCCCAGAGGACAGACTTTCACAAACCATCACCGGAAGAAGCAGCAAAAAGGGATATCAGCCTCTTAAAACTGGTTCCTCCCCAAGCTTTAGTCTACCCTGTAGAGACCAACCCGCTTCGCATTTTTGTGAGTAGACGTTGACTTCCACAAAGAACCTAAGAATGGAGGGGAAAAGGTGTTTGTTTCATCAGAAAAATGATGTGGAATTGGTGAGCAATTTTCTGACTCAGATTGGTATATAATAGTCAGGTTGCTATATAAAACTATCCAGATTGAGAGTAATCCTTCAAGGTAGGCAGGACTCCCGGAGCTCATCCCATTGAGAGGGACTCCACTTCACTTTAAGGCAGAATTTGATGTATGGGAGGGATGACAAGGCAAAGGTGCCAGTGGTGGCAGAGAACTGGAGACCCTTCCAGTCTCCCACTCCACAAATGGTCACTGATCCCAGGATTCCCTGGAACACCGTGGGGCCCCTCCCTTCTTCTCCATTTGTTCCCAATTTGGATGTCAGAAGAAAAAATATGATCTTGGCATCTCAGTCCTTCTGTAGCCTCATGCTCTTGCCCAGGTAGGCAGGACACGAGCAGACTTTACCTTCTGTTCAGCCAGGGGACTGCAGTTCTGCCTGATCATTAGGTAAACTGAATAAAGTGAAGTCAGTCTATTTTCTCACTTTGTATCCTGCTGCCTTATAGTTTCCAATAGTTCCCATAGCTTTCCAAAACCACATTTCCAAATTATTAGGTGCAGAGATTCAAAAAATCATAACCAAGTGCATGGGAGGATATCCTGTTACTAAATTGTCATGTAGATTGTACCACTTTGCACCAACTGCAGAAGGTATTTCCCACACAGCGTAGCACAGGCTGGGGGTCCCTGAGGAGTCTCTGAGCAGGCAGACACAGCTGTGCAGCTCCATGAAACGCTCTGCGTGGGCACAGGCAGCGTCTCCAAGGCAGCGTGGCACTGTGCCCGACTTGGGTGGCTCTGTCTTTCAGCATTACTTAGCTGCCGTGGCCCAGAGCCCAGTGTGCTAGTCTGGTGGTCTTGGCATAACATATACGGTATAGATTTGTCCTCACTGTGTGCGGCCAGGACTCGGGTGGACTTACCGATGAGATCCTCTGTGCGTGTCTTCCTTCTGTCACATCCGTGTGAGAGCCAGGCACAGCCTGATCCCACACTACCAGCATTAGATTTGATTCAGAAAAAGATGCTAGCACCATGAAATAGATGGTAAAATGCTCATTAGCTTCCAGCACAGTGAGGCCAGTTCCTGCTCTTGGATTTGGAACTGTTCAAAGAATCAACAATGGATTTTGGAGTTTCTTCCAAACTTGGAAATAACACCTAAGTTGCTGTATTTTAGCAGAGAGCATCGATAAGCCAGGCAGGTTTTGGCCCTGTGATGAGGGGAAGAAACAGGAGATGAAGGGTCACAGCAAACAGAACAGTCACAGTGTGACAAAGGTGTAAATCTGGGGAGACTACATTAATTGTAAGAACTGAATGTTCATCCATTTAATTCTTTATCGTGCTCAGAATGATTTTTTAAAATAATATCTTCTTTGTTTTTAGAACCCCACTCCAGGATTAATTCCAGTTTTACGTCCTTTGGCCTATTCTGAAACAAATATTGAATATCATCTTTGCCCTCATCCAAAATATACTTTTACCAAGGAATGCCCCAAAGGATCCAGTATTCCTGTCACACAAAAGAAATTTCTGCATCACAAGGTATGGCCTTTTGGGTTTATTGTATGAGTACCTGGGTATGTTCTTGCTGAGAATTTGCTCCAAGGAATCAAAAAGAAAGATGAAGCGTCATCCTAGATAGAAAACATTTTCAAATATAAATTATGCATGCACCTAAATAGTCAGTATATGGGTAGGAATAACTTGTGCTTGTTAGGATTTAACCATGTCTCTTATTTATTCCTGAATATTTCTCTGCTCTTTCCTTCTTTTCACTACTGTATTTTCACTACCTTGCCGTGGAGGAAGCATCTTTTAAATCTGGAGAACTGCAGCTTCCCAGCCAAGAAGTGAGGTGCTCTGTCCTGCAAACCTTCCTCCCCACTGCATTATGGATTAGAGGTCTGATCACTGTAGCACTTGTCATTTCAGGAAGTGATTTGTGGAGTAATGGAATGGAGAAGATTCTTACCAGTGGTGTATTCCACTTTTTCAAACACTCCATCACTGACAAGTATAACACCTAGGTAAGAAAGAATTTGGATATACAGTGCTTCTACCCTGCAGCAGTTTCTGCTGTCTGTGACTACACTGACCAGTAACTAGTTCCACAGATAAATGTGGGCCTATGGGTGGATTTAATTGCTGCTCAGAAATCCAAAACCAACGGGGAAAACCCCTACTGTCCTCCTTGAAGGATGGGTTAAGAACAATATCATTAGATGAAATACCTAGCCCTGGAAGGAGAGTCCAGCCTGGACTTCCAAAAACACCTCTCCTGAATGCTTTTGGATTCAGTGCTAGAAGACCCTGGGAGGTACAAACTCTGGGTGTCCTGCAGAAGTATGAACCATAATTTAACGTGGGTACCTGCACCTAGTGGTAGCCAACATCTCACAGGCTCGCAGCAGTTTTGGTGTACTTACATTTTCCAGGAATATTTAAAATATTTAAATATCTTTATTGTAACTACAACCACTGTGAAGCTTCAAAATTAAAGCATTGAGTGCAGTTACTCTCTGCCCATCTTAAACTAATACCATTTCCACTACAGGGATCCTTACAGTTTAGATATGCTTCCAAGAGATGTACCACCAGTGCTGCATGACTTACCTGAGGTAGACAGGGAGAACATAATTGACCAGTAAGTTTCTTCTCTATTTTGTATCCAGTGTGATTGATCATGTAGTAACATCTTGTATGGATGTGTCTAAACCCGTCCTAAAAGATCCTCAAAGGTAAAAGCACAAAGTCTCTCTTGCATAAAACATACTTTTGTTTTTGTTGGCTAAAAATACTTTTAAAAGGATAGAGCCCAAATGTTCTTTGTCTTACTAATTTTTAGTGAGACAGATGAAACTGAGTTCAAAATGATTCTTACTCCAGAGATGGTGAGAGCTGAATTTCCACAAATTGGGCAGGCGCTCTCAGAAGAAGGCAAGGAGAAATCAGTGAAAGATGGAAGGTAGGTTTAATATGAAATTAAGGGAGAGGAATGGGAAGGAATGTGAAGATAAGCACCCCCTTCAGAATGATGCAGAATTATGCCTTCACAGAGACATTCAGTGTTCTGAAAACCAGTGAATTTTCCTTTTTAGTGGCGCTTTTGTTAGATATTTATTAATACTGGCAGAGGAATGACCCCTTAGAATTTCCCCCTGACATGGTGCTTTTTTCTCAGGCCCTTCCTAGGAGCAGGTCACATTTGCTTTGCTGTCTGAGCTTCACACTCCACCAACAGGCATTGTTGTTTAGACATACAGCACAGCATGTAAAACAACTCGCATTCATAAACACAGAATTACCTGCTCCCTGAAATGTTGTAAACTGGTCACTGTAAGGGCCAAATTCTGCATTTTGCCTCCAGTGCTGTCAGGCCAGTGTCCTGAGTATGCAGCTCAGCAGAGAAACCTTCAGGAGGAACCTGATGACAAGGAACACTCTGAGGGACAAATGGGTCTTTGAAGGAGTTGATGATTACTGTCATGGTTTCAGAGCAGCATTTCAGAACTGCCCAGCAGTTCTGCAGGGCTGGAAGGAGAAATGGATGCACTGTGTGAAACTTTGGGGTATGTGACGTTGCGGGAAGGATGTGAGGAGGTGTATGAGCTGGAGGCAGTGGACTCGAGCAGCAGGTGGTATGGGTAGGGTAAGTGATTGCAGAGCAACGCAGGAGAATGTGCTGAGTTCTAACACTCTGTTTTCACAGATATCTTATGTGAATTGGAGAAAGTGAATTAATCTTTCTGTCCAACAGTTGTCCCCTCTTAATAATGGTTATGATATAGCTTAGTTGTCAGGATGTGCGTAAAAGCCTGAAACTTTCAGAGCCATCAAGAGATTTCAATGTCTCATTTTCTTTAATTTTAGAGGGAAGTGATTTGATGGACATTCAAATCCTGTACAACTGTCAGCCATTAAACTTTAAAACAGTGCTGTGTATTATGAGCTCTCTGACAACACACTCATTGTTTTATTGTCATTACTACAGCACTGATTGAAAATAATTTGCTGTAAAAACGCAGGTGTGTTGGACCCAGTGCTGCTTTTTGCTTTTTATGACAATCCACTTGTCAGAACACTGAGATTTGAGATAGTTTGTTTAACTAAAGACTGACCTTTTTCTCCACAGTGAGACAGTGTTGGATGGTGCATTTCCTGGGTAAGTAGTTTTGTAGCCATAAGGTTCTTTCTTTTTGAAGTTTTAGAGGTTTTCTTCAAAAATGAAAATACTTTTCTATATTAAACACCCCTGGGTATTGATATTTACTTGTTGAAAACTTCCCTATTTGATTGGCTTTGTAAAGAGCTAAACAAAAATTTGTTAGCAAACTATGAAGTCCTAATCCTTTCTTTTGTCACTGGAAGGTTCTTTGTTGTTATCGATGGGGTGGTGTTTCACTAGATGACAGAGGACGCATTGCTCCTCTACTACAGTTTCAGTATTTTATCCTTAAGGCAAATCAGTTTTTCATGTGGATGCTCTTGTTCTGGCAATTACAGCATGTATTCCTTCATAGATAAAACATGAAACTCAGTCTAGTGTGTGTTTACCCATCAGATGGTTATCTTTGCTAACTGGCCTAGCCAGAAGTGTTCTTTTCAGTTTCACCCCCTTCCTAGTTCTGCATAAGCAATGAAATACCCTCTGTGTTCATTATTAAAAAAAAAAAAAAAAAAAAAGAGAAATTATGTGTGAGTGTCTCTTCCTTTGTTTTTGTCAGCATTCCTAAGTAGCTCTCCTGGCTATTATAAACACAAATCATGTTTTAAACTTCTTGCAGAGACCCGCACAAGCATCCAGATGGACATTCTCAACTCCAAAACAACGAGCTCAGAGAGAAGGTTCAAAAACATGTGGAGAAAATGAAGCAGAAAGCACTTAATAAAGCCCTCATTCTGGGATAAGAGTAATTTCACAAATCCCATGGTTTGGTTCTGCTTATCCTGTTAATGTGTGAGGTCTTCTATGTCCCAGCTACGTGTACTTATGTTCAGTAAGGTCAGCAACTTCTTATGCAAAGAGGAGAGAACCACCAGCAGTGCCACCTTTGTCAAGGACTCTCACTGTGACTGTTACTTCAAACATGGTAGTTGCTACAATGAGAATCCTCAGCCATGTACCTGCTCATTTTGTCCTGGTGTGATGGACCAGAAATCCACAGTACTACCATGTAAATAGTTTGGTAATTAATTCACAGGCCACTGTTTTCAAATAAAATGTGAAAAGTCCTCATGACCAAATTGTTCTGATTTTGTTTTTTCAGTTATGACCTGTCCTTGAATTTTTGCAGGTAAGTCACTAAATCTCAGACTTGACTGTAAATCATATATTTCAAGTTTTTAATGAAGGGAAATAATTGAACACTTACTGTTCACAAATATAATGTCCCAGCAGATCTCATTAACCATTCAGGGGTTTAATTTGATGCACAGCTCTCTTTGCAAAAGGGTGCATGGACTGGGGCAATGAACTCCGGAGCCTCATGAGAGACCTGTAATGCTCGGGTATATTCCCTAGGAAAGGAGATTTCTCAGCGTATCACTTTTCAGCTGAAATGTCTCCTACTGCCTTGTGGGCAAGCTAGACATCAGACAAAATTGCTTTTATCCATAATGAGTTTATGGTTTATTTTGAAGAGTGGTCCAGGCTATTTGTACTGAAAAGCACATATCTTCTGTACTAAAAGGCATGGAAAATGCAGCAATACAGACTGCATTCCTAGGAGCCATACTTCTTTCCAGACATACTTAAAACCGCTAAGGAAATAAGTTCATTTCAGAGAGAGGAGATTGGTGTAGACAAACTGTAAAAGGCCCAGAGAAACAGAAAGTGGGAAAGCGGAGTGAAGATAAAGCTGCAGAATAGCCTATATGATGCTAGCTACACACTCTGCTCACTTCAAAGAAATAAAAAGCTGTTAAGTTTCTGCTAACTGTCTAATGTCAAGGGATTGTTCAGAATGCAGGTCTGGATATCTGCAGAGTTTCTTTGATTATGAACAACTGCTTAAATATGTACACGTTGCTTTTTTATTCTGTAAGTCCTGAAGAAAGCAGCTGATCTTTTAAGAGGCGCACTAAGACTTGAGCATGTTTGTTATAGTAACATGACCATGACAAAAACATTCTCACAGTTTACAGTGAAAGCATTCACAGTTCATAATTCACAAAGCATAGGTAATTTTTAGGAACTTATTCATCAGCTAAATTTCAATGTCTAGTAAAGATGGAATACGTGTTCAGAAACAACGGTGATTAACCAAAGTTGATCTCTTTTTCTTTCAGCTGTAGCCTCTTTCCTCCCTTCTCTTCCGCAGGGTTTCCTCGTCATCCCAGTGGAAATTTGTGATGCTTCTTCATTCTCCAGCAGTAGCACCAGCCTTCAAAGAAATGAACCTCCTTCCTATTTAAGTGATCCTCCTTTCCGTGTTTTAAGGTTTTTATGGGCCCAGTTTCAGTGTGCAGAGAAGGTAAGAAAAAGCTATTACCTTACCTTAAATTGTTGCTAAAATCCAAAGGGACAGCTGGTAATGCACAGACCTCTGTGCATTGTCTTCTTCTGGGATACCTCATAGTATGAGGCCGATTTTTCTCAAGGTGATAAACTATCAGAGGCAATGCAGCTGTGTCTAAGAACATGATATTTGGCTAAATAATTAGAAATCTTAGGTTTTAATATGTGAGGCTACTTAAGTATTCTCCCGGTCGACTACAGAACACTTTCAGAAATGGGGTATAAACTGTAAGAATTATAAACTGCAGTTGGTTATTCACAGTCCTGTGCCTGTTCAGTATTTCATGAAAAGGACTGAGGTATTACAGAAAATAAATAGGAAGAAAAAGGAATGATGTAATGGAAATTGTGCATTTGTTGTAACATTATCCAGTGCACAGGAATATTTCTGACAGTTGTTTTTATCTGGATTATCATTTATAATGTACTGAAGCAGTGCATAAATTTTGGAGTGCATTTTTATGTATGAAAGACACATATACAGTTGTCTCTAACGGACTGTTAATACCTGTTAATAAACACTTGGATACTTTACAGGGTCTTTTTTAAGGATCAGCTAGCAGGATTCAATAGCAGTTGTGTGAAATGTTGACATTCAACACCAGTGTTATTTAAAACAGCGTTAGTGGAAACTTCAGCCTTAAGGCTATGTTTTTACAAACTGAGGAAAACAGTTTATTAAGGCATCTTTTAATGTGCTTTCTTATGCCTCTACTAAGGATGCAAATCACAGTCTTTTGAAGAAAATGTAGCATTCAGTTCTAGATTAATCCCATGAATGCACAGATTGAGTTCATATACAGATTGAAAACTAAGATCAATTAATATGTTATATAATAGCCATATTTCCGTACATTCTAATGTTAATTTCTGGATAGCCTTATTTTGGAAATCAAAGGGCTGCATTCTTACTGATGTAAGTAAGAAAGTGTAAATTGATATGCTGAATGTGACAAGTTTATTTCCATTCACTGCAAATAAAATTGCTGCTGCTTCCCTTGTTTGAAAAGGATTAATTGGCTAAATCACAATGCAATAGTTTTGCCAATTAAAATATATCCATCTTGCCTGAAAAAGGCTGTCTTATTAGCAAGGTTAATAAACACTGACTTATGCTTGAGCTTTTCTTACTTTTATTACATAAGAAATGAGCATTAACTTCTAAATCAAATAAAAGGTGCATTTCAAAAATTAAGAAAATATTAATGCTTTTATATGGAAATGATCTATGAACTTAAATGCTCAGTAACTGGGTTATTAATCTCACTTACTGTTCCACAACGATAGAAAATCCATCAAGGTCTTTAAAACGTAAATTAATTATACTTTATAAGAAGGCTGGGAGAAAAACAGCAGCGTGTGTCTGATGTAAAGTGGGTGAAATCATATTTTCAGTTCATAACAATAGTATAATGAACTCCAAAACAAAGAAACCTTGTTGTCTTTGGGTTTGTAATGTGAAGTTCAGTTATTCCAGGCTCCAGTTTAGTTTTTCTTATGGTCTGGGCATTTATTTGGTCTCTCTCCTGCACAGGTTTTCTTGTGTCTATTAAGAGCTGTGCTCAGACTGCATCCTTTGCCATATGGAAACACCGTGAAGACTTCTCTCCAGCTGTTTAACCATGGAGGATTTTAACTCTTGCTGAGACCTCTCCTGCTGCTTGAGTTTGGTTGGAAATAGCCAACAGAGTTAGAATTTATCAGGTGAGATATACCCAAACAGTGTTGTTTCCTTAGAAAGCTGGATAAAGGCAGAGAACAAGGACATCTCTGTGTACTAGTGTGGGTAAATTTCTTTGTAGCTGTAACTGCGAAGTGCTGCTCTGCAACCAGTAGGTGCATAATTCGTATGGTTCCTGCAGAGACACCAAACATCTGAAGGTTTCTATGACCTCTGAAAACCATAACTGACGCTGATGTACCTAGATTTTGCATACGAGTTATTTTAAGGCAGAATTGGTCCAAAAACGTTTTCCTCCTCTGTTTTCTGCTTCTCCTGCTGCCAGCCTGTGCACCGAGTACTGGTTGCTTGGAATAAGTCCTCTTCTTGGAGCAGTTGCAGCTGGCAATACACAGTGATAAGACAGCCTTCTCAAAATCTTGTTTTGTTTTTTGGCTGAAATATAAAAAGCCTTCAGAAAGGACTCTTAAAGCAGTGAGCAGTGTCTACAGCTGTTTGGTTTGGTGGCACAGGAATCAGCTCCTCCAGCCTGAGCAACCTCTTGGGACTCCTCCAGCTCTGCCTACTGTCAGAGGGTGGTCAGCGGTCGCTGCTGTGGTGTAGGGCCTGGAGACCCATCAGAGATACGGTGCTACAGTCACGTAGGGGTCTTCTCTGGGCCTGTGGTGTGGAGTACTGTCAGTAGCAGGGTCTCAGCGTGTGTTCAGAAGAGACCTCCTGCCATCCCAGGAATGAGTCCCATTCATACTGCTCCCACAGGCTGAAGGACTTGATCAAACTGTCCTAGTGATTCTTCATATTTACGGACATCTCCCGTAACACGTCATTTCTATGAAGCTGGAATTTGTCATAAGCCTCCCATAAATACTGCTGTACTGAGCAATATATGTCCCTCTGTGTCCTCTAAGAAAGTTAAATTCATCAAAACCAAAATGAGTGCAATAACCTGGCAATAACTTCAGCCACAAAAAAAGATCCAGAAGTCACGTGATTTGGCCAAAAAAAGCCAGACACATCTGATAGGGCTGTCTTGTGCCTCTTAACACCTGCAGAAGCTAATTGGTTGTGAGGGACTTCCCAAGTGATGTCTGTATGACCACAGCAGGGACTTGAAAATGAAATAAAGTGACTCCTGAAAAACTCCAGGTGATTTCAGAACACCTGCAGGAAGTATTTTTCCAAAGCACTGGTACATCAAAAGAAATCATCTGATGAGCTGCTCACTTGTGCCAGGCACTGTTTAGTTCCAGCACATTCATGGCCAGAGGTTAAGCTGCATTTAAGTGGCTGAGGGCTCTCCAGGGTGAACAGCAATAGCATGTCCTTCTGTCTTTAAAGAAATACTGTTTTCAGGACCCAGTCCTACTGTTAGTTGAGCACATTTTTAAATGGTTACTTTTTTTTCCTGCTGTCAGAAGGCCTAACTACTTCAATCAGGTTCTCTTGAGTTTTTAATTGCACTAGAGACTGAGTTAACAGCACATTATTTTTAATCAGTTTATTTTATCTGTCTTCAGAATTCTGAACCAAATTATACCTCCATCACCATCTAATTACTGGTTTATAATAATTTCACAGTGTGGAGTCTCCAGTAATCCAATATGCATTGCCTACAAATCAACAACGCCCTTTGTCACCTCAGGGGTATTGGTTGTATGTATTGTTGGCTGAGTTTCAGAGCACCAGATGAAGAAACTGAGGCTTATTTCCCTTGAGTTTGGATTTGCATGATTAGTTCTCTGTATGTTATCCTGAAAATGGACATCAAGTATCAAGAGATAATTTCTTTCAAACAATTCTCTCTTTGCTTCCCTGCCTCTAAAGCACCTTTCTCTGCAGGAAGCATCATGTTTCAACAAACTTAGAACCATAGATTCGTAGAATTGTTTAGTTTGGAAAAGACTTTTAAGATCATCAAGTCCAACCTAACACTGCCAAGTGCACCACTAAACTATGTCCCTAAGATGTCTACATGTCTTTTAAACACCTCCAGGGATGGTGACTCCACCACTTCCCTGGGCAGCCTGTTCCAGTGCTTGACAACCCTTTCAAGTGAAGAAATTGTTGCTGATATCCAGTCTGAACCTCTCCTGGTGGAATTTGAGGCCATTTCCTCTCATCCTATTGCTTGTTACTTGGAAAAAGATACCAACATCTGCCTTACTACAGCCTCCTCTCAGGTAGTTGTAGAGAGTGAAAACATCTCCCTTCAGCCTCCTTTTCTCCAGACTAAACAACCTCAACCACCACATCACCCACAAGTCCTTCTCTGTTTACAAACTTGGTACTTCTGGTGACACAGCAGGTATAGATGTCCCTGTGCAGTACTGTCAATGGTCATGGACAGTTATTTTATATATTGATACAGGAAAGCCAGATACAGCTCAGGATGCTGAGAAGTGGTGTTGACGCACAATGTCCACCACCAGAGCTGGTAGGTGAAAAGATTCTGATTCCTCTTGTAGCCAACAGAACAGGGAATCTCAGATTTCTGAAGTTCAGCTCTTCCTGCTAATAACCCTTCCATGTCCATGTCCTTCCATCCACTGCTGGAATACAGCCTCATTTGTAGTAGCTGTTGTAGTAACACTGTACAACAGCTAAAAAGGAACAAAGCAGCTATGTTTGCTATGACAGTAATGCCCTCCTTGGTCACTTGTTTATCCCTTCTGCAAGCACCTCACCAGCTGCTTGTATGCTTGCAGGTTATATTTATAACAGCACCAGACGCTGTGAGACTCCAGACTGGTTCTGCTGGTGTCCTAAAACTGGAATTTCTCTCCTGGTATCAGCAAAGAACCAGCTCCACCTGAAGTCTGGTTTAGGGTCTGGTCCTGTTTGTACAGGAATAATAGAGTCTCTGAAAAATCACCATGTTTACATGTAGTTGATTCTTTCTGCCTGTCAGTGTTGTTTGAAATTACTGGCTGTCATCTTTGATGCTTCCTGGTCCAAAGAAGATGCAATAAGAGAGTAGCAGAACTCTAGAAAACATGAGCATAATACCTCTATAAGAATTGAACTGTAAACAGCAGAGTCTTGTGTTAACATTAAAACTACTTTTCTGCCATTTCCTTTGGAGAATCAAGCACTGAGTTGGTCAGAAGCAATTCCTGGTCACATCTGGACTGGGTGTGGTAATTGTGGCCTTGTCTAGCCACTACATTATCCTCATGTATTATTTAGAAGAATCTGTTTATACCAATAAGCAGATAAAAGGAAAGTTAGTTTTGCAAAAGTGAAATACTGATTTTTCTTCGGAAGATTTGAGTTTTGGCTCTGATCTGCCTTGGCTGAAAAAAAAAGGCATTTTGTCACTGGCATCAATGACATTAGTATTAGCCCTTTTACATTATGGTGTTTCTTGCTACATTAAACATTTACCATTCACATAATGCTGTATTTAATGTGGTAGACTAGAATTTGGTGCCTGAAAGACCACTTCATGCTGCTAGGCTGGGATTACCCAGGAGGGGCCTGACAGCAGCCTGCTTTCCTTGGAAAGCCTTTGCTTTGTTCTGCTGTTAAATGCTGTTAAATGTTCTCTGTTAAATCCTGTATGTTTATAATGGCATCAGACACTGCTGCGAATCACTGAGGGTGCAGATGACAAGGAATCCAAGTATCTAACTCTCTTTGAAGCCCCTGGCATCTGAATATCTTCATAGATTCGAGTCAAAGAACTGTGCCAGAATGCAAACAAAGGATCTCTAACCCCAGACATTGCATAGTGGACAGTCTCTGAGACCCCACAAGTTGGTTGTGCCTATTGCTCTGGAGTGTGTTAAACTCCCAAAGGGACAGAGCAACATTACTTATTTATACTAATCACTCCAAAAAATAAACGAAAAGCTGTGGAAAAATATCTGGGAGGAGACAATGGAAAAGCACAACTATCCTATTTGCTCTCACAACCCTGTAAACATACCAGATCACAGTGAAAAGCTGCTTTTCAATGAAACATGGTGACATAATGTTGTAAGTACCCTGAAAGATGTCAAAGTTTCCCACTCTGGGTAGTGATGACATCTCACACAGGAGAAATTAAGCTGTTCATGTACTTTTGGAAAGGTAGTGATGAATTATTACCGTGATTATGGTTATTATTTGAGTATCGAGAACACCTGTTCCAAGAGTTGGAGACTGATATACAATTTAATGTCACTGCTAACATGGACTTTATGTATTAGATTAAAATAAATATACAAGGTAGGAGGGATAGATAGTGGAAGAAAGTACTTCCCAAAAAGATGAACTGAGAATAGGTAAAGTCCATGAGAGTGGTGCAGTTGAAAAATATTTTCCAGAAGGGAAATCAAATCGGAATCCATCAAATCGGAACAACCCATGTCTGATAAAACGTTGATTAAAAAAATGAAAGGGAGGCATCTGTGATGGAAAGAGGTGCCTGTGATTGGTCTCTGGATTTTTTGGCTTTAAGTGAAAGTTACTGGATGAGACTGAACACATTGACCATGCAAGAGGTTGTGATAGTCTCTCTTACAATCAAGACAAGTGAGTACACTAGTCTGTCTCTGTTGAAGTATGTAAATGTGAGGAAGTGCTGTTTACAACCTGAGTTCAGGCCCCTGATAGTAAAGAAATCCAGACATGATGACACAGAGACAAAAATAACTATTTACATCAGCAATTATTTGTTTAACCTGAAGGCAGAACTCAGATCAGTTTGAAGTAATTTCATACAGCTCAGCACTAGAAAGTTTTGCATATGTCCAGATTCTTGTTTTGTTTTGTAATTCCTACATTTGCCTATCTCTGATCTTGTTCCCTTTGAGTATTTGCTGCACTTGCTATGTGTAACAGAAACAACGTCCATAAACTCCCAGGAGAAGTCTTAACACCACAAAGCTTTCCACTGACAGCAATGGAATAACACTTTCTTGGCATGGAGCACTCCTGGAAGGCCTATTTACAGATAATATACCTGAGGTGAATTCTTACACTGCCAACAGTAGGACAATCCTGGAGTTCCATGGAGAAGAGCCTGATAACATTTTAATTTTATTACTTAATGTAATGTTGGAGCTACTGTCCTTTGTCTTTACCCATGGTAGCCAGATCTCAGAAAGCTACTTGACTCTCCTTCAGCTGGAAAGATTCCTGGTCACTTGTAAGACTTGAACCACTGAACGCCTTAAGGAGTACTGCCTTTTACAAATATTCCCTAGAAGAGTCTTTTTCAAATACATTCTTCCTGCGACTGGCATGTAACATGACAGTTTTGCATTTTCTTATGCTATACTAGACACTGCCAGGGAGATATTTCGTTTCTTATAAAAGTCTTTATATCTTTTCTCTGTGCTTATAGATATGATTATACTTCTCGTTTTCTTCAACAAGAAATGCCTGTTTTTCAGACCCATACACTCGAGATAATCTGTTTCTAATTGATTATTTGGGGACTTAAGTGTTTGTTTGAGGAATTCTTATTATCTGTTATTTGACAACATTATTGGCAGCAGCTCTACACTAAAACACATTGATGATTGTTACTAATGGAAGTACCGATATCATCACCTTATTCACATCTCCAGTTAAGTTCTCATTGCAGAAAACAGACACTAATTTGTGTAAAATCTGCAGCTGTAGACTTGAACAGATGTCTCAATGGCTGTTAGCAATCTCACATTGATTTTGATCTGATTTAGATCCTGATTCTGATTTAGACCAACCTTCAATTGCTGAAAGAATTTCTATAGAATTGATTTATTTTCTGTCTAACCCTGTTAGATGCATTCTGTATGGGCAAGATTTCCAGAAAAGGCTGTGATATTTCGTGTGACCAACCTTAGACCCCACAAGAAGGGTATGAACTTATGGACTCCATGTAATTGTAAGGTGTCTCCAACCAGGTACCCAGAATTTCTAGTCAATTTTAGAACTGGCTTGAGTGATTTCATTAAAAGGCAGCAGTTCATATCATAAAACTATTTGACAAAAAGCTGTCTCCACGCTGTGTATCTAATGCATTTGGAAATCTTTTGACTTAATGTACTTTAGTTTGTCTGCAGCTACTTGAGTAATGTAAGAGGGAACAGCTTGTTTCCTTTGGAATGGAGATACTATTTGTGAAATAGGCTTTCAGGAGTGAGTCACTGATGAATGGACAGAGTTCATTTAATATGCTCCCATGAAAACTGCAAAGATAAAATTGAGTTTTCAGTTTGTCTGAAAGAGAACTGAGTGTTGAGAAAGTCTGGCAGCATTAAATAAGGGATCTTCAGCTGCCACATGAAATGAACTCTTTCCTTTTGTTCTGATTTTGGTGGCACTCAAAGCGATACATGGTGTCTGGATTGCCAAAGGTTTAGCATGTCAAACTGCTGAGCTAAACTCAGTTCTTGCTAGAAACAAGTACAGTATGAAGTATTTGATCCAGTCACACGTAATTAACTCTGAGGCAGAGTTAATGGTAGCAGGGGACCTGGCAGCAGAGAGTGCACAGATTGCAGGTCCAGCGAGTGGGACATCAGGTGCCCACCCAGAACGATTTTCCTGAGCATCCCCAGGCTCGGGTCCGGCTGTGAGTCTGAGATGGAGCCAGGCACCAGTTCTGCTTGTGTACATCAGATGTGCCTCTGGACTGTGTGCACAGGCACAGAAAGCACCTTCTGGGACGCACCTTCTCCCCCGCCAGCTCACACCACAAGCCCTGTGTGCCCATGTTGGGCCCAGTTCAGCCCTGGAATTCAATTCCACTGAATTCAGTTGGTGGTTGCCTGATCAGCTGGAAGACCTGTTGGGATTTGCTGACTTCAACTAATAATTGTCATGATAGGTTTGTTTTATTATAGTCAAGTTCAGAGGTTTCATCTAAGACCCTTCTTATTATACATGGACCTTTATTAGACCATTCTTATTAAAGCTTTCATTTCATAGACTGTACATCCGAAGTCATGAAACTATTAATTCAGAAAAAAGACTATCCCCTATTTCTCAACAGTTGAGTCCTGATTGACTCATGACAGGTTGCATTCAGCAGAACATAAATTTTTTATCTTTCCTTCTGGGCCTTTTCAGCATATTCTGCCAGATTCAGGCCTGCCCTCCAGTGGATGTCTTGTCTGCACTTTGATCTGACTTAAATTTTCTATAAGAAAAAGCATTACTGGTATCTCAGTAGTTGTGCCAAAAAGGGACTATAGAGAACGCCAGCTCCCAGCCACAAAACTGAGGACACCAGGACCAAGAGACGCTAAGTCCTTTCCCCCATGGTTCCTCTGGAACACAGTGTACTATAACACAGAGACACAAATTCTTATTTTCTGGGCAGCAGGTAGTTTATTTCTTATTGTTTTTTTCCCAATCTCAAGCCCTTTCGAGTGTACTAAAACATACAATAGGATTGTACTGTACAAAAATTAAAGAATACAAAAATTAGTATAGTCCTTCTGCTAATAACACGCCCTGTCTGGGTTAAGGAAGCTGTCTCGGCTTGTGACAGTGTCCGTCCTTCCCCCCTGTGGGAAATTACAGACACTTGTGCCTTCTTTCTGCAGGGGGAGAATTTAATCTCTCATTCACAAATACTTCCTCAGGAAAAAAAATAGTTCTTTTCCTTAAATTTCCCATGTATTAAATTTGACCTGGTGAAGGATGGTTGTAAGTGAAGGTAGTGAGCCTCAAGTTTAGAAGTTGAGTGGCAGAAGCTAGCTCATTTTCCAGACAAATTGTTTTTCTAGTGCAAGTACACAGTGAAAACATAAGAATTTGATGTCTAGAGCTCCAAATGGTCACACAGAAATGCTGCTTCCTAAAAACCTGTTTGTGAGCATTTAATATGCAAAAATAGAATTTACCCTGAGAATAAAGAGTATTTGCCATTGGAAAAGAAACTCATGAAAGAGCAAGGTCATATCAACTGCTACCTTTTTCCTAAAGAAAATATGATTTTCATTTGGAGATTGTATGTTTGGGCGCTTTTTAAACCTTAGACGTCTAATCACGAGAGCAGTAAACAATGACTGTAGTTAGCACAAGCCCAGATGTAGCAATGGCTTCACTGATTCAATAACAGTATCTCTCCTGCTTTCTGAATAAGACCGAGACCAGGAGTACACTGCAAACAGTGGCTTGGAAACCAGAGATAAGCTGGGATTGCTCATTGTATTATGGAGCCAGTTGTTTAACTTCTCTACCCCAATTTCCACTCTTGGAAATGGGCTTTGATAGCACTAGTGTTCTGTGTGTTGACTGCAGGTCAGACAACCAGCTGCTCTGTATTGATTTGGCTCCACTAAATGTAATGGAGCCAAAATAGTTTGCAACAGCCAATGATGTGTTTCTTATCACTTATTGTGATATTCCTTGGTGTTAAGCATTTGCTTACTTTTCTCTACACTTCTCTTCTTATCTGTAATCAAGGACATCTACCTTTGAGTACTGATCTCAATAGACAAAAGTAAAGTATGAAAGACTTGGAAAATCTGTGCTATTTTGGAAGGCCCTTGCTATTATACTGCTGTCAGAGACTGACCTGAGCAACATGCTCAGCATCAGGTGGGATGCAGATTATTGAAGTGCTGTATGTAGATGGTGTCTCTGCTCTTGTCACCAATAAAATATCTGTGTAAATCTTAGCTGGATTCAGCACTGCTAACACTTACACAGATGCCAGGATCTCAGTCCTGGCCAGCAGAGGCCAGTAAGAGATTATAGGAAGAGCAGTTGTACAAGGCTGGAGGCCACCTTCAGCATGCTCACTGCTGGAGAAGTAGCATCTGCGCTGTGGATTAGGACTTTTACTAAAAAGAAGGTATCTTCTGTGGATTAGAACTTTTACCAAAAAGAAGGTATCTCCTGAGAATTTTCAAACTTTCCAAGATTTTAAAAATAATCTTGGGATGAATATGGCTTTTGCTGCTGGTCTGCACTCTGAGTGGGCTGGTACTTGCCAGCAATGAGCTGGAGCAGGTGCAGAAGGAAAACTCTTTATAAAAAGAGATCCAGGATATTATTCTATTTGCACACAGTGCTAGGGAGGACTTTGTATCCACAGTGTGCAGTCTGGTACAGTTACCCAAAGACAGACCATCGGTATGCTTGTGTCAGGGTTTAATGGTCAAGCTGAGATGTCACCCGTCATATCTTTTGGATGGACAGTAGTAAAAGCTCCGGTGCCCATGGGGCCCAGCTGCGTGTGTCACAGGGATGCAGTGAAGTGGCTGAAGTGGGCTTTGAATCTTTTGAGTTTAGTAAACTTTAGTAAACTAAGGATGAATTGTTTGAACTGGGGGAAGACATGATGGTACGAGTTGGGTTTTATAAAACCTAGAAAGACTGAGAAAAACTTGAAGAAAGAAGGGGATTTTGTGTTTCTAAGCAGCAGTGTTAGCTTACTCCGAAGTTTTCTTCTTTCCCCAGTTCAAACAATTCATCCTTCTGTGCCTGAACTCATTCAGTTCTAGGGTACACATCGTGAAGGGAGAAGCATTGGGTAAAAGAAGCCAAGCTGGCTTAGTAACCTACTTCCACAGTACTGTGCAATTCCTTTAAGTCTCGAGCTTGTTTGTGTGCTGCAGCTGCTCGTGACAAGCTAAGAAAAGTCATTTGAAAATTCACCCAGTGCATGTCTTCAAGTTCAAAACTCTTGACACAGAGCAGTTCTGCCTGCTCAGAGAGGTTTCAGGACACTGTTGGATTCAGAACCGCTTCTGCTGTGAACAGGCTTTTCACTGACCTTCCTGGAGCTTTGAAGGCAGCGCTTCCCCAAATTCAGGTCTTCATTTTACAGTATCAGCTATTTTCTGAAAGCACACCCTGAAAAAAGGTGGTAGGAACTCTAGAGAGAGCTCTTCAGTCTGTCTATATTTTCCTTTCTCAAAGAAAAGTCTAAGCACACTAAGGAGAAACTCAGCAGGAGATGAGAGGCCCAGCTCGCAGAGAGGGAAGACGCTGTCATTGCTCCTTGGCAATAACTTGGCTCAACAAAAGTGGCTTCTGATTAACTGAATTCCCAGCCCTGTGCCAGCCTGGCTGTGCCATTGCAAACTGTGCCTGTGCCATCTTTGGCAGCCCATGCTCCAAGTGGGAGACGACAGGCAGGTGTTCCTGTGTCAGGATCCATTACAATGAAGAGATGTCTGAGCAGGCAAAAATGCAAACAGCCTTCGTCACAGTTTCACATGTGTTGCTGCTGTTGTTGCTCTGAAGGTCTGAATCTGATCTCTCCTATGCTGTGTCAAATACAGACCACAGACATGAAGAGTGTGCAGGGAAATCTGCACTTTAAATGGACTTTAATAAGTTATGACTGAGCCCTGTTATGAAGTTATGAAGTTATGACTGAGCCCTGCAGCAGAAAGAAAAGAGCAGAAAGTCAGTTTTTGTCTCCATCCTTCTGGGGAGAGAAAGCGTAGCAGATAAGCATCCATTACTTTTTCAAAGCCTGGGTGTAAAGACACTAGCTTCATAAGGATGGTGTTGTTAGGTAAAACAGGTACAATTTATCAAGAAATCCCTTTGCTTTGTGACACTTCAAATGGAAAGTGTCAGGCAAACAAGATGCATGTAGCCATCCAAGAAACTTAACCAGGAAAGTTTCTCCTTTGTGGTTTCACCGTTGATAGGGAGGCGTCAGCTGGGACAGCAGTTCTGTAGTTCATCAGTTATCTTCCTCCACTGCTTGACACTTTTAATGTGTTTCACAAAGGCTGAGCACTCAAGTTCCTTAAAGAAGGGGTTTCTGTGAGCTCGGTCAAGTCCTTTAAGCACTTAAAATACAGCAAGATGTAAATTGTACAGATTACAGACTAAGCTATAAATTATTAATAAGCTTTTTCTGAAACTTCGTCATGCACTTGAAAGGCAATTTTTACAGTATAATATGTGTCAGCAGCCTGTACTAGCATGCTCTTTCACTCAGCACAGTATAAAAGGATTTAAAGAGATGTAGAGACCATTTTTTCCTAGGGTTTTCTTGCTTGTCTTTCACTAACTGACATAACATAATCTATAAAATATTTCATCCTCCAAGAAACGTGTTATGCTATTTTTAGACTGAAGACATTATATCTTGTTCTCACAGATCCTGTTGCAGACACAATTGTTGAAACAGAAAAATGGGATAAATTCACGTTATAACAGTGACAAAATTTAAAACAAACTGATTTAACAGGCTGTGCTTCTTAGCTTAAAACGTGTAGTACAATAATAGAAGTTGTACTCAGCAAAGACGTTTTAAAATAAACTGAAGTTCCCTGGCTCATTGCAGTTCCCTGCTGATTCTGTTATATGTCAAATACAGTCTAATTTCAGCAAGATTTGACTTTTCAGTTGAGAAATTATTTTTCCTCAATCCAGATTATAAATTACCTACTAAATCTGATCTGCATACTATTAATAACACTGATGACAGGATGCAGAACCTCCTTGAGACAGCATCCAGGGATCTGTCCTAGGCAGACAGATCTTAACTACTCTCAGATAAGCTCTGCTCTAGCTGTTTTCCATAGCCTGCCTTCCTGAAGTAAAAGCTGTTGTGTTCAGCAGGTGGCACCAACTGCTCATGGGTCAGTGAGATGACACAAAGGTGTGCTGATGTGTCTTGTGAGGAAATCTGAGTCGTCCCCAGAGCCAGGAAAGTGAGAGCTTCAATACACAGGCACTCTCCCAAAGTACTGGAAAATGCTGTCCTCACCACAAGGGAAGTTTATTTTTTCTCTCATAGGTTGCGCTTTGTATTGTTGCACTTTCTCCTGTCTCGTCTGTGCAGTTGCATAATTTGTGTGTACAAGACACAGCTTTTCTCAGCGCTCTGCTAACCCAGATGTCCACTGCGACTCGTCGTGTCAGAGCAGCGTGGGATTTGCTGGCAGGAAGGGCAAGGCTGGGCAAGGGCCACACCACCCTATTGCCCACTCTGGTGGATACTCTGCATCCTCCTGCACTGCCCTCACATTAATGGCCCCTCTGTAGAAAGAACAAGTGGATGTGTGAAATAAATTGCTGTTGCTGGGTTTGTTATATTGCCAAAAGTACCAGCTGTTCAGTGCCTCTACTGCCCATGAAAAGCAGTGAGAAGCCATGAACAAGGTAGACAAGCCATGGTATGAGGGAGTGAGCACAGCAAGCAGAGCCTTTAAAAGCAAGGGTCCCGTACTCCCAGCCTGTCTTTGCACATATTCCCAGCTACAGCCCTGGTCATGCTTTCCAGCTAAAGCCTTTGCCTTGCAGTCTTCCACATGGGATTATTTTCCTCATGAGAAGAAGTTTCATTAGCTTTACCAGTCCAGACCAGGTTTATAGATAATAGCAGTTAGTCCTAGGTGAGGCATGGTTTAGCCAGTCAGTATCTCACAGCTAGGCTTGAGGTTGGTATTGTTTTATGCCAATTGAAGGATTCCTAAAACAGGACATATATAATTCTGTTCATGACCAAATTACACATCTCCAGCCAGAATAATATACCCAGCTGAACAATGTAACGTGGACTCATTTTAGCTGCCCAGCTCATATTTAATTCCAGGACAGAAACAGACAGAACGGAGGAGTCACAGCTTTCCCTGGGGAAAGGCACTCCAGGCTTGGTGGGAGTGTTTGCTTGAGAGCAGAGAGTAGGAGCAGATACAAGGGGTTGGTTTGCTCTATGAGAAGTACAGTCTGGATATGGCTTTCCTTGGCAGGGTGAACAGTGCATGGATGGAGAGTATGAAACCTGAGGAAACTAAACAATAATTCCTTGTCAAGTGACAAAGAGTGCCAAAAGGGGCATCTGCTTTAATCGGGTCTTGGTACAGAAGTCATTCTGTTAACGCAAGGAGTAAGATTTTATCCTTACATAAGTGTTTTCTATTTTTCTGTGGATGCACAGAGAAAAAACATGTTGTACCTCTAGTATTTACTAGCATCGATGGGGGAATTTCACACTGGTCACAAACCCTGAAGCCACAAGAAAGTTAGAAAGTCATGTTCAGATATCACATTGGTATGCACTTAAATGGATATTTCAGATTAATTCCTTTGCATGTTCTCTATAGTTTAAAGAAAAAGCGTTGGCAGTGATTTTTCCTAACTCCCTACCTTTAAAGTGGGTTGCCTTAGTTACCATGGCCGGCTTGAGAGACAGCAAATTTGGTACTAATACATTTTCAGAGCCCTGCAGTTTCTGTAAAATCTCTGTGTCAATCAACTACAACATATGCTTTTGTCATAGTGTTAATAAGCTACACTAGTGAAGTCTAGTCTAGTCAAATTAGACGTGCAGATTATCACAAGGCAGAACAATAGCCTTGGGTCATTACCTTAGTGACTGTCTTGTGTATATTGGCAAAAACAGGTTGTGGAATTTCCCTGTAATTGGAAATAAGATAGGTAACTACAATTTGTCATAAACAGAATTAGCAGAGGTCTCAAAAGCTATTGATTGATCTTGTTCTCATGAGCACAGATTTTTGGTTTGAAAACAGCTCTCTGTGTAACCTGTTGCAATAGGAGTAATTTTTCACCTCTACTCCTTGTTTTCTTTTGTTCAACTTTTAAAATTTTAGGTGGTATGAAGTTAGGTTTAGAGAAATGGTATATTATTCCTGTAATTGCTTAGAGTTCCTAGAACCTCTTTAGATGTGTAAAGGAATTGTCTCTTCACAAGGTAAGGAGTTGGTAGCAAAGGAACAAGCTGTGCTCAAGAGGGTGGATGTTTCTGAGCTCAGGGTTCTGGGGGACAGTGCACGACAGGACATGGAGTTCTGCTTTAGTGGAAGCATCTCCTTCACTAAACAGCAGCTGCGGGCTGTGCTGCAGGACTGAAAGGTAATTGGACAGAGGGAGCTCTCCTACTGCCCTTTAACCTGAACATAGCTTTTTGTGATCAGCTGAGTGAAGAATAGGAAAAAAATAAATAAATTGTAGTTTATTTATGAAATGGGCCAGTATGTATTTCACTGCGGCCCCACTGTTTTTCCTACTCAATATTGATGTTTCTAAACCGCATAGCTGCCTGATTTTGAGCTAAATATCTCAAACACTGTAATAATAGTAATTTGAAGGAGCAAAACACTGGATCTACCTTTTATTATGTAATAGATTCTCCTGGTAGGAAAAGCAACATTCTAAGTCTTCAAAGCACTAGCAAAGCCCACCTTTTTTTTTTTTTTCCAGCAGCTTCTGTTTTTCTGAAAGGTCAGACTGAGAGGCTGAGATTATCCACATGAAGTTTCACGCCATGGCTGAAATGTCCTACTGAAAATGTTTTACGAAGCTTTAAATGGCAGTGGGGAAAAATGAAGAAAAAGTCATGGAACAAAACCAGGTGTGCTTTTGCATGTAAACATATCGCCTGACATATGTAATTGTGCAAACTAACCATTGAGTGGTTTTTAATGTATTATATCAAGATACACCTTCAGCTGTTAGATCCATCAGTTTCTGGTCTTTCTTCCCAGCTTTACAAACAGAAATGCCCTCTGGGGTCAGTCCACTGTTGCACTTGCTCTCGGTGGTGACAGGAGTGGCTGTTCAGGGAGAGAGCATGAGCCCAGTCATTTTCTGCAGTCCTTTCCTCCCAGCCTCCCCAGTACCCACAATTGTTGCATCCAGGCTGTCAGGATCTACATTTAGGGGACTTGTTTATGAATTTATCTAATCCCTTTTCGGACCCGCTGATACCATCTGCCGTGCAGCCTCTTCCAAGTTCCATAGGTTTACTGCCCACTGTGTAAAGAAGTACTTTCTTAAGTGTGTTTTATAATGATTTATCTTTGCAACACCCCCATAATAAGAGCATATTCATCCTCATTTGACAGAAGAGAAATATTAGAGGGTTTGTTCCCAAAAGGACCCGTTAACAGTAGATGTCTCATGCATGCGTTTGTCTAACATGAGGCATTTGAGGCTTGATTTTTTCAGATGCCTGAACAAATTTCTATCCCAGATCAGTCATGCGCAATGATTAACATACAAATGAGGATCACTTGCAGTATTGTTTGATTTATTGACTGACCCATAATTAAATACCAATTCCATGGCAAAATGGAGGCCATCCTAGTTCTCCCCCATCATGATCAACTTCCTTTTCATGGATGTTTGTGTCTGCATCATCGTTCGTTATCTTGTGCAGCCAATATCAAAAAAAGGCCACAATAAAAGCTGGCATCATTCACTGATGTTCCAGACTTATCCACTGAACAAAGAATAGCATTTGCCTGATCCAGGGAAAACAGCAGTGGAAAACACAGTGTAGAGCCATACAGTTATAGCCTGTCTCTTAAGGCAGATATAGGCAGAAAGGTATAGATTAATATTGCTGGGAATAAAAAAGCATCTCAAAAAGTGTCTTATGGTCCCCAAACAATGCTGCATTCCCTAATGCCTAATTCTCAGTATTTCAAAATCTGAACCCACACAATATCCCCATCAAAATCAAAAGAGGAGGAGAAAAAAGTACACATATTCTTCTAAGCAGCAAGTGTCCAGAACAAATGGGTTGTTTCTGCCCCATATCCTTATATATTAGGCAAGAACAAGTCTGGTGAGGAGCAGTTGAGGGATCTGGGGCTGTTTAGCCTGGAGAAAAGGAGGCTGAGGGGAGACCTTATCGCTGTCTACAACTGCCTGAAAGGAGATTGTAGCATGGGGGGTGTTGGTCTCTTCTCCCAAGTAACAAGTGATAGGACAAGAGGAAATGGCCTCAAGTTGTGCCAGGGAAGGTTCAGATTGGATATTAGGAAACATTTCATCATGGAAAAGGCTGTGAAGCAGTGGAACGGTCTGCCCAGGGAGGTCATTGAGTCACCATCCCTTGGAGGTGTTTAGAAGATGTATAGATGAGGTTCTTATGGATATTGTTTAGTGCCAGAGTTAGGTTATGGTTGGATTTGATGATTATGATGGTCAATTCCAACAAAAAGGATTCTATGATTCTAAGCAGCAAGTAATCATGGTGGGATCTGGTCAGGTCCACTGAAAGAAATAGAGCACAGAAACGGCAGGAGCCAGCCGGGCCCTCGGGACAGCCTCCTTTGCAGGGGTGGGTGATCCCACATCTCGCAGCCTGAAGCAGAGCTACCCCTGGGCAGGTGGGAGCGACCCCTTTTCAGCAGCTGCTCATCAGCTGGTCCCCACCCTGCCGTGTGTGCCATGAGTTCCCTTGCTCTCACACCGTCCCCTCACCAGCAGGCTACCGGTAACACTGCTGCCAGGTGACCCTCGGGGGAGCCGGGAGGGCCGCCTGCCCCTTGCGTGCGAGCGCCGGGGACACCGCAGCCCGGCCCGGGGCGCTGCCCTCGGCTCGGTGGCCGCTCGCCGCTGCCGCCTCGCTGGGGGGCGCCATAGCGCGGGGGGCGGGGCGGGCCCGGGCGGGTGTCCCGGCGGTGCGGGGCGCGTCTCGTCTCGTCTCCCCTCCCGCGGGGCGGAGGCGGCAGCCGCGGCGCTGCGGGACGGAGCACTCGGCAGGGGTGACCCCTCGGAGTGGAGGGGGGGCTCCGGCGCACAACATGAATCCCGCGGCTGCCTCTCGCCCCGCCGCCCGGCGGTCGGGCGCTCTGCCGCGGCTGCTGCTCTCGTCCGCCGCACGGGCGCTGCTGTGGCTCGGTCCCGTGTACCTGGCGGGGTACCTGGGGCTGAGCGGCAGCTGGGTGCTGCTGGGGCTGGCGCTGTGGCTGTGCTGGGGACACAACCGGCAGTGGAAGCGCGACCGGCTGGCTGCCGCCTTCGCGCTGCTGGAGGATGAGCGGGAGGCGGTGTGCCGAGGCCTGGCCGCCCGGCACCTGCCGGCTTGGGTGAGTGAGGACCGGGGGCACAGGTGCGCTGTGCCCGCCCTCCGCCGCGCATCCCCCGCGGCAGCGGCGGGAGCCCCTGGGAACGGGGACGGTGCAGGCGGGGCTGGGGAGCGCCCGGTGGTGCGGCCGGAGTGGGATAGGGAGCGGCGGAAGGGCCAAAGAAAAGAGGTGGCAGTGATGCCTTGGACCGGTAATAACGTCTCTGATTTTGAAGTCTTGCTCAGTAAAGTGAGGACCAAGCTGGAAGTTGTTTTAGTCCAGGAAATGTGCATGTCGCAGTAACTGTGCTTACAAAATAGACTGCTGTATCCCCCAAGAAATATTCTTTCAAATATGTGCTGTTGCATTGCAGCTATTTTGGTGTAGAGGATGCTTATTTTAGATTTTCTCATCCAGAAAGTTTTCTCCCTTTCTTGTTAGTGTCATTTGGAAAAAACAAACAAAAAAAAACAACAAAAAAACCCCCAAACAAACCTATAAAAATTGTTTGCCTGCTAAAATCCAAATGTTTAACTTTGAAGACCTATCTCTTGATGGTATGGAAAGTCAACCTCTGTTTGCTCTTCACATTTGTTCTCAGCCATTCTAGGTTTTAAACTGAAGGAACTTGAAAATCTACCCGCACATTTTATTCTACATATTCTGGTTATTCGTTGTGTAGCCTTGGTTGGTTAATGTAAAGGATGATGAGAGGTTGTTTTTCTTCAGCGTCATTTGCTTAGCATTTAAAAACATGTCAGGAACTGGTAGGGAAATACTCTTCTTGTAAGAGAGAATATCAAAGAGCTCTATTTGTAAGGAGTGTTGCATGGAAACATTTATAGTCAGCAAACTGTTTTATATAGCCTGCAGCACTTGGCTCTCCTTAATTCTGTGGGAAATAAAGGCAGTCGGCACCTCTGCAAAGCGAGGCCAGGGTCTCCTAGCAGAGGTGGTGCAGCTCCCTGTGCATGTTCCCTCCTGCCAGGCACAGAAGTCTGTCTCTGAATGAGGTTTGTGCTTGTTTTTATTGACAGAGCATTGAAAACAACTCGGAGCATTAATGAGTGTGGCGTTGTCAGCTCTTTCCCTGATGCTGTGAGCATAGTGTTGTGTTTTATCCTCAAGTGCCCTCAGTCTTCGTAACTAGAAATTGAGTCTCTTGCACATAGCTGAAAAATCAGAATCACCGCTCTGCAATACACACAAATGCAATCTCAAAAGTTCTTGGGTTTTGTGGTTGAAAGTGTCAGGCTTCATTAGCACATGGGCAGGCGGTGGATGGAAGGGCTTATTGGTTGCCCTGTACTTGGCATTCACAAGGCTGCACTGAGAGCACTGTGTCCCCCAAGCGCAGGAGAGGAGTTGACAAATGGGGAGACTCCGGCAGAGCCCACCGGGGTGGGCAAGGGCTGGAGCACCTGAGGAGAGGCCGATGGAGCTGGGGCTGTTCGCCCTCCTTCAGGAGACCTTTAAGGGATCTCAGCGCTGTCGCCCGCTGCCTGGCGCATCTTCACAGAGAAGGTGGAATCAGATTCACTCCTGAGGCCTTGCTCCCAACTTGTGAATTCCTGGAGCTGGCTGCTGGAAGGCTGGATGTAGGACTTAAGGATAAAGAGGCTGCACTGTGTGCTTTTAGTTTTAGCTTTTATCCATATTGCCACTTCTCTTTCTTTCATTTTCTCTGTTGGTAATTTTTGTTCTTCATCAGTTGGTGTTTGCTTTCACACTGTACTTGATGTTTTTGTAACTTCTCAGTTTTAATTTTACTTCTATCCCCTTCTTCAGTTCGATCTTTTCCTTCTCTCTTGTGTCAGTCTTGGAGGCTGATTCTCACCTGCTCTCTATTCAGTGTATTTTCCGTGATGTCACCCTTTTTTATCTTTCATTTTTGCCTTTCAGTGTTCATGAGCCTTCAACTGAACCAGCTATAAAAATGTCCCATGTGTTCTCTCCTGACATGCTGAGATAGGGGTAGGAATACAGTTCAGGCTAAGGGTGAAGCATGGGTTAGATTTGCAGTGTTGTGACTCTAGAAAAGGTTCTGAAGGTGTGAAACAATGGCAGTATCTTAGCGGACTGGGAGATAGTTGTCTCTTCACATGCCCTGCAGTAAAATGAGGAGGATCCGACCAGTGAAGAGTTAAGTACACTCCTTGGTTGCACTAGTTGGTTAAAAACCATTCTCCCCAAGAGCAGTGCAGTGGCTCCTTCAAATCTGGCTCAGGCTTCGCTCAGTCCTGATATCAGCTGTTAGGAGATGTAATTCCATTGCAGCCCTTCCTTTAGGAGGGATGCTGGGAGGGTTTCCCTCATCTACTTCACCATCTGTTTCAGGGAATTTGCAGGGTTATTTTGCAGCAGCAGTTTCTTGGCGGAAACCAGCCAGTGAGTTTGGAATAGAGGCATTCCTGTTCTAGACAGCTTATGTGGGCAGGCTGTGCTTCCTCTTCCTAAGGCTGGAAACCTGCTCATGTCGAGCCGAGTCAGATCTGTGTCTCAGGGAGGTGAGACCTTCTGACTTCAGCCTGTGCAGCCTTCAGCCTGACTTGTGTAAAACCAGTCAGTGCCTGGAGAAGAGGTACCTGGGATTCCATCTTTGCTGTGGCTCCTGGTGGTGACCTCTCCATGTCGCTTTTGAAGCTGTTAGCAGGTTGCAGGTGAGAACATCCAAGTATGCTGGGTTTCTTCCTGATGTTGTTACTTTTACCAAGAGAAATTCATATTACTGGGTACAGAAAAGTCCTTTTAAAAAAACTTTGCCTGTTAATTCCTTGTTAACGCAAAACGCTTGTTTAGACTTCCCCCGGCCCCCAGCACAGGGAGCTAAAATACCTGTCCCTTAAAACCCAAAACAACAAACCTGTACAGAACTCCAAACAAACAAAAAACCCCTGATGCATTGATTCCTATGTTGTATTTGAACAGAATGACATTGTTGTACCAGACATGGGTTTTGCTATGAACGTTGGTGTGATCTGCTCCAGGGCAAGGTGGAGCCGTGCAGAAACTTATACATTTACTGTACTTGCTAGTAATTGTCCCTTACCTGGTGTTTTTTTTCTTCAAAGCTCTTTTCAAATGCCAAGTAATCTTTTCAGCATTCCTAAAATATTGGCAAGAAGTGTGCCTGCTTTTGTAGATGGGGAAAACTGATTTTGATAGTGTGACTTGCCCAAGGCTACAGGATTAAATCTTATTCTGAGATAGTGTTAATTTTGGCAACTCTTGGTGGCTGGTTTTGAGGTTTTGTTACCTGTGCTGTACTGATGACAACTTGAGGACAAGTCCTTGCTGCCAGGGCTTTCCGCAATAACAAGGGTCAGAAGTAAGTCTTGAAGTCCAGAGCACATGGTTAAAAAGTATGGAACTGCAGATGTTTGGGTTTTTTTTTCCAAGAAGTATTAGGAAACAGTAAGTTCTGGGAGTAAGCTGGTGGGTCAAGAAGAGAGCTTGTTGGTGTCACTGGGCTGAACTAGAGCAGAACTCATCTTCTGCTAGTGGGACATGCACGTTATGGGTATACCCTGTGGGCAGGAAAGGCTTTACTCAGACCTTGTGTCTTACTAGTCAGTGAATAATCTAGGCACACTTGAATTGTGTCTTCTGCAGAATTGCTCATTGAATACATACCATTGAGTGCAGCTGACCTTTGGTATTGTGAACCCACTGAAATTTGGTGGCCTTTTATAATAGGTAGAAAGCTGTTTTTCACCAGAGACATGCAGTCAACCAATTTCTGTGATGCTTGCCTCTGTGAGAACCCTGTTGTGGTAGCCAAGATGCTCCTGGTGGTCTTCGGTACCATTGAGCTACAGCAGTGATATTAATATTTCTTCCATCTGTCAAAGGAAACTGAGGCACAGAGTGTCTGGGTAGGAGCTGTATTGCAGACACATAAATGAGAGGTTGTCAAGCAGGATGGAAATGTACCACCAGTGGCTGTTAATCCTATCACAGCAATCTGAGGTGTGACAGTCATATGTGATTCATTGCGGTTGCTTTTGGAGTTTGCCCTGGGCTGTCCGGTTTGGGTGCCTGTGGCTCAAACAGTTAATTCGATTTTGCTTTTCTGTAAGGTGGGTCTAGCTGCCGCCCCCTTCTCACAGTTTTTGCCTGTTTCCTGATGCTCCTGTGGGCTGTTCCAGCTCTCCTTGGCCACCAGTTTGCTTCTTGGACGACTCTTGCTGTTGCATCTCTAGCAGCTTTGGCTCGAGTGAATAATCCCAGCCAGCTTTGGTGGTTTATATTGTGCTACATTTCTCCCCTTAACACTGGTGGATCTCGCACATGGACTGCATTTCTGATTGGGTTGTGGCAACCTAACTGTTGCCCTGGGCCCTGGTCTGTCCATTCTTTTGGGTCACATCCCTCTCCTTGCTGTGATGTCTTTTGAAGGACGGCTCACCATGCTACTTCCATCCCTGCCCTACCCTGTCTGTGACTGATCCAGCACTGTGGGACAAATGCTGCAGGACACTGGTGCTTGGCAGTTGTGTTGGAGCAGGGAACCAACTGCCTTTGGGTACCCAGGGTTTATGTGTCCTGCTAGAGGACCTTTTGGTGAAAAGGGAAAGGCTGGCAGGTGAAGTGGAGGTCCCCAGGTTCACATAATCTGCCTTACTGTAAAATGTCAGCAGCTGTTTATCAGTATTATTTGGTCCTCCTGGTGCTGTGTTCTCACTTTGTCATGCAAATAGAGCTGGGTAGGCTGATATTTCGGTGAACTTGCATCGTCTTATTCAATCAAAAAGTTGCTGCTTAGAGCATCAAAAGAAATTGCTTATAAAGAATATGGTAATATCACTTTGGATTTTTTAATGTAATAATTGAAGATAATTTGAAGTATTATCTAAGCAAGGGAAATGGGCTCTGAAATGATACATGAAGCTAGAATAAAAATCAAACCACTGTCTGTTCCATCTGAACATCTCTGGGCACCTCTCTGAAAGCTGCAGACTTAAACAGCAAGCCTTTGACTGAGGAGTGTAATTCACAGCTCTTGTATAAGGAGGTAATATATTGTCCTACCCAATTACTATTATCAGGCTAGATGATAGTTGAAGGAGTCCCTTTGTATTCGGGTGCTCTTATGGGGCTGAGCAGGGCCCGAATGTCCATTCTGAGAAGCTGCTGCACTGTCCTTCCCCTCTGCAATAACCTACTACCAGCTTGTAGCACCAGCTGAAAATACCACATCCGTAGGTCTTTAGTGTGTGGTTGGAGTAAGGGGAGTGTGGCTCTTCACTCAGCAGCTTCTGGGTGAGGGCTGAGATATCAGTTATGTGAGAGTGGACTCATATCCGACTGTCCTGATGGTGATTAATCAGTCATCACTTCAGGGAACCGGAGGGGTTTTGTAATGGACAGATGCACTTCTTGTTGGCATTTGATGTGTCCAACTTGAAAACACGAGTGACTGCTTAATTTTAATTTGTCCATAGCATCGTAAGCTCTGAGAGGTGAAAACACTAGACTGTTACCCATGGTAGTGTATGCTGATAGGCTTGAACTCTTACAGTGCTGCTTTTCCCTGAAGCCGTTGGCACTGTGTATTAGTGGAGAAATGCTACTGCAACCAATAAATGGAGTTTCCCAAGCAGGTTCTTTTTTTCCAAAGTGTGGTGTCCTGGTTGATGTGAGCCAGTGCAGAATAAAGGTTCTGCACAGCTCGTGATCTAAAGGGAAGCAGGTTCTCGTGGCTTCCCAAGTCATGACCAAGAGGAGGATGAGAAATCTAATGCTGCTTTACATCACCAACAGGATATGACACTTGCTTTAATCATATAAATGTGCCCAGAGGCATACTGGTACATCTGTGCACGTGTGTTTTTTTGCCTTTTACTATTTTTTTTACTACTTTATTTGCTTTTACGATTTTTTTGAGGAGGTAGTAAATTATAAAGGATGCATGTATGAGGGCAGAGGGATCTCAGCTTACTCTAATGCTTGTTCCAGGCACAGTGGTATGTTTTGCATGTGTTGCAGTATGCCAAAACGGATGGCATGTGGCACTCACTTTATTTTTCTTTGCATCCAGGTTCACTTCCCTGACGTTGAACGAGTGGAGTGGCTCAACAAGGTGAGGAGCTTGAACTCCAGCTTCTGAGGCCATCTGCTCTGAGCTGCATCGCAGCACAAACTCTGCGGCCAAGTCTGAGAAAGTTATCACATCACTACAATACGTCTCAATGCTATCAGAGTCTGTACTTAAGTCTTGATGCCACTTAAGTATAAAGTTGCCACTGAGATTTTGGTGAGAGCCAGATGTGTGCCTGGTTGATACAGGTTTGATGAATTTGACCACAACGGTTCATTCTGAGATTAAAAAAAAAAAAGGCGAGTGTGTTTGTGTATATATGTAGGAGTATATATATGTGTATACATGTGTATATACATGTGTGTATGTATTATTATTTTAGCAAAAGTAGTGACATCTCCCCTTATCAGAGAGGTGCTCCCCTCAGCAGGTGTAGTCAAGCTCTCACTGGAACTGGACTCAGTGGAATTCAAAGCAAAACAGCTGAACTTGCAAATTAGCATCCAGTAACTATCCTGGTTTTCTTTTTAGCAAACTTTCTTTTTGGTGAAAAAGCTCGTCTCTCTCTAAATAAACCTGACTCCAGGGAACTTTGTCACACTTCAAAGTAATTATGGACAATTTTGCTTTAGAGACTTTAACCCTGGGCTTTGCTGGCTCAGCTTCTGTGGTTAGAATCAGTCAACAGAATCACAGAATCATTTTGGTTGGAGGAGCCCCTTAAGATCATTGTGACCAACCATAACCTAACTCTGACACTAAACCATGTCCATAAGAGCCTCATCTACACATCTTTTAAACATCTCCGGGGATGGTGACTCCACCACTTCCCTGGGCAGCCTGTTCCAATGCCTGACAGCCCTTTCCGTGAAGAATTTTTTCCTAATATCCAATCTGAACCTCCCATCATGCAACTTGAGGCCATTTCCCCTCATGCTGTGTTGCTGAAAACTCACCCTTCACTTCCTAAACCAAATTTTCTTTCTGAGGAACTGAGATGGATCCTTCCATAAGGATGACTTAAGTACACAAATGTGACCTGGTATTTTAAAAGGGCAGACATGTAATGTGCTTGTCTGTTTCTCAGCAAAAGGTGTATTACACAAAGAATCATCAGTGTGTTTCTGCTTTTGCTGTTCTTTAGGTCCTTGTACAGGCTTGGCCATACTTTGGGACAATCATGGAAAAAACATTTAAAGAAGTTCTTGAACCAAAAATCAGAGCAAAGAATGTACATCTGAAAACGTGCACCTTTACCAAGATCCACTTTGGCGAGAAGGTAGTGTGAATCCTTTGCAACACTTGCAGTTCAGTCTTCTCAGAAAAGTTCAGATACACTGGGAGCCTGATGTTCACCTCTTTAATTGCTCTGGGTGTTTAACAAAGTGGTATTGCCACAACACTGCTGCCTCCTTTGTTTCCTCCTCATCTTGACTTGAGTGCCTTCACCGTGAAGCAAGGAGGTGTCTCATATAGGAAACACATGCATCTCTTCTCATCAGCTGTCAGTATCATGGGACTGGAGATAGAAGGGGCATGATCCACTTTTCATTCTGTTATACCCATGATAGGACTTATTCAGTGCTTCCTAAGGTTTGCAGCATGAACTACTTGCAAACACTCTTGTACTTGAGGACTGCCAAAGATGTTCACACTACCTCTTTGAGGGAAAAACTTATGTGGTTTACTTCTACTTCACATGCAGTTGTGCAAAGTCTTTAATGAATGCTTCTGTACTCACATTGATTGAAGTGAGTAGGACTTTTCACTTGGGCTTAACTTGAAAGGTATTAACTATGTCATATCTTGTTTGTCTTTATTTCAGTGCCCTAGAATCAACGGAATAAAAGCCTACACCAAAGAAATTGATAGAAGACGAGTTATCCTAGACCTGCAGATATGGTAACATTGCATCGTTGATTATGTAGATTGTTCTTAACTTGGGGCCCATTTGACACCTGCATGTGAGTTGTCATGCTGGACTGGACATGTGGTCCACTAAGATCAGCATGAAGAGGAGCAGTCCTTATCTTATATCAGCATAGAATGGTATGAGATAATCTGTCCCCCAGCTGGATGTCCTTAATACTTACAGAGGTGAGATATTGTGCCCTTAAGTCAGAAAGCAGTGTCACCTGCACAGGTCTAGGTGTTACCTGCTCTGGCCCATCATTGCTGCGGTAAGTGTAGGAATCTGTCCCCTGCCTTTGCCATTCATGGCAGTAAGAACCCAGATTTTGCAATTGTATTTCCTGCTCTGACAGCTCTCAGGCATGGAGGTGATTGGTCTGTCTTGCTCCGCTGTGGTTCCTCTTCAATCTAGCCTCTCCAGTTCTTCCAGAACTATTTGTGCTATTTATTTTTAATTCCTTCCCCTAGATTAATCCTGTTGTTTTACTCACTGTTTCTTCCATGTGCCACCCAACACATTTGCTCTTTTTGATTACAGCTGTTCTCTGAGCAGAAAACTGCCTCTAGCTTCATTAACAACAACAGAATTAGATAAAACATTGCTATCTCCCAGGCTGTTTTGAATGAGCTTGTGTGTTTTGTTAACATCAGAGCTGCTGCAGAGCTAAACTCTCTCCTGGTTTAGCCTGGAGAATGGAATTACTGGGGGAATTAGCAGTTGCATGCTGCTGTGTCCCTGTAAATCTAGTGGGTGACTGAGCTGCCTAATTTAAATGGTTTTTCTTCATGGCATTGCCAGAAAAAAGCAGTGGGAAATTACGAAGTGTCTTGGCAACAGCACAGAACTGCTCTGAACTGTGCCTGCTGCTTAATGTGGCAATGGCATGGCAACATCCCAGCCCTGGCAGAGCACCACTGCTCCCTGCAAAGGGACATGTGTGATTTTCCACCAGAACACGTTCTGCTTCAGTGCTGTCAGTGAAGTGCTCTTTGTAATAGCCAGACCAGTTTTAGAGCCTTTGGCACATCATTTGTGCTTTCCCCATTGAGATCGAGGGATCTGATGCCTTTAAGACTCTGCAGGAGGTTGCTGCTGTTCTCTGTTAAACTTCTCCAGGCTGCTTCTCCTACATATTCATTTTTGATGTCTTTAACAATCCTCTGCAGAGGGATTCCCCCACCTCCTCATTCCTGTCCCTCTGGCAGCCCCATCAGCATCTCCAAACTGGCCAAACACTTCTGTTCCTCATCCTGACAGTAACTTAACCTGAACTGTCATCTGATAACCCAAATGTTTTCTGTATTTACACAGGAGTGTTCGGACTACCTGGTCTCTCTGATGGGGGTCTCTTCTCTTGGGCTGTGTTAAGGATCCAGCTTCTCTTATGTTAATAAATTAAGTTTATGTGAGGAAGCCGGGTGTTGTGCATTGTAGAGTGTCTGCAGGAGGCAGTGTATTACTTCCAGGAATGGGGAGAAGCACATCTATGAACAATGGTGTTATTTACATGCTTTTTTTCTGGATTACCAAAGGAACTTTCTTTTTTTAATTTTCTTTAATCAAAGAAATGGGCAATCTTCGCTTTTCTGGAGTGTGGCACACCGCTGTAGCCAAATAGGCTCTCTTAGGTATGTGAACAGCAGCGAGTGTCTGCACTAGTGCAGCTGTGGTTGGGAGAAGAGCTGGTTAGAGGAGATGGACTTGAGCTGCCGCCCTTTGCAGCGCCTCTCGGTCACGGTGTGCCAGTGAGGATTCAGTGGCTGGACCTGTCCCCAGAGCTGTCACAGCTCTGGAGAAGAGGGACGTGCTGTGGGTGCATTGTGGTGCCCTCTGCAATGCCAGAACCACAGTGGCTGGCTTCTCTCTCTTGGGTTAGGTTTCGAAGGAGCGTAGCTATGTTCCAGTGGACATTAAAGGATTAATGTGTCTTCATGTTATGAACATGACTCCTTTGCCTCAGTGCTTCCTAGCTGTAATTTTGTGGGTGTTCCCTTGCTGAGGAACCCACGTGAGCGTGGCCTGGTGGCTGGTTCACTGATGCACGCATTGCTGGCTGGGGAACCTGCAGTGGGAAGGCTGAGCAGCCGCTTCAGGCAGGGTGGGTGGCTCTCCTGCCTTGGCAGCAGCTCTTCTCTGAGTTACCCTTTGTGTTAGACAGTGCCAGCATCCAGAAGTCTCAGCATGTTCTGTAAATGCTTCATGCTTTCAGTCTCACAGCAGCACAGGAGGGATTTTTTTTTTCCTCCAGTTTTATCAAGGAGTCACCTAGTCTCTGAAGCCCAGAGTCTCTGATTCGGACAGGGAAAAACACAGGAAAAGGGCAGGAGTAGAAAAAAACCCCTTTTCCCTCAGCCTTCTTCTATGGTCTGTATGGAATCATTTGTGTAGTTTTAATAGTCACTTGTAGATATACGGTACATCAAGTGTTTTGTTTGATTGGATTGTGCTCCTGATATCCATAGCATGATGCGGCACTGAACAGTGGTTCGGGCCTGTGCCATGTGAAGAGCTTCCTCTCCTCTGTGTTAATTTTGCATCATTTCCTTGGGAAGTGTGAAAAATAGCGCTTAGTGGTCCCTCACTTGGATGGGCAGTAACTGTCAGCAGAACCAGTGATGCAGTAGATCTGGTATTGCATGAAATCACCAAAAGGAACTTGATAAGCTGCTTTAATTAAATCTGTTAACAACAACTTACATGTCCATAGCATCAGAGCACTGGAAATGGTTTTGTAGATCACTATCTAATTACAGTCTTGACTGTCCCACGTGAAAGGACTATGACTTGAGTTTTTGACAGGAAAACCGAGGCTCAGAGGTTACTTATGAGGCACAGAGACCCTTTGGCAAGGGCAGGGAAGGAGGCCGTAAGTCTCCTTTCAAAATCTTTTGCTTGGTCCCTGAGATGATGTAAGTTCAGTTGTGTAAATTTTGTCATGGCTTATAGGACCAAGCAGAAATGTTGAGATCATCACTGCTTACCCTTAGGTCTCCTGTACAAACAAAGTTTGTCATTTATCTGTCTGAGGATCCTGGTGTCTGTGTTCTTCTCATCTGTCCACTTCCCTGCACAAATATACCTGTTCTACAGCTTTCACATGATACATAAGAAAGTATTTGGGTTCTTGCAGTGGCTAGATGAAATAAGAGATCCCTGCCCCAAATCTGAAATATGAGATCCCAGCTGGAAGTGAACTGGCCATACCCTGGGATCTCCAAACAGTTTGCCCTGGATCCAAGTCATGCATCTGTCCCCTGAGCACAGGGAACTGACAGTTGCATTCTACAAATGAATTAATGTCAAAGCACTCCATAAATATTCTCCAGAAGCGCATTTTTTCAAAATGGGAACATTTCAAGTGCAGCCACTTGACCACCTACAGCTGTTCCTCTTCTCACTAATTCTGCAATTGCCTGAGCTGCTGTGTAGCCATATAATAATTGGCTGTAATCGCCAGAGTTTCAAAGTATTTGAAGGCACTATTACCTCCCAGAGAATATCTAGTAATCCAGTCGCTTCCTATTTTGTTAATCCAATTTAGTACTCATAATAATTTTTCACAGGAAATGTTCTGATTTTTCATTTCCATGCTCTTCTGTGGCATTTACAGTACATGAGATGTCATAGAAGAATAGTGTAATAATTAATCTGTATATATTAATAAAAAATATGCATGCCCTGCAATTTGCTCTTAAAAGAGCATCTCTGGAGTTCCTAACTGGCAAATTTTCAACTCTGGAAAGACAGTCTGGTTGGAATTGATGATCCTGATGGTCTCTTCCAACCGAAACGATTCTGTCATTCTATAAAAGGGGTAAAGACTCCTCTGACATCCACACTTTAAAACACAAGTGCATGTATTGAGGTGTTACTGGAGAAAAGAGACATCTAGGAGTGAGTGGGGGAGAGTTTTGGACTGTTCAGGAAGGCATAAAGTTATACATTGAAATACCACAACTATTATTTGTTATGTTGGACACTGGCAACAGCTGAATTAAATCCTCTTGGATTAATTACTGCAAACTGAGGAACTAATTTTGTCTTCTCATTCAGACTTTTATTGTGACAAAGCTCTATTACCACCTGGTGTAATGAGATGTAAGATAATGTCAAAATTGTAGAACTTAATAAACGTAAAAATAAGTTTGTTTAATTATGTAACTAGTTTATAAGGAAGATTATGTTAATTTTGGCATGGCCTCTGAGGTAAGTTATTTAAGAAATCAGAATGCTCTAACATTAAAGGCTTTAATTTGTGTGTTATGTGCTTTTAAAATTCTGCTAAGTGACTCTGTAAACAAATATTCAAGAAATTTGCTTGTAAAAATGGAGATGAAGTCACAGGGTTACACATTCTTGGCAGGGTTTTTTGGGGGAAGGCATCTGTCTATGTGCAAATTGCAGTGTGAATTAGTGGCAACTGCAGCACTATTTGCCCATATACCTGTGGTCAGAGCAAAAATCTTGTTCTTTTCCTTTGATTATGGGGGGAAATTACACACGCAGGCAGCAAGCACAGCGCATTCACTGTGCTGTGGTACCTTTACACCTCGCTTTACCTGCAGGGTGTTTGTGTGTCTGCATCGAGAAACAGCTCTTCTCAGAGCACTGAAAGGGAACCTGGTAGCTCCTGTCAATTGCTTTCTGCCAGAGGCATCAACAAATCTGCTAGGTCCTGCTCCCTGGGGAGTGGCTATTGCTTTTTGCATAAGGTGATGCTTGTACTTTTATTAGTCTAAGGTGATTTCCAAATTGTGGAAGTACCTCACTTGGCATTCATTTTATTTAAAACCTGATGTTCTCCATGGCAACTGACCAAAATCTGATCTGAGTTGTTCTCTTTGAATTCAGCCTCAAGGAAAACAGGTTATTTTTAGTGATGAATTTGTCCTTCAAATGGGCTTTTGGGTTTTGGCCAGATGGGTTGTGGGCAAGGGGGAGGACCCCATATGTGATGGTAAGATGGCTCTGCATCAGCTTGGGAGCTGGGTCACCAGGTTGTGGGGTGTGATCAGGCCTTTGGCAGAGAGAGGAGCAAGAGGGCAATTGGCTGGTGTCCTCTTGGTACTTTGAATTTTGAATGAGCCTGTTGATGCTCTCCTTGGAGCACGCTTGCCTCAGCCAACTGCCAGTCTGAAGAACAGAGAAGAAACTTGACATACAGATGTTGCTTTGACATTTTGCAGGTAGATCAGTATCCCAGCTGAGTGCAGGGTGTCTCTTGTGAAGACCTGACCATTGCTCAGTGTGCTCAGCTTCCCCTTTTCAATTGCTCTACAATCTCTCTCTGCCGGTTGGGTCACATTGTCAGTCATTACACTCATTTCATTTATACTCTGTACAGCCCAAAATTTCTCAGTGGACTACTGCAAACTGTGGAATAACACGAGAATTTTCTTTCAGTTACGTAGGGGACTGTGAGATTCACATGGACATATCGAAATTTAATCTCGGAGTGAAAGGCGTGCAGGTGCGTGGGGTGCCGACGTTGTCTGTTCGAGGCTGTGTGTGGTGGGAGGGAGCGTGTCCCAGTGGGGAGGTCATGGTACTTAAGTGGGAAACCACCAACTAACAGGCTTGGAATGTTTGGCTTTGCCTCCTTGTGTTTTGGCTGGGGAAACGATGCCTTCCCTGGAAAGCACCTAAACACCACTTTTAAGCTTCTTAGTGTGACTCTTAAACAAGGTCAGCACTAGATCATTGAGCTCATGTAGGCCAGATTCTGCCACTGGCGTTCAAAGAATTTCAAAAGAGACAGTTCTGTCGGAGTATTCATAAACTGGTTTAGATTAGACCAACAACCTGCTCATACAATGTTGATAATAGGCAGATCATTCCGTTGTATGGCAGTCGAGGTTGCAGGGAGATTCCACCAACGCAGAAGACAATGCCTGATACCAACAGCAATGGTTTGGGGGAGGGAGTTATTAATAAGTTTAATAATTTTTAGTAAAATTATTTCAAGTAGGATTCACTGAGAAGTTCACAGTTTTGAAGTTGCATCCTGAGAGTGCCTTCAGACTCATTTTCCTTGATCTATTCTGTTTGCAGTTGTATGGGACACTGCGGGTGATACTGGAACCTCTTCTAACCGATGCCCCTTTTATTGGAGCAGTGACCTTGTTTTTTATGCAGAAACCGGTGAGTCAGTAGTGAATTGCACTCTGCAGCCTTCTTGGTAGTTGGTCTGTCTTAATGCTTGGATAGGTCTTCAGTGAGTGACACAATCTGTCCATCACTGGTAACCCAGACTGTGTGGCTGTGAATGCCTCACAGTGCAGGTGTTTGAATAGCAAAATCCTGGTTGTTCAATGCTCCTCTTGAACCTCAAGAGAATAGGAGTGAATTTGCCCTATTCTCTTGTAGTAGTGCCTAAAAAGTTATTGCTTCACTGTAAGAATGGGAGGACTTTTTGATGGTGACAGCACAGCAGCCATTTCTTGGCCTTTGCTGCAAGGTTCCTGGCAGGTGGATTTTCCCATTCATAGGTATTTAAATGCAGTCATCTTGGAGACCATTAGTCATGTTTGTGCTTTGAAAGCTTGCCTGTTTAAGGTCACATGCCTTGTAGTTGAATTGTGGTTTAATAAAATATGAGAAACCACCTAGTTTTGTAAGAACCAGTTATCTTAAAGCACACGGCTTTGCTTGCTTGTGGGTTATGTTCTGCTAAAGTTCATGGAAGTCATACATTTTTGATCTTGAATTTGGTGTTTTTGTGTTTAGATGTAGTAGCATTATTTTAGCACATGAAAAAAAAACCTTTTTATTTATTGTGTGAATAGACATACAGACTCCTGAAGTCAGGTGGTGTTTGTAAATTCCCCTGCCTGAGGACATAGGCCAACCTGTGAGTGAAAGGAGGAGGAAATAACTTCAAAGGCAAGGCAGAGCTGTCACATTTACTGTGCATGACCCCAGGGCATCAGCCAGTGGCCATTGCTAGGGGCTGAATGCTGTTTTCCCTTGTGCTTGCAGGGTAGGTCCCAGTGATACCCTCATTTCAGGTATGGCAGGTAAAATAGATAAGGCAATTGATACCAGGTGTTGGTTTTAATGTACAGATGCAGTCACTTACTGGTGCAGGTTTTGCTTTTTTTAAACAACTGGCTTTGTTTTAGAAGCATTTGCTTTCCTTTTAAATTCTACATTTGTTCTGAAATAATGGTCCTGTATATTTTTTCTCCCTGATCTTGTTGTAGCACTTGGAAATCAACTGGGCAGGCATGAGCAACCTCCTGGATGTCCCAGGGATTAAGTGAGTGTCTCTTCTGCTTCACTTTCTTCTTCTGTAAAAAGCCTTTGGAAGTTGGGATGGTGTTCTTCAGTAATCATCAAAGCTGTTCTCAGGAGCATTGTGTAAAAGATGTGCTGATGCTCATCCCATCATATCTGGCTAAGGAGTTTGCAAAACCTGAGGAGGGTGCTTTTTACATTCTGTCAAAATTGTTTTGATCGCTTCATTGCATTTGGGATTTAGGATGGAAATAGTAAATCCCCAAAACTACAATGGTCTGTAAACTAAAACCCAAGCCCTTCCGTTTCCCCTGTGCCAGTGACTTGCAAAGGTAGATGAGGTAGAGATAGGTGACTGGCATCTCTGCTTATGTTTATTTACCTTAAAGCAGACAATGGCAAGGTATGGTAGAGTTGCTGTCCCTCTGACAAACTGAAATACAATCCGTGATAAAGAAAAATGCACCAGATTTATAAAGAGTTCTTCTCTTTCTGTGTAATCTGCTCACCCTTTAGATTCTTCAGAAAACGTAGCTCTTCCCCAATGCCTCTTGGGTTGATTTTGTACGTAAAACTTGCACAGCAAGGATTAAAATCTTAGCAGTTTTCAGTACTATAAGTTTCAGTTTCTCCGGACTGGAGATTTGCTTTATCCTCATTCCTCAGTGTAAGGAGAAAATCTGTTACACAAGAACAAAATATATTTGGTTACTCAGCCATTGCCTTTCTCTCTTTAAATGCAAATACAGACACTTCTGCTCCCCTCTGTGCCCAGCCCTGCAGCTCGTGGTTTGCAGACTCATAGGAAGTGGCTGGCTACTTTAGGTGCCCATTTATGCATTAAAGGGCCTCTGAAGTCCTTTGATGTTGAGTGAGAGGAAGCTTTCTTTTTTTCTTAATGAGAGGCCTGACTGGCCTTTTGCCCTGAAGTTTGCCCTGAGAGCTCCAGTTTTTATCAGGGTAATTAATCTGTTCTTTTCTAAAGTGGTTTCCTCAATCTTTGCAGAGAGAAGGTATGTAGGTGTTCCAGCCTACAGCCTCTCATATCATTAAGTGCAAATTTGCTGTCCTAAATTTTCCCTCCCTGGTTCTCTCACAGGGATTTGAACACAGAAACGCTCACTTGTTCCTCAGCATTGCACATTTAAGCCAGGAGCACAACATGCCTGACCGTGACCAGGCTGAAGTGCAGGTCAAACAGGAGCTCTCCCTTTCAAATGAACTGGGCTCACTTAAGAGAGTGGAGAAACTGGATGCAGTTGTCTGTCCTCACGTACAAGCTGTGTTTAGTTGGGTGTACCCCAAGACTCAAGAGAAGAGGCAATTCTGTGACAGGAAAGCAAACAGCCCGACCAAAGGCTTTCAGGCTCCTGGTTTTACATTTGGAGTAAGCGAGGACTTTCCTTCTGTGTGAATCCAGCCTCATCTGGGAACTGAGACTATTTTCTGGCACAGCCTTACCCTGAGAAAGCTGCCTTACAAGCACTAAATTTATCAAGAGGATGAAAGTCCTTCAGATGTTTGGTGCTCCTGGGTTTTCCTCTTAATATTGTCTTCTGCTCATGCTGAGTTGTAGTAGTATGTTGAAATCCTCTCATTAATCACCTGGGGAGTACCAGACATCTGTGAAAGCCGTAAACTTCTTGCTCAGGAGAAACAGGTCAAATTATTCGCCCCTGCCATACAAATAGAACAATTCTAAAAAGAAAAATAATAAAAAATAATATATATAGAAATAAAACTGAAAGTCTAAAAATGTATAAGTTTTAATTTGACTGGAAAGTTCCCTAAACTCCAAGAGAGATCGTACCTTCAGTCACTGTGATCTCCAGTGTGCCAAAGGTCCAGTTACTTCAAAAAAGATTTTCCTTCTTAGTGCAAAATATGCCAAGATACAGAATCTCATCTTTTGCTTGGTTTTCTTTAAAAAAAAAAAAAAAAAAAAAAAAAACCAAACAAAACAAGCTAATTTTGTTTTGAATGTAGCTGGCTTCCCTTCCATTTCACAGTAAGGTCTCAGCACGTGGCCCAGAGCAGAGAGCAGTGTGTGCTGGGGCCATGTTCTGAGTCTAAAAACAAATCACCTCCAGGTCTTGAGCCTCCTGTGAAATGCTGAAAATTCCAGATTCCCTTCTTTCCCTGTCTGTGTCAGCATTCCCAAGGAAACCCAGAAAGTGCATGAGTTCGTATGACTTAATTGGTATGTGACAATTTCATTGTATGGTGTAAGCTCCCATTTGTCATTTACAACCTACTGGAACCGAATTCACATCCAGCCCCTGTAACCCTGGACTGGGACATCCCTGTGTGTGAGTGGGCACTGCACTGTCTGCCACAAGGCAATGGTGATTACATGCAGAATGACAGGCAACAAGATGAAAGGGATCTTGAGAGGCTGCCCCGTGCTCATCTTCTGCTCTGCAGCAGCTCAAGTGGACAGGAATTATTGATAGGAGACAGCCCAACCTTCCAGTGGGATCCACATCCATCCTTGGTGATTGGTTCTGGCGTTAAAGTGTCCTCTCCATTTCCTCTTGTTCTAAGCTAAATGTCACAGGCATGAGTTTCTTCTGCCCATGTGCAGCTGGGGGAAGGTAGGCACTATCACTCATTTCACACTGCCTGTTTCTTGCACTGTGCCTCATTTTTTCATTCTAACTGGAAACGATGATCGATTGTAGAGATTTAAGTTATTTTATTTTCCCCGCCACCTGCAGTGTAATGTCGGACTCGCTAATTCAAGACTTCATTGCTGCACGGCTGGTTCTACCGAATCGGATCACAGTGCCTCTCAAGAAGAACATGAACATTGCCCACTTGAGGTTCCCTATCCCACGTGTGAGTGTTTTCTTTGTTTGTTCTCCAGTGACAGTGTTAATCTATCCGAGTGCGCGTTTGCCACGCTGTGAATGCATGCAAGCTTAGTGCCCCAGGTTCCTGCATCAGCTGTTTCAGCCTGGGTTGTAAACTTTCTGTGGGTAATATTTCAGAGATATAAAAGCAGACATTGGATAGTTCATAATTTGGAGGGATTCCTACCCTCTATACATGGCATAAGAATTCTGGCTAGATGCTGCGCTCATTTACCAATTTAAACCTTTAGTGTTATTTGAGAATACCACAGGTCTTCAGTTAGAGAAGATAGGTGAGCAATGAGTGTCAGGCTGCTTAATTGTCTTATTTACACTGGGAAGAACTGTAAATGGGAAGCTCAGAGGGTGACATCTCTTTGTTACAGGAAAAAAAAAACGGTTAAAAAAACCCCCAACAACAAATCTCCTAAATGCCTGACATACCCAGATCTTCAATGTCCTTCATCTGTCAAATACCTAATAGACTTATTAATGAAGGTAAATATAAATGAATGACAAAGGGGTGCTCCCTATTGCAAACTTGCATCACCAAATTGAAGGGCCACCCTGCAATAAAATAAGAGCCTGCGAATGGGTACTTGGTTCTCTGTTCAATCAGTGGGAATTGATCTTTACACTGAATTTGACTGTGGCTGTAATCCTATGTGTATGTTTCTCATCTAAAAATAAATTGCAGAATATCCCCTATACAATTATCTAGATTGGATTGTATATCTGTTTGAAGGGTGTTTTTTTTTATTCTGGGTTAATGCTGGAAAAAGTGTTTCAATACAGCTGTCACTGGAAATATACTGCATCAAAATGCATGTCTTTGCAAACCTGTCATGATGACAACCCTTGCTGCCTGAAATAACTAGTTTTAGGAGGTAGCATATTATAATTATCCAAAGATCCCATTTTCATGGCCAATTTTCTATCTTATTTTATTCAGGGAGTAATAAGGGTTCATTTGCTAGAAGCTGAAAACCTTGTCCAGAAAGACAGTTTCCTTGGTGCCATCAGGGGGAAGTCTGACCCGTATGCTCTTCTTCGCCTTGGCACGGTGCAGTATCGAAGCAAGACAGTTTCCCGAGATCTTAATCCCATTTGGAATGAGACGTTTGAGGTACTGTACCTTTTGATCTTTCCATCTATAGGATGCACAGCTGTTTACATCCCTGTGCTTGGAGGACCTTCTCTTAGCTGACTGCGCTGGAGCAGGTGGACTTCCTTGTTACTTGACTGAGGCATTTCTGTCCCTTAAATAAGTTCAAATTTACATTGCAAACTTGCAGTGTCATTCAGGTTGATCTGATTTACATATGTGGGTTTTTGGAGGAGGTGCAAAGCTTTAAATATCAATCAGTGCAGCAGTCTGTGCAGCTATAGTCTGCTCTAGCACTGATTCTTCTCTGCTTATTAGGGATACCAGTTTGAGGGGTTTAACTTGTAATTCAAAAACATGCAAACTGGTTTTGAAATATTTTCACCTGTAATCAATTGTGTTTTTTATGTGATTAGCCACAAAACAGCAGGGAATGTCCTTCATGTGTTATATAGCTGTGAAGTGTCATGTTCTTATCCTCAGCCTGAGCCTATATGAACCTTTGCAAATGCTTTTTATTTTTAATCAATACCTCTTTCTCCTCCAGTTTGTTGTCCATGAACTGCCTGGTCAGGACTTAGAAGTGGACTTGTACGATGAAGATCCAGATAAAGATGACTTCATGGGCAGGTAAACTAGCATGATCCTTGCTTGAGGTCCAGTAACCTCTGCAATGGGACACGCAGATCATTCCTACCAGAAACTTAATATTGAAGGAAGCTATTCCCTTTGTCCAGATATTGATAGCAAGTTAGGAATTCCTAGTGCAACTAACTTGGAACAAGGTAAAGAATGGTCCCAGACTCCTGCAGGGCACCCTAGGAAGCCATTAGCAGGGATAATTACTACACGACTTGAGAGTTACTTGAAATTTATTTTAGTTTTGGAAGTATTTCAAGGGGGAGACTTTGGAAGTGCAAGTGTGTTCCAGCACACACCACACAGATAAAGTGGAGAAGCTGTTATTTGGAACAGACTTGAGCATGGACTTTTTTGATGGTGGTTTCTTCTCCCACCAACACCTGTATGCTCTATGCCTAAATATATACTGAAATGTTTGGGTTTTGTCTTTCAGCTTGATTATAAACCTAGTGGATGTAATGAATGACAGAACTGTTGATGAGGTAAAGATCACAGCTTATTTCTAAATGTGGTTGGTGGTGCAGGCTTACAGGTTGTGCTCTCTTACAGTTGTGCTCTCCCTCTGCTACTAAGTTGCTTCTGTGTGCTTGGAGCTTCCTTGCACTCTTGCCTTGTGGTATTTTCACAAAAAGAAAATGCCTTTACTCAGAAAACTTAAAGTAGCCATTACAATATTTTTTACAATCAAGCTGGCAACCTCAGACAGCCCTGAGGTTACGCTGAGCCGACATGGGGTATCTTGTGTTGATATCTCGTGTCCTGTATGTACCAAATGTTTTTGCGCAAGGCTACAGATAAAGTTTGGTGAAGCAGCCTGATAACTGAGGGAAGAAATGATCTGATCTTATTGTGGTTCATCCTGCAACCCAGCACTCTGCAAACAATGCCAGGGTGCCTGTTTTGTGCTGCTGCTGGCTGGAAATATCCATGTGCTTTGCATGTATGTGGGTATCTTATTTTTGTTATTTCTGGCTTGTGTTTCTAAGTAGATGGACATGCTATAATCTAAATGTCAAAAATGCAAGCTAAGGTGCTCAGAGTACAATTCATATGGTCTATTGTACCTAAGTCTCAGACTGCAACTTACATATAAAAGTTATTCTGCCTCACGGTTCTCAAGTTACTCTTTGTTGTCTCCATTTAGTGGTTTCCCTTGAGTAAGACAACAAGTGGACACTTGCATTTAAAACTGGAGTGGCTTTCACTAGTAAGTGACCAAGAAAAGCTACATGAGGTGAGTATATTTGCTTAAAGGATTCAGATACTCTGATCCCTGTCCAGTGATCAACAAAGGAGCGTGTAAAACTAGGAACCTCAGGCAAACTCATGGGAGTTTATTTTTGTCTGACGAAGTTTTGATGCAATTTCCCCCACTGCCAGAAGGGCGTTTGCTGCCCCAGGTCCCTTGGTAATTCAGGGGTGACTCAAATCTGGCAGCTCTTTTTGCTTGAATTAGCAAAGCTTTGTTTGACTTACTGCAAAGTGGCCTCTTACAGTTCCCTTCTTTGATAATTTTTCACTTTCCTCTTCAGCTAGGATCTGTGTAGGATGCGGTGCTAGTTACAGACTAGTTACTAACCTGTACTAGTTACAGACAAATACCCAGCACTGGTGCTTGGTAGGGCCGTGGTTCCAGATGGTGCCTGTCTTGTCCAGCAGAATTGCTTGGATAAAGCCCATCTCTCAAGGATGCTGTTTCTTCATAATCAAGCAAAAGCATTTAAGTTCCACTGAACTGAATAAAATTGTTTCCAGCCTTTGTTCTGGTGACACTGGATTCCTGATGTCAATGTATGTGGTTGAGCACATTTTTAGGTGTTGTGCTGCTCTGGGGAATCCAACCAGTTCAGCAGGAGAGAGATTGAAGAGCATTAAGGCCAGTGTATTGGAAAGATTTACACCTCTTCATACTGGTCTGCTTAAAACTGTCAGGCTGTATTGGCTTGTGCTCCTCTAAATTGCAAGTTTTAGGAGAAGGGTGAAGAGCTGATTAGCCTTCAGAAGCTGTTCTGTGAAGTTGTGTTGTTTTGTGTTGTGTTGTCCTTGACGGGTGATCATTCCTACCTTGTGTTTTGTTTTGTTTTATCTTTGCTGGCCTTCGCAGGATAAGAAAGGTCTGTCTACAGCTATTCTGATAGTCTACTTGGACAGTGCCTTCAACCTTCCAGTAAGTACAAACCACATGCAGGCAGCCTTCACTCCTAACCTTTTTTTTAAAAAAAAGCTCACAAATTAATTGTTTTTAAATACTCTTTTACTAATTCAGAAAAACCACTTTGAGTATTCGAATGGTGAATGTGGAGCAAAGAAGATAAAAAATAACAAGTACCTCAAGGTAAAATTTATATTCTTCTCCCATGCTTGCAAAGCAACATTCTGGATTATGTGGTATCATAGCAACTGAGACAAGCTGTGGTTGAAAAGAAAGAATTTTGCCACTGTCAGAATCTAAGTGACCAGGGGTTCAAAATGGTGATTGACAGCCCACCCCACTGAAAGCCTAGGAGGTCCAAGGGGGAATGCAGCACAGAAATATATGATTGTGTGAGGTCATCTTTATTTTTATTTTGTACTTTGGACAAAGGGCTTCCAGACTCAGACCAAGTCCACGTTATCCTTTCTGCTGCCACAGGGGTTCTTTCCATGCTGAGCTGCTCCAGTTTGATCTCCCACATTGGGATGGGAGGAATATGCTTGTTTGTGGTAACCTTTCTGTCTATTGGAGACCTGGCCACCAGATTCCTTCCCCACTCTGTCATTCGTGCCTCTTCTCTTTGCTTCTGTGTACTTTTTTTCCCCAAATACTGCATTTTGCTACTGTGATATAAATGGTGGGTATAGGGAAGAATGTTTCTTGCTGTTTTCTTGAACAAGTTGCACACAACCACAGCTCTGAGCAATGCATAAAGCTTCTCATTCTCTCTAAGTAACTCCCCTCCTAAATGGAATCTTTACAATTTAGATGAGTTATCCGCACTGTGATACACATCACATTCGCTAATCCTTAATTCTGGACTTTTATCCACTATGTTGTGCCAAGACCAGCTCCTCAGCCTTAACTTCTATCAGAGTGCAAGAGGTTCAGTATTACTGCTTCTGGAAAGGAATTGTTACTTGCTGCCGAAGAATCACTTCTAGCTGCTTTACAGCAAGTCCTGAGCCTTGGAAACCAATTTTTAGAGTCCTGTTTCATTCAGGGCTTCCCACTAAGCCTTCAGCTCTTTCCTCTGTTTCCTCCCAGCTTCTGACAAATTTTTAACTGCTCACCTATTGAAATGTAAATACATAAAACTTTGTCTTAAATGTGTACTCTTGATGGTAGAGGGTAAGGCTGTGCTGTGTTATGATTGGAGTATTTCCTGTGTACTGCACTCTTCAGAGTGATATTGCTTCTTGTAAACTATAAATGCCTTTTTTCCTGCTTTCTTGTGTTAAATGGCAGAAGATGGAACGAGAACCTTCCTCATTCGTCCTGCTCACGGTAGGAAACAAGACTCAGAAAAGCAAGGTGAGGCTGTTTGACTCTTCTGCTTTCCTTAAATACTGTTTTATGAGTGACTGTCTCCAAGTAGCCCCTAGGAAGGGTAGGACTAGGGAAGCTGGTGTGTAGAGCTGTACAGGGTATTTGCAAAAGATGGACCAAATTTCCACGTAACTTCAATTTGAAATTGGGTCCATCTTTTTGAAACGCCCTGTAGTTATGGTGAGAGCTGCAGAGGCCAGGAGGTGAGGGTCAACCAGCACGTGGAAGCACTGTGTCACCAACTCAGGCTTTATTAGTGACTGTCTGGTCAGCTGCTGTACACACGTGTGGTTTTGTGCTCATGGCCATGAAGTCATGTTGGTCAAGATACTCCAGCTCTATGAGGGTTGAAGAGGAAAAAATGAAAATCGTAGGTCTCCAATCTGGCTCATGCTTTCTCAGGGTGGAGTGTCATTTGCATCAGAGTGGCGTTTATTCCCTCATCAGAGTCTCCCGGCTCCTGTGTTTCACAGTTTTACTGATGATTTATGTATTTTTTTCAAAACCTGGACAAGATGTATCCAGATTTCCTGCACTTCACTTTCAGTTCCTTTTTTCATTATTCAGTATTTACTTTTCCCTGATGAGTATGAGCAACAGCTGAGTTCTGCTCCCCCAGTAGCTGCCAAGTTTATTGCTCCACAGCTGGATACAGAAGAGAGCGGCCCTATGTTCTTGTGGACTCCCGACAAATAGGAATGAATCCTGTTGGCTACACATGAGCATATGGGACTGACACTTATTTTCCTTTGTTTCTTCCACCTTCTCCCTCCAGAAATTGGGTTCTGCTTGCAGCTTTACCCTTTTTGGCTTTCCCTTTTCTCCACCACGTCACCTGCCTCTCCCAGGCTAGGTCAGACTTGAGCTTTCCCTGCTTCTTTCCCCTTGTGCTTGTGCCCAGGTGGAAGCAGCTGGTTTACGGAGCAGCCTCAACCTCAGCCCCCATGGGTGCTTTCCATGCTTTTTCATCCTTGAAGCAGATGGCGCCGAAGCTGGTGCCCTCCAGCTCATCCCACGAGTGCTGCGCTCCTCAAACTGCCCCTCTAGCTTTCCTACCCTTCCTACCGTTCCCCAGCCGCGCTGGTTGTCCCCGGCGCGGAGGCGGGAGGGCAGGAGCAGTGCCTGGCTGCAGAGGAGGCAGCTGCTGGTCCAGGCTGCACTGGTCTGTGCCAGCCGCAGCTCACCGGACTCGTTCTGCAGCATTTCCACACCCCAGAGAACTTGTTCTGGTTGTGCCAGAGACTTTGCTTCTGCATGCTTCTGACCTGGAAATCTCACTCTCTCCGTGCAGCTGGGGTGTAGCATCACTGCATAAAATGAGACAGTCACCGTGACCCTCTCTGGTGACCGGATTCGTGGTATTCTTTGCTGCTTTCAGAATAAGCTGACTTACATGCCGCAATCTTCTTGTTGCAGACTTGCAATTTCAGCAAAGATCCCACGTGGGGCCAGGCGTTCTCCTTCTTTGTCCACAGTGCTCATTCCCAGTCGCTCCATGTTGAGGTGAGAGAAAAGCCTTTCCTTTTGAAGACTGAGTGCACATCCGTAGGAAAAAAACCTCTTTCATGGTGGATGCGATCTCAGTGCTGGTGGTTTCTGTGTGCTTGTACTGGGGCCCTCCTGCTTAAAAGGTGGAAAAGCACCTGTTGTTGTACAGGCAATTCTCTGTTACGTGATGCTGGTACCTACCTTGGCTCTAGGATCGTGTCACACATAATATTGTAGTTCAAAACATGAGATGTTTCTGGCTGCAAAGTGTAAAGGAGGTTTTTTTAGTTCTCTGTGTAGCAAAGCCATGAATGTTTTGCTGTCGGGTGTTGCAGCCTTCATCATTTTCAACCAGAGTCCTCTCTCCTTGCCTTGGTATTTTGGCTCGTTAAGAACAACTGTATCTCACTAGCATCCCTTGCAGTCACAGGCAGTTCCACGGCTGTTTACTCAGCTACAGAAATGGATTTGAACTTAGAAGGTCCGTTGAGATTAAATCAGCTAAACAAAATATTACCTAAAAAGCTTGTAAAGGTTTAGACCAGTTGTCATCCCAGCTGCCTGGGACATTTTCCCCAGAGTAAGTAAGGAAAGTCAAGTAAATCCCTAGTATTTCTGCTAAGGCAGTTCCTTCTCTGCATATGTAGAAACTGGATTTTCACTCCAAATGTAACAATTTGTTACACTCCTGAAACACTGGCATCACCCATTTGGAAGTAATCATATGTGATAGTGTGTCCTGAAGCAAACAAGCTAATTTTGATCTCTGTCTGAAATACCTTCTTGCTTTGCTGTTCCCAGTGGTATGCTTTCCAGTTTGCTGTCTAATAAAAACTTTTCCCCCTATCCCCCAGATAAAAGACAAGGATTGGGATAGTGCTCTGGGAACGTCAGTCGTGTGTCTCTCCCACTTACTTAAGGACCCAAACATGACTCTGGATCAGAGATTTCAGCTGGATCATTCCAGTTCAGACAGCTTCATTAAGATGAAACTTGTGTTGCGGGTAAGTTGTTCTTTGCCATATTCACTCGGCTTCCCCAGCGGAAGCATCCAATTCTCACCAGGCAAAAGAGATGAAAGGTGGGAGAGGAGAAATGCAGCTTTGCTTCATAGAGGAGTAGAAAGTAGAAGTGTGCCAAGGTCTTTAAATACAATTGAGAGTGCATAGTGGTGCTGAGGGGTATCCCCCAGGCTGCCTAAAACTTAGCGCTGTGCCATTGCTGAACATCTTCTCATGACAATAAAGAGCTGGACTGGGAAAATCTAAGATGGGAAATCAAAGCTGCTAAACAGTAAGGGAGACTGATACTTAAGAATGGTTTTCTCACTGTACTCTTGATCAGTGTTTAGACACTTAAATATATACACAGTAGGACAGGGGAAGAGAATGTCACAGCTAAACCCTTAGGCCTCTTTCATCTCTAATGGCAGATTCTCGCTGCCATAGTTTTGTGGTGAAATTTCATCCTAGATGGTAATGCTGCCATTAGCCCCAGCGCTTTGGGAGCAGCACTTATTTCTCTCCCTTGTGATTTTTAGGCCTTGAATGTTGAAGAACCCGATCCACAAAGAGTCAAGGCTGGTGTCAGTGCCTCGAAGCAAGGTCCTGTGCGTGTCATGGAGAAGGGTGGAAACCAGCAGAAGTTTCCCTCCCCACCAAAACCAGAAGTCTCAAAAGTACCTCCAGTGAGCAAAGACTCTGCAGGGCCTGAATCCCTGCCAAAAAAGGACAGCAGAGAAGACCTGGACACAACTGACAGTACAGCAGCGCCTGAACCAAGTGAAACTGTTGTTGGCCTTAATGAGACAGAACATGAGCAAAACCCAGAGCAGCACCCGTCGTCAGCGTTGCACACCAGAGCAGCGGTAGTGCCCACGTTGCCCGTTGTACAAGAAATGAGGCTTGCGCCCAGTGTTGTCTCGCTGGGTTCTCTGCCTTCTTCTTGCTTTGAATTAAGTAGCAGCAATCTGGACCTTCATAAGTAGGTGGTTCTTCCAGTTGAATTACTCTTCTCTTGGGAAGGTTTAGGTTTTATAGGGCACTGTTGCATATAGTTGAATTCAAGACTGGTAAGTCATTTGGAGTCTTGGGTCTCAAATCTCTTGGGGCGCAGAATGGAGCTGGTAGAATCCTTAATGAACTGAAGTAGCAAAGAAGGTCCATCTCAATTAAGAAAGTATCAGAGCAGTTATAAACCTAAACATCAAACCCAGCTCCAGCTGTTGAGTCTGGTACTTCTGGATTGGCAAATTCTCTGGCTCTGAACGGGGCCTCATTTATAAACCATTCTTAAATGATTTTCAAGCAATGTTTTGGATTTGAAACCACTTTAATAACATGCAGAATGAAATATTCAAAAGGTCGCATTTTGCATATATGGACATTGTTGAAGGAGCTGTGTGGTGTGCTAAGCTGTACTTTGCTGCTCCATCTGCAGTGGACCAAGTAGGTTCTTTTTTGTCCATTTGTGAGACCAAAATCAGGTACCTGTACAGAAGGCAGGCTGGGCAGTGCTGGTGCTGATGGGAGCGCTCTTTCTGCAGAACCTCTGTGATTCAGCTGCTTTCTAGATAGCAAACAGGATGCCAGAAGAACAGTGCTGTGAAAGTTGGTTTTGGTTGGAAATGCATCACCAGTTTCTGAAGCTCGTGTCCTGTTTCGTGCTGCTAGGTCTGCGCGTGGTCTGTTTGGTATCTGTATTGCAAAGCTCTGACTGCGCAACTGTCTTGCAGCGGGACTGAAATGCCCCTGGGCGAGATCCAGCTGACGGTGCGGTACGCGTCCATACGGCAGAGCCTTGTCGTGCTGGTGAATGGCTGCAGGTGAGCCTGACGGTTGCGTACATCTGTAAAGAAAGGGGGAACGAGCTCTCTGAGTTCGTGTCGGACCTTTGGCAAAGCTGGAGCAGAACCACATGCAGCATAAGCTGCCCAGCTGAGACACCTCAGCACTTGGTGACTTCAGCATGTGCAGCATCACTATGACTGAATTGGTAAATGTTAATTTAGGAGCCCAGATAAGCGGCCATACACTCAGAAGTTAAAACTTTCTTCAACTTCACATCCTTAAAGTTTTATTTGCTTATGTTCCCAACTACCAAGATTAATGCTTTTGGACCATGAACGATGATGGGTTGGTGAGATTCTAAGGCGGACAAGGTATTAAAACACATGGCGGGAGAACCTGCCTTGCTTGTCAACACTGTATTTCTTTTAACAGAAACTTAGTACCCTGTTCCAATCGTGGAGTAGATCCATATGTTCGTATATACCTGCTTCCAGATAGAAGATGGACAAGCAGGAAGAGGACTTCTGTTAAGAAAAAAACTCTGAACCCCCAATATGATGAGAAGTAAGAAAATGTTAATTATGCTTGCTGCTGAAATAGTTACGACCCCTGATAACAAAAGGGCTTTTTTTCCTGTGTCGAGTCCTTTCTGTGTATGTCAGTGTAGGTCGGAAATGGAGAAAAGACTATAAATATTTCATTTTAACACTTAAAACACTAGAGTTGTGGATTTTGCTTTTGCCTGGTCTCATGTACTCTGCCACTTTAGTGCCAGCACAGCTGTTAGGAACAACATCCCTTTTTCCTCATCCTCAGTATCGACGTGTGCTGCACATCCTCAATTAAGTACAGTAGGTTGAGCAATGCTCAGCTCCAAAACACATTACCTGTTCTACAGCTCTGACTTGAGGAAAAGCTATTCAGGTGGGCAGAAATTAAATGATATAGCCTGGACAGAGCTCTCTTGACACTAGACATGTGTGCCAGAGGCATGAGTCAGGGCCATTAAGAATGTAATTGCCACGGGTTTCAACCTTTGTCTTCCCTTAAAGTGGTATAAGCCTGTGTTGTAAACCTGGGGGGCTGGCTGGGCTATTTCCTCTGAGTAATAAAGGTTGCATGGAGAACATGCTGATCTTCCATGAAGGGGAAAGAAAATGATGGTAAATAGCATTTCATCATGGATATGTGTTTTCCTCCTTCCCCCTGGCATGGAGAACAGCCAGAACAACAGTGTCATCGTCTTTCACGAGGCCTGAAGAGATTTCTTAAAATGTGTATAAAAACTATTGAATTGCCTTTTCTGTGTCTTCCTACTCTGGCCACGAATGCTGTTTTCTGTCACTGTATTCTGGCCACTGATGCTTATCGGCTTTTAATTTTTGACTGAAGTCTCTCCTTTTACAACTTCTAGGTTTGAATTTTTTGAATCTTTGGAAGATGTCAAGAAAAGGACGCTGGACGTTGCAGTGAAAAACAGCAGGCCGTTCATTTCACAGGAGAGGAAGGAGCTGGGGAAGGTAGGTTTAAAGAAGCTCCACACCTGATTTAATAGAGCTGGACACTGAGCGACTCCTGTAATCCCAAAATGCGGTTCTAGTAACTAAGCCTCAGTAACAGGACTCACAATCTGCAAACAACCTTTTAGTAAGAAGCTGGTTCTCCCTTGAGCGTGAGCCGCAGCCCTAGCACTTGAAAGTGGGTCTGCCTTGGGAGGAGAGCCAGTTTAGCCAATCCATTGGTATGCTGAATAATATGGAAAGAAATACAATTCCCATTTTACAGGTGCGGATTGACTTGTCACAGGAGGACTTAATAAAAGGTTTTGCACAGTGGTAAGTTTCCATGTCTGTGCTTTCAAACCCTGCTAATTGCTTTGCTGGGAGTTTGCATGGCTGCTGTTGGGTGCGGGTAAATGAGAAAGAATAATATTTGACCTGCAAACGCAGGACTAACTTGAACTAATCTGGTAGTTTTATCTAAGTTGTATGTTAATCCAGTTACTAGTGCAACACCCGCCCTGTGAAACAGTTTTAATAAGAGACCTGTGTCAATTATAGTCTTCAGCATATTTTAAGTTACCATATAAGCCACTGGGACACATAAGTAAAAGAATTATATTTATTAAAGCAACCTTGCAACAAATTTTAACTTGGATAATGATCTTAACTAAATTAATACTCTCATCAGCAATATATATATAAGATAAAACTTGCATTACAAAGCATTTATAGAAACTATTATAAGCCACGTACAGTTTTGCTTGTATGTTCATTGTGGTTCAGAGTTACAGCTTAAGCATTGGTCTGAGGCAAAGATTAAGAACAAAGGGGTTTTTTTCCCCTTCTACGTCTGTAGTTAATAGCAGTGGTTGTAGTTCTTCCTTCTCTCCTTCACTGGAGGCCAAGGAATGCAGCGCGGGTAGTCCAGGAGCTTCCCTCCTCACGGGCAGCGAGCCTGGCCTGGCCAGCAGGATGGGAAACCCGAGTTTCCCCACGTCTGTGTCCCACGTGAGCATGCGGCAGTTATGGGAGTAGGAGAAAAATGACACATCCAGAGTTTCCTGGTAAAGAGCTGGAGTTCAAGGCCACCTCTGCACCCTCCCTTGCCATGCTGCCTATGGAGCACACTCAGTAAGGCAGCCCAAGATCTCTCTGTTGTGCCAGTTAAACCTTTAAAGAAAGTCTGAAACTACTATACTGACTTACTGTGTCTTGTCTTGCAGGTATGAACTGACAAGGTGTAGACGCAAGAAAAACTGATTTCTTCTCAAGTACATAAGTTACTAATTTTTCAACTTTATATGAATGTATATATCTCTTTTGTAATTAATGTGTTTTGAACAATAACTGCAACTTTGAAGCAGTCTCTGGCTCAGGACGTGTAAATTTAATGATCCTACTTAGAAAATTGTTCTCACTGAAGTAAAAGAACAAAACAACAAAAAACAAACCCACACAGGAGTAAGTTGTCCCTAAAAAATAAGTCCTTTGTTTTTGCTGTTTCTGGCATATCTCCCCAAAGAACCCTGAAGTATGAATCCTCTCTTAAGGACCTGTTGAACCTGGGGATATTTTAGACTGTCGCCTGAGTGTCATTACTTTGCTTGTCAGTCTCATTTCCCCAAGGTTCTATTCATGTTGTTTTAACATGAATTCATTGTACTTTTAAAAGAATAAATTTTTAAACAGCATTTTTCATCTGTAGGCTACAGAACCTGTTGAAAGAAACTGTTTAAGACTCTAATATGAATTGTTTTTTGAGAAACTAAGAAATTGATATTCCGCTGTTCAAAGGTCTCTTAGCAGGTTGTGGCTGCAGGTATGTATATAATGAGCTTCCAAAAGCAGGGAGATTAGTTTACTAAGTTGTCATAAAGGTTTTATTTTGTGATGCCTTAACATGTTTTGTTCGTTAAAGTACATTTCAAAAACCTTGTATATCTTGAGCGCAAAGCACTCTGCCTAAGGAACAGCAGAGTCTTGCAAACTAAGCTTTAGTAGTGTTGGAGCAAAATATACCAAAATATTTTTGGAAGCTTGGTGTACTTGTTTCTGTACAATAAACTTCTGATTGTCTTGCATATGAAACTCCATCTATGCATTTCTAAAACTGAATTTTGAAATACGACTATGGTAACTTCAAATGTGTGCTAGGCAGAAACCCATAAACCACCACCCAAAGCAAGTTTCAAATATTTTTGGCCAAGATTAATGTAATCTAGACTACTCTGTCCCTAACCAGAAGGAATGCTCACTGAGTAACAAAAACTTATTCCCAAACTTATCTGAAGATGTAAACAGCATTTTAAAATAGGCTCCCCAGAAAACAAAGATAGGAAAATGATGAAAGTATAATGGCTATGAGGGAGTCAGAGCACCCTTATCTCATACTGCCTGTGTCAGCAGCGTTCGCAGGGCTCAGTGGCAATAGCACGTCTGGCTTTGTGCTGGGTTCAGTTTCCTGGACTGATTCAGTGTAGTGGTTCTCACTCCAGGATTGAGGAGACCAGTTGATAGCACTTACAGCGTTTTGCTTAAATTGACCATGAAACAAAAACTAAGAAAAATTTTAAAATGCAGTAGCTTTTATTTATGTAAAAAAATCTGAAATTGTTCATTAGGAAAAGAGAGGTAGGTGTAATGTCATTTGCATCAACAGGTACATTCACAAGTAAGACAATCTGGTCTTTTCTAGCAAGATGTAACTCTTAACTAGCTACTAATTTCAAATTTTGTACAGTAGGTAAAATATCATCCAGGTTACTGATCTCTGAAACAGAATGAAAAGCATAAAAGGTAAGGTGTATGTACTCAGAAAATCTTCACATTCAGCCAAATTTGTAACTTAAATGTTAGAAATACAGCTAGGAAATGATATAAACTCCTCACACATTTAATGCTTTTGGAAGAAACTCTATTTTGCTTATCTTATGAGTTATATGACTGAATACATGCAACGTAAAGTATTTTGGTCACTTCCTGAGGAAGGAGGGAAAGGAGAGCAAGGCAAAAGTTGGCACGTTACCTCACATGCTCCTTGTGTTTTAGAACATCACGAGTAAACAAAACACATGTTAGCTATTTGAAGTTTTAGGAGGAAGCATTGGCATGAAGTTAATTACAGCTGTTGCAAGTATTACTCACCTAGAAGACAGAGCAAATCTTGAATGAGAGCTTGAAATGGTGGAAAGAAGCACTCATGCTCTTCTAGCTTATTGATTATACTGAAATGTGCAAGTGAGATTGTCAGATAAGAGGTGCAAAGGTATTTTAAGTCCATCTCCTCAGCTGTTTTGCCATACTATGTCATGACTTTCTGCAAACACTGCTACTTAGTAGTACGTAAAACCATCTACACCAAAAATGAAACCTCCACCCAAAAAGCATTAGCTGTCAAAAGAGGATCTCTATTGTCACTGTTTCTGCCCTATATACATCCTTTCTGTCCTCCTTACATGGCACTAGGTAATTTCTGGACTGGAGCATTAGTCTGTGTATGCTAAATATACTGCTTAAGGGTGGCTGACAGAGCTGCCTCAGAGGTGGAGCAAGGAATGTTTTATAAGCAGCTGTTCTCTAGTTAAAACTGTGAGGAGAGCAGAAAGGTTGAGGGAGTTCGCGTGGTTCACTCAACATGTGTCAGACTTGCTGCCTGCTGCAATTCATCTCTAGTGTGTTTGCAGAGCACGTGCTGAATGCAGGCTCTTTGGCTGCTACTAGTCTGTTGAGGATAGAACGGGATTTGTCCAGTTCCCAAAATGTTTGTAGGCAGTTTGAGGCATACATTCTCTTAGCAACTAATACACTTCAATATTACAGCTGAAACCTTGCAACACTTTCTCCTCCCCACCCACATGCAGTGTTTGCTTTGTCTCCTTATGAAACACACATCCTTAATAAGCTGCTTTGATCACCTTATCCATTCAAGCCAACACCGTGTTTTGGAATCCTCTGGCCTTAATTTTTCTCTTTGCCATCTTTATCCTTCTGAAAGTATTCAAGATTTCTTTCAGGTAAGATGGTAACACCCCCTTTACTGTCACCGGTCACCAACTTTTTAACAAATTATTCAAGTTTTTCAGTCTTGGGTTTAGCCAGTTGTGTCAATTACTAAATTGGATGTTTGAAGAATGGGCACCAGTGGAACAGCCCCACATACCTGTGGATGTCTTGGGTCCCCAGAAGCTGCTGGACCTGCTCAGTCACCTTCTCATTAATTATGTCACACAGTTTCCCAACAGTATCCACTACCACAGTGGGTGGAGCTGAACTGTCTGTGGAAAAACAAACACTTTGTATTTCTTGTAGCAGTGATAACAGGAAATTATTTCAGACACAATCCAATTCTTGCAGGTGCACAGGTTTTATTTGTATTTCACGCATCTGGGCATACAGAAAACACCGTGCCCGCAGTCAGGAATAATGTTAGCAGGAATGGTAAATCTCTCACTAAGCCTTTAGTGGCTAAAAAACTTGTCAGAGCTGCGTATTTTCACAGCAGAGATGGTTCTAAAGGGCACCCTATAATGCCAGTGGAAATCAGCCAACTGGAATTATATACAGAGAGAGGTTAGCTTGCCGCAGCATAGCAGAAGCACAGCATAAGGGCTAGGCCAACAAGGAACCTGCTCAATAAGTACTTTGTTAACAGCCAGAACTTTTTTTGGTATTGGATTTTACCTGCTTTGGCTGCTGTGACTGAAGGTAACAGGCTACTTGTCCCTTTCTCCCTCAATTTCAGAAGAACTAGGCTTGGAGATGACATCCTCTAATTTGTGACTATTAGGGAGGCACAAGGCTCCCTGAGCTGCGGCGCTGGCTGCAGGCGGGCAGAGCACTCCCCTCCTGAGCCGGGCTCAGGAGCTCTCTGGCCGTACGCCCTGCACCGCAGCCAGACCTCAAACCCAGGAGCAGCAGCAGCTGCTGCTCTCCAGCAGTACCAACCACGAGGGAACAGGCACTGGGCACTCACCAAGCCTGCCCCCAATTACTGGCACTCAGTTTCCGACATTCAACAGCTTTTCAAGTTTAACACCCTAAGATGGAAGTTTCTGAGGACTGGACATAATTACACTGGAGTGAATTACTGAGTAGAAATCTAGAGCAGAGGTTGAGTTATTTTTTTCTTCAACGTGTCATCTTTCAAGTAGAGAATGAAAGGTGGTAAAGAAGAATTATGAAATCAGCTCACAAGAAAAAGCTTTGTGGGAAAAAAAAAAATAATCCATTTCATCTGTTATTCCATTCTTCTGCCTCCTTGCTATTCCCCAGCAACTGTTAAAGGCTTACAAATAATAGGTTTTGCTATTTAAACTCCTAATTGACAGCAACCTCTTTTTATCTTCGCAGTGAAGAATATACCTAGTTTACTCATTTCTCAGCAGCTCCACATATTTTCTGTGAAGACATCAGCCTTTCACTTGTGTTCTTCTTCCTTTTGGAATGGTCTGAACAAACGCTAGGTGGTCAGTCTTTACCTAGTCCCAGGAGCTCGTGGAGATTTCTCATCACGTTGGTCATTTCCCCAAGCTTTGTGTAAACCTCATTCATTCGTGGATAAACACCATTCAGAGAATTCACGTCAAACAGCTTCTGGAAGTGAGAGACTATTGCAAACAGGGTTGGCAAGGACGGTGTCTGGCTGCTCTGTAGCAAGCAGAAAGAAAAACTCGTCAATGTTCTTGCTTAACAAAGCAAGGCGGCTTTTAAACCATGAAATGTTCTTAAAACTGGTCTATGAAGAAAAACAGGTGTAACTTCCCTTATTAAATCACGACATTTCAAATATTCTTAAATATGAAGACATTTTAAAGAGAGATTTCAGACACAAATATCCAGCAAACCAAAATAGTCTTTTGAAAATGTTCTTCTCAGTAAGTACGTTTCTGTGCTCTCAATGCTGACTCAGGAACAGACAGAACAGGATAACACCCAAGACTACAGGGCAATGCAAATTCAGCGCTGGTCAAATGACTCTGATGAAAGCAGTCTTCCCCAAGGTGAATTTATCCATTATGTTAAAATAGTCTTTGACTATTGAATATCTTCAAACAGCCATTGCTTAAACCCCACGAGGCTTTCAAATACGCAAATCTAATCACCATGCGAGGAACACATTTAAGAATTCCATAGTAACTTGTGGTTATAAACCCCTGATAGGAGTTACCTTTTCTTTATTTTCTATTTCTTCCAAAATTGCATCTACCATGAACTGGAGGTCTTCAACTCGTACGGATTCTCTGTTATCCTGTGGATCTGCAGTGTGCCAGGGCACCAACTCCAGAGACACTTTTCTCAGGGACTTATGCAAATCCTTTTCAAAGAAGGGAGGGGACACAACTTATTTTAGTAACTTCTAAAAGTTGTTTTTAATCAGAGAAACGGGCAGATTTTGTTTCTTATATGCAAAAACATTCTAGTACTGGAGACAGGTTTTAGTTTTCATGGAATTTAAGAACGGCATTTTGCTTACATTCCTTGATTTAAAAAGAACACAGTATAAAAATTAAAGTACTTCATATATTATAGTTTAAGTTAAATAAGAAGTGTTGGTCACACAGAGTTTGTTTTTAAGTAAAATTTATTCACTTGTATTTAGATCAAAAAGTTACTGTTCTGGCAAGACAAAATGAAGAAAGATAATCTACTGTCATTAATGTATGACATACAGAGACTCTAAAGCTTAAGTGTCTTCTCAGGAACTCAGCCAGTGAACAAACACATGTAGACAATGTACACCGAGAAACATCTCTGGCGTGTAGGCACACTGCACATTTTTCACTTTACTATGGTTTTAAAGTGGTGTATAAATGGACAGCAGAATTATTTTTCAAATTTAACACCAAGGCAGGCAATAACCAAAGCTACACACACAGAAGAAAACCCTACGTGTGGGGAGAGACAGAGGTGTAGTCAGCAGATGAAAGGAGGAACGTAAAGCCAAGTACAATAACACGTTACCTTTAGGGCCATTAGCTGATCTGCCCACATTTCTATTGTCAGCGGAAGGTGCTCAAATCCACATTCTTGTCCATTTTCTTTAACAGAATTTTGCACCAGCCCCTTACTGCGCCTGTATATCAATGGAGGAGCTCTTGGACTTCGCAAAACAGAATCAATATGGGACAAAACCTTCAACACCAAATAACCAATGTTATTGCTCAAATACATATGACATTTTATAATAAAATCCCTCTCCGCTACAGTCATGATTGTTTAAACATTAAATCATAAACAACTCCAATAAGTTACTATCAATAAGTAATAGATTCAAATATTTAAAAATATAGTAGCTACAAGATATGTAAAAGTAATGCAGATATACTTGCCTTAGAGTGATATTTATCATTTATCTACTTGAGGCATTGTTACTACCACAGTTTATATTTTGCTAAGTTTTACTATATTTGCTTTTTTTTAAAAAAAATAAAGGAAAAATAAAAGCTACTATCTGCTCAGGCATATTAAAAACTGAATATAAGGATCTGTTGTTTTGCCCAAGACTTTGAACAAATCCCCTGTCCTGGGAAGAGTTCAGTAAAATCACTGATTTGATGTTTGCCAACAGAGTTTCTGCTTGCTGGCTGTATTTTCAGGTAGTTTACACCAAGATACACAAGAACAATTGAAAAAAAAGCCTACATGAACTGCCAAGTGCAGAACTTTATGCATCTTGTGTACAGAACTTCATTTGAACGCTTAGATTCAAAATCATGTGCTTCAGTTTACATAGTGAAACAAAACTCACACGTTATATTGAATTATGAGATTGTTAGATACAGGTAGTTCAGATAAAATCTGCACACCTGTAAGTATTGCTGGCAAACTGCCTGCAGCTGGTCTCCTCCTGCAATACTCTCAGATTCTTTCTTTTCTTCTGCTCTTTCTCTGGAACTGCTCCCCGAAGATCTACACACCAAATACACAGAGGAGTCACACAAATAGCCTCAGCAGGAGATAAATACTTTCAACCTGATTAGAGAACCAGGTATATTGCACATACACTTACACCTACAAAGTCAAGTCTCTATTTTATGATGCCTGCAAATAGAATTCCAACAAACTGGACTAGATGAAGAATATCATAGTGTTTGTAAATATAATTAATTAATCTCTAGTCTCCAGGTTGAGGTTATTCCAGACTGCATGCTAATTTAGAAGGGACACCACCAGATGTACAGTTGTTCTGTTACCAGAGATTCTACCATGGCTGAAGAGTTGAAATTCAGAATTTTACTCAAAAGAGTCAAATTCCATCCTTACAGTCTTTATCTGCTTCTGCTTGAACATCTGTCCTGGCTTATTATGTATGTATAGCTCACTACCCTTCTTGCAGAATCTAAGATGACTCTCTTTACCATCTGAATCATATCCACTACATAGGAGAAAAGATCATTTAAATACTCACAATGTAAAATGAAGAACTGAACATTTAAAGTCATGTCTTTTTCAGGCTACATTTTATGCTATAGAATATTTAGCCTTCAGTATACATATGCACAAATGAGTCAGTGAAATTGTAGATAAAACAATTTGTCAGTACTGGATCTCTAATACCTTCAACGTATTTTCTTAGTAATGTTTCAGAAAAAAACTAAGTTAATTTCTAAGAATAATATGGACATAACCTGAATAGCTGCATCATTTTGCCAACTCATACTTTCCCTTTCTTAACCCATAACGTAACCAGTAGCTTTCTTTATAGCTCACGGAAGCAGCAAACATCACAATTTGGTCCCGTTGATAGCACTCAAATAAAATCCAGAAAGACAAAATGAAACAATGACAGACCCCTTGCTGTGTCCCCATTTGGGGACCATGCCACCCATTCAGAGATTGACAGGGTGTCTTCAGAGATAGAGCAGCATTTGCTGCCCATAGCCAGGCTCTGAGAAACAGTGATGAAGTACACACTTCATAAGCTGCAGTCGACATTACCGGTATCAGAGGATCTTTGCCTTAAAAAGTTCAGAGGACTCGTGAATGTTACTGAAGAAATATACTTACTGGATAGTTTTCTTTAAAGTTTTCTCTAGTTTTTTCACCTGGTGCTTGTAAAGTTTTAATTCCTGTACAGTTGGCCTGTTAAGAAGAAAAAGTGCTGTGTTATATGTCTTCCATTTCAAGGTGTCTTTAAAACTCAGCCAAGAGAAAAAGTAAGAAAGCTTTGCCAGTGCTGCAACATCATTCTGGGAATGAAATTCTGCAACATTTCTATGTGACAGCAGCAAAATAACCACTAGTAGTTGCTGTTAACAGTACGGGGAGGGATGGCTGACTGTTGCTCCCATATCTTATTTCTGTGAATTGCTTTCAAAGACAGATTTCACACTACACTTTCACAATTGCTGGTGCTTTCAGTTTCTTTCTTTGTAAAGTCAAGCCTACTGAAGTGCTCTTACAAAGGAAGATATGCGTCTTTTCTTACCTTAGTTCCAAGTCTTTCTTGAGATTTATATTTTCAAGCAAAAGCTGTTCATTCCTGGCTTTTGTTTCAGTAAGTTGTTTCTGGAAAGACTGCAACATGGGACTGTGTTATTTCTTTTATTTCGCTCCTTCCATAATCAACAAGCTTGAACACTTTAAAGTGTGTATAGATAAAGAAGGGTTCCCATGTGCCTATATAGCAAGATGGCATGGATGAGCAATTAGTTCACCAAGATCCAGAGCCTGCTGCATTAGGCCACAGGTGGAGAACCTGTGATGAAGGAGGGTCTGCTGAGCCCCCAGCAACAACGGCTCACAACATCGTACTGAATCTTTGCATGAAGACAGCAAACCCAATTCAGAAGACACGGTAAGAACAAGGGGATAGAAATCAAACACATATGTTTCTATGTTGCTCTCGAAGGGTCACCAGTTAGAGATCTGCACTGACTTATTCTTAGCAGTTCCATACCGTCAGCAGTGCTCTATAATTAGGAGTAGCATCTAGATTTAAGAATTCTTCCTTGCTTTTTGCTTCTCTTTGTACCTGGTCTTCATCTTTTTTGTATTGCCTATTAGGAAAAATAAATTGTTTCAGCTTACTGTAATTCAATTACCTCAAAGATCCAAGCTGGTTTAGTTAGTAGTTACGTATGATAAGAACGTTTCCATAAACTGCAAAGTAAACAGAATAGAAAATCTGCCTTAAGATCCACAGCTCTATTATTTCTGGGAAGCTGTTTCATGTACTAATGAAGTGCACTTATTCCTCCAGATAAATTCCAGTACAAGCAAATCCCATTTCAGTTTTTGAGATAATAGTCTCCAATTATAGGAACGTCTCAGGTTGCTGGTTGCTTTGTACCACGTAGGCACTGCGATAGAGCTGAAAAGCTGATTTTCTTTCTGTTTAGGGCGATCAGTTGACTGAGCACAGCTAATGCAGTAATTCCCTGTGAACCAGGAAAAAAGGAGAAGGGGAAAAACAAAAACCAAAAGAATTATAGCTCAAGTGTCTCTGAATACCCCCCATTTCCTAGCTATACTGGCCTCCTGATAAGAGCAGCTACTTAGCTTGACTAACACCTATTTCCAGGATGAATCCACGTTTCCAAGACCATTACAATTCTCAGCTGTTTCTTACATGCTAGTGATGTCTGGAACACAAATATTTACCTTTACAAACTTTAAGAACAGTAGGGAATAAAATAACTTTAAACAGTAAAACCATAAGGCACTAGGTGAGACCTACCTTAGCTCCTTTTTCATCTGACTAATTTGAGATTCATAATAATCAATCAGACAAAGGAACCTGAAGAAAGGAAAAACGGTATCTTGAATTTCAGATATTCTCAAAAAAATCATGCCCAAAAGACATTGTGACCACCCCACAGGAACAGGCCAACTTACAGAACTGCACTGCACTTCAGAGTGACTGCATCACAATGGCTTCTCTCATATCAAACAAATAGTTTTCCAAAAAACTTGAGACATTAACTCTGTGCTAGACTAAAAGTGGTGAAATTATTCAAGAGGAGACAAAAGCTAAATCCTCCTGACACCCTCCTTATCTTGTGATGACCTCTACCAGCAATCTTACAAGCAGGGCAGAGTCCCAAACTCAGCGACTACCACAGGAGGCAAGAACATCTGTCTCCAAAGAAACTAAAAGCGCCTGGAAAACCAGGCAACATCAGCACAAAAAAGTGACGGCCATCTGAGGCCTGAGAAGTGGTAAATTTCTGATTATAGAAGAACTGTGGAGATTGTACTGCAAGAGACAGGCACAGAATGTTTCCTCAGAACTGTCACTAAAGGACCTGGGAAGCCTTACAGCAAACCTGCAGTCAGCAGCTGCGAAGACCAGTTGCACTTCAGAAGTGACCAGAAGTGACTACAAACTGGACAGGTTGTCAGTGGGTTGTTTGGCTGGTTGGTTGTTGGGGGGGGCCTTACTATGTTTGTTGTTTTTCTTAATTTACATTTAAAACGTTAGAACCCCAGAATGAGATCACCCCAGCCCATACTGCAGTTCCAGAGCAGAGTGGATCATTTCTTTCTCTTTGCTGACACCTAGTGTATACATAGGCTGATAATTTTTCACTTTCTGCCATAGATTTATCCAGCTCGCATTTGTTATACAAGAAAAAAATTACTGCATTGATGCACCTTTACAACAATTCATATTTCTGCTTACACTCCTAAGGTCTCCAGACTTTTTTTTTCATATAAATATTGAGTTACTTTAAAATCCTCTTCTTCATTTACTGTCACAGACCATTCACCAATGTAAGAAAATTGCTTACTGCTGATCCAGGAGAGACTTTGGAGCTCTCTTGCAAAACGAACAAAACATTTTGTTTTGAGTCGCCACACGCTGTTGCTCCTCCATCCCCACTTTGCTGAGCTCCTTCTGCAAACGGGCAATAATCTTTTCCTGTTCTTGCAGCTTTTCCTGCTGCTGTTGATATTTTGCCTGTGAAGAGATAACAGGAGCGATGTGAAATTATTCTAACCCACATGCTGGAGACTGCTTTACATGCCCAAGTAGGCACCTGGTCCCAAGGAAGTTCAATACTTCTTTTGTAACCATACTAAAAAGGCAGTGAAAGTAGAATACAGGTATTTTTCCAAGTTATCACTAGAAAATTCTGTATAGATCGAAAAATCCTAGCTATAAATAGTGTATTAACTCTATGACGCATGTTTATTTTAATCAATATTTTTAGAGCTCTTAAAACAAGTCAAAAGTTTGAATCCTCAGACAGCACCATTTGAATTACCTGGGAAACCTGTTGATCTTTTTGAAGTTCTTTGACTTGATTCTGTTGCTGGCAAACTTTAGCTATTGCCTCGTCTTCCAGCTGACAAATTTTGGACTTAATGTTTTTCACCACATTTTCCAAATCGTTAGCCCGTTGTTCTTGCCGAGATGCACGACCTCGTTCCTGTCGTATCTCATCTCTGAAAAAAATGAATAAATCCTGTGAAGGACAGACATGACAAACATTATCTGATGACAGTCAATAATAGCCAGTGGCAGCAGGTACAGGAAATACGCTGGTATGGGAATGAAATAAGAGTGGCAGATGAAATAACGTAAGAGCTGAAAAGGAACTAGGCCAACATTCCTGCATATTGGACAAAAATCTCAGAAAAATGGTCTTAGGCCTCAGGTGTGACAGGAGCTCCACCTGGGAGAAGACAGACACTGATGATACTTTACATTAGCAAGTAAGTTCCTTCCACTGTGTCTTACCTTAGAGAGTGATTAGTCTCCATAAGCCCCTGCATCATTCTCTGGTGTCGGTCAGTGTCTTCCAGCAACGTTTTTAATGCAAGTCTTATTCCTAAAGAAGACTGACTGTCTAAGACAAACATATCTGGAGATACAGAAAATAAAGTTGTCATTAAAGGCTTTTAAAAGCTGAAGAAGATCACATCTCTGCTACCATTTGGAAGCAACAGCTTTAGACATGCCTTATGAACCTAAGGTTGATATTTTAAAATACAAAAACGTGTACAATTGGCATTTCCTTACCTGATATATTTCTGCAGCTTTTGGGGGCAGCGAGACTCACGGGTTTCAACCCATGGCGCATTAACAGCGTGTTTAGGTTTTCCCACTCTGCCCTCTCCTGCTGCAGTTGGAAAAGGGGAAGAAAACGCGGAAACCTGAGTTGTCAGATCAGCTCACGGCCTCCTGTCCACCCTGTCGTGCCGGCAGTGGGGGACACCAAATGCCCCCAAATAAAAACAAACAGACCCCGAAGACCCAAGAAGTCCCAGCCTCCATATGAGAGCCTGTGAGAATTTCCAATAGGACCGGTAAAAAATGCTAGGGAAAAAACGTACTTAACAGTATACTCAGTCTTCCTGATCCCTGTTAGAAGGGCAAACATGCAATGACCAAAATTTACCTTTTCAAAACCCCAATGGGCCCCCGGCCCCCTGCCCCAGTCCCGAGAGAAGCCCTCAGTGGCCGCGGATGCCGACTTTAGGGATCTATTTTGTTTGTTTTCTTTTTGCTCTGTTACCAATCAGCCACAGCCGCCACCTGAGCTCCACCGCGGTACCTCCGTCATGCCGAGAGCCGCTCCAGGAGGGGCCGGGCCCCGCGCCGCCGCCGGCCCCGGGAGGGGGGACACCAAGGGGGTCGGTTACCGGGACACGGAGCCTCAGGAGATCCCCATCGGTAGCGGGAAACTGCTTCGTACGGGGCTGCTCGCGGCGGGAAGGCGCGGGGCCAGCCGGGAGGGCGGCGGCCCGGGGCGGAGGTTAACGGTCGTGCGGGAGGAGGCAGGAAGACACGCGGACGGCCGCGGGGCGGCGCTGGCTGCACGCCGCCATTTTGAGGCGCAGGGAGCCGAGGGGGAGGAGAGGCCAGGCCGGCGGAGGTAGGAGCGGGGCCGGGAGCGGCGGGCACGGCCGGGCTGGCCCGCGGGAGCCTGACCGCTCCTCAGGCGCTGCAGCGGCCGGGCGGGAGGCAGAGGCAGGCGCCTGGGAGCTGCCCGCTCGCACCGCGGCGCCTTTCCGGGGAAAGCGTCTCCCCGCGCTCCTTGGAGACGGGCTGGCGGGCAGGAGGAGGCGGCAGAGCGCCTGTGCCGCCGCCTGTTCGCATCTGGAGTATTGCGTCCAGTTCGGGGTCCCTAAGTTCAAGAAGGACGAGGAATTGCTGGAGAGAGTCCAGCGCAGAGCAACGAAGATGATGGAGTGGAGCATCTCCATTATGAGGAGAGGCTGAGGGAGCTGGGGCTCTTTAGCTTGGAGAAGAGGAGACTGAGGGGCGACCTCATTAATGTTTATAAATATGTAAAGGGTGAGTGTCAGGAGGATGGAGCCAGGCTCTTCTCAGTGATAACCAATGATAAAACAATGGGCAATCGGTATAAACTGGAACACAGGAGGTTCCACTTAAATATGAGAAGAAACTTCTTCTCAGTGAGGGTGACAGAGCCTGGAACAGGCTGCCCAGGGAGGTTGTGGAGTCTCCTTCTCTGGAGATATTCAAACCTTCCTCCACGCCTTCCTGTGTAACCTCATCTGGGTGTTCCTGCTCTGGCAGGGGGATTGGACTGGATGATCTTCCGAGGTCACTTCCAATCCCTGACATCCTGTGATTTTGTGAGGGAGGGCTGTGGGTGCCGGCAGGGCTGTGTGAAGGCAGCGGTGCCTTCCCGCTGGGTGCAGGGCAGCATGGCGACGTGCAATGAGCTGGTTGAGGACGGATTTAGAAATGTCGCTGTTGAGACTTTTTTTTTTTAATAAAGCTCTTTGCTGGCAATAAATGTGAGTGTTAGGGAGGTGTTCGCTGTCTCGGGAGTTTATACAGTTCATGCAGTTCCCAGTGCAGCGCTGGCTGTGTCTGCCAGCAGGAGTGGATTAGGTGGGTGCAGAGCAGTAATCCCGCTCTTGTTTTTAGGACTAGTCCTTGTGTATAAAGCAGTAAATCTCATTTTGGGCTGCTGAGTTGATTAACACAATACATGGTGAAATGAGATGCTGGGTGGTCAGTGCAAATCCCTTCCCTTGGGTCCCAGCCAGGGAACAAATGTCTGAGGGCAAACGGCAGCATCTGCTGATGGAGGAGGCACGGTAGAACCTTCACACTCGGACCGTGTCCACTGCCCTTCGGAACACAAAGCTGGCCTGGAGTCTGGATTTTGTGCTCAGAAAAAAAAAAAAAAAAGTGTATTACAAGAGTGTTTGGGATGTTTCACAGAATGGTTTCGGTTGGAAGGGACCCCTGGAGATCATCAGTCCAACCCACCTGCTAAAGCAGGTTCACTCAGAGTAGATCACACAGGAATGTGTCCAGGTGGGTTTTGAACATCTCCACAGAAGGAGACTCCACAGCCTCTCTGGGCAGCCTGTTCCAGGGCTCTGGCACCTCAAAGTAAAGAAGTTGCTCCTCATATTCAGATGGAACCTCCTGTGCTTCAGTCTGTGCCCATTGCCCCTCATCCTATTGTTGGGCACCACTGAAAGGAGCCTGGTCCATCCTCTTGATACCCACTCTTGAGATATTTATAAACACTGATGAGAATCCCCTCTCAGCTTCTTTTCTCCAGGCTGAACAGACCCAGCTCTCTCAGTCTCCTAAGAAAGATGCTTCTCCATAAGAAAGATGTTTCCTAACCCTTTCAACATTGATCTTAAATTACCTGCTAAGATTCTTGTAGCAGGGCTGCGTGCTGCCAAGGGTGATGCCATCTCTGTGGTTCGGCTGTAGACATGCGCCAGCTGCCACCTCTTTTGGCATTTCTTTTTGTGCCTGAGGCCGCTTCTTGTGTGGATGAGGTGGTAGGGACAAGCGTGGGTCTGTCCTGAGCCCCTGGGTCTGTCCCAAGCCCCTGGTGCCTGCTGCTTTGGGGAGGAGGGTAAGGGGGAAGCACAGAAATACACCCCGCCTGTGTGCCAGGGGACACCAGCCCTCACAGAAATCAACCTGTCACTGCACGACCAACCTCCCTGGCATTTATTAGGTGGTGTACGCTGCTCACTACTGTGAGAAATGAATCCTCATGTCCCCAAAATGGTTTCACTGTTTTTAAAGCTTATTTTTCAGTGAACAGAGATGTGTGTCATTACTGATAAAACCACAGACAGTAATACAGCAGTGTACTTGAGTATCTTTTAAAATAGAAGCTTAAGTCAGAGTGAAGGAGGTTTGATTTTAAAATGCTCACACTCCTCTGTTACGCTTACACAAGACCCTAGAGCTTACAACTTTACTTAATTATTTTTTCACTGAAAAGTCCAATTTATCGAAAATTCACTCATTTGCACTTAAATTATGCTTCTGATATGCACAGACAATGCAGATAGCTCTCCACAAATTAATGTTAGTGAAAAAAAAATTGAAAATAAGTCAGCAGTATTGTAAAACAGAGCAATGGCCTAAAAACCTAAGAAGCAAGTGGTTCATGTAGACACTATGATTGAATTGCCAGGGCAAATTGCTAATACATTTGTTGAAAATTATTAGAGTGGTTTAGAAAACCTAGTAGGTTTAAATTGTTGTTGCCTGTGCTATTTTACTTTCCCTGAGGTGGCAACAGTCCCCAGTTTGTTATGGTTTCTGACTGGGATGGGCAGCTCTGGATTTAGTTCCTGCTTTGGTCAGGTTGTTAGTTTCTAAGCTTTTGCTCACAAGCTAGACGAACCATTTTGCCATCAAATTACTCACAAATGCGTGATGTGCTAATAAAGTTAGGATAAATTGCACATATTACTTTTGTAAAAGAATACTTAAATTTGCCTTTTTGTTTAAACTGAAAAATAATGTTTGTATTTCATCATATATGTGGTAGTGCATGATAGTTCATGACGCTTCTAAAAATGGCCTTTGTTTTAAATGGAGAAAACCAGGGAAATTTAGGCCTCAACACTTTGCTGCTCTTCTGCTTTTCTTTTTTTTTTTCTTGCTGCTTATTGGATTAAAAGCCATTTTGGTTACTATGGCATCCCGTGAGGAGGTTACTATCTATGAAGATGAAGTAAGGTAAAGAATCCTGACTGTGGTATGAGCAGATGTGGAAAGATAGCCATGGCTTCCATGGCTAAATGAAAGGATGTCTTGCCAGATTTGCTCTCCTGTGGGTGTCTGTGTGTGTAGAACTGCGTTTCTGAATGACATAGGCAATGTTTAGGAGAAAAATTGCCGACAAATCGTTCAAACAGATAATCGCTAAAGTGCTCATCTTGACGATTTTTCAAGTTCAGAAAGCTAAAACACTTTCTTGGAGACCAATCAAAATACTGTATTTAAACATCTGCCAAGAAACTGCAGAACTGTCCAGGAGCATCTGAATCCTAAGTATAATGTTGTAACTGTCACCTGAAATGGACGTTTTAGAGGTTACATATGTCTTTTTTTATATATATTGTGTATATATATCTTTGTATGGTGTTTGTCAAAGTGAGCCTGTTTAACTGTTTATATTTTGTCATATTTGAATGTTTGAAAAACATGAAAATATAAGCAGTTCTGTAAGCATATTCTTTCAAGTCTCATTTTTCATTTGTAAAATGCGACTTGCCCTGAAGCGGTAAAGCTTTGAACTATAGACATGAGCAGCTGAACTCTTTCAATGACAATTAATTTACTTTTTTTGGTGTTTCCATAGGTCTCGGTACAGCCACTTAGAGAAGATGACAGATTTGGTGGCTGTTTGGGAAGTAGCTTTAAGTGATGGTGTTCATAAGATTGAATTTGAACATGGGACCACTTCAGGAAAACGTGTTGTCTATGTTGATGGAAAGGTGAAATTGCTATGTGCTCAAAATTCACTGTGATACAGATTGTATAAGTGCACTTCCATGCAACAGGCATCAGAACAAACAAAAGACTAATAAATGCAATTGAGGTATATTCAGTTAATTAACTTCATCTAATTTAATGAACTGCATTATTCTTTTTGTTTTCAGTCACTATTAAGGTGTGAGTATTCATGAATACTTTGCTGTCCTTGGGCAGAGGCACTCTAGACATACAGAATATTGTGTCTTTACTCATGCTGAAATAAGTTAACTACTGAGCTGTTTCCTGAGTTCCAGTTCAATTTTTTAATACTAAAACATGCATTCAAGTTTATCAATTAACACCCATTGTCTTTGTTTTATTCTACAGGAACTAATAAGAAAAGAATGGATGTTTAAATTAGTGGGTAAAGAAACATTCACTGTTGGAGCATCCAAAACAAAAGCTACTATTAACATTGATGCAGTCAGTGGCTTTGCATATGAATATACCTTGGAGATCAATGGAAAGAGCCTGAAGAAGTATATGGAGAACAGGTCAAAAACAACCAACACTTGGATATTGAGCTTGGGTGGTATGGACTATAGAGTTGTTCTAGGTAAGTAAACATTGAAATACTTCATGTTGCTGCTTTTGAATAGACCTGTGTGTGCTTAATAACTGGTAATTAAGAGAAAGCACAGTTCAGTGGTTAGCGTGTTAAATCCTGGGTGGTCTGGAAATTTGGAATTAGATAACAAAGACAGTCTGAAAAATAATTATCTTGTTACACATGTGTGAGGCTGGTGTCAGTGTTCTGTTCTACAGCAGCATGGGCTAGACTTAAAAAAAAATTAAAGAAATTGAAAGAAAAAATTGGAAGGAATATGGCTTCTGTATCCATAGAGCTGCCCTAGCAAGGCAGTTCTCCAGGTGAAGCATGCTGTACAAGTGTTAACATGTTGTGATCAAATATGCTGTGTGTCTAAGTTTCGTAACGAGGCCTTCCTTCCAAAAATCATAAGCCAAAGTCAAGAAGTCTGTAACTGATGAAGTGTGACAATGTTATTTTACGTTTTTGATTAACCAACATCCTTTTTTCTGCATCACTTGTTAACTACAAATTTAATCTAAAACTTTCCGCTTTTTTCACTTTCTTAATAGTAGGGCGGTACATTCATCCTCTGTGCCCTGCTTTCCCAAATGTGTTACAAGCAGATGGGAGGAACCGATGCCGTGAGGAATTTGTCTGTGGCATCTAGTGGGAAAACTTCTACTTAAGTATTGCTGCATGGTTAGACCTGGAGACAAGAGACAGTGAGCTGTGATTTCTTCTTAAGCCTCAGGACTGAATAAACTGCCCTGAGATGAAGGGAGATGTGGATGAAGGACAATTTTAATGCCAGAAATAGATTAGTTTCCTCAGACTTAACTTCCCTATGCTTACTTAAAAGGCAAGCAGCGTTCAGCTGTTTACTAATGTCCTGTGGATGGCACTGTCAGTAATGTGAATTCCAGAGCAAAGTAATTTAAGGAGGATGTGCTGGGAGAAGTAAAAGAATATTCTATTTCAAATGAAAAAAAATCTAAGACTCATATTTAAAGTGGTACTTGAGTTTTAAAGGAGATTTTAAGAATACAAAGAGTTAGATGCACCATCTTCAAGTTTTTCAGTTTAAAAATGTCAGAATATCTCTGACGATATTCAGAACAACCCAATGTCAATGGTCAGGGCTAGGGAGACGTAAAAATGTATGTTCATAGCAAAAGCTGTTTGCCCATTGATAACAGAGTCTCCCATCTCCCCAATATACAAACCCTGTAGCCCAGGTACTAGGGCTAATTAGGAACTTCTTTTGGGAACTGAAAGTAAAAGTCAACAAGATTTTATTTTAATCCTCGATCTTCTTGTCTGTAGGGGGAAAAAAAGGTATCTTGTTCTTTCTACTTTTTGTTTTCTTTTCACAGAAAAGGACACTATGGATGTGTGGTGCAATGGTCAAAAAATGGAAACAGCGGTACGTGATCATTTCCAAAGGCTTTCACAGGCTGTGGGTGGATAACCTAAGCTTAGCAAAATAAGCCCCAGGGAGGCATGTAACCTCACTTTACCACAGAGTATGAGCCTACGCCTAGACAGCCAGGGCACTGTTAGTCTGTTCCAAATGTCCTTTGCTGTATTTTATAACTGACACTATTTCTGTTAGGATGCTGAACATCTGTGTGTTTAAGGATAAAGAATGTTTTTGTTTACACGTTTAAGACAAGCAAAATAAACCTTCTGGGTCAGTTGTGCAGTGTTTTTAGTGAGAAAACTTTCAGGAGAGTGCGAGGGACTTGAGTTTGATGCAGTGTGTAGAGCCACCTCATCCAAACCTGCTCATGTTAGTGGTGCCTGAAAGTTGAACACATGAAGTCTCTTTATGACTCACAATTTTTTTTTTCCCCCCTACAGATGGTCCCTAATACTTGGAGCTTAACAGTCTCATTGGAATTAATCAAATCTTGTCTTTCTGTCACATCTGCCTTAATTTTTACAGCAGGTTGACAGCTAGAAGGCTTAATCTATTTGGTGTCTTTTTATATTATGATGGCTTTCAATATGCATACTATGTAGGCTTCCCCATCCTTGCAGGATGTGCTTTCTCACCAGAGGGTTGTCACTGGCATTACTACTGCCATAAGTAAGCCCCTGGATGAGGGCAAATTTTAAAATCAACAGTTTTGCTGTACTTGAGAACAGGATGAAAAGATTCACCAAATGTTTCTTTGGTAATTGGTGGAAGAAACATCCTCTCTCAGTGAATCAGAAGTTCTGCTCTTAATGGTTCTCAGCCTTTTCTATAGTGTAAAGAATGCACTAGGAGATACTTGTGCAACCTGTGAGTACAGGCTTAGTTGTCAAACTGTGCTTGCATTAGAGCAGCGCAGAGATTTTTCTGCCCTCTGGAAGATGACAAAAACACAGCCCTGTGTGGCAAAATCCGTAACAGGAAATGACATAACCGCAGCAGGAGCTGGGTATCCAAAACACACAACTGTTCAGGGATCTCTTTGTCCTTCCGTAGAAAGCACCAACTACTTCACATTCTACTGCCACTTCAGCACGGGTTTGTGTGGTACTTATTGTCTGGCCTGCACAGTTCTGAAGGAAACTGTCTTTTCTGGTTTTGTTTTACTTACAGGGATGCATTATATTAATTCGCAAAGTCTAACTTTACCATTTCTGATTATGTGGAATTTTGATTGTCATCTAATACCCACAAAGCTTTAACTGGACACCTTGGCAAAGCCCCGCTTGAGATCCTCCAGCTTTGTTCAGCATTTGTGCTGCATTTGTCACAGTTCTAATTGTGGGAACTACAAGGGATCTTGCTTTGGAAACAGTCTGATGCACTCAAGCTTTTATTTTACTAAAATAACACATCTGTTTTTTTTTTCTTTTCTTGTCTCCTTTCTCCCAGGGTGAATTTGTAGAAGATGGGACTGAAACTCACTTCAGTGTTGGTGATCATAGCTGCTGCATTAAGGCTGTCAGCAGTGGAAAACGAAAGGAAGGGATTATTCATACCCTAATTGTGGATGACAGAGAAATCCCAGAGGCTGTGGAGTAGCCCCTAGTTGACTGATCAGTGTAGGACTAAGATCAGGAATTTCCAATTACTGTTGTAATTATTTAATATGTACTACTTGGTACATTTAGTTTGTGCTGGGTTTCTTTTCTAGTTTCTGTATATGAAATTATTCTGTTTGAGGACCAGATGAAAATAATTATATATAACCTCTTACATTACCAGTTTTTAAAAAACTATATATACATATAGAATATATATTATCACTAAGTGCAGAGAGCACAGGTGAACTTAAGTAGAAACTATGTACTAGAAGAAAAATCCTCGCTATAATAAAATGCAAGATTCAGAAAGACTGAATCCTTATAAACTGCAGGTGTACATGGAGGGAGGAGGAATCATACTGGGCATTCATGTAAGCTGTTAAAATTTTCTCAGTAATTATTTTTTTTCTATTAAACTGACTACCGGTGTTTTTCAGATGCAGTTAAGAAGAGTTACAAAGTTAATAAAAAGGTTATTAATTAAATACATTTTTACCAGTACTTGTGTCACAGTATTAAAATACCGTGCTATGAAAACTGTTCTTTATTCCGAGTAGGATAAAAAATGTTTCGTTGTGCCAAAAAAAAAGTCTTTGAGGTCTTCTGAAAACTGATGCTCGTTGCAGCTGTGTGTTTTTCTGGCAGTGATGTGTGAATCAAGAAACATGAGGAAAAATGGGACAGAAATAGAGGAGACTTGGTTGCTTAAATTGAAATGTTAAAGTAGAAATAGAATAATTCTGTTTTCAAAATTCCAGCATACTATCTAAAAGCAACCTTGGGATTTGTGTGAAAACAAACTTGTATCTGTTAAGATGGTTCTGACAAGTTCATGGGTTTTGTTTTCGGTTGGTGTTTTGTTTGGTTGATTGGTGTGGGGTTTTTTCTCATTTAACATTACACTAGAGCATACACTTAATATAAAAGCTACCCTTTAGCAACAACAGCTAATCTTAACACTAATTTTTAAAATATTAATTTAAAACTAGTTTGCGATGGTTCAAAAATATTTTCCACTAGCAACCTCCCTTACAGTTCAGAATTAAGACTTTTAAAACAATTTCTTTTGCATACATGAGTGGTTCCTAGCACTATGACTATTATCTTGGGAGTCACAGATGCAGCACAAATGTGCTGGGAATTCATTAACAAATTATTTTGAAGAGTTTTCTTAAATACTCATTTCATCTATGTTTTGGGGTTCAGACTGCTCTCCATTAGCACAGTGCTTTATGAAATAGTGCTATATGTATGAAACAGTGCTATATGAAATGCTTTTCATATGACCTTGTCTTTGTTTTTTAATAGTTCTATGCAAGACTTTCTTCTCCCCAGATAATTACAGTTTTAACCATGGATGACTTCTCAATCCAGAAGATGACGTGATATTGACAGATAAGCCTTTATTTCTGTGTGACAACACTGTTATAAGCTGTTCAGGTGTTCAGTTTAGGCCATAACTGGTGGTTTTAAATGCTTCATATTAGACAAATCTGGTAGTAGCTCTTAGTTTGAGGCAACAGATTTGTTTTAAACCTTGCTAATTTCACAAATAGTTTCAGGCTTTAGTACAGAAGGTCTCCAAGTACCTGACAGCTGGACTGAATCCCCATTTACATTGAAATTAGTGTAAGAGCTCTTAGGCTTTTCTTTAGGTCACTACAGAAGCAATGTGAGGATATCTACAGTTGATACTGTAATCTTTAAAAGATATTGTTAAAGGTAGGTTAATTGAAGAGCAATTTCAAGCTGTAACTTGAACTAGTTCTCTAGTATTTTGTAGCCTTTCAAAGAGATTGAATACCACTGAATAATCTGAAGCTCAAATACAGTCCAAGTCATGTTCTTAAGACTATGTGGAAAAATAACAGGTTAGCTGACAGTGTCATTTGAAATTTTTATTTTGAATACATTTATCTGCAGTGTTCAGGATCTCTTAACTAGTGAAAACTGTAACAGCAACTATTGTTAGAAATTGTGAAGTATTGCCTCACATTTGTCATAACTATGTGTATTTAATAGCATGTCCCTAAGTGGGAAATGGCTTTCACCTGATACATTCACCTCTTTAAGTTTGCTGGTTTCCTCAGAAGGTCGCATAACTCTCCCTCACTGGGAAACAAGTCAACAAATATTGTGGAAGAGCCCCAACACCGTTGCAAATGACAAAGGTCTCAGGATTGTTTACATCATCTACTAAGCTGTCATAGACTTGAATGGCATCACCCTCTGCTGCAGGTGGCATAATGTAAGATGGCTTGCCTTGAGTGTAGAAGCCTGTTAATACATCAGCCTCAAACACATACATTTTAGAGTTTGTTTCCCACATGTTTTTACCCTCGATTAGGCCTTTTGGGTTCCTTTTAAAGTAGATGCCAGCGCCGTATTTTTGTTCTGGAAAAAAGAAAGAAAAAAATTTCAGAAGGGGGGGGGGAAGAAGCCTTTAACAATTGGTTCTTTTGGGGTGGTAGTACTAAGAGACTGCTTCTTGATTCAATATGACATTTTATGTTACTGCTTAACACGTGCCAACCTTTTGGAAGTAATCTGCGTTAATATGCTAGCACTGCCCTCCCATTGAAATAATAAGCAATGACGGCTGATGGCCATTCCGTTTTAATTGCTATTCCATTGATGATCATTTGGATTTAACTTAATCCAGTGATAGAAACGTTAAGATATAATGTATTTATAGAAACACTTCTGTCATCATGTACTAAGGAGTCTGATAAGCACCAGAGAAGGTAGGATTTTAATAATGCAAAGTACAAAAAAAACCCACCAAAAACCCCTTCAGTATTTATAAGGAGAATACTGCATAAAAATGCTATTACTGTATAGTGTGGAAAAGTGCAAAGAAAGGAAATTTGACTATCATCCTATTTATTACTTTGAAAGCATGAAAATGTGCCATGTATGTTGGACAGTCAAAGGAAGGCAAATCTTTTTGAACAGTTTATTGCCTGAAATCCCAATTCACGCTCTGCACTTATTGCAGGATGAAGCTTCTGCTTCTGAAAACGTGTCTACTACAGTATTTCATAGACACCATAATTTTCTTCCTAAGCGCACTCCGGTTTGAGTGGCAGTCTGCTCAGTCAGATCATGTGCTGTCTCTGATCACACCTGATCTGAGCAGAGGATGACGCTAAATAACCTTTAAAATACCTTCAAGTGTCAGTTGTTCTCTGATTCCTTTGAACATGTGTTAAACAACCTGCTGAATGCATGTTTGGGTAAGAAAATAAGGATGTTGTCTGTCTTTAAACAGCGACGCAACAAAATAAAACTTGGACATGGCATTATGTGTGTATTAACAACTCTGTCAGTGTCTGCACTAGGCTAGAATCCAGGCTTATCTTCCCAGAGCCTTACTGACTCTACAGTATCAGGAAGGAAAAACAGGAAGTTCTCACTATAGATAAAAAAGTAAGCTCATGTGACTCTAAATGCAGGTAAGAAACAGTTCTTGTTTAGGAACACCATTTTTTCTGATTTTTAATCCAGCTTTAGTAGTCAGTCACTGTTCATTTTGATTAAAGATGCCAAAGCAAGTTATTACCTGTTGGTGGAGAATACATCCTGTGAAAGCCAGTCTGGCACACCGAGCTGCAGAACTGAGCAGGAACATGCTGGTACAGCTTGGAGGTTATTTTGGATGTACCGTGTTTTTCTTCCATGTTTCTTTTCATTTGTTGGAATGCAGCAGATAAAAGAGGATTATATATCTTTTCAACCTGTAACATAAATAATAGTGTAGCATAAGCAAAAGGAGAGGAATATCCATGAAATCTGTGAGCGCTCTTGTTCAGGCTGTGTTCTTCAATGTAAGAACATGTGCTTTATGTTATATACATTGGCCACACAGCGGATAAGGTGTGTGAAGTGTGCAGCTATCGACAGAAAAAGCACCATGGCACTGTCCCATGCCTCTCACTGAAATCTGTGGGAATACATCCCAGTGTACTGATTTCCAGTTTTTGAGCTGTGCTGAACAGATTATCAACCATATGAGAGAATAAACTCTGTGAGTGCTTATTGTAAAGAACCGCAAGTGTCCTGTGAGATGTGGAGAACCTCAGCTCTCGATCAAAACTTTAGAGCTCTTGAGGGGGTTGAAAAAAGGGCCACAGATAAGAGGACCCTTGTGGTAGGTTGTGTGTGGAAAGCGTGGCAGGGTGCAGTGTAACACAACACAGAACTCCAGGTGAACTGGCCACGCTGCAGCTCTCACCGCACACCTGAGCGCCACAGGCAAAAGTCAGTGCCAGGGGCCTGCAAGGCCCTTGTCCAGCCACCCGTTCACACCAGACCTTTGGCTGCTCAGCTAAAAACAAGCAGGTGCTGAAGCACCATCAAGCTTCTGCTCTCCTAAAAGTCGTTTAACTGAGCTCTGAGCAATCCTGAGTGTAGCGCTGTTCTAAATTCTGATGTAGCTTTTGCATTGAGACTCAAAGTACTCAGTTCTGCAGATCAAGAAGCAGTTGCTTTCATCCAGTCGGTATTTGCCATTATTTCAGATAAATACCTTTCCTGTACAAAAGGCAGTTGGGCATGTGGCAGTCTGGTTTCCAGTTACTACTAGGCACACACATCCCTGTGTACAAACCTCTTTATTACTATGTTACTCCTCGCGGTCGGTAAAGCCCTGATATCCAAGCAAGATCCCAACTACAACACACTACTAATCAGATCATAACTCTGACAAATTCAGTTTCTAATTTTTAGTTTCAATCTCACAAGAAAGCAGAGACACTGCATTAGTGTCCTGGAGTATTGTACTCATTCTAAAATACCAATCTTATGTTTCTCTAGAGTCCTATAAAGGAACATTTGCAGCATGAAATAAGCAAAAGAATATACCGTAGAGTTAAAAGGACTTCTAAGAATTTAACCACACTTTTTGAGTGATTATTTGCATTACATTTAAAACATGTTTTATTAGGAGTAAAGACTATATCTATTTTAAGGATTAGGCTGATTTGATCTTAACTTTTAAAAGCAATATGTGGAAATAGTTAATCTTTAAGCGTATGTTAAACACATTAGTTCAAATATATTAGCTAAGATTTAGTTTTTCCATTAATACCCTCATTACCTTGAGAACATGAAGCCCAGCTTTTTCAAACTGTTTCTGTCTGTCTTTAAATTCCTGAAGGTGCGATTCCACCAGTGAAATCTGGACGCATTTAGTAGCATGTGTCTTGTGGAGGTGTCCTCCTGAAAGCTGACCTGCTTCTGGTTGGCCTGGATACAAATAATACAGTAAAATTTTCATGTATCATAATATCTGAAGCAAAAGCAAGGAGAAGGAATCCAATACTTTATTTTGGTAGTTTAGTCAAGGACAAAGAATGTTAAATATTCTCCAAAGTAATGCCAGAGGCTAATATTGAGCAGGACTGATAGCTATATATTAATTTATTCATTTTTTTCTACATTTATTAAAGAAACCAGAGAGAGAGAACCAAAGAAAAGCAATTTATCTTCTCCATTACATCCCTCCACAGCCCAGCTTTCATATAATAATATCTATATTGAATGACTATACAAACACAAGGAAAAACAGATCACTCAGAAGCTTTTTGTAATGCCACTGGTCTATCAACTCTTAATGGAAGTCAAGGACTCTGCAGAACAAGTCCACTGGTGGGTCCTGGAACAGTGGTCCAGCTGTAGCTAGAAGGAGGGCTCAGCAAAGTTATGTGTTAATTAAATGCAAATTTTCTAAGTCTCCAGTGGGCAGGTTGTGAAGTGAAGCTGTCCTGGAGGAAGCTGGTGTTACAGCTGGCTGTACAGCAACACCAGCCGCTGTATAAACTCTGCCCTTCTGGGAGTATCACTGAGTAACCAAAGCTACCAAATGGTCTTGCAGGGGTTTATTTGATAGAAGTACAGTAATGTCAGTAACTAAAGCAACACTCTATGTGTGTGAACTGAATGTACCTCTGTCCAATCTCAGCATTATAGGTATGTGTTGCTTCATACTTGACCTTATTTAGGCACTTATTTACTTAATGAGTCACTTATTTACATACCCATTAACAACAGCAGTTCCTCTTGTTTGGCTGTGGTCTTCTCTTGCATACGAAGGAGTAATTTCTCAGTTGTGAGCACTGCATCAATCACAGCATTGGGAGGGCCCTGAAATTCCAGTGTTGCTTTCCCATCTCTCACGTCTTCTGATACACATACGCCAGAGTGCTGCTCTCGAGATAGTTCTGCAAACTCTTTTTTACCAAGGCTAAAAATATAGTTGTTTTCAATAACAGCCCGGTGCCTTTCCTGAATCTGTACGATGCTTTGGATCCACGATTCTGCTGCTTCCAATGCTGTACGTGTGTTCCCTTTAAGTTCAATAGACAGTTCATTATTTGCAGTGTGTTTTATGCTTTGGCTGCCTGACTCTGGACCTGGAAGAAAGATTATTATTTTTTTTGTTTAATACAAGTGCATTGGAAGAGCAAAGAGCTTTCAAGTGCTGTCATGAATTCCTATATGTAATGCAAGGTGTACAGTGCAAGAAACACATTACTCTTCTGGTATGCTCAAAAAAAAGATCTAAGAAGATTCCTGGAAATAAAGTTTCCAGGGAAAAAAAAAAAAAACAAACAACAGCAAACACATACACATGCAGAATTTGTTTGCCTTCCACTAAATGACTTCCAACAAGTTAGGCACTGGTGATGATCTTTATGCTTCAAAATCTTATAAGGGACTGGCCAGTTCCATTCCTATTCATGCAAAAATGCAAAGCACTCATACATTTTTGCCTCCCCCTTTCCCCAGGATGCATTTGCAAATACTGAGTTCTTTTTAAAGGAATGTGATTTCAGATTCTCAAATCTGGAGCGCTTGTTTACTTGAAATGCCCCTTCTGTGCATTACTTACTCAAATGATCGTTTCTGTTGTAGCATTGATTTTTTTCCAGTTTGTCTGCTGCTGAATAAAATTTGCTCAGGAAAGCCTTAAAAGAGAAAAGTTTAGGAGCAGTTTGCAATCTCTGTTGTCAAATATGCAATTTCTCTCTTCAGAACTTTGTTAGATGAGCAGTTTTCAGCTATAGTTATAACCCTACCGCCCCCAAATTCTGAAATTATGTTAACAGCTGGCATTTGTCAGCTTTTCTCAAAATGTTATTCCTGACAATATCAAATGCCTCCCTGTTCTTCTACATCTCCTACGGTAAGACACCTTACACACTGAATGGCACCTTTACCACCTCGTTGTGGTTGTGGCATAACTAGAATTCATGGAACCACTGTAGATAAAAGGTCTTCATTATTTGCAGATTAATGCTGGTGAATCCTTACTCAGTTTTAAAACCCAGACTATTCCCCTGCCCCAAAGCTCCTCTTTGTGACCACACATGGAAAGCTGCTGAGAAGCACAACTCTACTAGGCAGTGGATTTGGCATCTGACAAATTGCCTTGCCTTCTTTTTTCAGCAAAAAGAATTTCTGCTGTGCCCTGGTTATCAAGGCATCAAGTGATGAGCACATTGCTGTCATACAGCTTCCTTTAGAGTTTATGGGACTGTAGAATCGGAATGGTTTGGGTTGGAATGGACATTAAAAATCATCTAGTTCCAACCCTCTTCCACCTAGTTCTTGCATCTGTTGAAAGAATGGGTGGTTGAAGTTATATGGGAACAAAAGCAAACTCTGTGCTTTTATAATAGATGGCTAAACTCTCTAAAATAGTTGTGTATTAGTCACATCAGCCAAACATTCAAAAGCTGAAAAATGGCACTCTGCAGTTGAAATTATCCATTCTATGTTTGCAACCCTTCTATCTAGTTAGGTCATCTAATGTGCTGATAGTGTTTTGCTCGAGGAACTTTATATTAAAAAAAAATTGTTACAAAAATTCCAAAAGAGGAATAAGTTTATCCCCTAATGAGTCAGGAGTAGACTCTTATAAATTCTCTGACAATCGTGAGAATTTCAGAGCGCCTTCCCCTTGTTATCAGATCACAGGGTGAAGACTTCTGGTTTAGTGAAGAGAAAATAAAGATTAATAATAGCTGTTAATGAGATAAATAAATTCATAAAGGGACCTGCTGCTCACAAATGTTATAAGTAGTACAGAATTCAGATTATCTTAATTTGTAGTCATCTATGGGAATATTTTTAGTTTGGGGTTTTCCTTATTGGTAGTTAGCAAATTTGTTACCTGACAGCCATAGTAGTCATCTTGGCACAGGACAAACTGCACATCTATCTTTATCTCAGGGTGAGCCATGCCAAAATTTAAAACCTCTTCAATCATGATCTCTGCCACTATATCAACAGGCAGCATTGATGACCAAATCCCATTTGCTGGAAAAGAAACTGAGGAATGCTCATAGCCCTGCAAGGAACACAGGCATCTTGTCACAACAGCTTTTAATTCCTGCAGGAAAAACAAGTGTTTTAGTCCTCACATCACTCAACATGAAAATCAATTCAAATCCAATCTAACTGATCATCACCTCACACAGTAACACTCTGTGGTGGTATTGTGGCTGTACGATGTGCAGTACAAACACACAGGGTAGATTATGTCCTTTTGTAAATACGACTGGCTTATAAGACGAAGAATATCTAAGAGAAGCCTTAAGTTCATCCTGAAGACCTGAACCTGCTTTTTGCAGCACTCCTCTTGAAATTGGAGAGTCAGGGTCGCCACTCACAGTCACAGAATTAACAATAGCTGTAGTCTGGAAGAAAAGAGTGCAAAGTTTGAGTATGCTTCAAGTTTACTATTTGCAAGCTTTGCTACTATAGACAGCAATCTTTCTAGGGACAAATCCTTTCAAAAAGCCTGTCTGCAGCACATCAGGTGTTTGAAAGGTTCTTTTACTACTTCTAAGGGCAGTGCTGGAATACACCCAAGTACGCACCTTCGGAAGCCAACAGCATGCATAAGACTTGTTCAAGTCATCAGAATATATTCAACAGAATTATTTCCACAGCTATAGAAGTGACCCATAGGCACTTCATCAAATGCAATTCTGCAGGCAATTATCTCTATCTCTGCAGGAGAGAAGGATGGCTGTGTCTGCAATCCCAGCCCACGCAGATGTCCCCCACCTTAGGGCAGCAAGCACCCGTCACCAAACTAGCAGGGTCAGTGCACGCAGGGGAACTGCAAAGCTGTGGTTCCTTCCAATTCCCAACGGAAACAGCAGATTCCCATAGCAGGTCTTCTGTATTCCAAATTAAATATGTAAAAGGCAAAAAAACTGTTTACAGAATGCTGATAACAGCAGTAATTGTTCTAACTTTAGTTGTTGAAGATTATCTAAATATACGAGATTTTGGAGCATATTTTCCTCAGTCTTGAGGGCATGTGGCATCTTTCAATGCTGTAGAAATGGTTAATCAAATTCCTCACAGTGTCAACTTTGTGATCCTTTGCTCTCACCTCAAAAAAAATGAACTTCCTATTCAATTAAGATACTTCTTTGAAATAAAAGTTATTAATGTTTTAAAGATACGGTATTTGCTAAAAGCAAATGCCATCCCTGTGATGTAGCTCCCAGTCTAAGAGCTCTGCTGGATTACTATGACTAAAACCATATTTTGCATCAGATTTTCTAGCTAAAAAGTTAAATGAATCCATTTCAATGATGCACTGTTTAAAGATAAGGTGCACCTCATCTGTATAAGTTATTTTCAGCCGTTCTAGTGTTTACTGAGTAATTCCAGTAGTGACACCTGTGAGAACATAAATTATAGGAAAAAAAGCAGGGCAAAAAATAAGAGTAGACTTTTAGGGAATGCATAATAAAATGTGAACTCCCATAATGTTATAATAAAATAAAATAAACATTAACATAAGGATATGTTATTATTAACCATTCAATCTTTAGCTGCTTCCTCTAATCCCATAACAGCATGTGTACCAAAAAACCCAAAACAAAACACATGTTTAATACCCATTCAGAAAAAAACACTTAACTCCTTGCCACTATAATTTATTTACCATTTGCAAATTCTCATTGGCATGAGAAGATAACTATTTAGTGGACTGATACAATATGTATTATGAACTTGGGCTCCAAATCCTGCAAAGACTTGGGGGCAACTCCATGCTCAACATATTACAGGACAGACTTACCTTCTGTTCTTCCATGAGTCCTTTTATGATGTGCAGGCGAATGCCTCCAACTTCAATGAAAGGTGAAGGCTGGCTTGGTGAAGCTGGCAGAGTTTCCTGAAGTGAACTGGTATCACCCAGAAATTTTTCACAGGCCTTCTTCATTTCTGCAACCGCAGGCTCAGCAATGTTCACCAGGCGGATTTCCCTGAGACAGCATGGTGGACTTGCCTCAACAAATTCTTTTATAGCCAACACCATCACTTGAGCACACAAGTTGATCGGGAAGCCAAAAAGACCTGAACTCACTGCTGGGATAGCCACAGACCTTATAGTATTTTCTGGAGCAGTAACATACTTCAGAACATTCACAACAGCTTCCTGAAGTAGGTCACAACACCTTTCCTTTTCATAACTGTTCCACCTTGGACCAACTGCATGAATAATTTTCTTACAAGGAAGCTTCCCTCCACCTGTCACTGCTATTTTGCCAGCTGTGAGTATTCCATGCTTTTTAATATGAAGAGTGCTCTGCTCTTGTATTTCTGGCCCTCCAGCTTCTACAAGGGCTAAAGCGAGGCCTCCTTTATGATCTAGGCGTTCGTTGGCTGCATTCACCAAAGCATCGGCCTTGTGTCTTGTGAGATCATCCTTACAAACACAAATGTCAATTCCCTGCTTTAGTTTTTTCCTGTATACTTCAATGGTGCACCCTGTACTTTTGAAGGTCAATGTACAAGCAAACTTTTTGTAAATGAGATTACTTAGACAGTTCTCTCTTCTCTTAAGAACTTCATAGGCATCTTTATTGATGGGGATCATCAAGCTGTCCTCATCCATTATGATGCTTGGCTCTAGGATACAGAATAATATAATGTGAAATCCAAGATACTGCTGTCGAAACATCACTTTTTATATAGAAGTGTGGTTTATAGCTCTCAACTTTATCCTATTGTCATCACTTACTAGTACTTTTGGCATAGCACCTTCTCTCTCCCTTTTTCATAGACTTGGAAAGCCCAACTAAGCAAAGAAATCAAGGCCTCAAGTGCTGTTCATTATTCTGTTCAAATTAACCTCCCCATCTATTACAGTGGCTCCTTTCTCACCTTTCCTCAAGACCTTCTATTTCCTTCCAATGCCTGATGAATCACAGCAGTATGAGTTTCAGGAAAGTGTAAAGTTCAAGGGCGCTCTGTCAGCTTAACCTACTGGGATTCTGAGAAACAACCAGTATCATGCTGTCCACCCTTTCCTGTAAGCGTGCAAATACTTTCAGTTTCATCTTCTCAATCAACAACCAGCTCGGTTCTAGGAAATGAACAAAGGCAGCTGCTGCTCAGTGTCCTCAGAGAGACCACTCACCCTCCTCTGAAGTAGTCAGTCTTCAAGATTATCTTCTTGTGACCCAGCAGATGTCAGACCTCTCTTTTTCCTACTGTTTATTCTCCCCACCATTAGGCTGACACAACCATTTTCAGGGACATATTCTTAAATCAATCAGTGATATAATCTTAATTTAAAACAAACAAACAAACAAACAACAAACAAAAACCACCACACCACAAAACTTAATTTGATTCAGAGCACCAACCTCAAAGACTGATGCAGCAGCACAACTGAGTGGGCTAAGAATAAAAGGTGATGAGAAAAAACAGAGCAACTAGGAGAGGAATATCTTCAAAAGACATGCTGTTACAGGGCTTTGTTAACTGGCCGCAGTGCCACTGTGACACTGTGCTGCATTTGCCACTAAAACTCCCGCTGAGAAGGCAAATGTGAAAAGCCACGCTGTAATCAGGGCTTCAAAATGCTTGTAAAAGCAGAAAACACTATTTTATTTCCCGTCTGAGCTTGTTTTGCTGAGACGGCTGAAGCCGGACTCTGCCCTCTCCAGGGCGTTCATAGCATTTTGTTATCAGTTTCCAGCAAGGTCCTGGGTACCCCAGGCCTTGGCAGAGTCGGTAACTCACGGCAGAGGAACACTTGCTGATAAATTCTTGAACCCGTGACACTGAGATATTACGCTGAGTTTTGTCTTTAATTCTGTGGCTCTTCCTAAAGCACATGAGCAAGTTCCTTCTTTGTAAGGACCTTAAAAATTCAGAAGTGCTTTCTAAACCACTTTTTTTAGGAAGCGAAAATAACAGTAAAGAGTATTTATATTTCGTATGGTTTTTATTTTATCACTATGGCTATACAGCCCTCTCCTGGCAGATGGCAGCAGTACTATATGTAGTAGCTATGTTAACCAACATAAATAAATTTACAGAAGTTAAATCAAACTTTTCTGTGGGGTTTGCTATGTACTTGTGAAAAGAGTCTAACGCTTTGAACTCATCAGGTATACACGCTGATTCATCAAAACACTTGTGAGCTCTTCCTTTTAAAAGAGAAATGCAAACAAATCCTGTTGAAGTAATGAATAATAATATTGATTCACAATCGTATCTAATTCATACATACAGGTCGATTTTGGCTATTCCACGCTGATGTTCTTCTGTTTGCTGGCTGTAGCTGGCAATTTTCAACTTAAACACAGGAACGCACTTGGCAGATGGCTAAATGAGAGGCTTACCTAAACCCGGCTTCTCTTTGGAGGCCCCTGGAATGTAACTCTGTTGTAAAAATAAAATTAAAAAAAGAGAAAAGACACGTTATTGCCCGATGGGCTCTGTTCTTACTCGAGCAGCTCTGTTGCAAGCAAAACCGGCAGCACCACCTTCTCAAAAATTTGCGCTAAGTTTTCTAGTATTTAAAATGCTGTACAGAGGTGAAATGCCGGTGACCGGACCGCTGCGGGTCAAGTTACCCACAGCCTCCTCCGGGAAATTTTACCTCGTCCCCAGAGCCAGGCCAGAGAACGGCCGGGTTTGTTTTCTCTTTCCCCAGTACCTCAAACCCGCCAGCCGCGTTAAGTCCCAGCCGCGCCGGCCCGGCCTGTGGCACTTCCAGCCGCCGCTCCCGGGCCGGTGAGGGAGCGGCTGCCCAGCCGAGGCCGCCCCGCGGGGGCAGGCACCACCCGGCCCCCCGCCCCGCTGTGTTACCTGGAAGATCCCCATTGACGAGCGCTGCGCGGCGCCGCCGTTCGTTCCTCAGCGCCGGGAGCTGGAGCCGGGCCCGGGGCGGGGAAGCGCGGCCCCGAGCGGCGGAGCGGGAAACGAAAGCGAAAGCGGGCAGCGGTGGGAGTCATGGCGGCCTCGCCGCTGCTGGTGCGGCTCTGCCCCGCGCCCGACGCCGGCGAGAAGCCGATGCTCAAGCTCCACAGCTACTTCCAGTCCGGGAAGCGGTCGGGGGGCGGCGAGTGCGAGGTGCGGGCGGGCCCCGAACCCGGCACCTACTGGGTGGACTTCCAGCAGGAGCGAGGTACGGGGGCGGGGGGCTGGGACGGGCGGGCCTCGGGTGCCCCTGCCGCCGGCACTGAGGGGCGGTTGAGCCCCAGAGCCCCGGGACAGGGGGTGTTCGCACCGCAGGTCCCGCAGCCCTGTGAGTGGGCGGGAAATGGCCGCCGGGGGAACCATCTTGCGCCCCTGGGCGGGCAAAGGGTGCGGGGCAGAGGGCAGGTGGTCACTGTGGCCACTTGTAGCCATCAAGCTGTCAGGTGGCTTCATCAGCCTTTTCTGCCTGTCCTCAAATTCCTGCAGATAAGAAGAGCGTGGAATCCCGCACAGATCACGTCTTGGAATTTGGTGGCAGACGTTTGAATATAGTCATCCAGCCAGGAGAAGGGGACCTGGACAAGGGCCATCTCACACAGCAGGTGTCCCCCAGCTCCTCAGACTCTTCCAGCGCTTCCCCACCGCCGCAGAGGTTGGAGGAGCAGCAGGCAGCTGAAGGCCATGGGGACACGGCAAGAGAAGTCATTACCAACAAGGTACATGGGGAAGAGCAGTAACAAGCAGTGTCACAGCCTGCCCCCCTTGTAGTTCCACAAGTCCTTTGCGTTGCTTCATGTTGCACTTCAATATTTGATGTCAAGCGAATGTCAGTCACATTATATGAGTCAGTAGAGTGGGGGTGAGGAGCGGCTTTTGGGTGCTGGACCACAGGTCATCCACATGTTACCTGGCAGCGTGTTTTCCTGCGTGGCTCTGGCGTGTGCCAACCGCTGCTCCCCAGAGCAGAGCCCTGGCAGGTTTCGGGGGTACCATGCACCAAGGACTGCTCCCAAAAGCTGGAAGGGTTGTATGAGATTTGGATCGCTTCCTGCTATGCAGACCTCTAACACTATTTCAGCATGTTTTGCACCCTTGAACAGCCCTATTTACTTCCATCCCTTATCTCAGTGTTAGAAAATCCGCTCTAGCGAGGTGTAACGTTGTTTCAGACACTTAAAAGTTATGCAGAAAAGATCAGCTGTGCGTTAGGGACAGGGAGCAGGGCCAGGCTACATCTTATGTGATGTGGATGTGTCTCTACTGTGACACACCTGGCCCAGAGGGTTTACCCTGCTTTACGTAGTAGCATAGATGTGGCTTTTTGAGCATGTGCTAATGTAGTTATTTGGTTATTTGACATGTGCAGCAGTATACTGCAAGTTTCTTTCTGTGCAAAGTAGCTATGTCAACATGTTTGTTAATATTTTTCAAAATCCTGTTTTCTGCCTTAACTCCGAGTTACTGAAATGTGACTTTTAAGAAGCTTTTAAGGAAAGATAGTAGAGATAACTATAAAGCCTTACACAACTAAAGAACAATGTCATATAACTTACATGTGCTGTTAAAACATGTTGTGTCTGTGTCACCCAACACTAAGGGGACAGACAGGGTCGTTTGGAGTTCCATGGCAGAGTGATGACAGCACTAAGTTTTAGTTACAATTAAAGCTTTATTTTATTTTTAATAGGATCTTATGATGAGCATAGAATTAATGATCAGAATAGCACAGGATTTCTACATGCAGAATCAGTGTAGTCCCATTTTATAAGCAGCAGAGCAGGGAATTTTATAGCACAGCTTAGCTTATGGGTTTTAATCACCTGGACCCTCTGCGGGTCCTGTCAAATCTTAACACTTGGCTTGCCCTATCGATGTAACAAGCATAATCTAGACTTTTATTTTTCTGGTAGACTCTTTTTCTTTTTTTAGACAGCGCTCTGTGTGCTGTTACGCTTCCCAGTTCTGTGGTGGGGTCATCGCCACCTGGTTGGCGGGATGCCGGGACCTTCAAGGCCGGCAAGGAGTGGAGGAGTGGGCCCAGTGCCCAGGAGCCTTGAGGATGACAGGGAGGGGAAGTAAAAATCTGTTTGCTTTGTCTGTTTGGTGCGCAGGACCTTCAGGGCCTGATAATGAGGGGAAAAGGGACTAATACATGACTGGCTCGGTCAGAAGGAATGGCCGTTCACCTTATAAAATGGTGTTAGTTGTGGTAATTGTATTACCAGAGGTCAGGAGCTGGGACGTACTGATCACAGGCTCAAACTAAGTAGCAAAGTTATTGTCTTTGTTCTCACAGTGCTGATAACATTAACAAATTTCATTTTTGCTGCTGACTTACAAGTGGTTTGCTTTACCTACATGTGTAATGTCAGTATACATGACAGAAAAGAAACACTATGTCTATTGTAGTCTGGCCCTACTGAGGCGTCTAGAGCTTTTCCTCACTCAAAATACAGAAGCAGCAAGCAAAGAACCTTACAAAAAACAAATACTGACTTCTTGTCTTCTCTCTAGATATTTCTTACGGTATCCGCAACTTTGAATACCAGTATGTTCACTAAGCAGCAAAGGGAAAAAATTACCATTATATGCCCAAATTTAAAAAGAGAAGGAAATCCTGATATTGACGGCTCTGAGAAATTAACAGGAGATTTTACAGATATTGAAAAAGCTTATCACTACTTTAAGGATATCCTCGCAGGCAATGACTCAAACCACGATTTTTCACATTCTGAAAGTAAAAATGGTTTGGAAGATCAAAATGATCTGAATACTGAAGACACGAAGGAGTTTACAGTTCAGTCAGCTCTTTATGAATATTTCAGTCATACCTGCAAAAAAGAAATCCAAAAGCTACATGAAAAATTTGGAGCATGTATAAGAAGTAAAGATTGTTATGATGGAATCACATCACTACATTTGATTTTTGATAGAAGCCCTACGTCGATACAGGAAGCTAATGATTATTTTATCAGAGCTTTTCAGAAAAGTGTAAAAGATCTGAAACAGGAAATAATTCCCATAACAAACTTTTACACAGTAAACAAGACAGTAATGGAATTAAATGCTAGGTTTAGTAATCTTATTGCTAAAGAGGAAGGGAAACAATTGCTACTGCGTGGTCCAGTCAATGAGATTTTAGCTGCCAAAAAATTTCTAGCAGAGGAAGGTGAGAACAGCCAAGCTGAAAATAATATGAAAATATCATCTGAACTGTACAAATACAGGAATGGAATTGAAGTTGATGCTTCTGTGTTTAAATTGTTGGAAACAATATTAAGCAAAGAAATTGAAGACATTGAAGACAAATTTGATACCGTAATAAAAAAGAACAGTTTGTGTGGCCAGAAGATGCTCATAAGATTTGTCCCTAAGATCAAAACTTCTGATATGTCTTCACATGCTACTGAAAGTTTCATCACTGCATTTCAGAATGCCTCTGCCATGTTAAGAGAAAAACTTATCAGCTTGAAGCTTTCAGAACATCAGAAGAAAATATTAAATATGCTACTTAATGAAAAACAATTGGAAGATCTGCATGTAAAACTGAAGAAGAAGGAAGGCAAATTCATCTTAAGTGGTTTACCAAAACAACTTCATGCTGCTGAAAAGCACATTATGAGTCTTCTTAACATTGAAGAATCAACGCAAAATAAAAACAGGGCAGCACCGTTCTCTGATCTCAGCCATCAAGAATCTACAAGAGTGTCTGAGAAGAAATACAACAGCAGGCAGAAGAATCATCTTTCTTCTGAAGGAGGGGCTAAGGCAAAAGCAGAAGAAGACGACAAAGATATGTGTCCTATTTGCATGGAGCAAATCAATAATAAAGAAGTACTGAGAAAGTGCAATCATGCATTTTGTAAAGTTTGCATTGACGTGGCCATGAGTTACAAGCAAGCTTGTCCTGTTTGTAACACCGTCTATGGACTCGTGGAAGGAGATCAGCCAGAGGGAACAATGTCATTTAGAACGATGCATTCCTCTATCCCTGGTTATCCCGGTTGTGGTACTATTGAGATTACATATAGTATGCGCGGTGGTATTCAAACTGTAAGTATATTTAAAGATTCATAAAAGATATTTCTCCCACAACAAAACTGATACTGAATATAAAATTAACTATTTTTCCATCATTCTAATGCATGACCAGGAGAGACATTTCTTTGTTCTGTCCAAATCTGCAGGTGCTGAATTCAGCATTTTGGGCTGCAATTAAGTAACATAGTAGGAATTAAATAGTAAATGGTAGCCCTCCATCTTATATGCACCAGGACAGAGCTACCTGTCTCTAATTTGTACATTAGGAATAGCTGAACTGAAATCTATGGAGTGATATAATGTAAACAAAATTTTATGAGTATAATTAGGATTCTCTGAGGCATTGGACAGAAATGAATAGTGGGCTGGCTTGTAAGCTTTCCAGGTGAGAAATCAGCTTATGTTACGTGCTTAGAGTCATGATGAGGACTGAAAATGCAATAAATGAAGAAGCTGGGGGTGAGATTGCATGCATTTGGGATAGCAAAGAGAAAGAAAATATTTTAAATAACAATGGATGCATGAGTGATGACAAGAAAATGTGATTGAAACTTACACGAAACTCCTCAAAACAGTCATCAGTCATGCTCTGTCCTTTCTGAATCAAAGACAGGATTAAAAGTATTGTGAAAGCTGGGATGTGTAATTTTCACACTTTCAAAGCATTTATGATACACAATGTGGTTTTGTTTTGTTTTTCTGCAAAACAGAAGAACCATCCAAACCCAGGGAAACCTTACGGTTCAACTTCTCGAACAGCATATTTACCTAACAATAAAGAAGGGCAAGAAATTCTGCAGCTCCTCCAAAGAGCCTTTAATCAAAAATTGATTTTCACAGTGGGGCAGTCACGTACTACTGGTGCACAAGGTGTTATCACATGGAATGATATTCACCACAAAACTTCTAAAACTGGAGGACCTACCAAGTAAGTAGTCTTCTGTTTCTGTAATTTTGTTGCTACTCAGGTGTGTCAGGAAGGCTACCCTGAATATTTTCCGCCTTAGAGCTTTCTGATTTTGCCACTGGCAAAGTGATTGTGGAATGCCCTATGGACCCAGACATGTGGATCCATATTCACCAATTTGGAGAGTTGGAACAAGGGTGACCCGAGTCTTCGGTTGCCCCTCAGGCCACTCATTCACTAGTGAGTTGTGTAAAGCACCTACTCAGTTAATAACTGCTGTGAAAAAAGTATCAGTTCTGCTTTATCCCCCCCGCTGCCCAAGTGCTCTCTGTACTTATCACTTGCTTCGTGCACGCTTTTGGTGATATGCTACTTAAAATCCAGGGGGGGACATTACATTTGTGTTTTGAATGCTCACTTGGTTATGCTTCAGGTTTGATTTTTAGAAAGAAGCACACCCAAGCACGCTTCCATTTTCAAGTGAGACAGCAGGCAGCTTTGAAAATCAAGTTCTTAGTGTCAGCAGCTGCTTTTTTAAAGTTTATGGTTTTACCCTGTCTGTACCACCTCTCTGACCTGTAAAATAGGCTCTGTTGTCCCCCATAGAGTAAGAATTAAGTGCATCCAATTTGTAAAGTGTTTTAAGATATTTTGATGAGAAGGTTCTGTAGAACTGTCATGTGCTTCACTGCAGAAGTAGCCCAAACAATTATTTTCTTTTTCTCCTAGTTTTGGTTACCCTGATCCTCATTATCTGCGGCGGGTTCGATCAGAATTGAAAGCAAGAGGAATTGAATAGAGAAATTTATCGACTGCCAGCTCTTAAGTGTAATAACTGAACATGTAGCAATTAATTTGCTATCCAAGCACTAAGGAGAAAGAAGTTACTTTGTTCTGCTGCTGTACTTAAATCACTTGTCATTTTCCCGTCAGCTAAAAACCACGATCTTTTCTCATCAAATGATATCTGTTGTTTTTACACATAATTTGCTTCCTCGAATAATGCTTCTCTATATGTGTAACCTTTACAGAATTTTGGTCTTGTAAGTCCAGCATCAGTACTTATTGCACTTGTCAAATATCAAATTGTGTATCATATTTTACCAGTGAATGTGATGTGCACTTTTTCCCACAAGTCTTCAGCCTGACCACCAAAACAGATAGATCCACTCCTGGCTTTTATTTGATCAAACGCTTTGTGTTATTCCATCTGTCATCATGTGTACCATCATGTAACCCATCTGCTGGAAGGATTTTATACAGCTGTTAGAGCATCAGCTGTTTGCAGCTGTGATCTTTTGCTTCTTTTCTTTTTCAGGATAGAAATGACATTTCCATTGCTTCCAATATGTGGTTTAAGTATTATGAAGATACTTCATTACTACTCTGCACTAAATAGCCTGCTAATTACTTTTATGGTGGTGTGAAACAAATAGCTTTCACTTAATGCACTAACAATTATGGCTGCATTAAACCATTTTTGTTTGGCTATTCAATATAACTAATAAATAAAATATAAAAATACCATCTGCTTAGTTCTGCATTTTTCTGTACAGGTTATTCCTCCTGTTTTAGATACGTATAGTTGTACATTATTTTTAAATTTAGAAGCTTCCCAGCAAGGCCATGATTTGGGGTGATTTGGCCCCCGTGGCACCTCCTTTTTCTTTTTTAAGGATCCCACATTGTGAACAGGCAGTACTGCTTTACCACCTTTGCTTTCAGTTTTCTTCATATTGGTTTCTGTGTGGGTTGAGATGACTTTCCCACTGTGGTTCTGTTTTCCTGTATTTGTTTTCACATTTTATGCTATTTTGAGTTTCCTCCCTTTTCTGTGCAGTCAGATACCAACATTCCAGTTGTTTCCAAGTGACCTTGCTTTTGTGCATGCCGAAACAAGCTGTAAAGGTCGAATTTCCCCAAATTCTTTCAGTCCCTTTTTTCCCTTTCTGTCCCCAAAAGCCAGTTCAACGATGTTAGACAATGTCTGACAATTCACCAGCTCCAGTTTAATGTGTGGCAAAGTTTTGCAGGCTGAGTTTTGCAGCAGAGGCCTGTTAAGTGTCACTGAAAGCTCCCGAGCCTTTACCCAGTAACCAGCCATACAGACCTTTACTTCCTAATCTCAGACAGTCAGTTTAGGAACAAATCTACCCAATTTGCAATCAAAGCCAGGTATTTTGCCTGGGTTACAGCAAGGGAGGAGAGCATGCACCTGGGTAACTGTTGAGGGAACAGTGCAGTAGGAAGCAAAAGATGAATCTGCCCCCTGAGGAAAAAAAAGGCACCTCCATGGGTCTGCTCAGCAGTGTGATGACACCTGTATTTATCTGGCATCCACTTGTGCTTATATGTAGTGACATTTGGGTATTATCCATTTCCTCAGCTTTCAGTGAAGTTAGGGGTGTAAAATGTTCGTTTACCTGCTATCTCAGTGTCTCCTATTTAGGCACATTAATAAAATACACAGCAAGAAACAGCTGAAAACTGTAACCTTCTGCAACCTGAGCACTCCGTTGGCCATGTCCCAGCTAGCTGACAACGTTGGCCTGGGGAAAATACTCTTAGCGTTGCAATCCTGCACAGCAGTACAAGTATTTCCCATGGAGAATGTCGGAAGCGGGTGATTTTGGTTGTGTCACGACTCGATCTGAACGCATAACGCAGCGAGAAGCGAAGTGTGTATTATCTGGTGCCTGATCATTTTAAGTTCAGGCATTTAAAATAGCCGCATTTGTAAAATGGGCTTCTCGTCCGCCCCTGCGTAAGCGCAATTCGCGATGTCCCGAGCAGGGCGGGCTGCGGAACCCGCGGTGTTTTCCGTGCCCGGAGGCGGCGCGACGGGCACCGGGAGCTCGGCTGAGCGCCGGGGGCCGCCCGGCGCAGGGCGGAGCCGGCACCGCTGGTTTCCTCGTTGAGGAAATGAAACCGAAAGCGGCGGCGTCGGGGGAGGCGTAGAGGCGGCTATGGCGGGGCACGGACCGGGCGCCTTCCCGCTGCTGGTGCGCGGAGACTGGGGCGCCGCCGAGCCGCCCCCCGCCCTGCGGAAGAAGCTGCTCTGCTACTTCCAGAGCCAGAAGCGCTCGGGCGGCGGCGAGTGCGACCTGCGGGCTGGGACCGCGACCGGGGACCTTCTGGTCTGTTTCGCCCGCCCCGAGGGTGAGCGGCGGGGCGGAGGAGGGGGCGCTAATGACCGGTGCCCGCGTTTTGGGGAGGGGGGGGGGGGGGGTGGCCGCCGCCCTCCCCTCACCAGTGCCTGTTGTGTTCAGTGAGGCAGCGGGTGCTCGACCGGCGGGTCCATGAGCTCGAGTGGGGCCAAAGAGGGCGGCTGGCGCTGCTCGTCACCGAGCTGCCCGCGGACGGACAAGCCGCTCAGGTGAGGCGGGGGCCGGGTGGGGAGGGCGGGGCGGGCGAGCGGGGCCGCCGGTAACCGCTCTGCTCTCGTTCCGCTTCCAGGAGCCGGGACGGGCCGGCGGGGCCGAGGTGCCAGGTATGGTCTGCGTGGGGTGCCGTGCCGGCTGTGAACGCGCCGCTCAGCCCGGCGGGGCCGGGGCGGCCGGACGGGAGCAGCGCGGGGGGGGGTGGAACCGGTGACTTCGCTCGTCCGGGGCTTGTGCATCCTGGCCTTGAGCTGTGCTTCCTTCTTCCCTCCCTCCAGCACTCCCCTTCATTTTTAAAACCGTAAAATTAGTTTCACTCCTAAAGCACAGCCCTTAAGTAAACTCCAAGGTGTGCATAAAAGCTGAATGAACTACCTATACAGTTTTTGTTGTGGTTCCAGCTGCGGGCAGGAGTTTGCTAATTGTACATCGCATATTTATGTCTACATGCAAGTTACTCACTTGTGCGAATAAGGGTGGGGCACAGGTGAAGACTGAGGGCACAGACTAGAAAAGCAGCCTGGCAGACGTTATGATTATCTTCTAATTCAGCCGTGTTCCTTGTTGTTTTAAAGCAGCAGGCAGAGATGTCGTGCAGAATCAGAACACACCACGACAGACATTTTTACAGAGATGCCTGGCTTCCAGAGGCGCTTTCCTCCAGAGAAGGGATGTCCCTGACAGATCTCTGGTTCGACAGCAGTATTTTGTGCTGTCGTGTATGGGAGGACCCGCTCGCAGTGCTTCACACATGACTATGTGCTAGTTTGCTTTTTAACGTTATGCCTGAGGCTTCTTGAGCTTATAGAGTGTTTCTGTAACCACATTCAACATATGGTTTAAAAGAAGGAGCATATGGAAGTCTGTGATTATGGCCATGTCAAATGAAACTAAATTCAAGCTGTGTTAGCTCCTGAGTCTACAAGAGTGTGACCTTTTTCTTCTTGAAGTACCCAGTAACTGATAAAATGTTGTAATTTGTCTCTAGTTAATGATCCCCAGGTGTCTCTTCTTACCTGCCAGAATACGGAGACTTGTGTGTACAGTCAGCAGAAGGCAGGTAAGTGAGCCACTGATCAAACAGAGACCAGCACGTTCTTGCTTCATTTGTTTTCATTAACTTTATGCTGCAATAGTGCCCTGGTCATCGGGGTGGCTTCTGGTATTTGCCTAAGGTTGCGTAGAAATCATGTTCTCAGGCTGAAGTAAGTATATACAAGTATGTTTTTTTTTCTTTGTATGGGTCCCTTTAGGAAACTCCCCACTTGCTACCTCAGGTCAGTTCCTTAGAGAGAGTATGTGGTGGACGCTGAACATTGTGCTGGGTAAGGCTGTCCCTACGCAGACCTCCCAGCTGCCACCAGCCCCACCGGGGTGACCTGTGGTACAACAGCAGGAACTGTGTAGCCCAGCTGCACCTGAGCCCTGTGGCAGCCAGCATATATAGGCCCACAGTGTCACCACTTAAGGACCAAAATCAGTGGCTGGAACTATAAATAGAGACAGTGCATAGACAGATGAGTGATGATGTTTCCCCTTAACATGGATTTGTGAAGAAGCTTTCATAGCCATTACTTCTGCTGACCTTGCCTGATAATGAATGGAAGCCTTTCCTCCTCAACTATTGATAAGACAACTCACACTAGTGATATGATCAGCTTCTTTGGGATTTAAAGGCTGTTGTGGAAAAAAAACCCAAACAAAAAAAAACCAAACCAACCAACAAAACCCAAAGCCAACAAAAACCCAACAAACCTAAATTACTGTTTATTTGCCTATTATTTTCCCTGCTCTTATCTGTGATCTGATCAAAAAGCTCTGTGAAAGCTTGCAAGATAATAAGCGTGTTTGGTTTGGTTTTTTCTTAACTTTTGCCCAAGGCGTTAGGATGTGATCTTTCATTTCAGAATCACGTGAGAAGTTGGAGGCAGAAAGAGCAACACCTAGGAAATCTGTCATAGTAGTAACCACTGCCTCTGGGGAGGAGATAGAAGATGAGATTGTGGAGATGTACTTTGAAAATAAGAAGAAGTCTGGTGGGGGGACCATCGAGTCCTACATCAAAAAGGGTCAGGAAATGATCATCACCTTTCAGGATGAGGAAGGTATGATTGTATCTTTTGGGTGTTGTATTACTAAAGCTCCCTTTTACAAATAAGCCTTTGCTGGTGCTGCATCTCTCTGTGGGCATTGCTCCTGCAAAAATCGTATGATATTCCCAGAGAGTGACAGGTTATAAAAGGAGAAAACGTGCCTGTGTGTCCAGTGCAGGTGTTGGTTTCTGACAGTGTTTTATAATAACGCACAGGGAAAGAAGTGGTTCTCTAGACCTGTCCCAAATGCTTGATAAAGGCTCACAGAAAAAAATGCAGAAGTGATGTCAGGAGCACTGCAGAACAAGTAACCTTTAATTCTAGTTCAGGAGACTGGATAAAGCATAGTACAGTATTACCTGCAGATCATGGGTAAATATTATTTTCTTGTATTTTCTTTTGTATTCAATTCAATTGCCAGGATTTTGGAGCCTGGGAGGAAAAGAGGTAGTATATATTATGTATTTGTAAGACAGGTGAATGCTCATCTCTGTGGAGAAAATTGTTTTAAAATAGCCTCAATTTGCTTGTAGTTTTTCTGTTTTCCTCTACACCAAAGTGCTGTTGGCTCTCTGTATGAAGGATGTATGCAAAAAGTGGAAACTGTTTACGCAGGAAAAATAGTTAAATATTAGTTAAATACACAAGATAAGCAGGATAGAAAACCTTGTTTTTATTTGCTATTTATTATATGTTACTAATCTGGAGAAGAGTTTCTTGCATAAATTACTTTTTGAAGTGCTATTTTTTTTTTTTTCCCCTTGTGCAGACTGGGAACATGTAGATCATAGAGCAGCTTTTATCCTGACCCTAACTTTTGATGTAGCTTTGCCTTTTTTCTGTTTCTTCAGTGATACAAGAAATATGGCTGGGCAGAGTTTGAAGTAGAGCGTAATTTACCATGTTGGTTTGCTGTGGCAGGAGGGGAAGGTAGGATTACATCTTTGTTTGTTTTCCTGTGGAACTAGATGCCCAAGAAGTTTTGCAGAGAAAGCATCACTCGGTGAAGAAAATGGATCTGTTTGTGAAGCCCTGGCAAGTGGAGGCTCTGGAGGAGCCGTGCCAAGTGAAGGACTCTGAAGAATCCCCGCCTTCCAATTCAGTTGCGCTTGAAAACGTGCGGGAGACGGTAAAAGATTGCATGTTAACTATGCTGGTGGAGAACATCAGTGGCTTGTCTGAGGAGGATGGTGACTTCAGTGTGGAAATGATACCCGAAATACGTGCTGCTGTAGTTACTTTTACTGGAGATACTGGTAAGGAGGAGTCAGAGTTATGAATCTCTTTTTATTAGCTACTTCTGCGTGTGATGGAATATAAACAGGAAATTATTATTTTCTGTCATAGGTTTAATCTGATATTGTGTCATTTCAAATGAGGATTTACTGTACTAAAGTTAATGACGTACACTGGCCTTTATACCTTACAGATAAAATGTAAGTCGTAAGGGACAGTTCGCAGAATGGGTAGGGCTAAAAATAAATTGTAACTTTATACAAGGAGCAAAAGGGTGTAGTTGGGCTAAGAACAGATTGATGATAAAGGCTCTCCCTGCCAAAAGGTGCTACGTGTGTGTGTTAGTTTTGTATGGATTTGAGGGAAAATTGAACAAGTGTGTGGAATACACAGCTTTTTAAGGTTATTAAATAGACCACATCAGGCTTGGGAAATCTACTGTAATAGATCGGAGGCTGGGAGAGGATGAGGAAAGCAGCATCTTCTCAGTTATGTGGAGTGTGGAATTAACACCATATGCTTTGCCTGCTGCTGTGGTACCAACTACTCATCAAGCTACTGCATGTCCGCTGTGATTTTTTTTGTTAGCGTGTTTGACACCATACCCTCTGCCTTATTAGTGATAGATGACAAAGGCATCTTCCAGGTAGAGATGTGTCTCACTTCTCAGCAGTGAGAGGTTGGGGGCAGTTCCTGTTGACTTATGGTTGATATTATTAAAAACATTCCATCCCAGGACATGGGCAACAGTAAGTGGTATGGTAAGACCAGATTTGGAAGCAGTGTAAGCCAGTGCATAGCTGATGTAGAGATAACGGCCCCCTGTTACCAGGAGAACCGAATTAAACTGACAGCAGTGAACTGGTTCCAGGATTCTTCGAGTGCTGCTGAGCCTGAGTCCTTTTAGGGACAAGGTGGTTTTATGTGTGTTTGATTCTGGGTGAGGAGATCAGACAGGAAAGAGAGAAATCTGTCTTCTCTGTGGAAAAATTGTAAATCTCGTTAGAAAGCCAAATGTGGTGAAAACATGCTAAATGCCACTTGGAATCAACTTTGTGGGTATAGTTGTAATCCTGGTAATACATAAGAATGAAGTTGCTCAATATCTTGAAGTTGTGAAGGGATTAGTCTGTGGTATAACTAAACTGAATAAGTTTTTAGTCTCTGAGAAAGTGTGGGGTTTTCTGCTTTAGAAGTCAGAAATTATTTGTCTCTCGTATCATGGTCCAGTCCCAAATTTCTGGTGTAGCCTTTAGGAAATAAGTAGATCTCTTCAAAACTTAAATGTGTGTTTGCCTGGTGCATGTAAAAGTGACTTGACTATCTTTTACTCTGATTAGTTGGGGGGGGAATAGCCAAAAATAGAATGTGATTATCATAAAACTGAAAGAATCCAAGTTTGATCTGTTGACTAGTTGTGTATAAAGCCATAGCCCAAAAATGAACCTGATCTTATTTTCTTTTGGGTTAAAAGGACACAGTACTACTCAGTAGGAAAACTACTGACAAATTCTGGCTATGGTAGTTGTAGCCAACAACTGTGATCAACCATGTGGCGTGTACTGGGTGATGGATACCAAATATGTGGAAAGAAGTAGCTTTGTGGGCGCCTCTGAGCTGAAAGATGCTTTGTAATTCAGTGCTTTGGTCAAGGCACAACACCAACAATCTGCTAACATATAGTAGAAAAGTGATCTACTAGTTTGACCTTGTGTGGTGTTTTTTGTTTTGTTTTCTCTTTCTAGCTATAGGGGAATTTGCTAAAAAGTTTAATCAAAACCACAGAGCAAAGCAACATAATATTACCGCAAGGTGCCTTGAGCTAACAAGAAGTGTTAGGGCTGAAAACGTACCACCTAACACACCCAGTGACTATATAACTGTGTACTTTGAAAACAAGAAGAATGGAGGTGCGCAAGTGGTGGATGTTCAGCAGCTGCCCGATGAAGATGCAGCCATCATTACATTCAGTGACCATGAAGGTAAGGCAGAAATATGAAGCCTTTATTTCTCTGAGATCCTTTCACTTAAAGATCAAAATGTGGATTTTCTGGAGAAATGACTGCTTTGCCTCCCTAAACCAGTAGATCTGGTGCTTTGTCAGCAGGTCTTTGCTGACTGGAGTGCGAACTTAGCTTTTGGACCAGCTAAGCGTGAGGCACAGAATTTTTTTCCTTTTTATGCAGTTTTTTTACCCAGGCCTTGTTCATTACACAGTTCAGGTCACAGCATGAGCTCAAGAGAGAAGAAAAGTTGAAGAAAATAGATGCTCTTATTGGGGGAAATGGAGGAGCTGTGATTTGAAACTGCTGAGTAACAGCCCAGACAACTACTGGGTTGGGCACTTCAAGTACAGCACGTAACACAAGAGGGGACAGAGACAGTGCTGTGTGTGTCTCCTCCTGGGGGTGGTCAGTGTTTGTTCTTAACTGCCTCTCTCTTAGTTTTTGGCGTTTAAAACCAGTAATTTTTCAATAATTTGGACTTATTTCTATCTGGGAAGGGGATAAAATTAATGTAAAACTACTCTTAGACGTAACAAACATTATTGTATAGAAAACAAAGTTAAAACAATAAAACAACGACCAGAAGATACTTGGTTTTAAGGGCTAGCATTAATTAGGTCTTTTGCTTGTTTGTTTGTTTTAGATGTAACCAATATATTGGCAAAGCAGCATTCGCTCAACAAAACGCCCATCTCTGTCTATCCTTACTATGTCTCACTGGGAACAGCTCTGTATGGAAAGGAAGGACCACAAATAAAGCAGCCAGATCCAATTACAGTGCCTCTGGATCGGTATATCTGGTATTACTTGCAGAAAAATAATAAGCTAATTGAGGCAATAAGTTGTGAAATGGCAAAATGCAACTGTGAACTAACGTGGCCTGACCCCAACTGTGCAGAACCAAAAGTTACTTTGCATCCTTCAGCTGCTTTGCCTGAGCAGAAGAGATTGGTATCTCGATTGTTCAAGACATGGAATGAAGATGTTTCCGCAGCATTTTCGCACAGCGTATCGAAGTACGAAGCAATTAAATGTCAAGTAAGCACAGAGGTGTGGGAAGCCATTAGAAGCAGCTTTACCCACAGTGACGTTCTGATAATTCCATGTGTTTCCAAGGATTTCCTTGTTCTAGTGGGTGAAAAAGATGTTGTGAAGAATGTCGAACAAGAACTGAAGCTTCTGGTAGAAAAGGCCACCATAGAAATTGAAAGAGAAAAGCAAAGAACTGAAGAATTGGTGGTAATGGGTCCAGGGGAATATGCAATTTTGCAGAGTACTAGTCTTGAAAAATTTCACACAGAGTTCCCAGCCCTGCAGATATCTTATGATCCTTTGCAGAACATCATTAACCTCTGTGGAGTGTGTGAGGAAGTTTATAAAGTAAAAGGGGAAATACTAGATAATATACGCAAAATGGCAAAGAAAACGGTTAATATTCACCCTTACATTTTCCAGTTTTTAGAGCATATTGATAATGAAACCCTGTCACAGAGCCTGTTTATGTCAAAACAAATTAATGCCTTTTATGAGCTTAATGCAGAAGCCATCTTCTTGAAAGGGAGTGCTCCTGAAGATCTCCAAAAAGCAGAAGAAGAAATAAAGAAGGAACTGGATCACAAAAGCATTAGTCTGGAGGATGAGTCAGTCCTCCAGAAAGAGGAATGGATGATGCTTACCAAGCAAAACTGCTCTGATGAAGCTGTAAGAGTCACGCAGGCAGGGAGTCAGGTCATCATTGCTGGTTTTTCTCAAGCAGTAGCAAAAGTCTTCACGGAACTTTCAAACTTTATAGATGAAAACACACAAGTACAAAAGGTTGTAGGAGGAAAGCCTGTGGCGGTCATCATGTTTTTTGAGAAAGCAAAGGCCGATGTTTGGGGTGATTTACAGAATAAATGCGTGAAAGTTGACTTTATCACCCAGAAGAAAAACAGAGTTATATCCTTGAGTGGGCCAAGAAGAGAAGTACTGAAGGGAGTCACCTTAGTTGAGCAAATTCTGTCCGGCCTGCATTACAAGCGTGTGGCAATTAAAGAGCCGGGAGCCAAGTCGTATTTCAAAGAGCGAGAACGGTTTTTTGCTGCCAGTGTGAAAGAAGAATTTAAGTGTCTGGTGAGGCTGGAAGAAGAAGGAGAAGAACAGCAAGAACACAGTAATGTAGACAAGCCATGTAGGCAGGTGACCATGGGTGGAGTTGTAATAGCGGTTTATAAAGCTGACATGTGCACTCATCCTGTTGATGTTGTGGTGAATGCATCTAATGAAGACCTCAAACACATCGGTGGCCTTGCTGAGTCTCTGCTGAAGGCGGCCGGCCCGGAGCTGCAGCAGGAGTGTGACGAGCTGGTGAGGAGGAACGGGAGTTTGCAGCCCGGGTGCGCCGTGATCACGGGCGCTGGGAAACTGCCCTGCAAGAACGTCATTCATGCCGTTGGGCCCAGGTGGAGGAAGGAGGAAGCAGAAAAGTGCATGTTCTTGTTAAGAAAGACAGTGAAGAAAAGCCTACAGCTAGCCGACACATTTAATCATCGTTCCATAGCTCTGCCTGCTATAAGTGGAGGGATTTTTGGCTTCCCACTGGATCTGTGTACGCATTCCATTGTATCCTCCGTCAAGGAGACCCTGGAAGAATGCATGGGGGACAGCAGCTTGAAGGAGGTTCATCTTGTGGATATTACACAGAACAACATTCAGGCTTTCAGCAAGGCACTGGAAGAAGTGTTTTCAGATGATTCATCTTCCTACTGGCCACTGGGTCAAACCAGTACAGTTCGTCAGCATAAGAAAAGGAAAACTCAGAGCAGTAACAGCTTCCCATTGCTAACAACAGAGGAAGGCCTTGACATCGTGCTGAAACAAGGAAGCATCGAAGACGCTACAGTAAGTGTTTATCTGCTTTTAAAATATCAGGTGTGGTGGTGGGGATAGGGGGAGGGTAGGTGTTTGTTCGTTTTTGGTTTTTAAACATAAAAAACAACCAACCTCAGACTATTATCTGTAATTACCAATGTAACGTATTTGATATGTTACTAAACTGGCTGTCACTGCTGATCATAACAATTGCTATGAGGTGGCTGTTGTACCTGATGGGTACAGATGGCTGTGCCGCACCACGTCTTGTTGTCTGGTAACGCGGAGGCACGCAGGTCCCCATTGTACACAGTGCGTTTACCGTTTAGCAGAAGCAACTGGTAACAGCAGGAATGGTTCTGGGCTCAAAATCCTGATCCTACCTTGTTGGGCAGGAACCACATGCAAGCAGTGTTGACCTTCCCAGAAATCTTGATTACAAGAGAGTGGTACTAGCACAAAAGCAAAAGATGTTTGGTGCTGGTTAACCCGAGTACCCCACCATAGCAGAGTGGCTGGGCTGCCTCCAGATCCCCTGTATTGAATTGTTGACAGCTGGTTTACTGGGGTCACCAATACTGGAAGCAACTCCTCTCAGAGCCCTTTCCACAGCAGCTGGCAAATCCCTTCAGGAGGGGATGCCTCCCACAGCTCAGGTGTGCGGCTCCTCCCGTTGGCCAGGGCAGAATATACGTTAAAATGTGTATAGAAGTCCTTCTTTAGGAGCTGGACTTAGTGTTTGACGCAATGTTTGTGGCTCTTTGTATTTCTCCTGCTTCTGAATTACTGCCTTTCTTTCTCCATAGCTTTCCACCAGTTGTGTTTGTTCTCACCTCCTTCGTTTTCTCTAGACCAGTCATGTATGGCAAGGTCCTGCTTACCTCAGTGAGCACAGATTTTTGGTCTGTGCACTTCTCTTGGAGAGCAAACTTCATAAACATTTTTCAAATGGAGGTAGCATGAGTACACCAGGAATGCAGAATTTTAACTTTCTACTATTGGCTTGAAATGAATGTCACTGTTAATTCAGCTTTTGTGTTGCTACGAGCAGGCTCACGGTATTAGAACTGAGCATAACTTTTCAGATTTATTCCAAAACTTTGTTCATTCTCAGACTGCTGTCCCAAATCTCTACTTTGTAAATCAGCAGACAGGCTGCATTTGATTAATCAGTGCAAAATTTAAACATGAGTTTTTGCCTGCGTGTGTTTCAGACAGACGTCGTTGTCATCAGTGTTACCAAAGATCTCCAGCTTGACAAAGGGCCACTCTCTAAAGCTCTGCTGAGCAAGGCAGGGCCAATGCTTCAGATGGGCTTAAAAGAAGAAAGCCTGGGAAAAACAGCTGAGGAAGGTTCTGTGTTTAAAACAAAAGGTTACAATCTTGGTTGCAGTGTTGTGCTTCATGCTATTGTACCTGCATGGTCCCAGAAGCAGACATCTCTAAAGGTATAAAGGGTTTTATTTGGCTGAATTCCAATTTGGCTGGGCTTTATAGTGGGTTTAATGCCACTTTTCCTTCAAAATGGGCAACCGTGTCATAAGTTTGACCTATTCTTTTTAAACTGTGTGTCTGATCCGTCACTGACTAATATATTCCTTGTGATGTATGCAATTATTGTATTTTAATACCAAGAAACAGCTAGAAGGGAAAGTGCTACATTTCACATACTGGAAAAAAATTACCTTCAGTAATTGAAAAAATAATTGTGCTTTACAGGTCTTGGGCAATATCATCACCAAATGCCTGGAGATTGCTGAGGAACTATCTTTAAAGTCAGTTACTTTCCCAGCGATTGGGACAGGGAATTTAGGATTCCCGAGGCTTGCTGTTGCTAAATTATTGTTTGACAAAGTGTTTGAATTCAGCAGTAAAAATGGAGTAAATTCTCTTGAGGAAGTTCACTTTCTGTTACACCCAAAAGACACAGCTAATATTCAGGTGAGTTACCATGTTCTTCTGTCTCTATTACAAGCTGTCTTAATTTGGTCGATCTCATGATACTTGGCTGTCTGATCATGTCCAAAGAATCCACAGGGTTCTTGTTCTTATCCTGAAGAAGTTTGCTGACAGTCTTCCTTGTCTGTACTGAAAGTTGTCCTTTTGGTTCTGGCCCTCATGGTCACCTGCCTGTCTTGTACAGCCCTTTCTCTTCCCTGGTAATTAATACAAACAACAGTGTAATTACTATTTATCTCATGATCTCACATAATTCTTCAGTACATAAAACTTGCCTACGGATAAAATTGCTGCAATTCCTGCATAGACGTCTTCATTCTTGGAAAAAGGACTACTTCAATGGAATGCTGATGCCTTTTTAGGAATAAAAATTTTGCTAGTATTGCTGTGCTGGTAAACTTCTCCAATAGAAAGTGTATCAATATTCTGCACCCCCCTCTCTTCAGTGTCGTGTTAACACAAATTCTCTATATCCATGCTCAAGTTATTCATTTCACACATTAATCTCTCAAAAGAGAGCAGTCATGCTGTGAATTAAGTCCAAATAAGCGTTTCTGCGTTTGTTGACTTCTGCTGTATTGCGCAGTAGCCAATACATTTTGAAATGTGAAACTTGAAGGCTCCTGAGCCCAAGACTGAGCTATTGTGGATAGACGAGGGTGGCATTAGCTGCAAGACTTGAGTTGGAGCGTATACTGGCCCCTCAGTGTAAGGATGACATTTGTTACTGTATCCCTTGGAATGGTACCTTGGCTTTTCACTTAATTATTTATCAATCCTGCCTGTTGCTCACACTAAATAACCTTGCAGTCTGACAACTATGTGTCAGAACTTGCCATCAGCGTTAAAGCAGATGGTATGAAGTAATTAATGTTTTTTTACTTGACTTTTCAAACCTTTATTTCTACTGCATAATCTAAAGTTTTCTATAGGGGTTGATTGTGATTGCCTTCTCTAGGAATTTTCTTATGAACTTGAGAACAGATGTGGAAATGCTGTTGATGTGAAAGTGCAGAAGGCTACTCCCAGTAAGGCCAACCAAGGCGCAGGTAAGCTCGTTCCACAGCAGCTGTGTGCCTAGAAGATTTCTTTTAAGTTATTTTAAATATTCCAGGGAATGCATTTATTATGGATGTTTAGATGTTTGTTTGGTGAGAATGTCATTCCCGAAGCCCACGTAACTGTCGAAGGGGCTGCTGTAAAGGCAGCATATGATATTTTTAGGCTGTCTGTAATGTCTGAAACAGTAGTGAAGATGCTAAGAAAAAAACTGCACCTGTGACTACTTATCTGGGTAGTGCCCCTACAGAGCAGGACAGGAGAAGCTATCATGTGCCAAGGGCACAGTGGGGCTTTTTCTTTTATTGCTGCAGTACTTGATTAGATCATGAACAGGTTGGTGTCTTCCTGTGTCCTGGGAAGACAAGTGAGTTCCTGGTTATATGTCTTAAAGTGTCCTCTTTGGAATAGTCTTGAATCTTTTACATGTTTAGGTGAACAGCAAAACCAAACTGAAATATGTTTGGTGTTATCCAGCCTAATGGAAATGCAGAGTGTAGAAAATGAGTTACATGTTGAAAACTCGATTAAGTTTTTTTACAAATAAAGCTTAGGTACAAAGTTCCTGTCACACAGTAGAGAACCTGCCTGAAAACTCTGCAAGACAGAGGAGCCAAGGGAGTGAGACTTGGAAAGTCTGCGGCTCTCTTACCTTGGAATTTTGCAAAGGCTTGTGTAGTGTAATAAAATGTGGCAAAGTAGTGTCTGTATACCAGGTGTGCAGCAAAACAAGGGATTTTTTCTGCCATCTCAGCACAAATAGCAATGCTGGGAATAGGTGATGGTTAATCGGAGACTGCTGTGAGAAGGAATGATTTTCAGTTGATGTGGCAGGCACTGGCAAAGTCTGGAGCCAAACTGGGGTCTCTGTAGGTGTTGCACCCATGAATAAGTCCCTTATCTTTCACTTCATTCCTCCCTTCTATTAAGCGTCTGTTATTTCTTTCCTGCAGCTTCATCTGGTGCTTCTTCAACCCCAACACAGGATGGACATGAAATGAAGATTGGCTCTGTTGTGTTCCAAGTGGTGGAAGGCGATATTACCAAGGAAGATGGAGATGTCATTGTAAACATAACAAACCAAACCTTTAGCCTCAAATCAGGTATTTTATTTGGTATTATGTGTGAAAACAGTATGTGTGGTTGGAAAGGCTGGGTGAGAAGAGTAGGAAGCATTTCTTTCAATGTTTCAAATGCTTTTGTTTCACAGTGTAGTTTGTTTTGTTTCTTAGGGTACAAAGGTTCAATTAGGCAGTGTTTGAAACTTTCATTTTCTTATTAATCTGTGCTACAGGATGGCATTTTTAAGACTTGCAGAAAGGGAAACTAATAGTTTTAATTTTTTTTTTATAGAACATCTCTCAGACCAAAGGAGAAGAGAAACCTCAGTGAGGTCTTGACCTCAGTGAAAGTTGTTAGGTACTTTAGACACCACTTTGAATTGAAAAGCGTAAGCCTAAAATTTAGGCAACAGTGCTTTTCAATTATAACCTTCACTGTTATCAGGATTGAGATATCTTAGATATTATGTGATATACAGTTCTGCCTCAGATGAGGCTTTAACAGCATTAACAGTAACAGTGGATTCTTATGTCTCTTCTTATTTAAGGTGTCTCTAGAGCAATTCTGAACGCTGCTGGAAAAGCAGTTGAAGATGAATGTGCTCAACTAGGTATGGTATGATATTTCTGACATCCTTTCTGAAAGTGTCTGTGCATGGCAAGGCATCTGTTGCAATAGTTTCTCAGTGCCTATTGTACATCCATCTGTATTATGAGTTGTGTTACATCATCTTGTTTTTAATCAATGAATGTGATATTTGTAAAACATCTAATGAGGGAAGGAAAAGGAAAATCTTCAGCAAGAGAGGGCTTCTAAGCATATGTAAAAAACTAAATCTATTCATTATTGCATACTCTTATTCCAATAAAGCTTTCCATGATAAAAACTGATCACGTCTCCCTCGAACAGAACCATAAGCAAGGGATGATGTTGGCAGAAACGTTAATAGAGAAGCCATACCTCACTGGAAGCAACTGTCTACCTGCAGTTCCTTTTGTCATTCCCAAGCGAGAAAAAGATACATTTGCTGTTCCTTAATTAACAACCCACTGCCACATCCACTGTGTGAACAAGAGGGAAAACCAGTGACATTGGTTTCCTGCCTCAGAAGAGGCTTTTTTTTTGTAGACCAGATTCAGCTAGTGAACAGCAAATACAGTGAAGGGGGAGAAGGGATGGACAAGCGTGGGATTTAAAACCCCACAAAATGAGGGAAGCACGGTGTGGAGGTCATCTTGAAAGACCAACCAAAGGAAAATAATTATGGGGAAGTGATTAGAGGTAAACCTCTGGGCAGGCCAAGAGCGTAATTCAGAATAGATGCCCTGGGGGGAGATAACATGCTTGTGTGTGCAGGAAAACAGGGTGTAGCACTAGTCTGCATGAAGTTCTTCAAGTCTGCAGAGCAAACTTGACAACTAAAGGGCCACAAAATTTATTTGCTAAATGAGGCAAATATTTTACAAACATGAGTAGAATCCTTGTGTCTTGAAAGTCAAAATAGAGAGAGGGGGTTGCACAGTTTGTGGACGGAGTCTTGAAGCTTATCCTGAGGCATATTTGTTACCATTTCTTATCTCCTAATGAGAATTAGTATGCATCTGTATTGTGGATAATTGTTGATTGATTACATTCTCCTACTTAATGTTTCAGCCTTGCAATCCAAGCAGCTCTATATCACCACCCAAGCTGGAAACCTACCATGCAAATATATAATTCATTTTGTTGCCCAAGAGGATATCAAGTCACAAGTCTCCCAAGTGCTTCAAGAGTGTGAATTACAGCAGTACAGCTCTGTCGCCTTCCCAGCAATTGGAACAGGTCTGCGTCTCCATTTTGAAATGGGTTCAGTGCATGTGGTTCTGCTGATCTCGGGGTTCAAGTGATGAGTTTTATTTATCTGGAGGGGTTATTCTTTGGTGAAAATATATTCAGAAACTGCAGACTTAAACTGTTGTTAGAAGCTTATGAAGACCTAGAAAGCTTCACTCCTTGCATCAGCTAGTATGTGAAGAGTATGAGTGCTCTAGAGCTGACAGTTCCTTGCTAACTGGGGTTCGAAGGTACATCTGTGCTTCCTGAAGAACCATAAATGTTTGTCACAAAAGCCTGATATGTGTGAGCAGCTCATGGGAGAATACCCAGGGAGCTACTTTTCCATTGCTGAAGTCAGTAGACAATGCAGCTCTGGCTAGCAGCCACACAGGTAGGGTTGATACAGATGGAAGGTGAAGGTGTTGAAAAGGCCAGATTGTCCCTTTTTCTTGTTATTTTTAGTTAGACCAGTAGAAGTCCTTGGAGTTAGAGAACCTGGAATTGGGCCCCATGCATGCAGGGACCTCTTGCGTAAATACAACTTGACTTGCTTTTTGAGCAGAGTTGGTCACTGGGCCACTGAGCGTGAGGCCTGTGGCCTGTTAGGTAACCAAGGTGTATCATCCACATCATAACCTGATCAGTCGCCATGTCAACAAAAGTAAACTTCCATTTTATTTTTTTTCCCTTGGTGGAAAGCTGGTCTCAAACCTCCTGATAAATAAAAACCTTCCTTAACTCCCAGCCTGAAGTTATCTCTGACTTGTTTGTGATCCAAGTGATAGTGGGTATGTTCATAACTGTTCTTCTAAAGGTGTTATAACCGTTTGTAACAATTATTAACCCTTTTTAAAGGCAAAATGTTTATGACTTGTTTCAGGCGAGGCAGGCCGTGATCCAGCAGCAGTAGCTGACGACATGATAGATGCCGTAACAGACTTTGCAAGAAGTAACTCTTCTCCATCTGTGAAAACTATTAAAGTTGTCATCTTTCAGCCACATCTCCTGAGTGTGTTCCATGCAAGCATGCAGAAAAGAGAAAGGCCTGTTAGAACAGCAGCCAGCATGATCCTTTCCAAGTTAACGTGTAAGTAGATGTCACTTAAATACAGGTTATAGATCAATCTGTTTAGCACCAGCTGATAACTGCTAATGATAATGATGACATTTGTGTATTTCGATGTAGCATTCTGGAGTCCTGAGAAACGTTCCCCAAAGGAAAAACCCAAAGCAGTTTTGGAAAATAAAATTGACGTGGCTGTTGTGCAGATTTGTGGCGAAAACAAGAAGAAAGTGGAAGAAGCTGAAAACTGGTTGAAAACTGCAATTTTAAAGGAACAGTTTAAGACAGAAATCCAAGATGAGTCTATCTTTAATTTCGGCGAAGCAGAGAATGAGGAACTGCGTTGCCTACAAGAGAAATTAAAAATATGTCTTTGTTTGGATAGTAACTCCATTCAAATTTCAGGTGTTGAGAAAGATGTCTGGATTGCTTATTCAACTGTTCAAAAAATGATCCACAGGGTAAAAGCTGCTAAACAGGACGAGGTCAGGGCAGAACTTCTACAAAACTTAATTGAGTGGAAATATTTGAAAAAGGATTCCTATGTGCCCTTCGACAGTCTCACAAATATGCAGTTGGAAAATGCTTCCATAGCAAAGCAGAAAGATGTTGTAGTCACCATTAATAAGAAAAAATACACAGTGAATGTAGAAGCTAGATATGCTGTGGATGGCCAAGGAAAACGTATACCTGTTACACGTATTGATAAATCTGAAGGTAAGTAAAGGCACCTCGACAGATGGGTGTTTCCATGTTAAAACCAGGTTGAATCCAGCTTGGCAAGAAATTGTAAGAATATGCAAAATATTATTAGGAACTTTGTGCGGGTCCATTTATGGAGAGTGTATAAAGGAACTGAATTGGGAAATAAAAATGAAAAAATCTGGCTGTTTGAAATTTTTGGAGATGTAGGTAATGTGTTCTGAGGTAAAAGATGTTGCGAAGGTTCCCTCTTCAGCTGTGAAGAACAGATTTTTCTAGGAACGATCAATTCAGGCACATCAGTTGCCAGTGCAGTGGCAAACTAGAAACTACAGCGCCTGAATCCTCAGGTAAAAGGCCCACGGAACACTCTTGGCTGACAAAGACCAGTAGGCACTAGGGATAAGCTAGATGTATGGACTTTTAGAAGTGTCCGTAGCATGGCATATTCATGTTAAGCAGAGGATCTGGGTAAATATGATTTATTTTTCTTCTGCAGATCAAGGATCAACAGTGCCCCCTGCAACATGGGACGATATGCAAAACCAGCGACTCAAAATAGTGAAAGTAAAACCAGAAACAAGAGAGTATAGAGAGGTGCAGGAAAAGTTTCTGAAGACCTGTCAGTCCTTCAAAATTGAAAAGGTGAAAACATGTCAGCATTCCTGAGCATAAGTACTTTGATAACAAGTGATGAAGATCACTAACAATGATGGAAAAATAAATTCCACTGGGATTTCTGAAGTTGGGCAAGTCTTTATGGCTGTCACTAATTTTAATTTGCATCGGTTTAATTTGCATGTAACATATTTGGAGCAAGTCTTAAGCAGTTGCTTCTTCAGCACCCAGTGAGATTGTTCTTCCTTGGAATCACTTTTGCCACAGTAGAGCACAGCATTTGCTCACTTAAGCCGTGTGTGCTTTGCAGGTAGGCAGGTCAACTATGCCCCAGAAACCTGCAATAACTGCCCCATATTGTTTCCCATGGAGTCTTTGTCATGTTTGGGGCTGGGTTCTGCTGTCTGTCATGCCAAAGTTTGGAGTGATTTGGCTAATTTGTTTCATAATCTAGTGGATGTGCATTGGAGTTAGGAGGGGAATCTTGGAAGTAGATTGAATTGTTGATAACACTAATGTTTTTCATGACAGCAATCTAAAGAAAATGAATGTCTTACTTTCAAACTTTGCAGATTGAAAGGATACAGAACCCATTCTTTTGGAAGGCCTACCAAATAAAAAAGCGTGAAATGGATAACAAAAATGGCAACAGAACTAATGAGAGGCTTCTGTTTCATGGGACAAATAAGGAGTCATTAGACTTGATTAATAACTATGGATTTAACCGGAGCTATGCTGGAATGCACGGTAATGTGAATTTCAAAACAGCTCTTGTTTTCCTGATTAGGGCTAGGACTGATTTGCCTTGCCATCTCTATAGTCCTGCCTTGTATGCAAAAATATTTGTTTCATTAAATCTCTCTATTGCAAATAAAAAGCAAAATTGTTAAGAGATTGACAGGCTCTGAAGATGGCAGATGAGTGATTGCTGCTACTGAAACATTCACTAACATTTGTTTCTCTGACTACAGCTGCAAACTTTGGAAATGGAACGTACTTTGCTGTTAATGCCAACTATTCTGCCAACGACACCTATTCTAGACCGGATTTGGATGGGAAGAAGCACATGTACTTGGCTCGAGTCCTGGTGGGAGAATATGGTCTGGGGACAAAAGGGTCACTTATTCCAGAAGCAAAAAATGCCAGTGACCCTACAGATCGGTTCGATAGTTCAACTGATAACATAAACCACCCATCCATGTTTATTATATTTAATGACATTCAAGCTTACCCAGAATACCTTATCACTTTCATGAGATAAGCATTTTGATTGCAGCCGACGTTGCATGTCTTTTAGTCTGGCTGTAGGGCAGAAACACTTATACCAAAATGCACAATTAATTTCTTAATGTTTGTTTACACTCTGGTAATTTTTGATAGCACTGCTTGTTTACACTTAAAGTAGCTGAGCATATTTAACTCCTGAGCTAAATATTCTACTGAAAACCTGCGTTTGATTACATATCAAGCTTTTATAGAGTGTTTAGTCTTTCCCTGCAGCCTTATGATCATCCTAGTTGCATTTGCAAGTGGGGGACACTGGTGGGAGGTTGGAAGGAATCTTCCTTCAGCCACAGTGCTGCATTTCTGATGGCTTCTTCCACTCTGACAGTCTCCATTGTGTGGTTTTCAATAAATGAACTACCTGTAGTTAATGGCTTGTGTTTATCTAAACCTCTGCAAATGTTTAGTGTTGGTTTTCTGCCAAGGAACTTGACATCTCGGATAGGGGTTTGTATGTTAATACAATAGCTCTTCATGATGCAGCACCTCCAAATTCTAAAAACCCTTGGCTCCTCTGAAGGTACTGGATTTGACTTATTTGATTGGATGATTAAGAGAAAATATTCCAATAGTTGCTTTACATAATTAGCTAGGTTGCTAGTACTTTAAAGTTTTACTGTGGGTTAGTGCGGCCATGTGAGCAATAATCATTGCAGGGTAAACGTTGCTGGGGCGCATGTTTTCTAGGACAGGTGGTATCAAATATTATGAACCTGCACATCAGGCTCTTCATTCACACCTCACCCCCTCACTCCCTCTGCAAGTGGCTGGAACCACTTGCTTTGGGCTTTATTGCTTTGGATTACATCAGTTTTCTAACTGCTGAAAAATGCTGACTGATGAATTCCTAGAGCTTGAAAGCAAGAGATGGGTGTGGGGGGCCAAAAGTCTTTAAGTTTTGCTTTCAAAATGAATAAACTTAATTGATCTCTGTAACAAATGCATCAGCGTGACAGGAGTCAGAGGTGATGTCTTGGGGTGCTTCCCTGCAGGTCTGCTGGTCTGAACTTTCTCCCCAGGAGGACAGTAGCACATCTGTTCTCAGCTTCTCCATTGCCACAAGAAGGTGTGGAGAACACCATGGTGTTTTTTCACCAGTGCTTGCCTTACCGGTGCTTTGGGTATCAGGCACAGAGCAGAAACCTGTACCACTGAGGTCTGTGTGGGTAATGCTGCTTCTCCAAGTGGGTTTATTAGAATCATAGAACAGTTTGTGTTGGAAGGGACCTTCAAAGCTCAGCTAGTCCAACCCCTGCAATGACCAGGGACATCTTCACCCAGATCAGGTTGCTCAGAGCCCCATCCAGCCTGGTCTTGAATGTCTCCAGGAATGGGGCATCTACCACCTCTCTGGGCAACCTGGGCCAGTGTTTCACCACCTGCTGTGCAAAAAAATTTCTTCTTCGTGTCTGGCTGGAATCTCCTCTCCTTTAGTTTAAAACAATTACCCCTTGCCCTGTCACAACAGGCCCTGCTAAAAAGTCTGTCCCCATCTTTCTTGTAGGCCCCTTTTAAATACTGAAAGGCTGCAATAATCTAAAGGGGAGGAAGCTGAAGAGTACGGGGGGGACCTTTTTCCTCCAGCAGCGTGGTGGTTTCCAGCTCCCAGCACAGAGACATTATGCAGAGGGTGTTCTCGGAAATCCTGCCGGGGTCAGGAGTGCAAGGGTGTGGGTGTGAAGCCGTGCCCGGCCGCTCGGGACAGCTGTGTGGTGACAGCCGGGAGCGGCACGGACCTGGTCCCGCAGCAGCGCCCGTCTCGGCCCCCCCTCGTCGCCCCCCGCCGGCGGGCAGGGCCCCGCCAGCTGCCGCCTCCAGCCCGCCCCGCCGGGAAACAAAAGTGAAACCCAACGGGGAGACAAGCCGGGCAGCCATGACTAGGCAGGGACCGGGCACCCTCCCGCTGCTGGTGCGCGGAGACTGGGGCGCCGCCGAGCCGCCCCCCGCCCTGCGGAAGAAGCTGCTCTGCTACTTCCAGAGCCAGAAGCGCTCGGGCGGCGGCGAGTGCGACCTGCGGGCTGGGACCGCGACCGGGGACCTTCTGGTCTGTTTCGCCCGCCCCGAGGGTGAGCGGCCGGGGCGGGGAGGGGGCCCGGGCGGGTGGGGGGTCCGGCGGGTCCGGGTGGGCGCTGCTGCCGCGGGCTGCCCGTCTAACCCGGGGCGGAGTGGCCGGGAAAGGGGTTTGTGTGTCGGTTCCTATAGAAGTGAGTGTGTTGTGAGTTACACCTTTAACTTTCTGCAAGTTAAAATACACATACTGACATAATTATTATAGTCAATGTGATGTATGCTATCTAGTATGTAACATACACATCTATAGTATGCAATGTCATATGCATTCTGCAATATGCAGTACAGAATATATAATATGTATTTGCTTCTATATGCTTAAATTTGGTGCTTAGTACTAGCCTGTAGATTGCATTTTGAATAACACTAGGCTATAAGTTAATAAATCTGTGCTACCAGGTATATATCCATATTATTTTTGCTGCACAGTAGTATTGTCTAGATTGCACTTGGAATAGTAATGCTTGTGTTAATATAACTTAACATGTATTTTAACTACAGAGATATATTTAACATATATAACATATTTTAGTGCTAGAGTTATGTTATGGTTGGACTTGATGAGCCTGAGGGTCTCTTCCAGCCCTAATGATTCAATGATTCTATATGACAGTAATGTGCGTGTATCTATATAAACTTGCAGCAAGGTGGAAAGCATTTACCTGCAGTTGTGTTAAATGTATACATATGCATGTATGTACATATATGTGCATAAACACTCACAAACATATATATATATACACACACACTTTCTTTTTCTTTCTTACGCTTCCCAGTTGCGGGCTCACCCAGCTGGTAAGTCGAGGACATGCAGTTTTGGCACTGGCTGGACCAGGCTGTGCCAGCACCCCGGTGCTGCAGCCCCAGTGTGGGGCTATCTGCCCGGCACCGGCTGGGAAATGTTGGGTGGAGCCGACCTTCACATCCCTGGTGGGGTTTTGGGGCAGAAATAATATCCTCTGCTACTCTTCCTTTCACTTTCATTTTGTGGGGCAGTATGTGTGTCTTAATGTAATGGTGGAAAAGTGCTACGTAATGTAAAGTTTTATTTCTATTCAGATTGTCACTGGGGTTTGTTTGTTTTATTTAGTGAGGCAACGAGTTCTTGGGAGACAGTCTCATGAGCTTTACTTGGGAGAAAAAAGAAAATTGAAGTTGATTGTCACAGAGCCTGAAACAGCACTAACTGCTCAAGAGGAGGCATTGGAAGAAAAATTAGTTCACACAAAGGTGAATAAAAATTGTAAACGTAACAAGCACTTTGAAGTAGTGGTGAGAGTTTCAAATCAATTACTGATATTTTGCTTTCATTTTATTTTAGGCTCTGGGTGCCATGAGCAGCCTTCAAACAAAAGGTGATTCTTCATTAAACAAACATGTTGGTGCTTTTCTCCTCACTCAGCTCCAGTTCTGTGGGGAGTTGTGCTCAAAGTTTCTGAGTTTCGCAGCCTGACTCAGGTGATAGAGGGAAGGAAAGGTGTCTGGCCAGAGATACTGTACACTTGATCACCAAGGATGGAGTTCACCTTGCCAGACTTAGACCACGTGCCTGGTTTTAACTCCTAAAATAGCCGTTTTAGTCAGAAGAGCATCTGCAGAGGGGGGTTTAGTTCCCTTATCCTGCATAACTGCTCTAAGATAAGATCTGCATAGAGGCACCTAGATCGAAGGTCTTAATCCCAGGTCTGGTGTCTCTGTGCTCCCTGCCGCCAGGAGAGTCTGTAAAGGCAAGTGGTGCATCTCCCCAGCACCCCAGTGACTTTGGTTGGGCCCTCATTCAGCAATATTTTGCTAAGCTTTGTGATTCAGAAAGCAATCAAGAAAACAGTACTGCACACCCAAATATACCCACATCTGTGAAGAGTAAGTACTCAGCCCCAAGACAGACCAGTTAAAAAATTCTTCAGTGCTTACCCCCATGTCTTTTCCTTCCCATATGAAGTCTTATTTGGTGTTATTTTGTGTGGTTTTCCTCCTTTCAAAAATTAGGTACTCAAAGTTGTCATCTACTAATTTTTAGTTACACTAGAGAGGGCCCTGAAAATCTCCAGATGCTGCTCTTAATCTCTTTGTTGGATCACCCTAGCTTTCCGTTTTGGTTTTTTGGTACTTTCTTCATTGGACACAGTGAAACAGAGGATTCCTGTCAGTGATCTGGAAACAATAACTAGCATCTGTAGAGCTATTGCTTTCGTGGTTATTTCTTTTGGTTTCTTCTTGACCAGCTTATGCTGGTAGACCTTCAAAGGCAGCTGTCTCCTGTAGATGTTGTGGGTTTGGTATCAGTTGTTGTTGTACCTCGGGAGAGCTGCGAGTGGGCAGAGCAGCCTGTTTGTGCTGCCGCCTGCTCCAGCCTCCCCACCCCACACCTCTGTCTCTCTCCTTGGGGCTGCCCCTCCCGGCCAGCCTGTTGGGTGCTGCCCCAGCACTGAGGGATTTTGGGGTGTTCTTGAGCAAAAGCAAGCAGAGACCTCACCCTCACACCCCTCATCAGGTGTGTGACTGCTCCACCGAGCTCCTTTCCCCTCGGTCATACCTGCCCTCTGCCATGGCCAGAGATGGTGGCCCTGGAGGTTTACACTGAGGGTGGTGAGCACCAGGGTTTCATTCGATGCTCCTCTCCCTACCATGGCACAGGGATGTACCAGTTTACCAAACTGAGAGGGGCTTATGCTCCTGTTCATATTTGTCAGGGCAAAGAGTGGAGAGCTGCCTTTGGTGAGTGTGGGCATCTTGAGCACCCTGGGGTGCCTTTTGGCCTGTGCCAGTGCCCTGCCACCCTGCAGGGCTCTGTGACCGCCGTCTTCTCTGACTTGTTGGACGGTTGTGTCCCTGCATACCTGGATGACACGCCTAGTTTACTCGAGGCACACAGAGGAACAAGTCATTCATGTTCAGGATGTTCTTTCCTGCCTCCACCCTCGTCTGTCTGCAAGGCTGCAGACATTCCTCCCTCCAGCAGCCACTGGACATCTGGGGTACTCAGTGGGCACCCTTGTTATATTTTCTATCTGCAAAAATTTGTTGCATCCCTGCCAGCCTTCTGTGCCCGTGCGTCCTTCAGCGCTGTGGTGCCTCACTGGTGGTGGGAGACTGTGGTCATCAGGGGGCTTTGCATCGAGTCGTGCAGGGCTGCTGGTGGCCTGTGGTCCCTGCTGTGTCCCGAGCTGTGTTCAGGCTTGTTGTGCTTGCACATGGGCCAAGAAACTGATACAGAGGCTGAGCAGCTGTGGCCAGTTTTGGGGTTTTGATTTTATTTGCGTCTCTGACTCCGAGACATACCAGTGACCTTGGACCTGTTTATACATGGCTCATTTTGTGCCACCAAACAAGCTGCCTACAGTCCCGCAAAGTATCACATCTGGGCTGTTTTGGATCCCAAAATGTGCCAGGGTACCCTGCAGTATTTGATTAGTTAGATGATCTCTTTTCTTGGGAAGGGAAAGGAGAGACAGGGTAAGCAAAAATCTCTTTATTCCAGGAAATGTGTACCAATATGACATATAGCTTATTTCTCTTTCTGCTGAAGGTGACACAGAAGCCTTGCAGAAGGCGGGGAGTCTTGTTCCAAACAGTGAACTCCAGGAGGAAGCTGGCTGTGCAGGGGACATCGCAGAAAAGCCTGCAAAGGCCTCATCTTCAGTGGTGTTTGAAAACATACAAGGTTGCAGTCTAAAGTGCCTACGTATGCTGTTGGAGAACATCAGCAACCTGTCAGTAGATGATGACTTCACTGTGGAAGTGATACCTGAAATAAATGTTGCTGTAGCCAGATTTATAAAAAGTATTGGTAAGACAGGATGAACACCCTCATTTATTTCCATGTTTATTTACCAGTAATAGCTTTCAGAGCTTTATTCCTCTCCTGTTAGAGATTCAGACAGTTTTGAAAATGTACCTGGACTGTAGTCTCTCAAGAAAGACGTAAGTCTTACCCAGAGCTCCATGAAAATGCCTGCGATCCAAATGTGACACTGAAAAAAGAAAATTGTGCCATATTCATTAATTGAAATTGTCTCTATCTTATTTTGGGTTAAGATGGAGAAGATTTAGAATCAGACTGAGTGTGGAGATGAGTTCTTCAAATTATTGAAGTATATAAAGTCTCCATTTGAGAAGGCGGTGAAACAGTCAGAAGTGCTTAGCCTATACAAGAGGTGAATAAGGGGGGAACAGAGACACAGTGATGAATAGCAGAGAGTAACATGGCTGTGTGCATTTACACTTTTTTGTTCCAACACAGAGTTATTTGGCATCAAAGATGGTTTTGCTTCCACTACAGGGAGAAGGAGACTCAGCTCATTTCTTTGCCAGAAGCGAAAGCTGGGTCTGATAACAACGCAGGAAAACACAGTCAGTTCACACTGCTTTTCTGTTTACAGATACTGAAGAATTTGTCAAAAACTGTTCACAAAACAAAAGAATTAAAGCATTCAAAATGACTGCCAGGCTTCTTGAACTGACCCAGAGCATCAAGATTGAAAACCTGCCAGCCGGCGTTTCTGAGCTCTTCATCACCATTTATTTTGAGAATGCACGGAACGGAGGGGGGCCCGTGTCAGACATCCAGCTCTTCCCCGAGGAGAACTCAGCCATCATTACTTTCTGTGATCACAAAGGTACCGCTGTCCTTCACCTGACCAAACTGCTCCCAGGTGGAGGACCTGAAAGAAAATTACTGCAAATGTGGGCATTAGGGGAAGCCTGGCTTGCTGTCACTAAAGCCAGAGTACACTGTTCCGTTCTGCATTTAGAAACTCTGCTACATGTCTCTTTTTTTATGTTACCAAAGGTTCTTTTTAATACCTGCTTTATGCATGGGTTGTTCCTACTGATGTTTTTTTTTCCCCCATTTACAGAGGTTTTTATCAACAGGAATTGTAGTTACAGGTACAGCAAGCAGGATCTGCCAATGACTTCAGCTTTCAGAGTTAGCTTTCAGAAACTAATTAAGGTCAAATATTTTCATTATCAGGGAAGAACACAGCTAAAGAACAATCTTGTTACTATTCCTGGTGAGGAATCACTGTCCTGGTTTCGTACCAGTGCAACCTCTAGTAGATATCTCTCTGTGTTAGGAGACTCCAGACTTAGTAAATTCTTTTACTTTAATTAAGGATATATACCAAGAGATGGTTTTTCTTCTGACTCTCAGATTTTGCTTAAGTACATTTTGTACATTAAGTTACTGTATAATTTGGATCATTGTACCATGATTTTAAGCCCCTGACAGCATTATAATTCCTTTCCTTTGTTCATTCTGCCCATTGCCAACTGAAATGGAAGGAAAAAAAAAAAGAAACAAAAAAAAGTAAAAATGCACTGGCACAAAGAGTTTTCTTTTAAGTTGAGAGTAAGGAGCATTTCTTAGTAGTACATTAATATAGCCCAGCTCTGTGGAGAGGTCTGCTTAGGAAATGAGAGCAAGGTGTAGCTGTACAGGTAAATACAGGCACAAGGGTATTTACCAAACCAGTTGGAGCTAAGCCTCTTACCTTGCCCGTTACAGGGTGGTTTGGAAATCAGAAAGACATAAAAATAGCTCTTTCAAATTAAAAAAGAAAAAAAAAAGAATTATTCAATGTAATAGTTCTAAGAACAGAGTCATTTTCTTGATTTTAAGTTAATGACGTATTTGTATGTACGTGCGCTAACTTCTAGATGTAAACACTGTCTTGGAAAAGCAGCATTTTCTGGAGCAAACACCGATTTCTGTGCATCCATATTACCACTCCCTGGGAACAGCTCTCTATGGAGACAGACCAACTATCAAGATGCCAGACCCCGTTGGGGTGCCACTAGATCCGTACATCTGGCAGTTCTTGCAGAGGCAGCCTGAACTGATCCAGAAGATCAACCAGGAAATGGCAATTTGCCATTGTGAGCTGAAATGGCCACAGGCAGACTGCGCACACCCAGAAATTATGTTGTGCCCATCGTCATCTCTCACCGAGCAGAAAAAGGCAATGATTAGGTTGATCAAGACATGGAAGCAACATGCTTCTACTGAGTTCTCGTGCATCATGTCACGTTACATAGCTATAAAGTGTCAAGTGAATTCAGAGGATTGGGGAGGTGTGAAAAACAGATTGGTGAAAGATGTTGCTTTGATGATAACCGATATTTCTGAGGAGATGGTGGTGATTGCAGGCAAGAGAGCAGCAGTGGACAGTGCAGAGAAAGAAGTGAGGGAATGCATGGAAAAAGCCATGAAGGAAAGTCAAAGGGAAAATCAAAGCATAGAAATTTCTGTGGAAGTGATGCCAAGCAAGTATGCCATTCTGCGCAATGCTGGGTTGGAAGAGAATATTCACAAGGAATATCCGCGCTTAAAGGTCTTTTATGATGACACAAAAAAAACTGTTCAGTTGTGTGGATTACCTGTAGAAGTATATAAAATCAAAGCTGACTTACTGGAAAAGATATTGAACGTGACATGTACACCAGTTGCCGTTGATCCCCATGTTTTCTGCTATCTACAGTGGGTAGATAATAAAACAATCTCAGAGACTTTATTCAGTAGTGAAAAAATCAATGCTTTTTATGAGCTTGAGGGTGATACTGTGTTGCTATTTGGACATGTTCCAAAAGATCTTTTAGAAGCAGAAAAGCAAATAAAGGCAAGCTTAGAATATAGGTGCATTAATGTGGAGGATGGTGAGGTCACTAAAAAGGAGCAGTGGCGGAGTCTTCTTGCCTCCTTGCATAAGAAGTACAATTCTTCCCTGGAAACTCTACTTATCAGTGAGCCTGTTGGAAAAGAAAGTAAAGTGATTATTGCTGGGTTTTCTAAGGCTGTGACAGAAGTTTATCAGAAACTTAATGATTTTATAGAAAGAAACACACATGTGGAAAAAGTAATCATGGCTAAGTCAGCAGTGGTGGTGCAGTTTGTAGAGGAGGAAAAATCCGATGTTTATCGTGGATTGAGGAAGAAAGACGTGACAGTATGTTTTGACACCAAGAGACCTTGTATTGTCCTGAGCGGCCCAAGAGCAGAAATGGCAAAAGCAGTCACCACATTTGAAAAAATTATCTCATCCCTTTACTCAAAAAACGTGCCAATTGATAAACCGGGAGCCAAAGCATTCTTCACTGACAGGAAGGATTCATATGTTCTAGAGGCAAAGCAGAAATTTAGCTGTTTGATTAGGCTGGAAGAAGAAAAACAACAACAGAAGGGTGAAAAAGTTGATGATCCAGAGAAAAGAAAGCTCTACTACAAGACAATGCTGCCACATGGAGCTGTAGTAGCAGTATATAAAGGTGACTTGTGTAATTACCCAGTTGATGTTGTGGTGAACGCATCTAATGAAGGCCTCAAACACATCGGTGGCCTTGCTGAGTCTCTGCTGAAGGCGGCCGGCCCGGAGCTGCAGCAGGAGTGTGACGAGCTGGTGAGGAGGAACGGGAGTTTGCAGCCCGGGTGCGCCGTGATCACGGGCGCTGGGAAACTGCCCTGCAAGAACGTCATTCACGCCGTTGGGCCCAGGTGGAGGAAGGAGGAAGCAGAAAAGTGCATGTTCTTGTTAAGAAAGACAGTGAAGAACTGTCTACAGCTAGCCGACACATACAATCATCGTTCCATAGCTCTGCCTGCTATAAGTGGAGGGACTTTTGGCTTCCCACTGCAAACATGTGCAAATTCAATTGTATCCTCCATCAAGGAGACCCTGGAAGAATCCATGGGGGACAATGGCTTGAAAGAGATTCATCTTGTGGGTGATGTGGAAGAAACAGTTCAGGTTCTGAGTAAGACGGTAAAAAAAGTCTTTACAGCTAAATCCTCCTCCTTGGTGAGGAGCTCGGGGAACCATAAACCGAGAGAAAGCCAGGAGAAGAGAAAAGAGGATCTGCAGATAGCCAGAGATGATCTGAAGATGGTTACAACAAATGAAGGACTGCGCATCCAAGTAGTAGAGAAAAACATTCAGGAGGCCACGGTAGGTCTTTAATTTTCTGGTTCCTTCCTAGCTCGATATAAAGATCTTCTTTAAATTTAAACAGAAAAGGAATGTAGGTAAATTAAATTGTTTTACAAGGCAATTGCTACATAAGGAAACAACAGCTGCATGCTACCTACACAAGGATGCAAGCTTGCAAAACTGATGGATTTCAGGTTGGGATCTGTCACTTTGCAGCTGTTTCTTGTGGGCAGCTTTGAATTTCAGGATGTTTTGTTCCCAGCTAGGCTTTATTTGTTCTCCAGATCTGAGGGCAACATGTTAAACACTTTGCTTTTTTTTCTGAAAGTATTTATATGATCTGTAGCTACCCAGGCTGGATATTACGGGAAATCAGCAGCTTTCTGGGCTGCTGCTGCAAATCTTGCTTACAGGAAGGATGTAGCTTATTGGTTTTAGTTCCTTTCTCTTTGGGTGGGTTAAAGACGCAGAAAAGCAGCCTCATAGAAGAGTGCATGCTTAGATTGCTTTGCCAAAGTTTAGACCTCATTCTACTTATTTTTGCCCTCTATTTTATTTTTTCCTTTTTTTTTTTCCTATCAAAGAGTTGAATTACTACTCATCTAGACCATCAAGACCATATTTACACTTCTGATATAGCTTCTTTCCTTTATATTTTTTCCTTCAGTGATCAAAAGTGTATCTCAATAAATTTCTCTCTCTACTGCCCCTGATTTCTCTTTTTTGAGAGTTTAAAATCTCCCTAAATCATTATTATTATCATCCTGTTCTTTCAATATTAATTAGTTCTGTTGTCATTTTGTTGCCCGTAAAAACCTATTCCAATAAAAGAGCAATAGAAGATGTGAAAAAATCTCAATATGACACGTATTTAAAACACTTCATAATTAAAAGACCTCCAGTGGAGCTGCAAAGCAAACACCAGGCTTTGGGGTTTTGCCTGTTTTACTTCATGGAAGTACAACCATCTCACTTCACATTGTTTTGGTGCGTGGGGTGCTACTTTTCTGATAAGGTGTAGACAATCCCACTTTAGTGAAAGGAAGGTTAAACTTTCTACATTACGTATTCCTTATATGAAACATATATTTTGCATCCTGCAATGATGCTAGAGAAGAAGGAACAGCACTTCTTCACAAGGAAATGTAGGAAAAGCTGGGTCTGAGGAGAGGGGATGAGGCAGACTCCAGAGGGTGGGTTTATTTCACCTGCCCAGATGTTGCCGCCTGCATGGGACAAGGTGAGTCACAGCCTTACCTCCACTGAGGGTGTGACAGTGATGGATGGATGGATGGATGGATGGATGGATGGATGGATGCATGGATGACCTGCTCACATGTAGGTACCTGTGGTGCTGGTGCTCGCAGTGGATCAGATGCTGCCTATCGTAGGTTTCCTGCAAGTCCAGGAATACTCAGGATGCAGAAGCTGCACTGAAAATATATTTTTGTTCTCCATTGGCATCTCAATTTTCATGCTATACATTGCTTCAGTCGTGTGGTTAGTCTCGATGCATATTTTCACTTGAAGTCTGGCTATAGATATTTTCATTGGAATTTTGTTGCAGACAGATGTTATTGTCAACAGTGTTGGCACAGACCTGAAGTTTGGCGTGGGGGCTCTTTGCAAAGCCTTGCTGGAAAAGGCTGGATCAGCGCTCCAAGCAGAGTTTGATGAAGAAAAACAAAGACAGGCTGCTGGTCAAGGGCATGTGCTCTGCACCAGTGGATGTGCTCTGGCCTGCCAGTCTGTGCTTCATGCCATACTTCCCATGTGGGATGGAGGAAAAGGACAGGCCCTGAAGGTACCTTTTGATTATTATTTTTTTAAAATTTATTTTGAAAAAACATGGCATGCTATCCTGAAGTTTCAGGATTTAGAGTAACTAGTTTAGATGACTCAACTCCATTTATTTCTACTGGAGTGACCTTGAAGATGTCTTGATGCACTGAGAGCTTTTTCTCATACCAGCATAGTCTCTATGGAACTAAAATAAATGATGCCTTTAAAAAAAAAAAAAAGAAATGGATCTTTGCTGTGTTTTACAGATCCTAGAAGATATAATCAATTCCTGTTTGGAGAAAACTGAAGAACTTGGACTGAAATCGATTGCTTTCCCAGCTATTGGAACTGGAGGATTTCGATTTCCTAATCCCCTTGTTTCTAAGTTAATGTTTGACGTGGTATTGAAGTTCAGTAGTAGTCACGCTCGCAAGACTCTCCAGGAAGTTCATTTTTTCTTGAATCCATCAGATGCGGCTAACATTCAGGTAGATCTTCTTGGGACAAAGCTGGTTATGTCTTATGCTGTTCTAGTTACGGCTTAACAATACATTTTAGTTATACTGCTTTCTTAAGGGAATAATTTAGGATTTTCTTACTGCCGTGGGTTGGTGACAGTGTTATATCTCTCCAGTGGCTTATGCAGTGTCTCTGATATACAAACTCTCAGCAAGCACAAGCTGCAGACAAAATTTGCCTCACTGCTGGCACTGTGGACACCTGTAGGTGCTCACCCATCTTTTGACAGAGGAGTTCTGGCAATGCAAAGACAGGATCTGTTGTCACACTGTCCACACTGAGGCTTCCGCGGCTATTAATGATGCCTAAACACAACTGTAAAATGCATCAGTAGCAAGAGTTGCATGACTGTTAATGTTCATTAGAGAAATATTCAGTATATAAACTTGGTACCTTTTTCCTCTTCTTAGGCTTTTACCACTGAACTGGAACTTAGGGTGGCTGAAAGTCACAATGCTGCAGCGCCGCAGTCCAGTAAGTTGTGCAGGGGCAGGGGGTGGGATAGGAGGGAGAATGTAACTGCTGTAAAGTGGTTTTACATTTATCAGGAAACAGATGAAATGCCATCAAGACACAGAGCATTTTTTTCCTCCTAATGGACTGGTATTCTTAGACTCCATTTATAAAAAACTTCAAGAGGAATTTCTTTTTGTTGAGGGCATGCTCATTTCTTAGTGAAGCCAGACTTATCACCTACTCAAAGGGTACAAGAACTTGGTATCGCTTTGCCCAACGAGCCATAAGTAACATGTATCTCTGTACCTTTAATCTTCTATATAGAGATATACAGAAAGGATAATTTTCTTGCTAATTATTAACTGATGGTAGTGTGACACAGTAGCAAAAACCTATGAGTGAACAGCATCAACAGCAGAGGCTTATTCATAGGAATATATAGCACTTTCTTCTCTGTTGCTGTATCAGTGAGGTGAAGAGTGCGCAGATAAAATATGGATTGGATAAGTTTACAGTAGAAATAAGGAACAGTTTTATGTCTGTGAGAGTAACAATGAAATAACTTACAAGAGTGGTTTGCTGGGATTGCCAACACTGGAATGCTTAAGCTGGATACTCCATTGCTTGTAAAAGTTAATTCCGGGAACTCTGTTACAGAGCTGGTCAGATGAGATAACCCCAAGAGTCCTTTCTGAATTAATTTCGATTGCATTTACAGGAATAGAAATTGTTTCACTTTCACAGTATTTGAACAGGAAGAAAACTGCATTTCCAGCTTTTGGAAATGGAGTCAAGAGAAAGGCAGAAACTCTCTATGTCCACCACACTGATCTAAAGTATATTCCTTAAAAGGATAAGTTGAAGTTTCCAGTAGTAGAAGAGAACAATACCCCAAACTAGAGAAGTGTTTCAAGGTTTGGGGTTGGTTTGGTTTTTTTTGTGTGGTTGGGGTTTTTTATTTGTTTGGTTTTGGGGTTTTGTTTGTTTGTGTTTGTTTTGGTTGGTTGGTTTTTGTTTGGTTGGTTGGTTGTGTTTGTTTGTTTATATTTTTGTTTCCTTTGCAGGATTCATTACGCCTGTTTCAACTGAAGTACTGGGAGTTCATGAAATGCAGATTGGTTCCATTACAGTCCAAGTAATTACTGGAGATATTACCAAAGAAGATACAGAGGTTATTGTAAACATATCAAATCCAACATTTGATGGCCAAGGAGGTATTGTATTGAAAATGTAGTTCTTTAGTGATAAATTTGGGCTAGTTTTTAGAAGAGGGTAGGGGAAAAAAATGTCCTTTTGTGAAACTTCTATGAAGGATTTTTCAGATGAGAGAGAGAGTTGTGATTAGTCTGGAAGCAGGTCTTAAATGGTTTTTTTTAATATGTCCTGAATATTCCACGTACTTTCCAAACTACTCAAACAGAAGGCATCAGACCAGATTTTTCTTGTTTAAAATCAAGAAAATGCTTAAATAGAAGGGAATTTTTGGATCAAATATAATTTGTCAAGACTGCTCTGGTCCTGGTATATTTCACTGTAAACCAAAGCCCTGGTTAAGTAAATGGACCTGTAAGAAGCAGAGGATTCTTCGGTGACATTGTGAATTGCAACCATGAAAGACATCAAATGATGTCATTCAAAGCAATCGGAGCACTTGCTGAGGGCTATACCACTGGCTGGTGAAATGATGACATGGGAGTTATTCTTAATGATTTCTAATCACTAATGAAGTCAGTGTTCTCTTTGCAGCCAGTGCAAAGAGAGGATGCATGGAGGGTACTGGGGGGAACGGGCAAGGTTCTGCACTTTGTCTGCCCATACGAGAATTGTGGTATTTGTAGAGCACAGAAGTTGGGCAGAGTTTTGACTAAAAATAGCTAATTTGACTTAATGAATGTGTATGCTTTTCTTGTATGATTTAAGAGGTCTTCAAAGCAATTATGCATGCTGCTGGTTCCCAGGTAAAAGAAGAATGTCGTCGATATGGTATGTTAAGGCATACTATTTGGGGTTTTTTGTGTGTGTGTGGTTGTGCTTTCTTTGTTTGTTTTTTGTTTTTGTTTTGTGTGTGTGTAGGCTTTTTGGTTTTGTTATGTTTTGGTTGGTTGGTTTTGTTCTCTCTGAAAACTTAAAGTTGTTCTATAATTCTCTACTCTGGTGTAATTATTTTATCTGAAAAAAATAGCTTTCACTTCTAGGAATTTTGAAAAGTCATGTTGTTGTTTTAACACCTACTTTGACAATTTTTCTTTTCGCGACCGAACAGAAGATAGATACAGTTTTCTGATGCTAATAAGTGCTGGGAAATTAATGTAATTTAAGATTTTACCCCTGAAACTACTCAAGTGTGTTCCTGACTTAAAAACCAGAAACAGTCCCATTGTCTTGAGCATAATTTTTAAGCTCGTCTGCTGTCAGCTACAGGAGAGCTGAAGTTTCGAAACTTAAAGTGATAGAAGACTGCCTTTTGGTGTAAGCACATGCAGGACTGGCTTTTAAAAGCTAATAGCAAATCTGGGTTTATATTCACAAATACATAATTATTTTTTATTGCAGTAAAATAACGCTGCTTATCGCCCTGATCACAAGTTCTTCTGTAGTCTGCATTCTGTTCCTGCTCTGAGTCCAGAAGTTAACTCTTAAGATGGAGTTTCCTGCATAGTTTTCCCAGCCTTTGGCTCTGCAGGCTCTCCCTGTTTATCAGCCAAATCTCAGCGTATAGAGAGCATCTTACAATCCATCGTTACCTTTGTGACCAGTGAAGTGCTGTGTAACTCTGTGTCCATCAGTCCATTCATCCTCACAATATTACTCCATTTGCTCTTCCACAGAATAAGACTTTGAGATTTCAAGGAATAAATGGAATAAGAAAGGATTTGTCATATAAATGAATTGTGCATGTTCTACTTGCATGCTTTTAAATAGAAGTGAGCTATATTTAAATTCAACATAAATTTTTACATTGTACTTAATAGGAAACTACTTTGTTGCAGAAATATCAGGAAATTGGAGAACACATGATTGCTTGAATTACTTTCTCAAAGAAATTCTGCAATCAGAATATTTACAGAGAAAAGTGGAATCAACTAAAACCAGGATAATACAGCTCGCAGTGGATTTCGTTCCACTTTTTCCACTTCTCTTCTGGCATGAATATAACCATCTGTCTTATCAGAAGAGATAGCCACTTTGAAAATGTTATGTCTCCTTCTTTATCTTCTGTCTTCCAGCTGGGCAACTGCAAAGTGGCTTTATTACTACACAAGGTGGAAACCTGCTGTGCAGTAAAATCATCCACTTGATTCACAACAACAACGTGAAGAGTCAGGTCACCAAAGTGCTTAATGAGTGTCAGCTAAGGATGTACAAATCTGTCGCCTTCCCAGCAATTGGAACAGGTTTGCATTTTCTTGGGAAAGTGATGAGGGCTGTGTTGGGGGTAGTTCAGAAACTCGGACAAAGTTATTGTGATACCTTTGATATGGGTAAGTGTAGACTTGTACAAGAAACTCCGTAAACTGTGAGTTCTTAAAGTTCATTGTAGTCAGTTCAAACACCACCTGCACACTTCAAAAATGCTGGGGTTTTTTAAGTATAAATGTTACAGTCAATATCAACTGAGCAAGAACACCTAAAGAAAAGGTATTGCTCCGTAAGGGACATTCTGCCCCTGAACAGACAGTGTATCTCAGCTGGCCACTTGGCAATCCCATAGACCTTGCTTTGGGATTTCAGCTAAACGGGAGGGTGGAGTTGGGCTTTGTAGGTGGAGAAAGCTGGAGTTGTCCTGAAACCCTGACCTTACCTGGCTGACTACAGAAATTATGGGCTGGGCACAGAATACTTGCAGTTTACACCTTTGATAGGTCTTGTTTCAGCCTACCTGCTCCAGGGGAAGGCTGGAGGGACTCAAGCTTGTTTGGCTTAAGCTTTTGGTTAGCTTGGAGAGCACAGCTTGAAGAAAGCGGGGTGTTCTTCTCGCACCAAGGCTCCTCTTGACTGGAAAAAGAAATGACGAGCTGGTCTTTGCTCAGCGAGCCAGGGTAGGGTGGGAGCTGGTGCATGGGTCAGCGTTTGGACTCCACAGCAATAGTTAGGACAGGTTTCCAGGATGGCCGTTGTCATCTGCATGCTGGTGTCATGACGGCTGTCCAAGGGATGCCGTGGCTGAAACGGGCAGGGTCCCACCAACGTTTCAGATTAAGCTTTAGGTTGCACTTCAGGCTTGTTGTAGGGGAATGAAGCAGTTCTTTTGAGCTTGATGTTCCTGTTTGTATGCTGAAATACAAACAGGCTTGTGCCAAAATCCTCCACTGATTTTTATTTGGTTTGACGTAGGTACCCATTTTAAAGATGGGCATAGTGTTAGGGATGTGTGGGTTTAAAAATACTGGGGGAATGCTGAGGCTGAAGTGCTTGTTGGAACCTCAAAGTAAACAGGGGGAGAATCTCCAAAGGACTTCCCAGGCCTGTGTAGGGTGTCAACTTCTTAGTCACAGGCTTAGGTGTAAAGCTGAGGTTAAACCTGGGGCTTTGGCCAGAAAGTATAATGGGGGAAGAGAGAGGGACACCAGTCTGTATGAGCTGGGGCCATGGTCTCTGTTTTCTGGATGCTGCCTTCAAGTACTGTTCACTGATAAGTACTTCTTATTTTTGTCTAGGTCGGGCAGGACAGAAGCCAGCAAAGGTTGCTGATGACATGCTGGATGCTATAGTGGAATTTGCAAGCAAAAGATCAGTGCACCATTTGCAAAAAATTAAAATTGTCATCTTCCAGACAAATATGCTCAGTGACTTTTACGAAAGCATGAAGGCAAGAGAAGATTCAGATTCACCCACAACAGATTCATGGATGTCTGCGTTGAAATGTAAGTGTATTTTCCGTGTGCATGGGCACATAAAAGTAAAGATCTTTTATTTAAAACTAATAATTACCATATATTTCTTCACAGCATTTTTTTGGCCGCCCAAAAAATCCACTGAGAAGAAAAAGCCTGTGGTTTTGGAGAAGAAAGTTGATTTAGCCACATTTCAAATCTGTGGAGAAAGCCAGAAAAATGTGGATGCAACTGAGTCATGGATAAAGGATTTAATTTTAAAGGAACAGTTTGAAAACGTTATCTCAGATGAGCTAATTGGATATTTTGATGAGAGACAAATTGCTGCTTTGGCAGAAATCCAGAGAAGAAATCATGTTACCATTCACCTTGAAAGTGAACTTTCACCCCCTTGCATTAAAATTTCTGGTATTAGCAGGGATGTTGGTTTTGTTTCTGTGGAAGTTCAAAAAATGATCCAAGAAATGAAGGATACTGAAGAAGAACGATCCAGGGCAGAACTTGTTTATAACCTGGTAGAATGGAGGTATCCAGGAAGCAATGATAACTTTGTCACTTTTGATAAACTGACAAATATGCAGCTGGAGGATGCCAAAATGGCTAACAAAACACATCTGACTGTCAAAATTAAAAAGAAGAACTACAAGGTGGATCTGAATACTCTACAGGCTAATGATGGCCAAGGAGAAACTATAAGCATTCAACGTGTGTCAAAGAATGAAGGTAAATTACAGCTTAATAAAACCCCCCTCTAATAGAGATTATTGAACTGCCCCCTTCCCCTCACCCTCCCCCCTTTTGTTTGGTTTTGGGTTTTTTCAGTTTTTTTCCCCTGGCCATGGCATAGCCAGTGGGTTTAGTTTCATAATCAGTGTCAGGGATGACTGAAATCAGAACATCTATTTTAAATACAAATATTATCCATACATATGTGACTATGCTCAAGTTTGACAAAGTAGCTTATGAAGAATGTGTAAAGTTCTGTGGTTTTCAAACTTATTTTAGTTAGATATTGGTATGGGGAAAATTAGACCAGAGAAAATGTGAGGTCTTAATGGTGCATTACAGAGCCAGTGAATGAAGAGAATGTTTTTGGAATAAATTATTGCATAAGGTACTGTCCTCTCAGCCCTCTATATGCTGTCAGTGTATAGAACGTGCCTGCAAAACTGAGCTAGGACTCCGTGCTAATAATGCAGTCTCTGTTTTGCAGATAAACTGCCTGCGCAGTGGGAAGACATGCAAGCGCAACAGGTCAAACTGGTGGATCTCAAGCCATCATGTCAGGAATACCTGAATGTTCAGGACAAATTCAAGAAAACTTGTCCCAACTTTGTCATAGAGAAGGTGAAATCCTATTGGGGGGGGAGGGGGAATGAATTGTTGGGCCGACAACATTAATATATTTTCTACATATTTGTTTGGAAGGTGTCTGCAACCTAATACACCTTCAGTGTGTCAGAGCTGTGCTGGGTGGATATGAATCACATCACATTTCCTAAGAGTTGCCCTGCCATTTCTGCCTTCTGATAATGCAAAACCAGCGACCGTCAGGCTTCAGGCTGACTCTGTGTTCAGCTGATGTGGTACTCATTAGTTAATGCGGTATTTCCAATTAGGAAATTCTATATTGAAACGGGAGCATGAGCAAATGCATCCAGAATACAGAGGAAAATACAAAGACCTTGCAGACTGGCCATAAAGCTTTTTACTGTTTTATCACTTCTTCCTGGCCAGTCCCAGAGCCTTCCATGCTAGATTGTTGGCTTTAACCAAAGCATCAAGGTCTGATCTCGCATATTGAAAAGGTTGCAACACAGGGCACAGAGATTAAATTGCCAGGGAGAAGATGGAATTATTCAGTGTCAGGAAGAGTGAGAAATAGCAGAAAATATTATGAGATTAAGAGTGAAAATATATGTTTGAAAAATGTTCTTACATCATGAGATTCCATGAGCATGGTCACTAAGACACAAATAGAGCAAAATATTTGCGTACAATAGAAAAAAAATCAGGTAATGGCAAGAAGTCTTTTTCCATTGAAAATGGAAACCTATTACATTGATGCCTTTAACGTTATACTTTGCAGATACACTGTTTCCCCTTGTTGCAAATGGATTTTTTTTTACATGGCTTCGATTGAGCAGCAATTTAGGATTTATTAATACTTTGTGGTGTATTACAAGGTTAGGTTTTATAATTACTAATAGCACTTAATCATCAGCCAATTTAACAGAGTGATTCAATAACACTTATTATAATCAATCAAAATAGTGACTTAATTAAAGATTCATAAATGGCCAGGTTCGTGCTAAACTTACGCAGGGTTTTCTTAACTAAAAAACACAGACACACACCTGACAGTAAATTAAAACACACACAGACAGGCAAACAAACAGACAAAGCAGTTCTAAAATTAAATCACACACAAAAAGTTGAACCCCCGATTAAAATTTCCCTTTCATGAGTTTTTATAAATTACTCACCTTTATGTCTTGACATTCATCAGCAGACCATGCAGAATTAGGCCTTTGGAACCTTGCAAAATCATCAGTAGACATCACTGAATCTTCAAAATCCACCCTGGAGGTGTCCCAGTCAGGAGGAGACACTGGGTCACAGCCTGACACCATCCAGGAGAGCTCAAAGGGTCTGGCTTCAGGATCGCTATTTATAGGGTTGCGAGGTGATTGACTTTGGTCAGTATTTTTCCATTTCGGCCACAACTCAGGCTCACCTGGTACTTCCCAAGTTGGGTAACATTTCATTAGTAGGAGTTTCAGGTGCAATCACGGGGCACCTGGTTGTCCCATCTCACTCTCAAGTGCCATGTTGACCTGCCTTGGGATCAACAAACAAGGAGTCCCAGTTCATTTCTACTCACTCCACTGGTGATCAAAGCAGGAACGCTTGTAACCAAGGTTAGAACACGATGTCGGATTGTCTTGAGATTGCCAGGTGGCCCTGGGGGAGTCTGTACCACCACAGCCCCTCAGCTCTGTTCACATTGTTGGCAGAGGGAGCCAGGAACATCTATCCTCCCACCAATTCATTTTTATACAGGAGGAAGTAATTTTGACTTCCAAGCTGATATCTGGAAGAGAAATTTGATGTGATGCTATCGCTACAGTCTGTCCTTTAGTGAGAAAATCATCAGTAAAGATGCTTAGGATGCACAGAAGACATCTCACACCATTGCCTATAGCAGTGGTACAACATGTTTCTAAAACTGACAGTGCACAGCTGTCGTGATTCCTCTGTACCTGGTATACAAGACAAGACAAAAGTATACCGAAAATTACCAAGCTTGACAACTGCTTTTAAGCTACTTTAGTTTCAGGAGGCTCATGTGTTCAGTTCCCCCAGGGCACAGTGAAAATTGTGGTCATTCTTTCAGTTTGGTTTAGTTTTAATGTTTTTTCTGCCATGATAAATATTGGTCCCTACCAGTATAAATATAGTTCTATTTTGTAACTTTGCAGATTGAAAGAATACAAAATCCCATCCTCTGGCAGACATACCAAACAAAGAAAATAGCTGTCTGTGCTAAGAACAAATACAAAGTTAATGAGAGGTTGCTATTTCATGGGACAGCTGCATCCTCACTGAAAACGATCAACTACTCTGGATTTAATCGTGGGTTTGCTGGAAAGAACGGTGAGTCATTATCCAAAGCGGTTAATTTCCTAGATGTGTGTGAGGTGCTAGGGAATGTCAATACTGTCAGCACAACATGAAGACTGAATCAAGTTGGAGAACAAAATAATAAACGAGTCCAGAGCATAATGTATGTGGTCAGAGGAATTAACCTGTTAAGTTAATCCCTTGTTGATGAATTCCAGCATCTAGAGGGTATCAGAAGCAGCTCACCTGCTCTGAAAACAAGCCCGGGCAGCTTCTGAGTAATGTTTTGTATGATCTATCTGCCTACAGAAAGGAACAAGGACTGCTGTTCAACATCCTCAAGTGAGATACCAACCGCTAGCTGCTGGTGTCTCCTCTCTTCTTAGACAAAGGCAGGTAGCAAAGTCAAGATGCAGGTACTTCTCCTGTTGCCTCCAAAGATAAAGACAGCACAAGCAACCAGAAGATCCCACTCCCCTACCATTTTTATGCACATAAAATCAGTTGAAATTAATGAATTAATCCTTTCCTTTTAATAGTTGTTAAGCACAACTATTAAATATTTAGCAGAAAGACTTTCTGCATTAGTTCAAAGATTGTTTTGTCCAGTTCCTCTAGTACAGTCATGTTATGTTTATCATTTGATAGCATTCAAAGATTAAATACAGGATCCAAAGAAGTGGTACTGGGGCTGAACTGAGGCACCAGTTGCTCTTAGAGGTCCTGCAACTTTACTTCAAAAGTTCTTACTTTCTCTTCTTAATGTTTTCTTCCTTAAGACACACTTGTACATGCCTAGGGCTGACCTATTCTTGAGAGAGACAGTCAACTTAACTCAGATTTAGTTGATACTTCAGTGTGGTCTGGATCCGGAAGTAGACATTTCTCTGTCTGGATCCTCTGGAAGTACTTACGCTGATATTTTCTTGAGGAAATGAAGCCCAACGTACACAAAATGCATCAGGCTGTGCACAAATAGAAATGGCAGCCACCACTTCTTTTTAAAAAGTGACTAGTGGAGATGTAGTTTTGCTTTCTTGCTCTTTGGTAGTACCAGGAGGTTGGATTTACCTGGGAGGCAAGAGCCCTAGATCCCCATGTCCTCTCTTTGCCTGTGAGGATTGACATCCACCTCTCATCTCAGCCACGATTTATGACAGGAACGGCTTCCCTTCGGTCAGACACCCAAAACATCCAAAGATCAGAGCAGACAGATAGGAAGGACCTGCCTACCTTGAACAGCTTTCTACCAATGTCAGAAAGAAAATCTCTGTCTCAGACAAAGAAATGTGATTTGCTCTAACTTGCTGTGAAGTGTAAATAGAAAACTGTAATGACAATGATTTAGTCATTTTAAGTTGAAGAGGTTCTGCAGATTTGCAATTTGGTGGATTGCAGGCTAAACAATGGAGAGAGGAACCCTTTTCCCTGTAGGAAAGAGCAGTCAAAACCTGGGTGTCGATACTTAACCAACATCTAAGTGGATTCGTATTTGATTCTGATAGAAAGGACTATTACTTGAATTTGCTGTTTAAACTCTAACCAAATCTATAATTTCTTCAGAGTAAAAAATAAAGGGGAGCTTTAGAGATTCTTATGGGAAAAAGAACACTAACTATATTTGAAAATGTTGTCTTTCCAAACAGCTGCGAACTTTGGAAATGGAACCTACTTTGCTGTTGATGCATGTTATTCTGCTCAGGATACTTATTCCAAACCGGACACGAATGACAGAAGATACATGTACTTGGCCCGGGTCCTCACCGGGCAGTACTGTGCTGGGAGCAAAGGACTAATCATGCCCCCACCAAAAAACCCAGCAGATCCTACAGACTGCTATGACAGCGTGGTTGATGATGTGAATAACCCAACAATGTTCGTCATATTTAATGACCATGAGGCATATCCTGAGTACCTTATTACTTTCAAAAAATAGAATATTCTTACTAGTCGGGGAAATTTCAGTGCCTTTTACATGTGGGAATTAACAGGGCACTTTTTGATGCTTGTTTGCATCTAGCCGTCTTGAACAAAGTGGTTATTTGTCTATGTTTTTAAATATGTCTTGAAATTATCAACAATGAGGCCAGGATAAGAAAATATTAGGATTCTATGATTCTATCTCAATACTCACATTTTAAATTTAGTTATTGAGAGATGTAGGCAAGAACTGTGAGAACAGCCCCGATCTCTTCCTACACAAGGTCAGTGCATCTATGGATGTTCCTGTTTCCAGTATTCACCATAAAGCCCCAAGTGGCTGGCTGCCTGTGAGGATTTATTTAAAATACTCCATGTCGGGAGAATAACTTCACTCACCAACAGAGTTTTCAGTCATTCTCAGACATCCACTCACCCTTGTTGGTGTTAAGAGTCCTGAAGAAAAAAAGTCCAGTATTGAACCTACACTTTGCATTCATTGTTAAACTCCCCCTTATTCTGTTGTGGCATGCTTTGTTATTCCCTAGGTATATATTCCTATATTCATACCCATTTCTTAGGGGAATTCTCCATGATCCCTCGCATTACATACGTGCAACTTCCACGTACAAAGTCTTTGCTTCGGCAGTTTTCAAGACAGTAAAGAGGGACTTTTAATTTCTTCTGTTCAGTACCAAAACATCGACCCTTCTGTAGAATTAGCAATTTGCAGAGAGAAACTTACAAGAGCATAACTCAGTTATCACGCTTCAACCATTTTAGAAGTTTTAAAGTTCTGTAAAGCAATAAATAATGGCATTTGTACATCTTTGCAAGCTATACACTTAAATACAGTGATAATCTTACAACTGCCAATCAAAAGCCATATACGTCACTTTAATAAAAGTATTTTCAAACAGCTGTTGTATTACTGAGTCGTTCTTTTCACAAAGGCGCGCATTTCAGTAGAAGTGTTGCTTTACCTTTGAATATCTTTATGTTACAGTGATGCTACAGCTAGTGAGAAGCTGGGAAGGCTTAGAAGACAAAATTGTTTTCTTGTATTGTCTGAGTGACAGATTTGTGCATACAGACTCCAGCTGAAATTATTCTGCCTTAGTCTGCAGGAGTGTCTTAAAACCCGCTGGAATGTTCTCGTTGCCTGCAAAGGGGAATAGTGCTTACAGTATCTGTAGGTGGCAGGTGGGAACATAAATTCTGCTCTTCACAACAGGTGCCCGTGCAACACTTCCAATGAATGCCCTGCGTGAATTCCTATTTAAAGCAAAACTGAGTTTAACCTACTCCTGTTTTAACAGATTTTTGCTCTCTGTGGAAAGGTGAGGAAGCTTTTCTCCCTTCTCTGCTTTTTTAGGTGCTTTTCTGTATTGTGGAAACGCTGCATCAGCCAGAGCCACTGGGTTTAACTGGCAGCACCAGGCACCCACCGGCTTCTCCCGCTGTGGTCCCCAAGCTGCTGGGGGAGCTGGGTCACATCACTTCCCATGTGCGTGGCCCTCATGTCATTATCAGTGAATAGCCTGGAAATCAGCAGGAGCTGCAAGATGAAGCACTACAAAACCACAATTTTTATCCCCAGTGGTGGTGGTAGTAGAAGTTTCTTTACTAGTTTCTGTACTAGAAACTCGGGGACGCTCTGTGGTATAGTGTTTGTGGTCTGAGAGGCTGGGGAAAAAAGCTGTATTGCATATGAAAAACGAAATGTTGGCCCTGGACTCAAGCTCTGGGCTGGGCTGGCTGAAGGAGAACTTTTGCTTTTAGGCTGTAGGATTTCACACTTACAGCTGGCAGCAAACTCCTCAAGGTGCAGGACTGTCTGGGGAGAGAGAAGTGGGTCCTGGCAGGAGAATGAGGGATCTGGCTGAGCTGGGGACCTGGCACCCCAACCCAAAACCGGCTTTCATAGTGGCAAGGCAACCCAAGTGCTGGTGCAGGCACTGAATCGCATGTGGCTGCGTGATGCACAGCTCCCCACTGCACTGCACGGATGTAACTGGATTGCACTGCACTGCACAGCACTGCATCACGCCGTGCTGCGCCTAAACTGGGTTGCATCACGCAGCAGTGCACGTGCTGCATCACGGAATCACAGAATGTTAGAGATTGGAAGGGACCTTGAAAGCTCATCCAGTCCAATCCCCCCGCCGGAGCAGGAACACCCAGATGAGGTTACACAGGGAGGTGTCCAGGCGAGTTTGAACGTCTCCACAGAAGGAGACTCCACAACCCCCCTGGGCAGCCTGTTCTAGTGTCTGTCACCCTCACTGAGAAGAAGTTTCCTCTCAAATTTAAATGGAACCTCCTGTGTTCCAACTTGTTCCCACTGCCCCTTGTCCTATCATTGGTTGTCACCGAGAAGAGCCTGGCCCCATCCTCCTGACACTCACCCTTTACAGATAGGTTGCCCCTGAGTCTGCTCTTCTCCAAGCTAAAGAGACCCAGCACCCCGCGCTGTCCCCCACCGCACTCCACTGCCCAGCACTGCATGCACTGCATGCACTGCATGGCCGCAGATGCGCCCACCACGCTGCTGCCCCGCACCACTGTGCAGGAGGCTCAACTGTGCAGCACTGCGTTGCCCCTGCAAACGCTGCGTTATGCTGCGTTGCTGCCCTGCAGAATGCTGCATTGCGTTGCATTGCATTGAATTGCATTGCATTACGTTGCATGGCATTACGTTGCATGGTATTGCACCGCGTCGCACCACTCTGCACCGCGCGCTGTTGCCACCCCGTCACCTTCACCTCACCTCCTCACCCCCTCTCGCACCTCCGTGAACCGCAACCAATCAGGAGCGCCCGTCGCCTCCGCCCCACCCTCTCCTGTGCTCCCCGCTCGCCTATTGGCGGGGGCCACCACAATCGGCGCTGCCTCCATGGCGACGCGGCGCAGGGCAAGATGGCCGCCGAGCCGGGCGGCGGGCACCTTTGGGCTGGCCGCTGGAATCGGCCGCCGCTCGCCGCTCTCGCCGCCGTGCTGCTCCTGGGCTGCGGCCGCTACGCCGCCCTGTCTCCCTCCTCTCCCTCCACTCTCTCGTCCTGTCGTCACCGTGTGCCCAGCGGCGAGGAGGTGGGGGAGCGGCGGGGGCTCCTCCATGGTTGGGTCCGGTCCCTCAGGGCTGCCCCGGGCCGAGCTGTGCGGGGTCTGGCCCGTGGCGCTGGTCCCGGGTGCGGGGCGGTGTGTGGCTGAGCGGTGTGTGAGGGGAGTGGCGGGAAGGGGATTCGCTGGAAAGCGGACACAAAGAGGCTCCGGGGGTGGGGAGCGGAGGGCCCGGGGGCGCCGGGCGGTGTGTGTGTCCGGAGCCGCCTCAGCCAGCGGCCCCGTCCCCTCCCCGCCAGGTTGTCTATCAGGTTCCTCTGAAGGAAAATCACGTCTTGAAGAGGAATGTGGATCAGCAGCTGAGGATTAAGATTGTCTACGATGGAAGCGTCGAGGAGTGAGTATAGTGTTGTGGCAACTTTTTTTGTTCTCCATGACTGGGATTGGAAATGCTATTAACGAAAGCTTTTTTGTTTCATTTTTTAAATATAGTTTGCTACCTGAGAAAAGACACCTCATAAAGGTATGTCATGTTTGCTTCTCCTTTTTGCTTGTTCATATTTTATTACGAGTGAAGTTAAATTTAAGGCAAATTTAATGAAAGGCTCTGAATGCAAGCAATTTCATATCCTCTAGTTGGGGAAACCAAGGCTTTGTCTGCAGGTTATGGCTCCATTACAAGTACTTCCAGTGGTCTGTTAAATGTTGTTTGACAGGTGTTTGCTGTATCTCCAGGTGCAAAGGTTTTGGTGAGCAATATGTATGTAGCCTCCTGGAACCTGTACATTCAAATTAATACTCTCAGCCTTCTCATTTTGTTATTCCAATAACAAAATGTGAGCATACTGAAACAAAATATTTCCTAATTTATTGATAACAGTTGGACTTCTTATGAAGTCTGGATTTCTGCTATTCTGCTATACCCTCAACATCTATCAAGTTTCATGTAATTTCACAGTTAATGCTTTTCAGGTGAGCTTTGTCTGCACTGCTACTGGGTGACTTTTATTTTTGCTCTATTCAGAACAAACTCTTCCCACAAGCTATATCATATCTGGAGAAGACATTTCAAGTGCGCAAATCCACGGGTACTATATTACTAAGCAGGTATGTGAAAATTTGTTGAAAATCACGTGCGTTGTTTGATATTTTACATTGCATTGTAAAGCCTTTTAAATCAGACTAGAATAAGGGTGTAAGAAATGCCCTCCTGGGTCAGACTAGTCATCCATCTGACCCAGTGGTGGTAGCAGATGCTATTTAGGGAGAATACAGAAAACTGCCAACCTTCCACAATCAACATTACATTTGTTATGTCAGAGATTTTAAAGAGTGCACATGCTGCCTGTTTCATTTTACGTGTACCCCCATTTATGAACCTGTTCTTAATCTCTCTTTGAACCCATGGGTACTCCATTAACAACTGGAAACCTTGTGTCTTCCAGAGCAGGGTAAATAAGATTTCTCATAATGGAAGTTACATTAAATATCTGTATTACTGTAAGAGTGTTCTACAGTTTCTTCTTAATGATAAAACAGTGCTGACTGTCTTTCGTGTTGGATTGAAGGCAGTGTGCAACAAATCAATATTTGAGGAGAAAAGCTGACCCTCACAGATACTGCCGAGGAGCCTGCGCAGACCATACAAGATGTGGGCCCGTTATAGTTCCTGAGGAGCACCTCCAGGTGAGCTAAGCCATCCAAGTGCTTCTTAACCTTTGAAATATTAGTGTTTGTGGAAATAAATGAAGTTGATATCACTAACTGTGTGTAAGTGACTTGTTTGTGGGTGATCACTGAGTTTGAGTGACAGAATAGAACGACTTGAGTTGGTGGGAGCTTCTTTAGTTTGTGCTGATGAACCAAAAGTCCAGTAAAACTGCACTGTTTGCTGTTCTCTAAGCCTGTGTTATAAGGAATTGAACAAGGGACATGAGATTGGAAGCCTGTTATATCGCTACTAGTCACTTCATTATTCACCTTGGTCAATGAGTCAGATTTTCACAGCATTAATAATAAGTTTTTGGGGTTTTTTTGGACACCTTACTGGAGGTTATCCACTGAACCAGCAGCACAGCACAGAAAATGCTTCTAACTTGATTTCTTGCATGAATTTTTGATTCAACTACAGTATGTGATCAGTAGATTTCTTTCTCTTAGCTTGAAGTTTCAACTACCCTATTAAAATTGTATTGGATTACATGTGAAATGCAATTGCTGCTTATGTATCCTGTTTGTGTGAGGCAATTTTTTTTTAATTTGTAGGAAATAAAGGGTGGTAATTTTGGGATATCTAGCTTGGCAGGCCCTTTCTTTTTTTTTTCCAAAGCTGCCACCTTTCTGGTGTCTGTTACATCAAAAGAGCTAGTCATTTGAAAATTATTCCTTGGATCTGGTTTTGTTTACTGTCTTCATAGGGAGTTTTCTCATCTTCCACTGTCTTATAATGGGATTTATTCTTGCCTTCAAGCCAACTGAATTTTGTTATGTGAAATTTCCATTGTAGCTATTGCATTTTAATTGTTCCATTTGAATATGTCAAAGCAATGCAGAGTGTACGATAAGAACGAATGGCACTGGGGACCCACTGGCTTACCTGAGCAAGAAGGGGTTCGAGATGCTGACTTTGTACTTTACGTTAGTGCTCTCACTACTGAACGGTGTGGCCATGAAAATATAATTGCCTATGCAGCCTACTGTCAGCTGGAAGCTGAAATGGACAGGCAAGTATTTGTTCTGGTACAAACTCTTTTTTTAAACTAAACCTTTGAGTTTTTTAATTGCTTAGATATGGAGTTTGTTTGCCTGTCTTGTATAGTATAGCAAAGTGGAAGTCATTGTTGGAATTGGCAAGTGCTCTACTTGAGTAAAACCACAAACCAATCAAATAGTGCTTAACTTGCAAAGCTGAGGCACTTAAGTCAAAGCTGATCTTCCACTCGTATTGCTTAAACTTTGTCTTGAAATCCTACTTCTGTTGAAGGGAATGTTGTACTTTCACAAATTTAGAGGAGGTTGCAATGGGCCCTACTTAATGTGGCTTTTGTTTCTAGTTTGGTTGTAGTCGTTGCAACAGACTCTTTGTACCTCTATAGTCTTACCTGAAACTCAGATCTCCTGTGCTGTTGTCAGTGACACCTGGGCAGCACACTGAATATAGATGCTGATCCCATCCCTCCCCAGTTCAACAGTAAACTAGTCACTGTATTGCTAATAGACAGTTTGTTAATGACTGAGGAAGTAGTTTGGAAGGACTTATTTTTATATGTCTCCATTTTCTTTTAAATATTCTGCCTCTTCAAGTGAATATGATTTGAATTTCCTAGTATTTTACTGGAAACAATTTTATTTTAAAACTGTCTTCTAGGCCAATAGCGGGATATGCTAACTTGTGTCCAAATATGATTTCAACACAAGCTCAGGAATTTGTCGGCATGTTATCTACAGTGAAACATGAGATTATCCATGCACTGGTAAGGGTTGATGTTATAATATGCATTTCCCTGAAATTTGTGCCTGCTTCCTCACACACCTCCAACTTGTTGCAAGAGAATGATGTTTGGTGGAGGAAAGCTCTTGCTTTGCCTTCTTCAATTTGTGTGTTGATCACCTGGAAGTGTGGTATTTCCAGTGCATCTGCTGCGGGAGCGACAGCTTGCATGGCATTTGACTTTGTATGTGAATACCTCACCAAAGGTTTCCATGTGCTTGGTTTTTAACCTGAAGGGTTTCTCTGCTGGACTCTTTGCGTTTTATCGTGATGATGATGGAAAACCTTTGACAACGAGATATGCAGATGGATTCCCTCCTTTTAATGAAAGGTATTTTATGTTTTTGTACCTCTTGGTACTCCCATTGAAGGATGTTTTCATGTACCCTTTTTAGGATGTATTTTTGCCAGTTGAAAATCCAACTTGATTCCATTATTAGAATGCTTTACTTTTTTTATGTTCAAACATTGGTGTGTAGTTTTTTGTAGTCTTTCTTTACATTGGCATTAAGCACTTATCCACATATATTACAAACTAAGGCAGGATTTCATTTATCAGGAGGCTTCAAGTTAAACATTAAATTGATTAAATTCTGATGCTTTCTGAATGCCTTACTAAATCAAGACTTGTATTTTCTGTATTCTGTCTAATGTCAGTGCAGTTCATTTTTTTTTTAAGACACGCGAGTTTTACAGTTATGCAGAACTGACTGTGTGCAGTTTGCTGTGTGGTTTTTCTGACTTAGTGAATGAACAGTTTGAATTATTTTTTAAAATTTCATTTATTTGATATTGTAGAAATGTTCTAGGGTTTTTATGGAGGTAGAAGGGCAGGGAGCTCTTGGTTTTGATCACCTTCCATCTTATAGTAGGAATTCTGAGGATTTTTGTTTCATTTCTTACACTTTTGGTAACTGTAAAAAATACATCTTGAGTCTACAGACATCTTTTTAATAATCTTACTTTGGCTTATTAAATCAATTGTGCATGTAAAGAATGCAAATCTTATGGAGGAGAAATGTTGCATGTTAAATTTATTTTTAAAATTATATGTCCTCAGCATGAGGAAGTATGGAGATTGTTCATGATTCTGTTTCTTACAGAGATAAATATTTGCACAGTAGCGTGTATTCTTGGGAAAGATTTGTAACCAAAATATTCTTCTTACAGTCTCGGTTTGTATCAGTGGAGCAATAAAGTCATTCATAAAGCAGTGAGGTTATGGGATGTGCGTGGTGGCAAAATGCTGCGTCATGCTGTGCATCTTCTGATAACACCTCGTGTAGTTGTAAGTGTGGCTAACTTAAACTTTTATGCTTTTTATGCCAAGGTTAGCATCCCATTCTCGAGTCATAAATATTTCTTATTCTCTAAGAAGTAATAACCTTTTCATTAAAGTATGGCTCAAAGACTAAGTGATTAAAATGGTATCGTTAGTTGAGAGGGTATATCCAAAGTAAAGTGGAAAGCAGTTGACAGAGACGGTATGAAATAAATAAATTGACATTGTAAGAGGCAATGAAGGGACTGGGAAGTAAATTATAAAAGGTTAAGCAAAGTCGATATTGAATAGATTCCTTAAGCAAAGTCTGGGCTCCTGGCCGTAAGACCACAGCGGTGTTGTGATGCCTCTTAAGATTTTCAGTTATTTTATAGAAAACACTTCCCCATACAAAACTAGTTGACACATAGAACTTCCTAATAGAAAAGTGCTTTTTTTTTTTTCTCTCTGAAGTGTTTGTCAGAAGCAGGATTGCAGTGTTCCTACATTGTTGTGGTTTGGTTTTTTGTTTGTTTTTTTTTTTTTTGTATGGTATTTAATGTATGCATGCTATTCTCAGCTAATTCTGTTGCTGTTTTATTTTTGTAAACTTCCATAGTTTATTTCCAGAGCATAAGTAGACAGATTGTCATGCTTGGTGTTAGGGTACTTGCTGGCTTACTCAGCGGCAGAGTGGGAGAAGTGTTTTACATTTGGAGGAAAACAAGACGGTAGAAAATTAATGCTGGAAGACTTTTTTAAAAGATCATTCTAGATGATTAGGAGTGCATACCAGTATCTGTCTCAATATTTGAAGAGTTGTGTTGAAATGTTTTCTTTCTAGGAAGAAGCTCGAAAACATTTTAATTGTCCTATTCTAGAGGGAATGGAGCTTGAAAATCAGGGTGGAATGGGTACTGAGCTCAATCACTGGGAGAAGAGATTGTTGGAGGTTAGTGCTGATACAGGGAACAGGGGGACGTGGGAATGTCTGCTTCCCCACCTTTATTTTTAGATTTATGGTGGTACCTGCTGGAGCCTTGAAAATGCAGGTGTATGAAACCTCACTGAAATATATCACAAAGAATACTAAACTACAGATACCTAAATGTCCAATTTCTAGATAAATACATCTTCTTACCTTATTGCCAAGTCTAAGAGTATGAGTTTGAGATAAGCTGATTACTAAAAACCGAAATGTTTCTTACTTTTGCCTGCTGTTGACCCTTTTGAGAAGGTGTGCTCCCTTTATAGGGGAAAGGGGGTGTTCCTTCGAGTCAATTCAACTTTGTTACCGTCTGCCTCTTATACATCAAATATTTGATCGTTCTGTCTATTAATTATCTTCGTATTTATTCATGTGCCCTGCGGTTTGCTTTATGCTGTCTCTGCTCCAGAACCTCATCTGATTGAGGAAACACTTGTTTCCCTCCTGAGATTTAATCTTATTTTTATTTATGAGTTTGCATTGTGCGGTATTTTTGGCAGAGATACACTTTCTAGTTATTGTTGTATGCAGTGATGTAAACAAGAAGGGAAATGCTTCAGGACAGATCTTTTTGTGGAAGTAATCTTGAAAAATGCGTATTTCTCAAGACCAAAGTTATTAGCTTTTCCTGCCTTTCAGTAACCTTTGGTATGGAGCAGTAGTTTAAAGCCAACTGGAAAGACTGCTGTTAGAATGAGGGTAATATAAGGACTGAATAGGATTAGCAAAAAGGAGATAATTACTAGTCTGCTTTACACCTTTTCAGAGAAAGTTTTTATGTGGAAAATAACCTGTATAGTTTGGTTTCGGTCTTGATCCCATTCTCATTAAATGCTGTAGTGACAGCAGATCTGGTGCTATTAACTGCTTCTAACCACACTAGGGGAGGGGGAAGGCTGGAAAACTACATGTTTTGAAGAAAAAATAGAAATTAGATGAACTTCAGTAACAGAAATCCCAGAGTTGTGTAATTAAGGGTGAGTGACTTTTGCTGTAAGCCTGGAGTTTATCAGATGGAAATGACAGCAGGGAAGAGACATGAGTGCTACAATTACCAGTTATAAGATGATTAGGAAACTCGGAGGTGGCTGGAGTTGCTCTTTGAGAATGGTGTGAACTTGCATATTTTTAAATGAGATGGAAAATTCCCCTGCACACTAATAAAGTTTCCTTTGCGGTGCTGTGTTCGTTTAGTCCTGTGTCCTGTGCACCTTGCTGCTGAAAAGAACTGCTAGAAATTCCAGGGAAATTAAAAAACCTGTGTGGCACAAAATTAAGTGAGCTTGCCTTTTATCTTATCAAAAGGAGACAGAAAAGAGGGTGTGATGGCTACTGATAAATATGCTAGGAGAAGGAAGAATTTCATTTTAACTGAAGAAAAACGAGTACACGTTGGTCATGAATACGGTTTAGCTGGAATTTGGAATGAGGTTTCTGACTTCTGGAATTCTGAAGCTTTATAAGGTGGAGTGGGGAAGTGAGTTGCAGTTTTGATCTCTTCTAAGAAGGAGGTTGGGATTTGATTGTAAATAGTAAGAAAGGACTGGAAATAAAGTGCTTTTTCATTGAAAGCATTTTCTTACAATAATGATTTTCAGTGGCTTGCTAATAGTAACTGTAACTTTCAGAATGAAGCGATGACTGGATCCCATACCCAGAATCGCGTCTTTTCCAGGATCACCTTAGCGTTAATGGAAGACACAGGGTAAGAATTAATAAGAATGGAAGGGTTTTGTTCATTTATTTGTGGTTTTCGTTGTACTTGATTTTATTTGGATTTGATGCACTTGTGCTTATCTGCAACACAACAGATAATTGATGTAATTAGCATTACATTAGCCAAGGTGTTATACCTAGTATCTTAATTTTTCTTCATATATTTCAAAATCCATCTGTTCTTAATCTAGCCTTAAAAAACCCATACACTGCAATACATAGTACTATTTGTAGTGTCTGTGTACTTAATGTAAGTCTTCTCTCAGCTGCGTGCAGTACATTGTGATTATTTTTTCAGCTCTTGCATATGGAAGGCATATGTGGAGGAAAAGCAAAATTGTGTAAAATTTCATCTTTATGTGTTGTTCCTTTGCAGATCCTGATACATTGCTGTTGAACAAATAAGCGATGAAATTTTCTTTTAGTTTATTGTGACTTTAAAAATACTGAAATTGTAATACACTTTATCGTAGTCAGAAATGGATATAGTTCCCTTTTTCTTCATTTGAAGACCTTAAGGCATAATATGAAGTTCTTTGAACTGCTGCTTTATTAATCAGAACACTAATTTTTGAAGTAACTACATTCTTATTCCAAAATTCCTTTACAGCTGGTATAAAGCAAATTACAGCATGGCAGAGAAATTAGATTGGGGACGTAATAAAGGCTGTGACTTTGTAATGAAGAGCTGCAAATTCTGGATCGACCAAAAGAGGCAAAAGTAAGAATACAATCTTTGTGAAAAGTAAAGAGGAAACCTTGGTGCTTGTTTATATTTGTCCTTCGAATGCAACTCTGTAAAAGGAAATACAGGTAGATACAGATTAACAAGGAATGGTGTCCTATGGACCTGCACCCAGAAAGGAGCCCACCAAATGTATTAAGAGCAGGAGCATCCCACCCAAGAAATATAGAGCCAAACATTTTGGGGATAGAATGCATTTTCACTGTAAGAGAGCTATGCTTCAAGAGGAGGGAAGGGACTAAATCAAAAAGTGTTTGCTGTACTTTGTCTCTTTTAATTTAAAATACAGCCCATATCATTTTGCATTAGTGGATTGTACTTAAAGCAACAGGAGATGATAGCTGTGTTCAAAACAAAACCTTCCTTGTTTGTTTGTTACAGTACTTGTAAATTTCTAGGGCACAGCTGCACAGCGGACTTGTTTTGCTTGTGTGGTTTTATTGTTTAAAGTTTACAAAGCAGTATCTCTAAAACTAAATAGGTGAGTGCATTGTAACTTTGTTTGCTGGCTTGGTATTCTTTAAATTAGAAACGTCATAACCAGAAAAATAACAATAATTACCCTCCAGAGAAGCCATTGGTCCTTCTTTGTGTGATTGATCAAATGTGGGGGAGAGTGGGGAGTCTTGACAGTTTGCTTAGTTAAATTATGAAAAGCAATGAAAGTTCTCTCATGTGATTTTTTTTTTTTTTTTGTTTTTTTTTTTTTTCCTTTTTGAGGAGGCAATTAATCAGCCCATACTGCGATACTTTGAGGAGTAATCCTTTGCATTTAACCTGCAGACAGGACCAAAGAGCAGTAGCGGTGTGCAACTTACAGAAGTTTCCAAAGCAGTTACCTCAGGAATATCAGGTATCATGGATCTACTTTACCAAATAAGTAGTCGTTTTTGTTTGCAGCCAGGTGATCATATTTGGTTGTATCTTGTGAAAATTTTGTGAATCTGGAAAAAAGCCTAGCAATCTTAACAATAAGGATGCTGCTTGGCCATCTAACCAAGTATCAGATGGAAACGTTGTTGCAGAACAGAAATCCCTCCATGTTTTGAGGTATTTCTTCACACAATCTGTTTGCTTGTGTCACTGCACGCTAGGAAGTCTGTTCGGTTTCATTCCAGAGAGTGCTATGATTGCAAAGAGGCAGGGGTGGGGAGTGATACATGCAAATGCAAATCTCTCTGCTTTAAGTATTCCTAAATACTTCTGGCTCATCTGGTTCTTGGGTATTGTTAAGTTGCTGTTAATAGCATTCCTGAGTAGTCATAGCTGATGTCCTTACAGCTATAGTGGTTGGTTCTATTTAAAGAAACAGTTGTACACTTGTCTCTGTGCAGACTGCCTCACTACCTATTTTGTTTTGCAGTATTTTGACAATCTTAATGGAGTACCAGCAGAGGAACTGCCGTATTATGGTGGCTCAGTAGAAATTGCTGACTATTGTCCCTTTAGTCAAGAGTTCAGTTGGCATTTAAGTGGTGAATTTCAACGCAGCTCGGACTGTAGAATTGTTGAAAACCAACCAGGTAAGTTTTCAAGACTTCAACAGAGTATTTAAGAGATGACATTTTTAATCTGGAGTGGACTTGCTATTTATCCAAACTAATTGGATATGAAATTAGTTTTATGTTACTAGCTGTGTAAAAGCTGTGCTGGGGTGAGAAGCACAACACAAGTACCGCATACACCTAGGAAGCAAAGGTGTAACACAAGAATTGTATAAGAGCTCAACAGAAATTAACCCAGAATTATCCAAGTATTTGACAAAGGGTGGGGTTTGGTTGCTTGTTTTCTGAGTTTCTGAAGAGTAATTCCACTTTCCGTCTTTGTAGATGTGGGTGTTTGTTTGGGGGTTTTGGGGTGATTTTGGTGTGGTGTGGGTGTTTGTTTGGGGGTTTTGGGGTGATTTTGGTGTGGTGTGGGTTGGTTGTTTGGGTTGTTTTGGTGTTTGTGGTGGTTTGTTTTTTGTTTGTTTTCCTGTTCAAGACAAGGAGCTTTCTGAGTTACCAGAACATGGGCCTGTCTCCTAGGGTAGTGCATCAACTCTTAATATTGCAGAACTCCAGAATGCTGTAGGATAGTCCTAAAATTACATTCAGCCCTTTGAATGCAACTGTGAGGCTGATGTGGCCACCGGTGAAAATGAGTCTGACACCCCTGCTTCTTACCTGCCTGTTCATTGTCTCGAAAACAACCAAATAAACACTGTCTGCCCTCAAGCCAGCCGTCACAGCTGGTACTCCCTGGGGGAAAACAAAGCCACATGCTTCTGATGGAAAGTGCTTTTTGTGTTTGGTTGGTTTGGTTTTGTTTTTGTTTAACATTGGCTTCCTTCCCACTTCATATTCAAGACAGTATAGTTCCCAAATCGATAATGATTAATGGTCTGAAAGATTCAAAAACTAAAGCTTGAATTGTATATGGAGATATTGTCTAATTATAGCATATTAAGTTTATGTGGACTTTCTGTTCCCTTAGTAAGCTGCAGTTCAGTATATTCTTATTTTCTTTCTGTGTTAGATCCTACCAAAAACTATGGTGCAGAAAAATACGGACCAAACTCTGTATGTCTTATTCAGAAATCTGCTTTTGTCATGGAACAGTGCAGGAGGAAACTCAGTTACCCTGACTGGGGTAGTGGATGTTACCAAGTAAGTATGTGCCGGGGTTTTATTTTATTCTTTTTAAAAATATCACTAAAGGGGAAAGTCAGTCATAAAATGTAGGCTAGAACTTTGCACGTGGACACTGTACGTGATCTTCTCTGCCTTAAATTACTAGATTATGTGACATGCTTTGAAAATAAATAACTTCCAACCATAAGCCTGTTGTGTAGATCACACATGCAGTTAAGCGTGTGAACACTGGGATGGCTTGTGTGTTACTTCCAGGCTTGCCAGAATCTTCATCTGTTTTACCCCGTGACACTTTCTTCACAGCTCGGTAGGAATACTTATATTGGAATCTTCTCTTGTTGAAGCTTAATGTTAATTATTCAGTCTGATTTTTTCAGAGGTGGAAAGCACTGTACACATCACTTATTTTCCGTTGTCCTCCTTCTCCTCACACCAATCCCACTAAAGGTGTCTCTTTCAACAACAGCACAACTCTAAAACAGTAGTCAATAGCAGAAGCTGAATTTTACTTGATCTCAGTTGATGATCTGCGTGATTACACTTAAAGAGTACAGTCAGTGCTTTAAAGTGTTCTTGAACCGAATCATTGCTCTGAGTGCAGTAGAGTACTCACAGTTAATCTCTGCTGTAATACCAACTGCTTACGTATTTATTGAAAGACCCTTCAAACCTCCAAACATATTTCTGATAATTCATAATACAGACTTGACTTTATTCTTTTATTTTAAGGTTTCTTGTTCTCCACAAGGGCTGCACGTTTGGGTCAAGGACACCATGTACTTGTGCAGCCGCTCTGGTCAGGTGTTAACTGTGAGGATTCAGATGAACGGCTGGTTACATGTTGGGAATCTGATTTGCCCAGCATGTTCAGACTTCTGTGACTCCTGTCCACCAGAGCGGGATCCGCCAGCTTCTAATGTAACAAGAGCTGCACCGCTTGGTAGGTTGCCTTATTTGCTGAAGTGAAACTTTAATATTAAGCATCTGAAAACACTAAAGGTTTGTGTCAGCTCTGACTGTTGGGCAGCAGGAAAAGAGCCACAGCCTGGCTGTTCCAAGATCCCAGGTGTAAGAGTTAAAGGAAGATGGCAGAGGTGCCCTGCTTTTTGCTTTGCAGTTATGCTTTTGTTTCCAGGACCAGAATAGTGATGAACATAAGAGAAATATGTCTGAAACATAAGTGTCATGTCTCCTTCTTGTAGTTATCCCAAAAATCTAGCTTTAGCCTAGCAACTTACCAGAAAATCTGATCTGTGTTTTGAAGGCTGTATCACTTTTACAACCTGCAAAATTGATCACCTTGGTGGGAAGTGAGTTCTTGTTTGTGTAACTTCCCATTGACAATATTAATGTTGTAATCCATAACATGAAAGATAAGTGTCAGTTTGCTTTTGGAGAGAGGAAAAAACTTAATTTACTGCCTACCAGTTAATGCTTTGTCAAGAACAAACAGCTTTCTAAAAAACAGCTGATGAAGAGAACAGTCTTTATAGTAGTTTGTACTAGTGCCTCATTTTTAAGCCTTTAACTAATTCTTTAATGGTTGGATGTGCAGTTTTCAAGGGAAAAATGAACCTGTTTAGTCTACCTACACACTTGATTCTTTTTTCCAGGTGGTGCGCTGGGGTTTGTATGTTCTGTTTCACAGAGTTTTGTTTTGTCTCAGAGATAGTGTTTCAGTGGTTGGTGGAATGACCCCTGTAGATTAGATTTTAGCATGAGAAAGCTGTAACCTGGGAGATTTGCATCTTCTAGTATCTATTTGAATTCATGCTTGATGTTGCTCGTGTGTGTGTGCAGTTTTTGCTTTTTTTTTTGAGAATCTGTGGTTTTGAAATGCTCCTTTTCCCAGGTCATACCATAAGAAACTTCCTGCTCTTTTCTTGCAATACAGATACATTTTTCTCATTTGTTTTCCTAATTGCTATTAATGAAGGAATGCAGAAATGTATTTAATTATAAAGGGAATCCTCATGTTGTTTAGTTGGTTTGAATTCCTAGCCTTGCAAGCTAGAATAGATTAGTGCAGATTACTGTGAATGTGGTTTAGCTCTTTTTAGTGTTCTATATGTTATTTCATGTTCTCTTTAAATATAAAATTTATAAGCTTTATGGTGTTTTGTTTTTTATTTTAGATCTATGCTCCTGCTCGTCCAGCCTGGTTGTAACCCTTTGGCTATTGATGGCTAACTTAGTTCCCCTGCTAACAGGATTATTTCTCTGCGCATAGAATTGAACACAGGGCAAGATGATGTTCTGAGATGATGTACCATCGTGTTGCACTCCCTGTTGTGGAGCACTGAGTTCTGTCTCTGCAGGAGCAGCCTTCTGCTGAACCTCATCTCTCCTGGCAAGTATCGGTGCAGACAGGGAGGTACTGATGAAAGCAACTGGAGTTTGAGAGGAGGAAAATTTACCTTGTCATCTCAATAAGTGCCAGTATTTTCCTGAATTGCAGTCTTTGATTTTTTTCTGACACAGTAACAAGATCCACTATGGCAACTGTGTTAGACTGCCTGGCAACTCGGTCAAGATTTGAAAGGAGACGTCTTCTGTAATGAAAATGAGGGTTGTTTTTTTGTTATGTCCTCTGTGTGACTTGGTAGCAAAGCATCCTCAAACCAGAAATATACCTCAGTGGTTTAGTCAAAAGCCATGTAAAAATCAGTTGTCATCACTGCTAATAACCCAGGCCTAAACAGGTGTGGGAATTTTGTATTTATTTTGTCAATTCTTATGGTTTATGAGGGGAAGATATAATATAATGGGATAGACCAGTGGTTGGCCGTTGTCTCCATAACTGGATTCTGCAGCTTTGAGGCTTCTCAGAATTCATACTAGTTTGTGGTAAAGCGTCTAATTCTTGGGTTTCACTTAAACCTTCCTACATGCACAAAGTGGAATTTCAGACTGCTAACCAAGACAACTGTATAGAAATCCTGTTTTCCTTTAGCACGTGCCAGTTCTACTGTGAAATTTAATACGTAACGTGTTTGAACTTTCTCAGAGTAATGTGCTAGGCAAATGCATTGCGGTACTGACACACAGTCTGTAAAACTGGAACAGGATTTCTGATTATTTCTAATTTCATTCATTTCTTAAATAATGGCATTATATTTTTTTTTAAATATTATGAACATAAATGCAGCTATTCTCACTTTTTGTTGAAGGGCAAACCAGTAGTGATGGCAGCTATAAGCTTACAGGACCGTATTGAATTCTCTAGACCAAAAACTATATTGAATGTGTGAAGAAAAGTCTAATCTGTCTTTTAAACTTTTTTTCCCCTCCACTATTTCTTGGACATATAAATACTGTGGATTATTTGATAATTTGTAATAAGTTGAGAATCGGACATTTTGAACCACATGAGGGGACACCTTGGCACAAAATTAATCACTTGATAGACAAAATATATAAGAGGAAGAAAATGAGCAAAGTCTGTGTAGCTAAGGGTAGCTATAGGACACTTGTGGGGATGTTTTTGTTTCTGACTCTCTAATGTCCTACAAATATTCCTGTTTGGAGTAAAAGAAACTCTTACATGGTCCAGTCTGTCGTCTGTCCTGCTAGGACAGTTTCTGTTCTTGGAGTAAGTGTTGAACTTGAGGGAGCAGATGTGCCCAGTACACTAAAAAAATGCAAATATAGGGAGAAAGATGATGTTACTCTGCTGCTTAAATGTGCTGTGATGTTAGAATTGTGTCTAGATTCCTTTCTAAAATAAAAGGTAGGGGATGGAAGGGGTACGGAGTAAAATTTATTTCACTACAATTAAACTTGTTTAGTAATGGAACTTCCATTGTAATTGTAAGAAAATATTTGTGCCTACTGGACTTGTTTTATTTAAAGAAACTCTCGGGATGCTGCTGAGGTGGGTCAGCAGTGACCTGGAACAGTCTGGAGGTATCACAGGTGAGAGAGCACCTTGCACTGGGCTCGCTCCCCTTCTGACCTGCAGGTTAAGTTTGCTTTGAATTCTACAAGGCCTAGGCTAGCCTTAAATAGGGCTTTCTGAGAAGCAATACAGGTTAGGAATCAAATGCTTTAAATGAGTACAAGTTTGAATTAAGAAACACTCAGATTAATAAGTGAACACTGATTATGTTAATATATGCACAATCAACAGTCGGTGCAAAATTGATTCCTTGAAAACATAAAGGTTTGAGAATACATCTAAGGTCCCAGAGGCTGATATTGTATTTTTTTGTCTGTTGTGCAATAATACAGTTTAAATGGCATCACTCAACAACAATGCTTTTGATACTTGAAAAGAAATTATTGGTTATTTTTTCTTACTGTGAAATATTTGCACTGTCTGAACTTTCTGGTTAACTTTATAACTGTTAAACTTTTTTACTGGTGTTAATTTATTGTGCTTGGTATTTGATATGCTGGTCTCTAGTCTGTGTAAGTGTGAAATTTGTCATATTTAATTGAATATTTTTATCTTCTACACAGTTACCTTGAGGGCTTTTATTCTTTTATTCTCTCTTCCTGGGAAATAATTGAAAGATGGCTTAAGAAGTTGATACTTACCTACTTCTGAACTGTATGCGTTAATTAAAGACAGAGGCTGTAGCGGGTTGTACATACAGGGAAAAATCTGCCTGCCTGTCAGAGCGCTTGTGGTCAGATCCACCAGTACCTCCTGAGTAGCTGCATCAGCAAATCCACTGAAGTAAAACTATTACTGCCTTAATAATCTGAGATTTCAGTTGTAATTTCTTTGATGTGCAGCCCCTTCCATGGGCTGGGAACTGCAGAACTGGACGTGACTTTGGGGAGTCGGGGGTAAGATGCTTCAGCCAGCAAAATCCACCGTGTTCTATCCCATCGGTGTGTTCGCAGCCGTAGCCATGTTGGAACTGCCAAGAAATGTGTCGAGTTCAATTTAAAGTGAGAATGAATTGGTGTCTGTCAAAAGGAATATTTGAGTAAACCTGACTACCTCAGTTCTGTTTGTCTTTGAGTTAAGCTTCTAGCTTACTGTGAACTTCCAAATTTTAAGATGTAAAAATGTGTCTCAGGTTTTTAAGAGCAAAATAGAGTAGGAAGCATAAGCCACTTTTGAGTGTAGAACACAGCTGAAGTTGTAGCTTAAGCCAGTCAGTTATGTAGCCTTAAGTGTAGTTTCCCCAGTAAAAATTGGTATTGGTTTTAAATAAATACAGGGTTTGCAGGCAGCTACTTCAGGTGTCCTGAACATATTGTGGCAAGTCCATCTTGTTGCGTCTCTTACACGTGAAAACTTCGAAATACAGCCCAAATAAGTCTTTGTGTTTTCACCAGCATAGATGGGGCAGCAGCAGCCCTAGAAATAGGGTTAAGAGATAAATGAGTTGGCTTGTCTGCAGCAGAAATGTTTCGGTATATAATGTCCACAGTTTTAATTTCTTAAAAACATTCCGTATTTGCTTGTGGAAGCAAATTAGTCTTCTGGTCTTCTCTTACCCCAGTAGTTAGACCTGTAGCATGTCAGTTAGAAGTCAAGGCAAGTCATACTGCAGATACACATTTTTCTAGGGTTTTGGACAATTCCAAGGAGGAAGGATTGCTTTTGGTTGGAGGATGGAGCAAGTAAAATGACACTGAAAAGCAGACGATTCATTCCTCTTAAAATGAGTTGAGGTTAATTACTGAAAGAGAATTTTGACCCCCATTATTGGCAGTCGGTCCAATGCAGCTCAGTCTTTCTGCCCAGCACTTGTAATTAAGGAAGACCGAGCAGCCATATGCACATTCCCTGATGAGGGCTGGTTGTGTTTGAAATCTTCCTGTCCTGCAAACCTTTCAGCCTGGATATCTCTTTGTAGAGAGGGAGATGTGTGCCCGTCCTTCCCCGTATTTCCTCGGAGTGATTTCCAGCCAGCTGAGCAGAGCAAGAGCTTTCCCTGCAAGATTGAACAAGCAGCTTTTGCCTGGCTGAATGCGTCACTCTTGAGGGTTTGGGTCTGTTTCTGTATAAAATAATGTGATCTTACATTATCAGGCTTCCAAAAATAATGTGATTTTACACTACCAGACTTCCAAAGTGCAAATGTTGCCTTTTTAATGTGAAGCTTACCTTGGAGGTAAAACAGCTGTTCGGAGAGAACTGGCTGACCTTGAACATGCATTTCTTATTTTAGTACAGAATGTAAATACAGAACAAACTATTTTACATAGATTTTTGACTGGGTTGAGATATAAGGGCTAATTTTTGTTATTTATGGAGTAAAAAATTCCTTATTTTACTGTGTAAAAAAGAGTATGTCATACAAAAGAAAAAATTATGTCAATAAAATGTCTGTAGAAAACTGAGTCGTCTTGTCCTTTTCATTGAGCACTGACAATTATTAACTGCAAGACAAAGTGCAATAAAGGACCATTACAACAGTCATTTATTTTGTGAGAATTTTGAAAAATGAAATTACACTGTCTGCATATCGATCGCTTTATTAAACTCTTATTTGACACACTTTGAAGGTAAAATGTTCTATATTACCATTAGCTCATAGGAGATTTTCGGAAGTTCAATCTGCCGGTGAAATGAGGAGGTTCCTGAATTCTCTATTCCATCCTCAGGTATGTGATACTTAAAAATTATGCAATATTTAAGTCTTTTTTTCTTTTTTTCCACTTGAAGATGATAATTCCCTGCTTTGTGTGAAGGATTTGGCCACCCGATTCCCATTTCAGCTGGAGGAATGTTGGTGTTACCCAGCGGCTGTGGAGTTGCTCAGTGTCCCCAGTGCTGGTCGGTGGGATCCGTGATGCTGCAGCCACTGTTTCTGGTACTGAGCCAGCTTTGCCAGCTGTGAGACTGGGGTTTTTACCATATATTTATAATGACAATACATTTATTTATATATATATATATATATTACTCTGATAAATGAGAGACAGAGCAGCATTCCTATCAAATGCAGCGTGAAGACAATTTTATAATCTAGCATGTTTTTGTTTTTTTCTAAGCAATATGTCAGCAAATAGATTTAAAAAAGCCCAAACATTTGCCTTCATCTCTTCTATTTTGGAAAATCGGATAAAGCAAAGCAAAAGTAGGTTACTCTTTTTGTTTGCCTTGTCTTAAAATAGGAGTCTTTCAAAAGGATATGAAAGCTTATAAAACGTGCCACTGTTCATTTCGTAGATGGCTTTAATGCTGAAAAACATCAGGTATGTAAAGCTACCCAAGTACAGCTCTAAGGTTTAAAAATCTTTATGTTTCTAAAGTTAATGCCATTGGTAACAAAGTAAAAAAAACTGGTATATGGACCAGTTTGTGTTTAAAATTCAGAAGCAGATGGAGAGATCTCTCCTCTGGAGTGTAATGGGTGTTGCTTAAGCCACAGCAGAGTCGGAGCCTTAGACTGCAGCCTGGAAAACCGTGGGAGCAGCACTGGGGCCGGGCCAGTGGAGTTTCCCACTGGAGTTAAGATGCAGCCCGGTTTCAAATGCAATTTTACAGGATTTTTGTGCGTCTAGAGCGGTCATTTCCATGCGTGTATAAAAAGTCAAGTACCACAGAGGGTTTTTCACTGTTGCTCATGAAGTCCTCAAAATAACAGGATTGCCCAAGCTGTGAGCTGAGTCGTGGGTACATCCTCCTTGTCAGCCTCAGTTCTCCCCTCTCAGCTTGTAGCAATTAATGAATACATGTATTTGGCTATTCTGATTTTCTTCCTGTGTTTCAACAGAATAAGTCTAGCGAAGGTCAGACTGCTCCTGAGGATTTCATAGTTTCCTGAATTGGAAACAAACACCTCTCTGCCCTTAAATTGTTCTGAACATTCATGTGTGTCTGAGCACAGTAACAACACCTATTTTTTAAAAGAGGCATATAGTGGGAAACAAAATTAAGGAAGGACTAAATGTCACAAAATGCAAAATGTTATTTTTGTTTGAGGGGAATTATGGAAACCCAGCATTTGCCCATGTGATGGCATCTTATTGCTGTCAGGCCTTTTTTTAATTATCATTATATTTTTTCTGTTTGGATGAGTTCTTCTGCATCTTGTGCTGTTCTGTAAGTAACATTAGCAGGCAAAATGTTGAGATTCACGTGAGCCAGACTGAGCTCTAGTTATGGAAATTACGAAGGGAACTGTTTTCAATCAACAAGAAAGTCATTCTAGGGAAACGCCTGCATTACCAACTCAAATCAAATACTGTTAAATTTTACATTGGTTTCCTGTTCATTGGGTATAAGGTTGAAATTAAAGGCAGATCTTTTGACCCCCAGAAATGAGGGTACTGAAATACATTCTTTCTTGCTTTTAGAGCAAGTGTTGTCACACAAGCTGTTTCTCTATTTGCCGTGGAGCGGACAGGAGTCCTGGGAAGATGCGGGTGCAGCTGGGTGAGGAGGGGGGGTCTCACATGTGCTCCGGGTGGTTCTGGAGGCACACGATGAAATCCTGGATCGACTGACCCTCGTAGCAGATCTTGTAGATGGTTGTAAATAACGGAAACCTGGAAGAAGCACACAGCAATGAAAATAGTTTTTAAAGCTTATATATAAACGTTTCTACTCCATTTATAATGAAGTTTTTGTTGTCGTTGTAGGGGTTTTTTTGTGTATTTTTTGTTTTGTTATGGTAAAAGGAAAGTGGAAAATTTTTCTCTCTTTCCAATATGCTTTTAACTTGGAGGTGCCTTTACTGGAAGACTATATAGGGCAATTACAAGGAGCCAGAGGCAATTCTTGGGGGTGTCAGCAGAGAAGAGCTATTTTGGAGACAGAGTTCCTATCATTTTTTTATTTACAAAAATATCTCAAATTGCATATCCTCTTTTTCCTTCTGTGTGCCAAATGCATATGTTATTTTCATTCATTACTGTTATCTAAAAGACAAAAAAAGGATGAAAATGGGTAATTATTTTCTTTTCCTAGTTTAGAGTTCTTTCCCTTTTGCAAGCTTAGTCATTATGTGCTAAAAATGAGTCCACTGAATGACTTGAAGCTGAGTGTGTAACTAAGTGCAATCATAGGATACTGATCACGTTTTGATTTAAAGTTCACATCGTGTCAAAATGAGCTTTTCTAGTCTCTCTCATTTTTGAAAGATAATGCTACTTGAATCTTCCGTATCTGTTATAATTCTAACAATGTTTTGGTTTGTTTTGTTTTTTTCGTAAGTAATTTAGTGGTGTTTGACCTGTCAGGACTGCTAATGTACGAGAGGGAATGGGATGGAGGGAAGTTTGGCTTTTCTATTCTTTAAGCTGAGATAAAGTTTTCAAATTATAAATAATCTTACATCATCCCAAACAATTAGAAGTACTTTTATCTCAGCATTGTTTGTGGCACTTAAAGCATCGCTATCAGCACATATTACCTATTCCATGCATGCAAAAATTTCTCATTAGGATTACACTCCCAAATTTTATACTGAGATAACCCACTTAACGTTTGCTGCAAGCTGTAATGGTGATACACTGAGAATGAGAAACCCTTTGACTCATAGATCATGTTTGCAAGCTGACTCTGCATGTGGCCTTCAGCCTTGTTTAAGGGAATGGGGATATCTGGGTAGCTCCTCTGGATTATTATTTCTTTTGTTTCTTGTGTGTCTGTGGCTCATTTCTTCCAATGTTGTTTAGGCTTCATCCCATTTTACTGACCATGGCAATGAGGAGTCAGGCTAAGCTGAGCTCTAACAGTGGCCCAAGATGTAGAATGCAGTTGTTGCACAAACTAACAAGATGATCAAACACAGGTACCATTAAGGAGGTTATGAATCACTCATCATTTGTTGTTGATTCCATTTAAAAAAAAAATAAAAGCACTTACTTATCAAGCATATTTTTCTGTTTCAGAATCTTGTAGACTTCAGCTGAGGTCTGAGGACCTTGCAGCTTTTGTCCATTCAGCATCTCATTTTCCAGTTCCTCAATGGACTAGAAGAGAGGAGACTCATTACTTGGATCAGAGGGGATACTGCTGTGGTACCAGCAGTTATCAAGAAGGTAATGATGGAATAGCTAATGATGCTTTTGTAAAACACAGAAGGTTTTCTTCATGTGTTACTATAAAATATTTCAAAATTCTCCTTACTTTTCCTGTGCGAGCAAAAGCTTCCGCTACTTTCCTGTTGCGTCCCCCGTAGCAGGTAGTGATGAGATCAGCGACTCCGCAGCTTTCCAGAAAAGTGGCTATTGATACCGGCCCCCTGCAGAACATCTTGGCAAAGGCCACCATTTCCATAAGGCCCAAGCGTATAATTGCTGCCTTTGTGTTATCGCCAAAGTTCAGTCCATCACAGAACCCAGCTCCCACTGCTACGATGTTCTGAAAACGGTCCAGTGCAAAATACAGAGGAGGACAGGAAATGGTCAGGCAAGATGTGCGGTTCGTTAGCGTGCACTGAGCTATAAGAACATCTATAAATCTGTCTTCACCCCTTCACCAGAAGAAGGTTCAATTCCCATTGGCTATGAGTTTATGTTATGAAGAAGGTAGACAGATAATTACTGTTGAACAAAAGTACCTGGGCTTCTAGAAGATTATTATAAAGTATCCTCTGTTATTCCCACGGGCAAAAATCAAATCAGCTTGTTTAATACAGTAACGGTGCAAATGCATAGCATGTATGCAATTAATATTTGGGGTTTTTTTTCTTCTGCTAGTTCCAAGTTGGGGCTCTCTGACCTTTCTGTTTTAACTACTTAAAATATCCCAGATGGAGTCATGCCTTTCCAGGTTTTCTCTGTGGGCCTCTAATTTAAACAGACATGGGTTCTACATACTGGTACTGCAGTAGATTAAATTTGGGGTTTCCCTTCAAAAAAAGGTCAATAAAATTGCCCTTTTCTACAGCTCTAAACAAATCTCTCAGGATCCTAAACATCCTCACATATCCTCACCGTTGTCCTGCACACCTCCTTTCCCACTTCCCAATACCTAAATAAGTCTCTAAATAAGTGCAGTTCACTGTATTTGAGTAATATGTCACCCAGTACTGCTGTTGAAGTGTTTACTCCAGACATGCACACACCTTAGTGCAAATTTATATATATATATATATATATATATATTTAAGTAAAGCAAATTATTTCAAAAAGAGCAAAGATTTTCTACAAAGCAGAAACAACTTCTCTCCCCTCTGTGCCTGCCAAGTCTTTGGCCAAAAGCAAAATCCAGAGATACTTGGTTGTGTATGTAAAGAAACTTTTGGTATGTAAAGTTAAAATTCTTTCCTAGCCAGTAATCTTCCTTCCCCCAAGGAAAGGTGAATTATTGAAGCACAAATGATTGAATGCATAAAAAGAAAGTACAAAGGATCGCAAGCTGAAGTCACTTTTGGCAGATTTAAAAGCAATCTCCAAATCTCACTCAAGCGCCCTCTCATTGGAAACTTGGTGATTTGGTTATTGCTCTGATCTGGTCTGAGATCTCTGTGGGCATCGCTGAAAAAGGCACAGATGTGCTGCCAACGGAGAACGTTGCTTCTGATGCAAACTTTCTAGTAGGTTACTACTGGAACCATGGAAATAGGTTATTAGTGGGAGCTACTATATGTAAGTCTTTGTTCCACGCGCTTGCAATACTTAGACAAGAAAATACAGCAGACTAAATTCTGCCCTCAGAAGCAGAGAGGTGCCCCCGCTCAAAGAAAAAGTAAGCTATTCTAAAATGCTTTGCCAGCAGATATATTTTTAAGTAAATTTTCCCTTTTTAACAGATTGGAAAATTGACACATGAACATCTTGTCTGTGTTCACTCATTATAGGGTGGCAGAACTCATATTAGACCCAATGGCTTACAGAAGACTCGGGTGAAGATAGAATTTGGCCCTAATAAAAAACATTTTGGTTTGAAACTACTCACTTTTAAGGCTCCACAAATCTCCACTGTATCAGAGTCAGGCACCACAGTAATCCTGAAGTTGGGGGTCTGCATTAATTCTTTAAAAATCTCCCCTTGCTTTTCATTTTTGCACCCTGTGGGAAGGAAGGATGAAAGTTAGAATGTTTTTGTAATGTTTCGCAGTACACACAGTTAACTAAAACCTAAAATAGGGACCCAGGGACCACAAAACCTGAGTGATGCTAAACAAGAGATTTGTGTGACAGCAGTTCCTGCTGCTGGAAACCAGTGTTAAATGTATTCAAGTGCCAGGACATTGACCGAGAATATTGCTCAACTCTTCTAATCGTGTCTAGTCCTACTCGTGCCTAGTTGCTCTGCCAGCAACAAATGCCCAGCGGGTACAATTTTCACTGTTACTGTAACATTTGCAGGGCAAAGGAACAATAGTGCAACATGATTTATTTTTCTGTTTTCCTTAGCTATGAAAGGATTTACTATAATACAAATTTTTGCTGACTTCAAAAATCAGTGAGTTATAAAAACTACTGGATGAACTTTCTAGTCAGGTCAGACCCAGTTCTGGGGGCATCTGAGGCTACGCCTTGGCAAGCAGTTGAGTGAGAGGGAGGAACAGAATGTCACTGGGTTTTGTTTTGTTTTCAAACAAAGAAATTTGAAGATGGAGAAATGCACCTCAGGGAGCATGAGCACAGACAAGCTTCTGATTACAGTTCTCTGTCTAGACTGTAGAGTGTATCAGCCACTGATGTACTCAGCATTGAGCTGTACAGACATAAAAGGTGGCTCTTGCCAGCCCCTACAGGAACAGGATTAAGCTGTAATGTTTCAATGGATGAAATTGGCTCTCAGCACTGAAACCCAGCTGTTGGTTTGGATCCGATCCCGCCAGCGCCAGCCTCCCTGGAAATCACGCTGCCTCCTGAATGAGCTCAGGGGTACAGCACCTACCCTGCTGCTCGGGAACCACCTGGGACCATCACATCCCCCTGCTGCCTCCAGAGGTTTTCTTCTTGCTAAAACACAGCCACTCTAGCTCTTTGCAGTAATTACCAATGGTGGTTTCACAGAACTTCTCATCAGCCACTTCTTTGGCTATGTTGGCCCCCATAAGGACACTGATTTCTATTTTCAGTTTCTCTCGAATGAGGTCAGAGATGAGCTTCAGGCCATCAGGACCATCATCAATCCCCTGAATAAAAGAGGACAGTCAAAACCAAGTTATTAGAAAAGGAAAGAGCACCAGTAAAGCAAAAGGTGTCTTATTGCCTGCAGCTCTCTGGTGTTAATTGGAAGGATTTGGGTCTTATATTCACTAGCATTAGCCATTACTACAAATGCTCTGGGTTTGTACTTTGATAACTGCAAATTCAGTGCAAGTTTAGCAAGAAGGCAGTGATAGTCGAGGTAAATCTGCAAGAGGCCTCACATCTACTGCTGCTGTCCTGAGGCTTTCTTTGATGCTGTATTTTTCCTTTGTGCTAAATTCCTGTAGTACAGAACCAGACTTTTAAATTAAGCCTACAAGCGGTAGCTTTTCTTTGTAAGATCTAAGTGTTAATCTGCTTCATTGGCATTAAGGAGTATACTGAAATGTCTTGGGTTTTTTTCTGAGCTAAAGAAAGAAGTAAATTTGCAGGAATTTCCTTCCTCTTCCACCCTCCTTTCCTCTGCGTACTGCTGCTTGTGGGATAATTTCTATAAGGGAAAAATGAAAAAGGCATGGAAGGAAGAGGTGATATTGCAGTCTGAAAACTTGCAATACATTTCTTTCATTATGATTTTTAATTGGATATTTCCTGTAATGCGATCAAACGAAGAAGCAGTAGACTATATTCCTATGCTTTTCCTCTGGCTTTTAGTTTGAGATTATCTTAAAATATTTATTCCTTTTAAGATTAGGATAATCTGGTACCTTTAACCCTATTCCTCAGTTCATGCCAGATTGAAATTGCTCCAGTTCTGCAAAACTATTAGTGTTACTGTGCTGTTTTAATGCTGCCCAGAACAGCTTTAGCATATACTTGGAATAAGCACTTCGACCCAGCGCTCTTCCCAGTTCAGAGTTAACTGAGGCTGTTGTCTGATGAGTATTTTTTCTGGCAGCGGCACCAGCCCTTGCAGCCCACCCTCTGTCCATTTTCACCTCTGTGCTGGTCCGAGTGGGAATGGATCCAGGCTAAAGACGGCTGGCAAAGGCGGATACTCTTAGCCCGCCTGGGTTGCCCCATCCTTTCTGTGGCCACGCGAGCAGCAGAAGGGCTGGCGGAAGCTGGGTATGTTTTAATTCTTGCAGGAAAAAAAGCTTGTGTTTATGCAGAGCATGCAGCTGAGGGCTGGAGCTCCTGCCCTTAACTTGAAGTTATTTATTTACTCTGTACAGACTGAGCCTTGTGGAGATGACAACTTACCTTGATCAGGGAAATCCCAAAGGTCTCGGGTTTTATCTGGCCTGCAATCTGCTCGCAGATTCGTCCAATGAATTGATGTGGCAGAACAAACACTAGGATGTCTGCTCCCTTTGTTGCTTCAGCCACATCTGGCACAGCCACCTGGGACAAGAGTGACAACCAAAATGAGCCCCAGGTAGGAATCTTCACACCTTGCAAGACAGCAACATGCTGAAGCCACTGCAGATGCATTGCTAATGTCTTTAATTTTAACTGGTACTGTGGTGTAGCTGCTAGCTCTTCATGTGAACAGCTACAGACCTCTTCTGAAATATCCAAAGCAGTGTAACTATTTTAGGTTTGGATTTTTTTATAATTTTGCTTTTAATTTGCCTTCCATCCCAGCCCTGTGTGGATAATCTGGGGAAGATGATATATTTTCTGAATTTGCAGCATTCTGCAAAGCCCCTTTGCTGGTTCAGCTTCTTCAGATGGTTTCTGAAGATACTGAGCAACCCCATATGATTTTTCTGGAATGAGTGGTAGCACTGGGGAGCATGGGAGCAAACTGGGGTGGTGAGACAGAGCCTCTTCTGGCAGTCTGTAGTTTCCATAGGTCATCATCTGAGAGTTACTCAGGAATAAACTGTATCAAAAGGTAGAGATTATCATCATCTGGGGGGTGTCTATGTCTTAGTAACTTAATCAATAATTACAAAGAGCTATACAATATGCTTAATAAGTAGCAAGCTGTATCCTCTTCCAAATGCTGATGTCACTCAGAACAGTATTTCAAGCCAGGCTACAGAGGCAAGGGCAGGTGAATTGGAGCCTGCTGTAGAATCATAGGACAGTTTAGGTTGGAAGGGACCTTCAAAGCTCATCTAGTCCAGCCCCCTGCCATGAGCAGGGACATCTTCACCCAGATCAGGTTGCTCAGAGCCCTGTCCAGCCTGGCCTGGGATGTCTCCAGGGATGGGGCATCAACCACCTCTCTGGGCAACCTGGGCCAGTGTTTCACCACCCTCAGTGTAAAAAATTTCTTCCTCATGTCCAGCCTGAATCTCCTCTCCTTTAGTTTAAAACCATTACCCCTTGTCCTGTTGTAACATGCCCTGCTAAAAAGTCTGTCCCCATCTTTCTAATGGGCCTCTTTTAAGTACAGAAACGCTGCAATAAGGTCTTCCTGGGGCTTTTTCTTCTCCAGGCTGAACAACCCAAACTCTCTCAGTCTGTCCTCATACCTCTGTCCATCCCTCTGATCATTACAAGCAGTTCACAATCAGAGAAAACATCGTGCTCAGATGCAGCCTTGGAGCAAGTGGGAGAACCAGAGCTACTGCCAGCAAGGCATGTTCTCTGAGAAGACAGCAAAGCAGGAGCAGAGCAGAGGCTGGCAGCGCTGCAAGGACAGTGCTCCTCGCTCTCCAAAATGTCACAGAGCAATGCAAAGGGGAAATTGGGGTTGTGTGGCTTTGTTATTTTGTTGTTTTTTCCCAGTTGGAGATGAAGATGTGAGGGTCCCTCCAGCTGATCTCTGCTGGTGAAGCCTGAGACTTTGCTACAGACAGGCTGAGGCTGATCTCAAGTGATGCTGACAAGCCTGTTGCTCTGCTAGAGGGTTGTAAAAATAACAGTGGCAAGTCAGTTGTAACCCAGGAGAACTGTGTGCCAAGTTCAAACCACGGGAGTGCATATATGCAATCACAGCACTAAATAGAGTGCTAAATATAAGCACTTTCCAAGCAAGGAGATCCACCACATGCAGCATCCTAACTTCCTTTTACAAGTGCAGCTGTTCCAGAAACACATTGCTACTTTCTTTAATGCACAGAATACTGGCACTTGGCAAAATCTTGAACAGCCAAAGCCTCACCTTGCTTGCTTTGGTAGCAATAAATTATTTAAGCTAATTAATTTAAGTAGAGATGCACAATTTGGTATTTTAAATGTCCATGAAAATGAAATACCGTATATTTTTGGTGGAATTTACAGCATTATTAATTATAGCAGTGCGTTGCTATCCTGAAATTGCCCATTAGTCATCTCAGCTGTTCACTGTGCTGTTTTCTTTTTTAGAAAAGGGGAGAGCACTAGCTTTCCTATATATATATGTATATATACGTGTGTGTGTATATCTATATATCTATATATCTATATATCTATATATCTATATATAGATATATATCGATATATATCTATTTCCCAGAAGATGCTGTGGGTTTGAAGTATCTCAGGTCTGTGCAGACATAACTCAGGCACTGGCAGGCAGAGAGATGCTGATTTCTGCTGGAGAGGAGGAGGGGGTGTTACCAGCACCTGACCCAGACGGGTGTTTGAAGTTGCGTGTGACATGTGAGACAAGCAGAATGCACAGAAGCGAGTTGTATTTCAGCAAACTTAAAATATCGGAGTGAGTTAGGTGGCAAACCAGAATGAAGAATTACTTCCTAATTTTAATTTTGCCAGATGTTGCCTCCTTTATATATATATATATATATATAAATATATATAATTTTTTTTTTTTTTTCAGTGATTTCTCTCTCCTTCCCCACAACTTACCACATTTGGGGGTATCTTGTATCCAGGCAGATATTTAACATTTTCGTGTTCTTGGTTGATTATTTCTGAGAGTTTTCTTCCATTGATGATCTCTTCAAATACCCATATCTTGACAGTAGGATCAAATCTGTTGGATTTCTGGACATTTTTGCCAATAATTCTGGCTATGGCTGATCCCCTTGAAAAAAAAAAAATCAAAATAACTAATAGGAAACAAAAAGTTTTATTGTGAATCGGAAACACAAATTACTTTAAATATAATAACTCATTAGAAGCCTGTGCTACAAAGCTGTTTGTGTGCTTGCTACACTTATCAGAAAGCTTTATCCACAATCCTCCCTCAAAAACCCTCAGTTTAAAACCGCAGGAAGTAGAACCAGGGAAAACATCACTGTAATAGGGGATCTGAAGCCATATCAAAGATTATCCAGTGAAAGTGTGATGTACCATCAACAGCTCTAAAAAATACAGTGTCTGGGTTTGAAATCTTTCTTGCTCCTCAAACAATTCTCTTTTTCTGGAGACCAACAAATTTGGCAAGGCAGCACTGAACAACCTTAATGTGTCAGATAAATGGGTCCCACTTTCCTACTAATAACCAAACAGTTGCAATAAGGATTTTACGTCAGAGATAAATCCTCAGAAATTGTTCTTTTCTTAAAAAGAAACAATCCAAACAAACAAAACTTCAACTTGACAGTTTGTCTTTGTTTACTGTTCTAATTATCACTGTAACAGGATCTGGAAGAGTTGCAGTCTGAGGATATTTTAACCATCCAGTTCACTCTTCTTCAGTCGTACTCAGTTCAGACAATAATTTTATTTTCTCATCACCACTGCAGCCTTGCAAACGTTCACTTACTTTCTTGGCAAGAGAGAACTAAAAACCCCACAGAAAATATTGGAAGATATTGCTTAATGCTCTTTACATTTTATGGGGTGATTATTTTTATTCCTCTGTTCCCTCTTTTAATTTTAATACTACTTTAATCTCTCAACTACTGGCCATTTTACTAACGCAACTGAAAGAGGAGCTCCAGCTGCAACACTCTTGTGCTCTGCCCCTGCATGGACAGGATTTAGCTGTTGTATGTTTTCTCGAACTGATAAAGGTCTCGAGTATATCCAAGACGAAGTCCAGGTATGTCTGTGCTGTCAATGGCTCAAGGTGAACCACGTTGTCAACCATATTTTTGATGTAATAGGTTTGCACAAGGCTGAATTTCTCAATAAGTAATAAAAGAATAAGGCCTTTATCTTTAGCGATAAGGAAATCCGACGGAGATCAGGTTTCACGTTGCTCAGTGTTAACTATATAATGTATCCTGAGCTGCCGTAATGCTTGCTTTCTAAGAAGAGATGATTTGGTTTGGTCCTTTAAATGTGTAGGGAAATGTTTTAGGGGTGAACCTTTACTGTAAGAGAAGTATTATCTTTAAAATTACTTAAATTCTGGTTCTCTTGCCCTGCTATCAACAGAGAGCACAATCAAGGCTTGAGCTGAGGATCTAAATTCATCATCCAGCTTGTCCAGGAACCTCTGCTCAGCATTTCCCGCACAACCTGGACAGTGAACTTAGGCCTCAAGCCTACCCATAAAAATAACCCTTCTAGCTATGTACCAAGTTAGCATGATTTTTTCTCTTGAAAGATGCAGACTCCAGCTCTAACCTCTGACATCCTGAATGGGACTCAACTCTCCATAGATACATCTGACCTTCCTGCAGAGCTGTCACTACCACTGTGCTTGGATGTTGCCACCCAAGTATTTTCCTATCGACAAGATGGCAGTGAAGGTATCTTGGCAAAAAAAGTAACTCCATAAATGTCAGTATTTTTTTGTTTGTTTCTCTTTAGATGAAGGAGGATTTGAAGGAGAAAGGGTTTAATGTTTAAAAGACATCAGGGAAAATATCTCACCACAAAACCATCAAACAGTTCAAAACCTGATGCTCTGTTTTACTTAGTCCATTTAAAATTCAGTCACCACTGATCAGCCTGGGGAAAAAGAATTGGACTGTCTCTGGAGGTCATGTTTGACAGACTACAGAGGCTTGGCAGATAAGGGCTGCTAATGCAAACAAAATCAAGGATGCTCATGTAGAAAGACTTTGACATAGTAGGGTTTTTTTTTCTACAAAACTGAATTTAGTGAAAATTAATAGAAGGCTGAGAACTCCACTTAGATACTTTTTAAAAGTAAGTGAAAACTGCCAATCAGGGTTGTTTTTTTTTTTTTCCCAATTATGTTAATTCATGTTAGAAAAATAAAGCTTTCATCTGGAGATTTTCTATCATAATGGAAGAGCTTTGATGCAGAATAACTCAAATAAGACCCATTATTTATATATGTGAACATGAAAGTGTTCATGGTGTACATCAGATCCAGTGAAAAATCAAGCTTAACAGACCCCACAAAGCACTGAGTCCCTTCCCTCTGCAGAGAGCAGTCAGATATACTTATGCCATTCCTAATAGCTTTCTGAGGAGGTCTTAAAGCCTCAGAAGTTGCAGGTCTCTTCCCTTTCCCAACCAGCCGATCTCAGGACTTTGCTACCTTTAGCATCAGAAAGACCATCCTCATGTTTAACGTGTTTCTTACTGCAGTTTAAGCTTATTTCTATTTCAGAAGTGTGGAATATTTTTTTTCTCCTTTAGATCCCTGAAGATGATCATGTTTCCTCTAGTCTCTTTCTTAGCCAGCCACCCCAATTTTTTAAAATTCTAGTATCACCAAGGTTGGCAGGGACCATGAGAGGTCTCCAAAGTGGGACCAGCACTGGGTTCAGATCAGGTTGCTCAGGGCTTTGTTGAGTTGAGTCTTGAAAACTCTCCAAGCCACGACCTCCTCTCTGGGCAACCTGCCCCAATGTTTTCTTATTCTTTTAGGGGTTTAGTTTTTTTTTTCCTACTCTCTTTATATACTGAGCTAGCACCTTCTCTGGTTCAATTTATGAACACTGGCTCTTGTTTTTCTTCCGTGCGCCTCCATAAAAAGCCTGGCCATCTGTTTGTGTTAAAGACAAGAACCTAGCTTAAGCTGGATCTTTGCTGAGGGCTCTGCAGTCCAAATGCACCTAAGAAGGTTGGGAGAGTTTTTGGATTTTGAAGGGACAGACAGTGAATTAAGCCTCTGTTTGTAAGAACAGGTAACTGAACTGTGATTAATGTGAACACAAACCCTCCTGCACCTGGCTGGCAACCACAAAATGCGACGCAGCACTTACTTCGTTTAACCACATCACTCATGAGTCTCCTGACAGTGTTGACTTAGAAAGTCTTCTGCAGCTGACACGAGCTATTGCAACACGCTGTGTCACATGTCAACCATGTTTCTGAGCTGCAAGGAAGACTCAAGAGCAGTGATATGAACTGTCACCCAAATATTCAGGAGGAACATACGAAAAAAAAATGTTTGCCAAGGATAAACATATTTTTGTGCTGTGCTAAGACAACCTGTTCTGCCACAGAGGCTATGAATAGATGTGATGTACACATCAGAGCACAATGTTTATCTTCTCCCCAAAGATTTTACCGACTATGCATGTGGTAGGAAGCAAGAGATGGGCCCAGGCAGACAGGCAGTACAAGTAGATAGTATTGAATGGCTGGGGTCTCTGTGGCATAACTCTTTCTAAGTAAAAGCTGACTCCCAGATGTGCAGCCAAGACTGCTGAGGGGCTTGGAAGTGATAACAAGCTGCTTGCACAAGGTTGGAAGTGACAGCAAGATGTCTGCACTGGCTTGGATGCCTGTGGTTGAGGTGAGGGAGAAGAGGGGAGCGGGGGAGGAGTGCAAGCGCTGGAATGACATGGTGGAGGTGGCAGTTGGGGAAATGCTGGTGCAGAAATGATGGGGCAGGACTGAGTCCGTCAGTGCCAGAGAAAGCCAGATGCGTGATGTTGAGTTCCCAAAGCAGACTTAGCTGTGCAGTTACACGTGAAAGGCTGTATCTGGGAGATGTTGTGCACAGAGAGCCTGTGATCTGGAAAGACAGCATGCATGTGGGGGCTCAGAAAGCAGCAGACTGCTTTTGCAAGGCAGGAAGGCAAAGAGCTGTGCTTTATGCCGTGTTCTCAGCACCTCAAGAGCAACCACTCCCTCACCTATTGATTTTTTTTTGGCATTTGTTTCCACTTAGCTGTCAGATATTTTTAAAATCTAGAGGACCTTGCCCTTCTTGTACAAAGCAATCCACAGAACTACCTGGAGGCTGGGTTTGATAATCCCAAGCACAAGCACATACATGTTTTTGTGTTCAGCTTATATAAATTCTAAGAAGAGTAAAACGTGGACTCCAGTGAGAAAAGGTTTGTTCACTTCAGTGGGGTCTGTCAGACCCAAGGAGCTCCGGAGAGCCGTGCTTTTGTCTGTACTAGAAAGGACTGAGCAGCAGCAGACACTCTTATGAATGGGGCTAAAGATACACTGGGGATCTGAACACAACTCTTGTACAAGGCTTCATCTGCCCCAAAATGCAAAACAACATGCTGAGGAGGCTGGAAGTGAAAGCTGTCAGTAAGTCACGGCTTTAAACGAAACCTGTGCTCTGCTTCCTTCACAGGGATACAAACAGCATCACTGCTCTCCTCCCTACTCAATGCTTGCATTGGACCTGCCTGGGCCCTGCCACACACAGCTAGAGGCACAGATCTTTTCCTCTCTGGCATCTCACTGTCCTGTCACCTGCCTTTAAACAGGTTATACCGCTCAGTGATGCAGGAGCCTCGCGTCTCTTCCAGGTCTCACAGCCTGGTGCATCTCTCGGGGATGACGGTCCCTCCCCCAAGGCTGATGCCGGACACGATCGGGAGCGGGGCTGCGGTTTCAGGACCATGGAGACCCCACGGCACCCGCCCGCCGCCCCCGCCGCTCCCGCCCCCGACCTGTTGCGAAGCCCCCGGCAGCGGCGGGGGGAGCCGGCGTGGGGCGCGGTTGTGTTGCGGAGGTGGGAAGGAAACAAGGAAGGAAACAAGGAAGGAACAGGAAAAAGAGAGAAAAAAAATAAATAGGAAAAAAAGAAGGACAGCAGGAGAGAGGCGGGAGGACGGGGGGTCCCCCCCCCGCGCTGCGGCACTCACCAGTTCCCCGAGCCCACGATGCAGACGCGGAGCGGGGACATGCTGCGGGCGGCCCTCCCGCTGCTGCCGGCGGCTCCGCTCGGCCCGGCCCGCTGCCAGCACCGCCCCTGCCGGCCCGGCCCCCAGCGCCTGCGGGAGGAACCGGCGTGAGCGGGCGGCGGCCCCGGAGGCAGAGCTACCCCCCGGCTCCGCCCGCAGCCCCCGCGGCTTCTCTGCCCGGGTCGGTCCTTCCCCCGAGGGGCTGCCCTGCGGGTTTCGGCTGGGACCGGGGAGCTTCAGTGCCCCGGAGGGGGAACGGAGAAAACGGTGCCGTCACCGAAATCCACGGGGATGAGAACCTGCGTGGGGAAGACCCCGGCACTTCTCGTGGTGTGGGACCTTCCTCCCCATCCGCAAGCCCAGGGGGTTTCTGCAGGGTGGGTGAAGTGGCAGTTTGGGAGAGATACAAGCTGGGCCCTTAGCGGCAGTGGAAGACATCTCGAGGTCCCACCTGTCCTGCCAGACAGATGCATAATTGGCTTGAATTCTTCTGATAGATGAGGACCACACCAGGGAAAGGCTATGAGTGCATTTCCAGAGCCAAATTCAGCTGATAAATCATGGACTGTAGCACAGTTCTTAGTATGGGACATCAAACAAAAGTTATCTGCACAGAAGGATGCAACACAGTGGTGTTCCTTTACCGCTATATGACCTAATCATGCATAACAGCCTACAAATTACCATGCTTTACCTCCCAGCCTTCCATTACACTCTGTCTCCTCTTCAAGCAGCCTTCTCTGTTGTTTTTAGGCCAAAGAGCTGCATTTGCCACCTTCCCTGCACTTGCACTCCTGCTTTGCCTCGTTCTGCCGTGCTCAGGCTCCCTTCCTTGCTGAGGGGCTGTAGGCTGAGTGGTGACCACATCTGCTGCCCTCTCACCAGAACTTGGCTCAGTGGGTTTCTGGCACTGTGTGACAAGGATGCCTGACCCTATGATTCATAGAGGGAGGCTGTCTGCCAGTCTTTCAGAAGCCCGTGGGTGTTTCTGGAGGTACACATATGTTCAGCTTGCCTGCTGTCAGCTTCATTGGTTCAGCTATTTGGTACATCCTGATGGAGGTGAGGGTGTTTGAGGACATAACAAACTAGGGCAAAATCGTGCAAAATAGTATGTTGAGAAAATGACTGAGACAGGTTGTTGAAAAGGAAGGTGTAGCTGGGGCTCTGGGCATGTGTGAAGCCTGATGGGGAGCTCTGTGAGCAGAGGCACCACTCACATGTACAGTTTGAGCACAGCCAAGGCACACAAGCCTTTCTCAGGTTCCATGTGCATTTCTTCCAGTCTCCTGCTTGTTCACCTTGATTTGCTCTTTCCCTGGCTGTATAGCTCCTCTGTGCTTCTTAGCTCTCTTATCCCTTTAACTTATTCCAACCCCTGTGAAAAAAATCCACTGTGGAGGTGAGAAGGAGTGTCCTCCTTCTTGCCCTGTTCAGCCCCTGAGACTTCTCTGCCTGTTGCAAGCTCTTCTGTCCTTCTGTCCCCAGGCCCCAAGGGGAGGACACAGTAACTGAAGCACCGGCTTCTGCAACTAATGCATGCAGTCTATATAGTATGTAAGTATTGCAAATTGTAATGGTTTCATTTAAATTAATGTGGAAGCTTTTAATTACAAAGGGCATCAGTTTGGTGGCCTCAGGACTGATGGATTTATGTGTCTTCCACATTCAGGTGTCACTGACCATTTGGTCAGTGCACAGAAGCTGGCAGGGATGAGACTGGCAGGGGTCGAGCAGGCAGATGGATATGGCAGCACTTGTGAAGAGGAGAGAACGCAGCCCGTGACTGTGAGTGTGCACGTTAGCTTATACACCTGTGACAATGTGCTCCTGCTGAACTGTCCTCTGAATTTGTACAGTCGCTGCTCTGTGGAGATGGATAGGAGAGCGCTCATGCACAAAGGACTGTTCCAGGTGATCTGCAGGCAAGTTCAGACCTCAAGGCTCTCTCAGTGTCAGTGTTGTGTGGGGACACAGCATGGCCCCAGGAAAAGGATCCTTTGGCAGATTCCAGAGCCCCAGAGCTATATAGCACACACTGATGGATGCTGATGACTGTTGTTTTATCAGGCAAGGAAAAGGATCTGCTCTTTCCCAACGAGGCACAATGTTTGTTTTTCACATAAGCCCATGAGCACTACTCCCCAAGTGTGAGTCATTAGCACATAACAGACATAAAAGCTCAGTCTGCTTCATAGAGAGGATTAAGACAGCCTTCCCAAGGCCATCCCCACCCAAGCTCACCTGATCTTCTGCACCTAGTGGGTCATGCACGTGTCAGCAGCTGAGGTTATGCAGCCGAACAGTTCTCTGCACAGCAGCTGCTGCTGCAAACAGAAAATCCTCATTGTCAGTGCTGCAAAGCCAGGGCAGCTGACGGGCAGTTTTTTGAGCCAGGTGTGGCTTTTTCCACGGTGGCAATGAACATACCGAAAAATGGGACTGAGAAATGCTGAAGTGGGCAGGCAGACGATGGGCAGGGAGGAGCAGTGGGGCTGGGTGCTCTGTAGAGAGGGACCTGAGGGCAAGGTAAAGGGCAGCACGCCCTGCCCCAAGGTATAGATACAGTCATCACCTGCTGTGCTTCCTTGGCCACTGGTTGGTGATGCTTGGGCACCCTGTACTATTGGTGCAAAGGGTAAACGGGGTGAGCACAGGACAGGGCCAGTCCTGTGTTCTCCTTCCCCAGGAGAGCAGGAGCTGGGCCTGGAAGGAGACTCTGCCCAGTTCTTGCTGCCAGCTCTCAGATGCTCCATCCTAAAACTGGGTAGGTTTTTTGCCCCCTCTTCTCTTACTGAGAAGCTGTCTGAGACTGTTACTCCTCTCACAGTGAGAGCCTTTCTCCTCATTTCCTATCCAATTTATGCCCATATCCAACTTCTAACTGTGTGCTCCAGCACAACCACTGTCTATAAATGTGAATGATTCTTCTCTTCTGGTGCTAACTTTTCCCCTCTGCTCCCATTAAACCCCAAGTGTATTACAGAGAGAAATAGGATCCCTTCATCTTGCCAAGCTCAGCAAGACATGGTCTCTTATCTTTTCTGTGGTCTCTTTTCTGTTCTCTTCCCCTGATTGTCCAGATGGCACTTCTCTGCACCTGTTTCAGCATGAATTCAGGCTTGCTGAATACCGATAACCTGAATGATGCCCTAAAATCTCAGCAGAATTTTACCCAGTGCCTTGTATATATTTACTCATTGTTCCTGGAAATACGTGGCTTGCTACATGTAAGACTGCATTTACCTTTTTAAGAACATCAGGCATGTGGCACTTCCCCTTTGTTGTTCATAGAGGATGAACTTGAATTTACAGCAAAAATTTTATCAGTCTCCCAGTGCATGTCCTTGCATTTCACACCATTACATTTCATCCCATGACTGTTTCTATGGCATAACAATCATGTAATTCCTCTTGTAGGATGTTCTCTCTATTGAAAATGTCTCCCGACTTTGCGTTAGCAAGTTTCATTACCCCACTTGTCATTTTTTTGTGACAAGATAACTAAAGAAATTATTCAGTAAGACGAGTTCCCCCAGTCCTATCATTTTGCCATCGGCCCCATCAGCAGCTTTCACCCCCAATACTAGATTTCTTTGGCATCTTATAGCATTTCTGATCCTCAGCTTCTTGAGTTTAATGAATAATTATCTAGATGCTACCAAATCAAATGCTTTACCAAAGTCCAGGCTGATAAGTCTTATAATTTTTCCTTTGTCCACAAATGCAATTATCTTATCAAAGAAAGATATCGGGGTTAGTCTACATATCACGCCTATCTTGAACTTTAACCCATTTTCTTTTTCCCTCCTTGTCCTCTGTTACTCATGGCTAACATTTGCTCTAAAGAGCCTATAGATTTTGTGCTAAAAAGCCTGTAGATTTCAATGACGTAGATTATTTAGTCTTCAGAAGTGAAGGGTAAAGAGCTCTCGAGTTCAGTGGCTGTGTTGCATGTGCTAATTTCCATATCCATGCCCTTTTGTCCATTAAATGTGCTGCCTCTGCTCTATGGGTTTGCATTTTCTTCCTTGTGGAAATTAAAGCAACATATTCCTTTAGCTTCTAGTTATCTACCCTGTTGTTATTGTTAGTGATCCTTTAATTTGTTTTCCTTGTAATCATGCAGCTAAAAACCTTTTGTTCTTGTTTTCCTTCCCAGTGTCTGTATGATTTGTTTTGATTTTGAGCTGTACCTTTAATTATGGATGTTTGAAGGGTAGCTTTCTCTGCATATCACTGCCTGCCTTTTCTGCTAGACTTTCTGCATATTCCTAACATGTCCTGCACTGTCTGCATCACAGTTGCGCGGGCATATGGAGCTATGGGTAATATTCTGCCTTTATTTTGTGTGATCTCTTTGGAGAGAAGATTCAGAGAGCCTTTTCTGTCTTGTGACTACTTGGAAGCAAAGCAGAATATGAATTTTGCAATCCTTAGGGTAGTGACCTGACAGCATCACTCCTTGGCAAGTCTAGGAATGCAGGCTTCAGAGTTTAGGGAAAGAAGAGCCGAAAATCAAGTTTTGTTTTGTCTTGTTTTTTACTGAATCTGGTGGGCTGATGTCAGCAGGACTCAACAGTGAATGTTGAGTTTTCTCACTTGTGGAGCCGTGGAGTAGTCTGGGGTGAGTCTGGAGTTTAGAACAAGGACTTCCAGGTTCAGCCTGGTTGTCTGAGAGGAGCCCACCAGCTGTGAGTGTCCACAGAGACCTTCCCCAGGCCAAGGTGTGCAGACCATCAACACTCCACATCTACCCAAAGTGCAAGCTCCACACTGGACCCTCACCTTCTGCCAGGCAGCCTGGGGGACAGCGTTTAGCATCAACGTTAGTCGTATGTCACAGGCCTCTTTGTTTTCCACTGGATAATTTTTGCTCATAAGCTTTCCCTGAATTATATTTTAAATTGAAAATTTGCAGGTTTTAAAGGCACATATATAAATACTAAATTACTGTTTGCTTAATTACCTTTAATTACAGGTAGTAAATAGTAAGCATTTATACTGAGGTAGCATGTAATATCTCAAAGCAGTTCCTGCACAATGTTAGATACAAATAAACAATGTCAGTTTACATCCCTACAAGCTGACAGTCCAAATTACTTACAGCTTAACAGCTTCTATGTGGACTTCTTGCAGTCTGCCTTTACTGACTCATGGGATCTAGAAAACAAATCAAGAGTGAAGTTTTTACACCTCTCATTCTATTTAGTTCAATTCTCTGCTGCACGTTCTGATTGGATCATATAGGAAGAACTTTTTTCACACTTAAATTAGTTCTTCAAAAAGGTACTTACCAGAAAATGAGACTGGATTTTAGCCCTATAGAAATGATATGTAATTCCAAGTAATTTTAGGAATTCAAGCAGAACAGAGTGAGAGGCCAGTTGTAAACCATCTGTACTCTTCAGGGCTTTCTGCAATCCAGTGGAGAAGGTTTTCAGGAGAAGTGACATATTACAGGCTTACAGCAGAACTGAAAAACTTATTTGCTGGAAGAAAAACAGGGCTGGTAACTTAATTTTCTATAAAATAGATGTCAAACCCCAGGCAACAGACCTACAAAGGCTTTCCAGAATCTGGATATATCTACTCTATAGGCAGCACAAGCTGCAATGGGATGGAAAGATGTCATTTGGAAATTATGAAGCAGATGCTGAACTGGTTAGAGAGTGCAGCTACAAGTGGGAGATATGGTAATAAGGGGTCAATATCAGTATACCACCAGCAGAACTTACATAGGAACAGAGCAGTCAAGTTATGAAGGACAGGTTTGCCTACAAAATTTTCATACTGATTTCCAAACTGTTCTTGTTATCATGATACCCCTGGAAATGGCATTTGACTGAGATAACAAGCAGCTAAAGATGATAATGGGGATCTACAGCAGATGGAAAGATATTTATGTTGCCATAGATACCATGCAGGAAAAGTGTGTAGGAGTAAAGCATGGCACAAAAAAGCTTCTAGGAGAAGTGGCGAGTAAGTGAAGAACTGAATTCACTCAGCAGCTGTTAAGGTTAGTTGAGACATTATTAAAAACACATCAGTTTTTCAGGGAATTGAGAAACATGGAGGAAAGGGTCCTAACGATGAGTTGCAGAACAGTTGTAGGCTACAATGCCATGTTGTGCTATAGGATAAGACAGAAAAAGTCTTCAGGCAAAGGCTGGAGGTGTCCACAAGACATGAAAAAGCTGGGAAGACCCTTGACCACAACCATGGTGTGTTTTCCTCTTGCATCTGTTGAGCGTGCACCGGACCCAGGCTGGTGGTAGGGGATGTACTCTCCTCATCCTTCTCCTCTCCCCCTGCATCAAGTCCATACATGCTCAGGAGGTGAACCAGCCCTACTCATTTGTTATCTGCAAACTTTCCCCATGTTTAGTGGTCCCACAGTGCTGCAGGACTGACTCCTCAGTGATGGGCTCACATGTGGCTACATTTATGGAAGGGAAAGTCAGGTCCTAAGCAGATGAATGCATGTTTTTGAGTTACCCAGACAAAGGGCTTGACTAGGGGGATATCTTGAAGAAGTTTCTGTTTCACTCTTTACTGGGGCAAGATCCCCTTGAGCTCAGGAAGCAGAGTCCCCCAGGGATGGCTGAGGCAAGGCAGAAGGTGAGCCCTCCCATGGTGCAGAAGGACCAGACAGAGGTGATGGGCTCCAGCCATCACCCTTTGCTCTAGAGCAGCCTGCACTGCTGCAGCAGGCGGTGAGGCAATACCCCGAGACCTCTGCCTGCTCATGGGTTGGAGAGCAAAGAAATGTGTCCATGGGTGACTTGAGCAAGCAGAGGGCTGGTGCTCGGGGAAGGCCCATGACACACATCCAGCTGTTGCAGCGGAAGCAAAAGTGCTCAACAGTGCTGCGGCTGTCAAAGTGTCTCCAGTTCTGGCCATAACATGGTTGTCTCCTGCTGCTGCTGGCGAGCTCCCTCTCTAGGACAAGTTTTAGTCTGTGAGGAGACTTGGAACTCCCTGCCAAAATGGGGTATAAGTGCTTTAACCGTGCCCGGGTGGTGGGCAGAACCGCAGGTTGCCAAGGTCTAAAAGATAAAAGGCAAGATGAGCGTGGGGATCCCAAAATGCTGGTGTGGAGAGGGATGGGGCTGCTCTGCTCTCCACTCTTGTGCAATGACTGCAGAGCAGTGTTGCTTCTGCTGCTTTTGCAGCCCTGTGGCTGCATGATGAGGATGACAGCTCCAGGCTGTGGCAAGCCCCTCTCCACACAGAAGCATTAAAGAACAATGGCTGTACACAGGCAGTAACTCCAAAGAAACTGCTCTGGAGGCAGACATAAGGTCCTTATAGAATCATAGAATCATTTCAGTTAGAAGAGACCCTCATGATCATTGAGTCCAACCATAACCTAACCTAACCATAGCACTAAACCATGTCCCTAAGAACCTTGTCTAAACACCTTTTAAACACCTTCAGGGAGGGTGACTCCACCAATTCCCTGGGCAGCCTGTTCCAATGCCTGACAACCCTTTCCATGAGAATTTTTTCCTAATATCCAATTTAAACCTCTCCTGGCACAACTTGAGGCCATTTCCTCTCGTCCTGTCACTTGCTACTTGGGAGAAGGGACCAACCCCCTCCATGCTCCAACCTCCTTTCAGGTAGTTGCAGACAGTGATAAGGTCTCCCCTCAGCCTCCTTTTCTCCAGGCTAAATAGCCCCAGATCCCTCAGCCTCTGCACATCAGACTCGTGCTCCACACCCTTCACCAGCTCCATTCCCTTCTCTAAACTCTCTCCAGCACCTGAATGTCTTTCCTGTAGTGAGAGGCCCAAAACTGAGGTAGGGCCTCACTAGTGCTGAGTACAGCTCCCAGGTACAGCACGATCCTTTCCACATCTGTATCATGTTGGGGTGTTGTAATGCTGGAGCCTGGGGCATGACTCAACACAAAGTCACATTGAGTGCAACTGGAAATGGTGCCAAATGTGAGTGTGAAGGAGATGAATGGGTTGTCAATGGGGAGGGAAACTTTCTAGGCAACATGATCTGCTGCCGTCTGTGAGTCTGATGCTTTCAGCTGGGCCTTCATTACAGCAGAATATGATGCACAGGGATTGATAGAGAAGAGCAAGGAAATTAGGAGATGACTGTGACTGTAAAGCCCAGATGAAAAAAGGGTTTGACTCATTAAGGCTACAAAAGGAATGATGAATAATCATTAAAAGCAAGCATCAGACATCCTGCACGTCAAACAGAGCAGTGTAACGTATGTTACATTACAGCAAAGCCACACAGCCAGTAACTCAGTGATATCTGTAAATCTCCAAAATGAAGACATTCTTTCAAATTATATAAACTTGAAATACTTTGTAGTACATTTACCTGAAATAATTTGGAGTGCATTTACCTGACCTTACTGGCCATTTTTACCTATGGTCAGGAGAATACAGCCATGTGCTCAGTATGTTGAAGGAGAAAGGCTGTTTTTTTAACCAAGTTTCCTTTCTTGCTCTTGTGTCACAACATCTACAGCTTTAGCAGGCAGGCATATTTTATTCTTAGTAAGAATAGGAAGTTCTTTCATGCTAATTATCTAGAAGAGCCTAGAAAACATAAAATATTTCCCAGACTATTAATAGACTCAAGTATCAGTTGTCTTGAGAAAGAATCTAGCCCTAAGAACCACTGATTGCACAATTAACAAATGCAGTTGTGAAGTGCTAATAAGCAACGTTATTTTTCTGGTCATATTCTTGTCAGCCAGCAGCTCCCCCAGTTCAGCAATACTTATGAAAAGTCGCACTCCTCCTGCGATAAAGGCAGGCTGCACTTTTTGCCTTTCCCAGGATTGATGTTGTTCCTCTATGTGCCTATAGAGGATGTAGTTCCCTTAGCAGAGACGAGCAGTAACTGCTAATCAACTTCTGTGGACCAGCCACCAGAGGAGGACACAGGTTTAAAACTACATTAAACTTGATCTCAGCCAAAGATACTTTTTAGGTCAGGAAGAAAAACAACTGTCCAACTGACAAAAGAGTGGTAGAAAACTTGTATAATAATTCCTTTAAAAAAAAAAAAATTTTTTTTTTTAAAAAAAAGCACACACAGGTGATGAAAAATATGCTGGATTTTAGAAATCTGGTTTTTGAACACGGATTGATGTTGGTGCTCTGAAGGAATGATACTGACCTGAAGAAATGCTAAGCATGCCAGACTATAAGCTTTGGAAGAAATCAGCAAGTATTACATGTTTTTTATAAGATCCTTGAAAATTTTCTGAAATTAACAGGATGATAAATTATGGCAAATTGGGCAGATTTTCTTTAACGTGAGTTGTAATAAAATACGATCTACTTCAGTTCATAGCCATAATAGGGCCTACAAGGATTTGATTTGACAAATGTTGATAAATGCATGTTGTCCTTTCACACTTTCCTCCTCCAGCTCTTCCTGGGTTCCTCCTCCAGACCTAGAAATCACAGCAAGATGCCAGGTGCAGGCAGGGCACTGCTGTGGGACCTCAGCGCTCGTCCTTGGCTGCGCTTGCAAGGGCCAGGGTGGCATTTTGGCCACTTTGAATCACTAAATTATAACTGGGGAAGGAGACTGAGAGCAGTCAACCCGAACACAAGCTAGTAGGAACAGTAAACTGAAGACAAAAAAGGCAGCTTGGACTGTGAGTCCTAGCAAATGTGGTTATGCTCTGGTAACCTTTCTGTGCTGTTGAGCATTTTGTCATTGCCACCTTACGACGGCCTCTGGTACTGCGAGTGCAACACCTTTTTTTAAGAGAAAAAAAATCAAATGCATGGGGGCAGCGAATCTGAGTTTCTCAGGGAGCAGATGCTGAGGGGCATGCATTACAGTACACTGCAATTATATTATATCTTCAGTCACAAAGTCAAGTGATCGGCAGAGGAGGAACTAACAAGTTTTCAGGACAAGAGTAGTGCCGTTCTGGCCAAAATTTTCTTCAATGGACAACCTTGACTCTGCCAATCCCTTCTCTTGTGGTTGCACAGGAGAAAAATGCAACTGAAAAGGCCCCCCCCCTCCTTTTTTTTTCTTTTAAATTTTCTTTCAGTGACAAGCGTGCTGCTAAAAACCCAGAAGTGTGGATTTTATGCCTGTGCAGTGGTAATACATATGACTCTGTAAGAGAGATTGTTGGTGTAGGTGCAACAGGCGTTTCCTCGCCTGGGATCTGTTAGCTAAGATTATGTGTGCGTGCTTGGCAAGGAGGGATGGATATGGGCTGATTTAGAAACAGATTAAAGCTTAGAAGTATATTTTAAAGACATGATGCTCATAACATCCTATCCTTATTTGATGGCCAAAGGCAAAGATGTTTTGTACGCCACCGGCAAAGCAGGAGCTTGTAGGAGATGGGAAAGCCAGGGCAGCCTTCACGGGCTATGAAGCAGCTAGCAGGGGGATGCTCTGGGTAAATAAACAATTTGTCTGAAAAAATGTTCTCCTTTACATTTTTGCTTCTATGTAGATTCTCACATAAGGCCTTTTTAGCATCTTTTGTGTAATGATTGCTCACAATATTATAGGTGTGTAACAAAAGAGATGGAGAGAGGGGAATTTCAGGTAGGACAAGATGGGGAGCAGAACCACAACCTCACTAACCACAGGCATGTCCAATTCCACGCTCCTCTTCTTCAGGTTCTGATTGATTAAGGACAAAACAAGGATCCTCTGCCCCTGGTTTTAAGGCATAACACAGCTGCAGCCAGTTCAGTTTTGGTTGTCCTGAAGCCACGCCTGGCCTAAAAGATTCCGTGCAGCAGAACCAATTTCTCCCAGTTAGCTCAGCTGCCATTCTGTGACAGAAAAAACCCTGCTTAGCTGTTGCCCCTATGCAGTAACTAGTGGAAAAATAGGAGGAGATATGTATTTCCTCTCATGCCTAGGGTGTGCCATGTCTTTGCTTGGTGAATTAACTGCTGAATTTGACCTGGTTTGTGTGCCTCTGTGACAACACTGAGTGAGATCCTAGCCAAGAGCTTTCACATCTGTGCTCGTAACCATCTGCACACAACAGAGCTGGGATCCCCACACTCTTTGTTTCTCTGTTTTCTGGAGGGGAGAACTATTTTAAAGGTTTGCTGTTGCTTTAAGTGCGGTAGTAGCTGAGAGCGGCCTAGCGTGGGCACAGCTGCCCTCACTAAAGATGGCGGCGGTGGCGCTGACCCGGAAGAGGCGGCCGGCCCGGGCCGCGGGGTGAGGGAGCGGGAGGGCGGGTTTCCCCAGCCCGCCGCCGTCCTGTGCGGGGAGCCGAGCCCAGCGGGGCGCGGGGGTGCCGGCAGCCGCCGCCATCGCAGCCCGCATGGGGCGGGCGCGGCCGGGCCCCGGCGCGGCCTGAGCGGCTCCCTCCCCGGGCAGGCGGCTCGCCCTGGGCCGGGGGCGCCCCTGAGGGGGCGGGGAGCCGCGGCGCCATGCAGTGCGCGGACCCCGCGGCGGCCATGAAGGGGCCGGAGGGCGAGGGCAAGCCGGAGCAGCAGCAGCAGCCGCCGCCGGCGGGACAGAGCGGCGGCAAGAGCAGCGGCGGCCGCGGCGCCAAGGGCTGGCAGTACAGGTGGGCGCGGCGGGGGCGGTGAGGGGCCGCGGGCCCGGGAGCCGCCGGGGCTGCGGGGTGCGGGAATGGGAGCGCTCGGGACACCCGCCCGGGACGGCCCGGCTGCCCGGAGCGCGGGTCGGTGGAGCAGCCGCCCCGCCTTTAGGCGCCCGCGGCAGGCGGACCCGCCGCGGTACCGGGGGCCAGGCTGAGCTGAGCCCGGCCGCCCGCTCTCCCCTTCCCCGACCCGGGAGGGCACGGGGGGGCTGTCAGTCGGCTCCGGTTTTGGTGCGTTTGGGTACGAGCACAAAGCCCGCAGATGCTGCCGGGGGTCGCGCCTTTGCTCCGTCCTTTCGGGTCGTATTTTTGCCTCATGGAACGTGGAGACCCGTGTGAAGTTAGCGGAGGGAACTCGTCGCTTTCCAGCCTTTCTAAAAAGCTAAACTTTGTGCTAAATTTTAGCACCGTGTGTCTTCTTAAAAGAGCTTAATAGCAGTCTTTTTTTTTCTTTTTAATTGATGCTGTTAGTTGCTGATAGTGAAACTTAGAGTATGCACAGAGTTCATGTATTATCTGACTTATTTTAGGAATGGCTGTACTTAGCAGAAATCAGGGTGATTACTCAGGTACAGCAAATACAGCAGAAGAGAGCAGAGCAAGTGGGAGAAGCTGAGCACACAGCATTATTTTGAGATGGATTCAAGCTAAAATCCTTCCTTTGAATGACCTGCCTGTGCGTTTGAGGGATTTGGGGGGATTTCATGTACTTTTTTCTGATGTGCTTTTTGGTTGGAAGACTTTGCGCTCACACTTGATAGCGAGCTCTCTCAGGCATCGCATGAGAGACTTCAGAATCTCTGCTTTTAGGTCTCTCATCCTTGACTGGAGTTCTGCCATGTTGCTGTTGGAAATACTGCTGTTATGTGAAGTTTGCACACTTCTCCTACAAATGGAGACTCTCCAAAGCCGTCATCTGCCAGCCCAGATGGACGGGCTTGCTGTTTCCTTCATGCGGAGACAGCAGAACCGGCGTGTGGTACATCTGTGTGTGCTGCACGGGATGGGGGCCCATCAGATGGCTTAGGGAAACCTGCGCCCAGGCCCTGCAAGCACCAAGTGCCCCGTGGTTTTAATAGGGAGATTGGTCATTGCTGAGAATCTGGGTCATGAGTAATTTGCTTTTCTGATGACTAGTGCTTGAAAGAGAAGTGATGATTTCAGGGCAAATATTTCAAGCTTTTACATAGGGGAAGTTTCTTGTCTGATTCAGTTATTGGTTGCTTTATCTGCTGTTTCTAGTCACTCCTAAACATTTTTTAAACTATGAATTTTCTAATGAAAATTGCTACTGCTGTGACCAAGCACTTACTGTCCATGTATTTCACACGTGAAACACAGGAGTAAGTTTATGCTATCAAAATGGAACTATTTTATGTGGAGTTGGAGATAGTGGAAGGGATGAGACACCTGGTTTGCCTGCACCTCTTTGGTATAATGTTTGAGATGGTGGTCACAGGTCAGTGCTATGCAGTGGAATTCACTTTTAAAAATTATCCATCTAAGTGTTTTGTTTCTTCTTTCAGTGCTGTGACTTACAGAGCAAAAGTTGAACAGACTCACTTAGTGACAGCCAGTTTGGTGGCTTGATGTCTGTAAGAGGAACTGTCCACGTTATTACTTGCAGCTGAGAATATCTAGTTTAATATGCTCTAATACTCTAGTGCAAATTATTTTTTTTCCTAGATCATCTGGACAAGTTTAACATACTGATTATATTATTATGGACACTTGAAGTACCTCACTGTTAATCTCCACTCTGTTGGAAAACAATTATTTACTCCTACATTTGTCTCTATATCTAATTACCCGCAAAATATCACCTTTCACCCCTGCCTCCTTAGGAAGTACTCCTGGATGGTATGGTGTAGCTTAGTTTTCAATTTGTGGATTACTTCAATTCTAAAATGTATTTGACAAAAGAAAGACCCTTCTAACGATAAATCAATGTGTAAAATATGGGGTTTGACTTTTATTTTTATTTTATTTTTTTTCTTTTTTTTTTTTTTAACTTTTACAGCAGAGTGTGAGCAATGTGGGGTGATGCAGCTTGTCAGGGTCCTGAAGTCCTCACTCAGTGGAGACTGCACTGATGCAGATGTATAACTCTGTATTTGTCAAAAGAGCTGTAGCATAGTTGTCAGACAAATGGGACAACGGGTACTTGATACTTTAATGCTCCAAATGGGGAATTATGACTATGGAAAAAAAAAAAGATCTCCAGCACTGCTGGAACCTGTAATAATGAAAACTGAATCTGTCAAAGAGTTAGAAAGTCCCACATACTTGTGGTAAAGTGCATGTCTAGAAAATAAAAAATGGAGCAGAAAGTCTAACCAGATATTTTTTGTAGGGCAATATTAGGGAGGTTTTTAAATAGCTGTGATAGACCAGATATTTATCGCAGTGGACAAGAGGCAACCAGAGGCTGCTGGACACGTCAGATGATGCAGAGATAGAGCTGAACCTCTTTGTAGACTTTGCCTGTAGCCCATGCACAGCGAGCTCAGCTGGGACAGTAGCGCCTCCTTCACTATTTGTAGGGACTCCATTTCTTCAGAGGACAGGAAGATACTTTTTGGACTTAATAATTCTTGAGAAACTGCTCTTCTAGACATCTGACAGGAAATGATCTTGTTCACGTATGCATATATGATCAGCGTTAAAATGTGTCTGAGAGCAGCCAAACCTCAGCTGCATTTTCTTGGCCAGGGTGAGGAATAACATGAACATTAATGTGCAGTTCAATAAATAAAAAGAGCTGGAGAGACTGTGCTGCACCCTAAACTCTTTACCCCTGTTTCATTTAGAGAAACATTTACTATGAGGTTAGACTTCTGAATAACTTCAAATTATTAAAAGATGACTTGGTAAAGTAATTTAAGATTATAACGTTTTCTAAACAGCTTTGTTTTCAGCAGTAACCAAAACTAGGAAGGAAGTGTAATGTTGCCCGTATAAAGAATTATTTGCATTCAACAGTTTGATTTTTGACCGTCCTCGTTTTGTTTTGCCTTGGTCTAACTGAAATAGAGTGGTTTCAAATCAGTGAAAGGAGACAGCCTTGGCAGGTGCTTCTGTAACCTGTGAATCATAGTCATTCAAATAACAAAAATTTCACAGCCAGAAAGCAGAATCTGTATCTATGAGCTAAATAGAGAGTTGGTCAGAATATGTGCCAGAGAAGTATAACAAGTCCCTTCAGCCTGGCTTTTGGATAATTTTGAGAGAAATGACTTGCAATAACTGGTTTTCATTTAGCTACAAAATTGAAAGTTCAAAGCACTGTGGTTGACTAGAGAAACAAGATTGTCTTACCCAGTTGGAGACATGCTAATGTGCTGTCCTCTTACATTTTTCTTAGTGGTTCTGCTCTCGAATACATACATCAGCTGCTATTAAAAGGATTCCCAGCATTTCTTCCCTTACTGGCAGAAATACATGTAAGATGTTCCTGAATTTCCCAAATGATTGCTTATTTTTAAGCTTACAAGTTATATTTCAAAATGTACTTCCTTTTTGGTTGTGTGAGTGTTTTTGTAGATAACTGCCTTTTTTCCTTATTTTGGAAATGGTTTTAGCATCTGCTCACTATGGATTAGGCATATATGTTTAGGATTTTTTTTTTTAATTCATGCTATCTTGCAAAAAGGATCTAATTAGTAATAATAAAAGGAAGTGTCTTGAAATTGGTACAATCTTGTTGAGTGGGTGTTGATAAGAATCCTTTTTGAGGGTGGCGTTGATGTCAGTCTTAATTTCTAGAAAAATGTGTAGAGTTTTTACAGGTTTTGTGCATTTTAGTCACATTCCAAGAATGTTTGATCTCAGGAGGATAAACTTCGTCAGTTTGGCCTTTAAAGCTGAAACTGGCTTGATAGAAACAGATGCAGGAGGTAAAGGCAGCAGAAGGTTCAACAGCGCTCGTGTTGCAAACCTTTCCCTTGCTGGTCCTCCCGTGTTCTTGTTTCTGAACTTAACATTTCTCATCATAGTATTAATATAAGCATTGAATTCTTGCTTAGGCTGCAACAGAGTGTGTTAGCTGACCTAATTAACTCTGCACCCCTGAGAGCAGGACAGAATTTAAGTTAAAGTCCCTATCACTTGATAAGTAGAAGAAACCTTGCAAAGCTTCATGTAAATATTAGTGTCACTCTAGGGCAGTTCTCTCTAATACTGCTACTCCTTTTTATTACCCATCTCCATTGTTTTCTACCTTCACTGCTTAACACAAAATGCTTAGGGATTCCACGTGGAATTATTGTATATTTACTGTAATCAGTGACTGTGAACTGCTTCCTTGTGCACAACTGCAGAGGGAGGCTGTAATTTTGGGGTGTTACCTGGGTGGTCTGGCGAGGGCTGCTCCCCGTCTGTTGCAGCTCACCCCATGTCCCTGGTGTCCTGCTGGCATTGGAACCTGCTGGCATTGTGACATCAAGGCGCCAGCCACCAACAGGGATGGAGTTTCTGCCACCCTCGCCGCTTTCGGGTTGGCTGGTGGCTCTGATGTTGAGCTTGCATCAAAGTGAGCCCTGATCTTCCTCGCTTCTGTTGCTGGTGACTCGTGGAGATGCCTCACCACTGTGTGGCCTTCAGAAAGCCCTCGCTGCTCGCTTTTGCTGGCCTTCTGAGATGTGATGAACTGGGTGCTGAAAAGAAGAGTTTCTGAGGTGGTTGCTGGGGAAACTCAGAATTTATTTTTGCAATTTTGTAAATTGTATTCCATTTTATTACTAAAAATCAGATTAAGATGGCTGTCACATTTGTTTCACGTGCTGGAGGGAAATGACTGAAAAACCTGCTGCCTGAATTTCTTTATCCTCATTGGAGTCTTTGCTTAATTCATAACACCAATTTAGAAATGCTGCACTTCACCTAATTTGCTCATTAAAATAGACAAGAAGCCTGTGTTTAAAGTGGTCAGCTGGTTATATCCACCTCAGGATCCATTCTGTGTTATTAAAATGTTAAGGTCACTGTTTATCAAGCTGATTTTAAAACACTTGCTGAAGCCCCAAGCATTTTTCACAAGGCAGGTGAGCCATTCATGTTCACACAGGTATTTATGACCTGGAAGAATGGGGTTGGAGTAGAAGGAAGCTCAAATGCATTGTAAGTTAAGACAAGGGGTAATAAGCAGATAGAGTTGGGGAAATAGGCTTGGCTAATTTAAACAGGAGCTTCATGATGGCTGATGTTCTAGTAAGGAACCTGAACCTCATTTCTGAACCAGGTCAGCAAGGTCTGGGTTCCCTTCTCCAGCCCCTGCGGCTCCTCAGCGAGTGGTTGTTGAGAGCACTCTCCCTCTCTTGCTTCTCAAAGCATCCTCATGTTGAACAGGCAGGTTGTGAAAACTCGCTGGGGCAGGGGTGACAATGTGGGTGGGGGTTCGTTCTGGCATTGCAGGATACCTGTGTTAATACTAGGATATTCCTTTAGCGTTCAAATTAAGCTAAACCAAAGATGCACAAACTTTTGAATAGTTTCTAAATATCAAATGATATGTGCTTTGCATGGAATAGATTTCTGTAGGAGTTAATGGCCATTACAAATGTCTGTCTGTCACTAAGTGCAAAGGGTGTTTTTCAACTTCACCTTTTCTAATGTACTTGCATAGCAGCAAGTTAATTAAACTTGACTACAACATTAACAGCCTGCTCTGTCGCACACCTTCTCTCCCCAGAGGGAAGATGAAAAACAAACTGCGTGCGGCTGACCTAATCACATTGCTTAATGCAGAAGGTGCCAGCTGCTGCTGCTAGGTTGTACTAGATAGGTTCTTGTGTTGTGCTCATGGTACCATGAAAATGAAGGCACGGGTGCAAAGACATGTGTTTACTGAAGGATGTTGCCTGGACATGCACTCTGATCACCTGGCAGTGCCAATGAATTCATCTTGTAGGGGATTACTGCCTGCTGGTAATGCTGCTGGAGAACTTTTCTTTTTAGGGTGTTTGCAAAGCTGATACCATTTCAGATTTTCTGTATTGTGATTCTGTGATATGGGAGGGGACTACAGACTGAGGTGCTGTTACTTCATGTGTGTTAAGCTATTATATATTTGCCAACCAGTAATGCCTCTGCTTTGGAGCAGGAATATCCATGTTGGGGGAAGGCTTTTTGCTATGGGTGTGCATTTTTTGCCTTTTTTCCTTCCAGGTGTAAATTCCTGAGCTTTTGATGAGGCTGGAAATCTTTAAAATCTTGATTAGTGCTTAGAGGTTGGCAGATCAGGTTCCTGAAGAGCCCAGTTTGCTTTGGGAAGTTGGTTTAGTTTGTTGCAGTGGAGATTAAAAAGAAAGTCAGAGTTCTGCAGGGCAGAGCTGCAGGATGCTATAATAAGGAGCTGATTTCTGTCTCTGACTTCCTCTCTGGTAGCAGCCGTATTCTTTAAACTGGTTTCCACTGTAATCACTGTGTGTTCCTCTTTTTTGTCTCAGAGGCCTAGTTTGGAACAGTTTGCTCTGATTTTGTATAACTTTTACAGGGTCACAGCTGCAGCTGAAATCAGCAGAAGCTGTGACTGGAATGTATGAAGAAGATAAAACAAAAATTGGGCCACAACTGAGGCTGAAAATTCGTTGTGCCTCAGTTCCCTGTCTGTAAGATGGGATGATAAATGTCTGTGTCCTTGTGTTGTTTGGTACATGACACCTTCATTAATCTTGATGATGATCACAAGAAAAGAAAACAATAAGGAAACTTTTTATTGAAATTGTGTGAATACCAAATGAATAGTACCTGATGTTCGTTGCATGATGAAAAGGAGACGTTTTTAATAATTCCTTGTCTGGGAATTGCTGTCCACCCAAAATGCTGAACAGTAAAGTAGTCCTGCTCTTTTTATGTATTGTCATAATGATAGGTGGCTAACACAAGTGCTTTCTTAATTAGTTTTTAAACCTGAGTACCTTACGCCTTAATTTTAATGTAGGAATATTTTCCTTTAATTTATGTATATGAAAGAATAATTTGGGTTGGGAGTGACCTCTGGGAAATCTCTACTCCAGCCTTCTGCTTGAAGCAGGGCTAGCTTCAAAATTAGAACAGGTCATTTGAGGCCTTCTCTGGTTGAGTTTTGGGTGCCTCCACGGACAGAGACCACCCCCCACCAGCCTTTCTGGGCTCCTCTTGCAGTGCTTATCCCCTCTCACTGTGAAGAATTTTTCCTTGTGTCCAACACTAAATTTTTCTTGCCACAAGGTGAGGTGGTCACCGCTTACCCTTCTGCTCTGTATCTCTGAGAAGAGTCTGACTCCATCTTCTCCATAGGTAGAGGAGACAGTGGTGAGATCCTCATGGAGCCTTCCCTTCCCCTGAAGGAGACTGAACAGGCCCAGGTCCATCAACCTTTTCTTCTCTGGCATGACATACGCAGCTTGCACTGGCCCATGGGCTAGTCCATCCCAGGTGCAAGGCTTTGCGTTGCTTTTGTGCAAGTTCTGGTGGTGTTGGTCAGCCTGTTCCTCTGGACAGTCAGGGTCCAACCCACCCTCCCACGTCCCACCTGCTCCCTGAGGTTTGCTCTCACCTAGGAGGCTGCAGGGAGTGTGTGCTGGTCCAGCAGCCAGCTTAGAGGTATTTCATGGTATTGACCCATGTATTGCACCACTTGTGACTGCCAGTTGGATTTCAAACCATTGGCTACTGCTTTTGCAGCCTGGTAGTCCACACAGGTTTTTGCATGTGCTGTTGCACTCCAGGCTTATGGCTTTTCTGAATATTTAGATAGCGTAGTCAACTAAGTGTGTTCTTGCTTGGAAGATAGTGGTAATTGCTATCCTCTGTTTATATGAAATGTCTCAAAAATGGTTCAAAAATAATTTTTAAAAGGCAAGAGGCTTATCTGGAGTAGCTGATCAGTGTATTTACCTTCCATTTAATAGCCAGTGTTTTATTACTGCAAAGTCCAGGATGGCAACATGTAATTGTCAATACAATCTTTTTAAAGTCATAATCACAAACAAGTCTTAGAACTGGGAGGGCGTATCTGTGTATTTCTAATAGGATAAAAGCTGCTAGATTAGAAGCAGACCAAAATACCTTGGGATGGAATGTGTAGTAAGCTAAACCACACTGGGCTGTGCTTGGAGTAACTAAGTGATGTGAAGGTTTGTTCGGCTGCTGTCTGTGAGTAGTGCTGACAGGGGGCTGCTGCTTTCCGGGGTGGGGTAGGTCAAAGGTCATCTGAAACTGCAAAGATGCTCATCGATCAGTGTGTTCATCTCACCTATGTTATGCTAGTACTGTTTGTGGAGCAGACTAGTGTTCATTTGACTGCTTGAGCTTATCTGAAAGTACTGCAAGGGAGAGTTTGGGGTTTAAGTAACAATAATATGTGAAATGGGGTGCTATGGGGTGCTACTGTAAACTGGTAACATAAATGGTGGCAAAGCTGCAGGCAGCAGTTGTGCTCCAGAGGTTTGTAGTGGAGAGTTCAGACCTTTTGAGGTATCTTTTTATGTATATTCCAGCTCTAAAATGTTGTTGTCTAAATCTGCAGTTGTATTTTTGCAGGGGTAGCTTGAGTAGTAGTTAGCATTGTGGAAAAATCTGCAAGGCTTGCTCCTGACTCTTGGGTCCAGCTTCAGTTGCGTTACGCTGACGCAAATCCACAAATAAATTGGATGTGAGTGGAGTTCTTGCTGACTTGAGGTGTTCACGTATGTGCAAGAGAAATTGCTTAGTTGAAGCTTGCTGCAGTTTTTTTTCAGGCAGATTTATTTTGAGAGCTAAAGAGAGCTCTAAATGATAAAATAGTTAAATAATCAGCTTTACACTGGTCCAATGAGAACAGTGTTTTGCTACTTATTGGTTAAATATTGTATATTTCCTTGTTTTCTGTTGCTACCCTGCAAAAACGTTACAATGCAGTTTAATTCGTGTATAAGTGACCTGTGGCATTAATGCACAAAAGAGGAGAATCAAATGCAGGTTTAATTAAAATGGTTTTTAAAAAAAACTTGTAAGCTTGTTTTATCATTCCCCTTGAGAACTTGTGTTGATAGAAACTTGAGGTACAAACACAAGTGTTGTGTTGGTAGCAGGGTCTGGGGGGGTTTAGGGGTGGGAGAGCCCCTCACCCCACATGGGAGCCTGGGCTGTGTTGTTCTGTGCTCACGGATGGGTGACAGCCTATTTTGGCTCTGCTGCACCCTTCCTTCGTACAGAAGCCTTTGCATCTCTGCCAGAACTTATCTTACCACGTACTCCTGTAAACCTGTAAGAGCACAGATAAATTTTTGTCTCTCATGAGGATGTGTGTGTTGCTTGCACGCTTGTGGCCAAGTGGTAGGTGTTCTGAAGCATCCCAGAGTCTACTGTCAATGTTCTTGTCATGTTGTTGGACCTGTTTTCCTTGTTGGTTTCTAAACTTATAATTGAATAGTCAAACACATGAGCTGAAGAGCAGAGGCTTTGCTGCTGCTTTACAGTTGACTGAAAGGGCACTGCTGGTGAATTGTACAGCAAGGGTAGTTTTTTCTTCCAAAAGCTGTTTGCAAAAGCAGAACTGATTTATTGATGTAGATACTCTGTAAACAACACAGGGCCTTTCCTCCTTACCTTACTGGGTGTACTGGGGAACCCACACATCAACAAGCCGTGGGACTGGAGTGTGTCGTGGTGGTTTTCTGGGAGCAAGTGATCTCTGCAGTTGCAGATGTACCCAAAGTTGCTGCTGCTGACATAGGTTTTATTTTTTCTTCTCCTCTGCCCTTTCCTTCCACATAACAAAAAGAGGAATCAGTGCACTTTGAAGTGGTCAGCAAGGGAAAAAACAAGCTATTACAGATGGCAAGCCCATGGACAGATAGAGATTAACAAGTTCAGTGAAAATGGTTACTTCTTTTTTCAAACTGTGTAGTCAGAACCAGTCACTGGCTTGCTCTGTTACAAACCTGATTTCTTCTTTTCTTTATGCTCTGCTAGCTTTTAATCTGAAGACAATCTCTTTCGCCAGGTTTTTGCAGCGTGCTGTGAGCTCAGTAGTAGGGAGCTTCTTCCCTTGGCCAGGGCCTGAAGACACCATCACAGCAGCAGCTGTGGCAGTGGGATCCCTCTTTAGGAGCCTTCTCTGGCATCTGTATGGGCTCCAGGCTCCTGGTCATCTTTTCTACTGGAAGCAAATCCACCCATACTCAGCTGTTCTTGATGCCAGGCCTTGCGCAAGGCCGTGGGGAAGCCTTTGGCCACCACATTTGCTCCTGAAACAGCTGTTCGGTCTTCAGAGACCTGGCTGCACAAAGCATCCCACACAGTGCTGTCTGGGTCCCAGTGAAATTAAAATCATCAGAATGGCGGTCTTGCAAGTTTTCTGCAGTCGCGTTCCAGATGGGTGTCATTTTGTGCCAGTGTTGGCGGTGATTTCTTCATGTGGGGCTTTTGGGGAGAGCTGCACCATGAGGGGTGTGGGAAGGACTTCTGCATCGGGTTTTGTTCTTGAAGAAAGTGTTGGCCTGGTGCTCGGCAGGTGTGAGCCTGCGTGTCTTGGCTGGAGCTCCTGAGAGACGTCATTCTGGGACTGCTGGTCCTCTGCATCTGCGTCCAAGGCTTGGGTGCTGCATGTCAACAGGATACAGGGGGAGTTTAGCTTAAATATCACTCTCATGTTCCTCCCCCAGGACAGGAGACAAGCCCACAAGGCACTGACAGCTGATGCAATGTAAGAGGCATAATAGAAAAGGACAAATAAGACTAAAGAAGGATAAATAAACTAACAATAATCCTTTGTAAAAGCTTTATACCTATTGTATTTTAGTAGCACTTGGATATGTAGAAATCTGGCTTGTGGTAAATGTTTTTGAAGACAGGGAGGGGTAGTTTTCTGGAAAGAATGTGAACTGGTTTGTAATTTATTGACTTCAGGCGTTTGCTTACAGTCCATCTCACAACATTTACAAACTAAAAAAGTGTGATAAATGGGCAGCCAATTCAGTGGTGTTCAGCCTTTGAAAAAGGAAAATAAAGCAAAACAAAAAAAAACCAAACAAACAAAACACCACAACCAAAAAAACCCCCAGAAACCCCCCCCAAAAAACCAAACCCAAACAACCCAGAATTTGGGGGCTGGTAAATGGGCTGGGCTGGAGTTCAAATAGTGAGCCATGAGTTTGTGCACACATTTTTTCCTGGATTGTGACTTGCCCAGTATCCTCACTTAAAGCTGAAATATTTTTACATCTTTAAGGATGTGACAAATCTGTTGCAACACTTAAACTTTTTTTTTTCTGTCCTTCTTTGAAAGGACACGTGAATTTTTGCATAAATATGGACTTCAGGGGTTGTTGACTCATTGTTGCTGAGCTGTTGCTGTTCCTTTGACAATCTGAGACTGCTGTGAGCGTTTCGAATGGCAACAACAGCAGCATCTTGGCTATGAAAAGGTACCCGTACCCATAGGTACATGTACATGCACGTAGGCGTGAATGCAAAGGTTTTTCTGAAGTTGGGAAGGATCCCTGTGCAGCCAAGCTGTGCTGTCAATGTTGAGATAAGTTATTCAGTGGTTTAAGTCAAACTCACTTGTGAAATCTGTTTTCTAGAAGTCAAAAACCCCAATGTGGAGAATTGTGGGGGTTTCTCAAGTGCAGAAGTGGCTTTGAAACTACAGTAAAACCTGTTTTATTAGAAACAATGTTGGAAGATCTTGCTCATATTTACTTACTGCAGTTTTCTGTGAGCAGAGCCAGGGCCTGAACCACTTGTTCTCAAAATCTACCCTCTTAAAAGTTTTCTGTAGTGCTCTGAAGAGCTTTGCTGTTAATTCCATACCACTGAAATATTACTGGAGTTTTGTGCATTTTTTTTTTTACACTCTTAACTGCCTTACAGCACTGATTTAGCAACAATTATTTTTTTTAACCCTTGCTGTGGAGACACTAATCTGAAAATCATTGAAAAAATGCTCTAGTTATAATTCCACAGCTTTCTTGTTCATAAATAATACTGGGAAAGATTTTCTGTATTCATAGGAAAGTACTAATGCTTACCCCAAAGATTACCTTAACTGTAGTTCTGTAATGGGTTTGTACAGTTATAGGATCTACCTTTTGTGAACTGGAATCTGCAGACTGGATTAAAATCTTTTTTTAGTGTGTAAAATTGTTAATTATTTAAAAATAAGCCTTAGTTTCTGTGTTGAAAATGCCCTGGCCCATGCGGCGTTGGAATTTGTGCTACGAGAGTGTGATTACTGCTTGTAAGGTCTGTTCCTGCTCCCATCTCTTTGGGCTTTGGCTCCTCTCACATCCTCTCGTCTCCCTAAAGGCAAACCATGGCTCGGGCTCATCCTTGGCAGTCGGTGTATTATTGAAAAGTCATAGAATGTCCTGAGTTGGAAGGGACCCACAAGGATCATCGAGTCCAACTCCTGTCCCTGCATGTGACAGCCCCATAGTTCACACCATGTGTCTGAGGGCATTGTCCAGTCTCTTCTTGAACACTGTCAGGCTTGGGGCTGTTCCAGTGCTCCAGCACCCTCTGGGTGAAGAACCTTTACCTAATATCCAACCTGTTATGTCCAATCTTTTCCTAATGTCCAACATGTTATAATATGTTCCCCGCCTGCTGCAGAGGTTGGTCTGTGCAGGAACCCCCTCAGCTGAGCAACCTGGACCTTGGGACTCGCACCACCCATTGCTGCTGCGTGTTGGGCTCTTCTCGCTTAGCTCTGGCAATCAGTGCTTAGTACATTTCCATCATTTTTGTGGAGTAAATAAAGTGGTCTTGCTTGTGAACGGGAGATACCTGCTAAATGTACTCCCGAGCTTTACCTGGGACACTGAGATGTGGCTCTTCTTTGGGAGATGCTGGGTTTGGGGACACCTGTGTGCAGAGTTACGGATTCCGAAGCAGCTGGTTGGTGTGCTTGGCATCGTGCACGTGTGCTCATTTGCTGCAACATTCTCCTGCCAGACCAGCAGTGTCCACAGGGCTGGAGGTGACTGGCTTGCTTGTCCTTGGTCACTTTCTTAGACTTCTCTAGGAGGCTGTTTTTAAATTTTTTTCCTTTAAACCGTCGCCTTTTGGGACTACCACAGCTAGAGATAGGACTTATTGAAGAAGAGGCATTTGGAGAAGTTTGGGTCTAGTCAAAGTGAAGGTGAAGGAGTGGAGGTGAAGGAGAAATGCAGTCAAGTGCTTGTTTGGCGTGGAAGTACGTCACCGAGAGGGCTGCATTCCCTTCCATGGCTGGCTTTTTTTACTTCTGAAGAGTGACAAGATCAGTTGTCTCATCAGTCACAATCAAATAAGTGATGTCCCTGCTCATTGCAGGGGGGTTGGACTAGATGACCTTTGAAGGTCCCTTCCAACCCAAACTGTTCTATGATTCTAAACATGTTGAATAACTTTAATTGAAGACTGTTTAATGAATGGACTTGCCAAGGCCATACATGTATCACTACTGTGTTCGTTGCAGTCTGGTGTTACCTGTCTGATTTTACTTGGGTTCTGTTAAACACACCTCGATTTAAGCAGGGAGTTAGTGGCTGAGTGTGCAGGGCTCTGGATGATGTCTAACTGCAAAGCTAGGGTGGAGTTTACATTCATTAAAACTCAAAAGCAATTAGTTGTGACTAGGGACAATTTTCAAACGATTAAAAACCAAGCTCATACATTTTTATGATTATGCAGTCTCATAGTTTTCAGCTAAATTAAGACAGCAAGCAAGTCTAAACTGTACTTCCCTTGTATGCCAGTAATAACAAAAGAGAGGCGTCTGCACAGGATGAGTTGGATTATGTCTCCTTTAGTGTTTTTGTACACTTAAAATATACAATAGCCTGAATACCCTCTGCTCTCCTTGCTTTTATTTTTATCTGTAGTAGCACTTAATGAGCTGTTAGAAATTAAATTCCTAGATAGACCTGTTGGCTGCTCTCCATTGCAGGATATTACTGCAATACTAATTGCCAGAGTAGTAGCTAGAACACACGTTTTTGCTTTTAAATGTAAAATTAAAAATCAGCAACTTGTATTTTGTTTGTTTGGTTGTTTTTTTTCTTTGAAAACTTACTTTCTCGCATCTCTCATATGACTAGTATTACTGAATGGCAGTGATGTACTTTGAGGTTATCTTCATTAGTAGCATCCTAAATAGCTTACTTTAGGATGAACCTTAGAGTAGCATGTTATATTTATCAAATCGTCAGGTATCTAATTAATCTGATGATACTGACACTATCTATAAATGAGGTGTAGGCAGAAGCTTCAGCTGGTTTGAATTTTACCCCAGTACTTAGTCCAGCTTAGTCTTCACGAATGGGGATGATCCTTTGGCTCTAGTAGTCCCATTTTTTTTCCCCCACCTTTTTCTTTTTTGCTGATATGGAGATACTTTGACCTCTTAACTGAGACAGATGGCTTCTCCAATGGACTGGGAATGATTTTAATTTAATCTTCAGCATACTATGAGTTACAGAACTTTTAATTAAAAATCTAAGTAAAATGGTTCAAATACAACTTTCTTTTAAAAAACAAATAGTGCCTGATATCTGGGTCATTGTTTCAATTATTCATCGGAATAATAGGAACTTCTTTTCTCGTGCTGGACCTGAATTGTCTATCAAGAGCGTGTTGTTCAGTGTAGGATTATGCCCTACTGTAAGAGGCGAGGGCATTGAGGTGGCATTTCTAAAATTATGGGAATGTACAGTATAAAGCAGGCCTTTAAGCTGTGGTTTTAAGATGATTAGTTCATAGCCATAAGACCTGCAAGACTTATTTAGGATGATTGGTCACATATTTTGCCTATAGTGAGATGAAGCCTCCATGCCCAACACTCTTGATGGGTTCTCATTTTTGGTGGATGTTGCAAGTTGAGGCTTTGAAAGAGAAACTACCTGATTTTCCTGCCAGGCCAGAGGAGGAGATGTTTTGGCTTCTGTTTTACATTTCGGAATATCTTGATGTGACCTGCACCCGCACGTTGTGTCCTGTAGAACATCTGTTCAAGTGCGTGATTGTTCGTGTGGTCAGGAAGGATTTGGGGCACGAAGGATAGATAAAACCACACTGGTGTAGGAGTCTCTAGGGACTGCTTTTAGTTAGTCACCATCCTCAAGATTCTGTTAGTAAGCTCGTGAAAGTTAATTTTGTTCAGGAGTCTAAAAATACAAAGCTTGGAGGAAGCAGAAAGCAGGAGCAGCGTGGACACTAAGTCTTTAATTACCCCAAACTAGTGCAGATATGTCCAGGAGAGCCTGCTGAATAAAACCCAAGTATTGGTGAAACTAATTATGACTCAAAATTATTTGAGGTTCAGTAAGTCTCGTTAAACTGTCCTATGAAATAATTTTAGAAATGAGGCTGAAAAAAAAAAAAATCTGTTAACTGTGGGTAGTTTGATTAAAATAGTAGTACCAGTCTAAAAAGGAAGGTGAAAATTCATTTTCTGAAAGTAGATAATGATGATCAAAAGCTGGGAAGGAAGATCTAAAATGTAACTGGTATTGTCTGATTGCTTTTATCTTTTTTTTTTTTCCTTAATAGTGATCACATGGAAAATATTTGTGGCTACTTAATGAAATATACCAATCTTGTCACTGGTTGGCAATATCGGTAAGTCTTTTATGGTGATTTTTAGTAATGTTGGTCTTTTGAGGCATCTAGATGAACATGTTTCATATTTTTTTAATAATACTTGGATTTTCCCTTTTTCTATTAGGCAAACTTTATGGAAGAGCCTTAGGCTTTTGTCAGTATAGATTAAGCTAATTTGTTGGTAAATATTACTTGTATTAAGGCAGGGATAAGAAAAAATGCATAGAAAATATGAAGCAGTTAACGCATTTGGCGGCTTATAACTGTACTTGTTTGTGTAAAACAAACAAAACCCAAACTAACAAAAAACCAAACCAGCATTCTTTTTCCTTTTTCCTTTTCTACTGAGTCTTCAGCTTTATACAAAATCACACCAGTGTTTAAAAAAAAAAAAATAAAAAATTGTCTTTACTGAAAATTCAAACTCAAGCAAGCTTTTCCCTTTAGTTCTCCAGGATGTGCCTCTCCTGGAATAACTCACATTACTTTGGCCAAAGAAATGTGAGTTTCCTGCTCGATGCTGTTCCTAGGGCAGCACAGAGCAACCAAATTACTGTTGGTGAAACGAGTGCTTAGCACACCACGCTGCCCACATTCCTACCATGCTACCACCAGCATGCAGTGACTTGTTTCAATACTCATTTGAATAGTTGAAGCATAATGTCCACTTCATTATTATTATTATTATTAAATCTGGAATTGCTTCAGTTTCACAGTTTCATATCTCAACTGTTTTGTATGAGGGGCTGTTTTATCCTTAATTTATGAAGTTTAAGGATGTATTAAGCCTTAGACATTCAGGATATTCTTTTGATTCCCAAAATCTTGCAATAGCACTTTTCTGTGGGCGCAGCTGTTCTGTTATGCAGTCTGTGGTCTCTGAGAAAAAAATTGGTAAGAACTTAATTTTTATGCAGTCTTTTTGGGGATATAATTCATATGTTTGGTATTTTTATCACCTCAGGTCTTTAAGTCCCAACCCCATCTGTACCAACTTGTAACCAAAGTCTTCCCTTTTCCCAGTACCACCCCTCTGCCCCTAAATAAAGGAAAAGAACGAGCTGGTTTTATTTATTGTATTTGCTTTGTTATCATTGCAGATTTTTTGTTTTAAACAATGATGCTGGCCTGCTGGAGTACTTTGTGAATGAGCAGTCCAGACATCTGAAGCCCAGAGGTACCCTGCAGCTGGCGGGAGCTGTGATTTCACCCAGTGATGAAGATTCTCACACCTTTACGGTCAACGCTGCCAGCGGGGAGCAGTATAAACTGAGAGGTAGGGCCTGGGTTCTTGGCCAGGGGTTTCTTCCACTAGAGGACACTCCTGGCTCTCACCTGTGGCTGCTCTGCTGGGCTTGGCAGCAGGTCCAAAGCAGAACTTGTTTGGCGAACTGTTGCAATGAGAGTTATATGTGAAACGTTGCTCTGTCCCGCTCTTCAGTTAGGAACCGTCCTCCTTTATGGGTGGTTCCACACTCTTTGGGTTCGACTTTCAGATGACCATGAACTTCAGGTGTATAAGATGGGATTTAATGTTCATGCACAGCGTCCCTAAATTGTACTGATTCAAACTTTTAAAAATCATTCTAGGTAACAGTACTGTGTTAATGCTTGCAGAGAACTCTGTTATTCCTAATGTTCAGTTTATTAGCCTTCTTGTGATGGTTATAGAAGCCCATTAACTGATTTTGTAGGCTATGGAAATCTGGGCTAATATCTTCTAGTATTTCTTCGATTGAAGCCTTGCTGTCATTTTCTAATTCAGGGTACCTCACTCTTATTCCAGGAGAATGTGTCATGTTGTTGAATTAAAATATGTGTGAGGGGAGTTGCTGTCTGTAGAAGTTATTTCTGTGTTACAAAATTAAATAAAGAATACATGCCTTTTACATTGAACTTGATTTAATGATACAATTAAAGGTGAGCTGAACCAGTTTTAGATTTTAAAAAATCCTTTGCTTTTAGTCTTCTGACTGTTTTAAAGAATTAAGCAGGCTTTTTTGGCCATACTTTGAAATGTCATAATTTACATAATCCTTTTGCTTTGATTTTATTAGCTACTGATGCTAAAGAACGGCAACACTGGGTTAGCAGACTACAGATATGCACACAGCATCACACGGAAGCTATTGGAAAGGTATTGTGCGACTGATAGTTTTGTGGGCAAAATGGTTTAGGCTTGTGGTAGAAGCAGTTGTGAATACAACTGTCCTGCTATCTGAGATGAATACTACAAAAGGGCCTGCGTTTGGGCTTGAAATTTACGTAAAGAAACATTTTCCTGAGTAATAGCTGACTTGTAATAGAAAAATCTAATTTCACAGATTGTTCAAAATTAAACTATACAACAGGGCAACTGTGAGCAGATAGTGGAAAATATTTATTTAGCAGTTGCTACTAGTACATTATTAGGGCTTTGTCATCTGTCCTTGCTGTATAAAAGATAAGAATTAAACTGCTCTGCTGTATCTTTGAAATTGGAATATTTGCTGGTTATTAGGAAGTAATTATGAATGTTTCTCAATATGTTTCTTCACTAGAACAACCCTCCTCTGAAATCTCGCAGCTTCTCTCTTGCATCCCAAGGAAGTGCCAACTCTCCTGGTGTGCAAAGAAGACCCAGTCAAAACGCAGTTTCCTTTTTCAATGTTGGACATCACAGATTGCCAACTGGAAAAAGAGTTCCTATTATGCAGCCAGATCACCTTGTAGATGTTAGAGAGGTTTGTATGCCTTAAATTACCTTATAATCTTTTGAAAGAGATGTCTTATTATTTGTAGGTTGCAGAGAAACCTGCTATTCTTAGTCGGATATATTGTCAGTAGCATGTCCTAAGCTATTATTTCGTAGCTGTGTGAGGATAACTTACTGGCCTTGGCTAATTGTAGAATTATGTGGTGTATATTCTATGACTTTTCTACTCCACAGTAACATCCTGATGCTCAAGGTAGAATTTTCCATGTCCTCATCCTTGCAGGTCCAGCACTACAGGCGACAAGGAATATCCCTAAGGAAGTATAATGTCACATACTATGAGACTATTCTATCACAAACTGCGTTTTTTCCCATGTCAAGCTATAGAAGAATTGTCTAAGCTGTACTTATATCTCCTATGAATAAAGAGGCATCAGTCATGGTTGATGTTTAAGAATACTACTAATACCATGTTCTGGTTTGCTAGTTCACATGGACAAATTGTCTAGGGATGGATGTGACTGAAAAGAGAGCAAAATAAAATGAGCAGCTCTGAAGCATACTTTTTCATTACGCTTTCAGGTGTAGTGTATTTTGGAAAAAACCCAAATAATTGCCTTTCCATCTTGACTGATAGAATGGACTGACTACTGCTTGATTTAACTTGAGAGTTTTTACGGGGTAGATCATGCAGATCTAAAGATAATAATACTAAACCAAAATATGTTGCTGAATTGCAAACCTGTGTTACTTAGTAGCAGTATTGATATCAATGAATATTTTAATGTTAGTGTAATTAGTGTAGTGTGGTATGTTTCTTGGCACAAATAAGTTTCTAATGGAGAGCTCTTTGATTTAGCAAATAAGGATTTAGGACGTGTCAATAGTTAGATGTTGAACTTGGACCAACTGGGGCAGAAGAGTGCTCTGTATTGTAAGTGTCATTAACCTTAAAATATGTGGCTGAGCATTGTGTTAAGTTCATCAGTAGGAGGCTGTAAATCGATATTGAAAGCACTTCCCCTAGTGTGGTTTGCTGTTATCATCGTTGTTCCTTGATTTACCTCAAGTGCTGTGGCATAGCTATTCAGGAAGATAGACCAAGTGACTGCCTGTTCAGATCTTAGAGTCTGTGAATCTCTCTGTTCTTGGACATGTCTTGCCAAAGGGTAACTGCTGCCATCCTGTTTGTACCCCCAAGTAGCAGTAAAGTCTCCTATAGTGCTAATGCAAAGACATGCAAAGTCCTGTCAGGTACCCAGGAAGACTTCAGCGGGCATTTCTGTGGCTGCTGCTTTCTATGAGCTGATTCATCTGCTTTCTCTTCTGGAAGAGAAGTTTCTCTTCCAAATTCATTTTAAAACTGAAGCTTTACAGGTAATTGCTTTTCAGTTTCATTCATCAAGTTACCTCTTACTTGTGATAAACTTCTTACTAGTGTGGTACAACAGTTACAACATATGGTAAACTTAAATATTTGCACTTTACTACTCGGTGCATGAAAACAGCAACAATACAGAATATGGCATGAATATTTACAGAATTTGTGCTAATAGCTCTCTTAGCAGTTCTTTTATCTGTTGTGTTTTGGTGTTTGAGAAGGTGAGGTAATGTTCCAGAAATGACTTTATAAGGTTTTGACTTTTCAAATGGTGATATGGCATTCAAAATTCAAGGGAGGAAAGAGGAGAGTGTGTGATCTGGAGCACTGAAGCAGGGGCTTGTGTCCTCTCATTGGGATTCTCACTGGCCTGATCCTGGAACAAAGTGCTTAGGTGCTGCCACATAGGAAATGACTAAGAATGAAGAATCACCAGAAGGTTTGTGGTGATTTGTTAACTATTATCTGTGGTTTTTCTTTTGTCTTTTTTTTTTTTTTTTCCAGAAGTGTTTTTCGAAGTATTGGAATAAGAGTTGCACACAAAAACTTTTATTGTGTTCATGACTAGAAAGAAAATAAGATATATGTTCTGATAGCAGCTGGTGTGTTTGCGTGGGCAAGGCTGCATAATTGTTGTATTAACTTTCTGCCCTGTCACTCCTGGGACATGTGGATGCTGACTGAGCAGAGTTAACTCTGCTTCCAAAGAGCTGATGCTCTGTAAATTCACACCAGAGCACATCATGTAGCCAAGCCCTAAAATGTTCCGAATACCTACTGTGAACTTTGATAAATAGATATTGCTTAAGTATTTGTTGCATAAAACCTTCCTGGAAGGAAGGCAGGCAAAGGTACTGAAAAAAGTAATCAAGATACTGCTAGGAACAGTGAATTAAAAAACTAAGTAGTGCCGTAGCAGTTAAACACATGAAGTAATAATTTAATTTTTCTGCTCTGCTAATTCAGTCTATTTGTACAATTCATTTAACTGCCACAAAATGTAATAATTGCAGAGTTCACTGTCCAGTTATGTTAATGCTGTTTGTACTCCTAGAAAAGGGACTAGCATGTCTAGAAGTTTGCTTTCATCTCTGTGATTCAAAATCAGGCAATATGCTGATTTTTCACCCCCTTTGTGAAGTAGCCAGTGAGACAGTGATCCTAAATGTGGCGGCAGTGCAGACAATGAATGGGAATCCTGTGTGGTTTGAGCCAGACTGAGCGATACAGGTCTTTTCCTTGGAAGTGCTGGATCTCTTCTTGTAGGGAGTGGAAAGATCTCAATGCCTACAGATAAAACCTCATAGATCCTCTTCCAGGCTGTGTAGAGCTCGGAGCTTAGTTACTCCTCACACAGACTGTGTGCGGTTTTCACCCCTCGCGTCACTATCAACCAAGCATGAAAGCGTTTGATATTTACTGCAGCAATTACTATGGTCAAATTCTTCTTTTTCTTCTTTTTGAAGGCACTTTGATATTCTTTTCTTGTCAGTAAAGTGCTGTGTATTGCTGTGGGAATTTCATAATGCATTTAATGACTCTTTAATAGCTGTATCAAAAAAAGTACAGTTAACATTATATACATCTATTATCTTGTAGTTTCATTATTGCCATAAAATCATTTGGGATCCTCTGTGTGCACACTGAACACACTTCCATCACCTGATAAATGACTGTTTTGTTTGACAGATGATGTCTCAGGCTGAGGGCCAGCAGAGAGACTTGATCAGGAGCATAGAATGCCTTCCTGTCTCCGGTCACCTTACATCCTTGGATCAAGACCTGTTAATGCTCAAAGCAACTTCCATGGCAACCATGAACTGCCTAAATGACTGTTTCCATATTCTCCAGTTACAACATGCTTCTCAGCAAAAGGGATCTTTACCAGCAGGTAGGTACAGGTGCTCACAAAGAGCAGAACTCTACAACAAACACTTTGAATCCTTTCCTTCTTGCAAAAATAATTGTTCCACTAAATCCAGTTTCACATGGGCAGAGAAAAGTGCCAGCTGTCTGGTTTCTTTTGAATTTTTCCAGAATCTGACTTGCTGGTGTTGGGTAGAACTCCATGCACATGGTGTATTTTCTTTATTGCTTATTCTGTCAAGAAATCTGTGGCAGCAGCTGCATAAATGTTGCATCTAATTGTTGTGGAGCATCTCACAACAGAATGAAGTACATAAGGCACCACAACCAGAAGGCTGCCATTGGGATGTAACTCATCGCTCAGGAACAGTAATAGTAGAGGGGCAACTTTATGGGATTGCAGGCTCTATGATGTGTTATGTCCAGTACAGCTCTGTCAAGTGTCATGCTTCTCTTTTTTTCACACACTAAATACATATTATAAGCATTTACACGTGTGTAGGTTTCATTTCTAGTTAAGCATTAAAATACAAAGCTCTGTATTTGTACAGGTTATTGTTGAAAGTGTTTATTTATTAGTATTTTTATTTTGATTTAACATCCTAGCCTAAAACATAGGCTAGGACGTGTCAGATTCCATTCTGAGGCCAGAACAGACTTGTAAGCAAATTGTTCCACCTCATTTTTGTGCAGTGTACTGAACTGAATATGTTCTTTCCTGTTTGTAAATTCTTTTGCATCGTACTGTGATTTTGTTTTTTCACGGCTTTACTTTGTGGCTTTTTGTGAGGAAAAAGCTTTTGAGGATTCTCAAATGCTTCTCTTGCACAACAGATAGGGTAGATATGCTTAGTATGTAACAAAGTAGACTCATAAGTTGTCTCTTACCTTATCTTTCCCATATTCCTATCATATTTGTGGTACTTGCTTTGCCAGTGCATGTTATTTCAGAGCTGTAATTAATTTAGCCTGTAAGAGGGAAAAAAGACGTTGTATAAAAGTATTAAAACTATATTTTTTTGTGATTCTTAAATCACCACAGGCATTAAAAGAAAATGTGTGAATAGGGTGAATTAACTTTTTTTGCTGTATTTGAGTTTAAAATATCATTTTAAAAGATGGAAAACTGGATGGCACCACCCCAAATATTTGGCTGAACTTCAGAGTTACTCACACTGAAAGAATTCTTCCGATTCCCTTTTTTTAAACTGTAGATGCATAACTGCGGGAGGTACACCTTAGGAGTCTCTTTGACATTTTTGCATGTCTTTCTAAGGTGACCCACTAGTACCAGGAGAAATAAGTAGAGCCCATGAGCACCAATGTAATAATTTGTGAAGAAGATAGGGGTTTTTTTTATCCTTGGTGAGTGGTTTTGGGTCTTTTTAATTTTTTTTAATCATTCAGTGAAAAGCTTAATTCATCTGTCTGCAGTTCAGTTGGTATCTGCTTGTTAATGGCCAAATCTACAAACATTGCTTTAAGAAGTCCAAGTCTTGAAGATTTCTGGTGGTGTCGTAGGGAGGTGGACAGAGCAGGGAGGAGCAGCAGGTTGGATTACTGGGGCCAGAGTTGATTTTTTAAGTCTATTTAGCTTGGATTTCCCCCCACACTTGGGAGCAATACTTATTCTTCTGGTTCAACTGGTGGAGTCTTTTTGGTGGGCTTCAGAGGGTCATACAGAATGGAAAAGGCTTGTGGCCTAATGCAGATGCTGCAGGAGGCGTTTTTGCATGTAAGTGTAGGAAAACATCAAATGATGTAGAGAAAAAATCTCGAATACAGACTGTTCTGTCTAATAAAACATATAAAAGCACTATTTAGTTTTCCGAGGATCAAAAAAGCAGGTCAGCACACTTCAGCTGGGTCCAAGTGAAATGCTGCAAGAAGTGATGATGAAGAGGAGGCTTGTCTAACAGAATGTGAATTTAAACATGAAGCAGAAAAAAGTGTTTCAAGGTCTGTTGGAGTGGTACTTGACTGCTAAGAATGCGTTGAGCAAGGGCATGTCAGGCTTGAAAAACAAGGATTAGAAATTACGTATTAGTGCCGGGTTGCTGTAAATTGTTCAAAGAGAAAAAAATAGCAGAAGAATGAAAATACTGCTCCAGCTGCTTCAAGGTGGACCATAAATCACAGACTTAAAAGATGAACAGGGAAGTTGCAGCTATTAACTTTACCTAAATTCAAGTCAAAAGTGGTGAAATGTGCTGGATTTAAAAAAAAAAAAAAAAAGTACTTTGTTATCATAAAGGTGAATTGTAACAACAATTTGCAACTCTTGAAGAAAAATGTTGAAAGTGAAGACTATGGACTCTGAGAGGTCTGTGTTGTAGCGGAGGGGAGATGCTGAAAACTGTTTTAAAAAACATGGGTGAAGACTTTTGGGGGAGGAAGTGATTTCAAGAGAACAACTTGTGCTACCTGCAACAGTCAAAAGCAGATTTGAACATGATCTTCCCATAGAAGAGGAGTAATAGTGTGCTATCCTGTCCTCTCATAAAGATTAAAACACAACTTGTAGCTCAGATCACTTAAAAAAAAAAACCTTCTGGAACTTAACAGCAAAAATTAAACAGAGCGTAATAATAAATAGGGTTATTTTAGAAGTAGCTGATAGAGAGTGTAAAAGGGAGGCTACTTGTGAAATTGAAGCTAATACTGAAGCAGTGAATGTGGATTAAATGCAGCCTAGAATGTGCGGTTAGAGATTATTTTGTTGAAAGTTACAGCTCAGAAAACAGGTATTGTGAAGAGGTTTTAAAGATGAGTAAAAACCTTTTCAAAAAGGTAAGTGTGACAGTGATGTTCTGAGCATCTTGTTTTTTGACTTCTTTGAAACTTCTGTTTAAATAGCTTAAACCGCTGGGGGATTCTTGTTTCTTTTTGTGTAATGGATTTAGGAGTAATAGACTTCATGAAAATGACTGTGTTGCTATGGAAAAAGTTGTCTTGTCCCATTAGTAAAACTGGGCTTTTTTCCCACCCCAGTATGTTCCTGGTAGAAATGCTGCTGTTTATCTGAATTAAGCTCATTCTGCCTGTGTGGTTGAGGGTGTGACCTAGTTGCAGGTCACGGATGTCTTGAAAAAAGGGTTGTGGAACATATAGGAAGAGACAACAGACACCTCAGTGTAGGTCCCTGAGCATGGGAAACTGCCATGTGGTGGTGGAAATTCAGACTTCTCAATAACTTCAGTGTTTGCAACCTGGCCAAGATGGTTTGCCAGCTTGTGTATTCTTCAGTAAAAACTGATTGGAGTCACCTGTACGTTTATTAGCCTTTGAAAAAGAGTGGAACATTTGTATTATTAATGAGGAACCCGATCCATTCTGAAAAATTAGCTGGGAGTAACTAGAGATGCTGAAGTCATTGAGTTGGGTAATAGCTTTCCAAGCCCTGCAGCTTTTTTTTTTTGAGCAACTATTATTTATTCAACACTGTGTGCTTACCTGAAAAAAGACAAGTTACCCTCTCCAGAGGAAAAAAAATGGCAACAAAACTTTTGCTTTAGCTCGTTTTTGTCTAGAAGTTTGAGAACCTGATGAGTGACTGACTCTCTTTTCATTTTGGTACCAGTTAAAGATAATTGTGTGGGTTACTTAACATTCCTGCGGTGCTGGGTTCTTCCTGCGGTGTCTGATTACACCTTTCATGACACCAACTAGTTTCTCCAGTCCAAGTTGCATGTATTACAGCTCACCAATCGCAGGGTTTGTGCTAATGATCGCTGAAGGTGGTGTCTCATTGCACCACCTTTGTTTAGTGGCTGCTGAAGGGATTGGCTGCAGCAGGAATTGGCTGCTTTCAGCTGATTCCTTAAAAAAAGAAATATATATAGCTCTTTTGTGAAAACTGCTACTTGCTGACCTTCCAGAGAATGAGCAAGTTTCAGCGCAAACTTTCTTTTGCTTCAGGAACAACAATCAGTTGGTTGGATCCGAAGATATCTCTGGCAAACCACTTCAAAAATGGAGCAGCGCAGAATTTCCCGGCAGAGATAAACAAGGCAGCATCGGTCAGAGAAGAGCAGCCCGTTGCAGAGCCCTGCCAGCTAACAAGGGTAAGGTAATGTGAACATCCCATTCCTGTGGGGAATTACTTTGAGGAATACCTGTAAATGCTACAATCATATTCTGTGAAAATGATTTAATGACAAATCTTTTCACACTTCTGGATTAGCTGTGTTGGAAGAGTGAGTACAGTTGCAATAAATGAAACTTGCTAATTGCTTTTTCAGTAATTTTTGCTGCTTTCTGTAATGGGCTGTTAAGTGGTGGGAGCCAATTGGGCTGATAATGCAAGGTGTTGAAACAAGCAGTGTTCCCTTGCATTTTGACCAAAAACAACTGGAAACTGAAGTGCAAAATCCTGACTGGAATGCATGACACTCAAAATAGGCCCAAGAACTGCCTAAGCAGATGAAAGACAAAATTGCCTGTCTCCAGCTATTAAATCTCCCTGTCCTTCTTTCCTAGCTCTGGCTGTGTCTGTTTTTCTTCATCTGAGCAACCCTCATCACTTCAGGATGGCTTAGTTTATTTGAAATACAGCTGCAGTCTGTATCATTATAACTGTCAGAATTGATTTCAAGTACAAAATATGAAAGTAAAAAACCAGCAGGGATTATGATAAAGAACATGTTTTCCTAACTGGGCTAGAAAATCGTAATTGCGTTCTTTTTATACTAGTTGGTTTCACACGGTTGTTTGGATGACACTGTATCACTGTGAAAAGAAAACGTGCTGGTTTATGTCTCTGCAGCAGCACTGTGCTATCTTATGGTGAAATCGAAACAAAGATTTTTTTCAGTTGTTATAGTTTATAGATTTTTTAAATGAATCTGAGTAGTTGCTACTAAGTTAAAAAAAGAAAAAATGAAACAAATCAGGAGCTTTCAAAGAAATAACTTAATTCCTTATAATAATTGAGTTATAGTCCAAGTGCTTAATGTATATCATTGTCTGTGTTTGGAATATGACTAGTCTTATGGGTCCCCTTAGATATTTTCAGCTCTCTAATTTATGATAGCAGAACAGTGTAGCCTCCTCGGAAAGGAGTCACCTGTGTGATACTGCAGTTGTCACCATGGTTTGAGCTCTGTGTGGAGGCCTGGCCCTCTGTTTCTGGTGGTTTGAATGTTCATACCTTGAGCTGGAGCAGGTGCCTCTGGCCGAAGGGCTTTGCTCAGGCAGTCGCGTATCGCTGCCCTCCTGTGGCATTCGGTGCCTCTCTCCTCCCCATCTGCCTCCCTCCAGCCGTTTGCCCCAGGAGGATGCTGTGCGGAGCCCCGGGGACACCCCATCCCTGCTGCCTGAAGTGTCCCACCTTCTGCTCGCGGGGTGGTGATTGATAAAACAGCACTAATATAATTTCTGCTAGTGTGTCTGGATGCCTTGGATATAATAACAGACAACCCATGTGTGTATGTTGTTTTTATAAAACTACTCCCAGGTTACTTTTCCTTTACTGTTACATGTTGGCACTAGCAGCAACACTAACGCTTCTGAAGACCAGCCTGTAGATACGTTTATTGCTTGTCACCAGGCACATCAGTGGGATCTACCGTTTGCTGTAGCCCTTGGAGTAATGATGGCAACACTAGGAGGCCTGAAGTTAGGCGGAGGTGGAGGGGTGTTACTGAGATAGTGAAGCAAAAGCTAGTTGGAATTCCAACTATTTTTGTCTATGTATTAGATGCTTGCCATAATGTTAGATCACAAAATTTACAGGAAAACAGGTCACACTTGCTTTTAAGCTTAGCTTTTTTTTTTTTTCCCTCCCCTGACCCATGTGAAAAATGGTGAGAAAACTTAGACTGAATCTTCCAAAATGAAATTTGCACCGAGTTATCTTAATGTTCCTTTCAGTTCAACTGTTGTTTATCTTGGGCGTGAATTCCATTGTGTAGCTCTCTGCAGGACTTCTAGTCTTTTCTTCATACATGGACAGCTAAATACAATATGAAGTCCTTTCTGGATATTGTCACATCTTTGAGCTGATGTTTATGACTCTTATCACAGGAACCTGAAGAAATAAATCCGGAGGAGGAGCTGGAGGATATCTGTGATGATAAAGAAGATGACCTAGGAGCAGTGGAAGAGCAGCGCAGTGTTATCTTGCATCTCTTGTCTCAGCTGAAACTTGGCATGGACTTAACAAGAGTAAGTAACTGATGTGTGACGACTGGCTGCAGTAAAAGTGCCGTTTTAAATTCAGCTGCCATATTGAGCAATATTGAGTTTAATATAAAATAGTGGCCTGTAACAACTTCAGGTCTCAAGATCCAGTTTGACACAGGTTTTTAAGTGAAATGTGCTGAGGGGGTGGATTTTCTCTAATGCAGCTGGCCATATCTTTTCTATTACATTCTCTTTGTTGGCTTTCCTATAATAGCCTGTTTTCTTTCCCGCCTTTGCACCTTACTCTATCTGTGTTGTTTTCTACAGCCTTTTCATGTTTTTATCTTTCTTATTTGGCTTTTTTCTCTTTGTAAATTGCTTTTCTGGGACCTCTGATCACTGTGTTTTGCTCACATTTTAGAAGAGGGAGAATAAATTTCAGTCTGAAAGTGTGTCCAAAACAGGACAGAACCCTCCACCTGAGAATTTCCCTTACAAAAATGTCTGTCTTTGTTTTACTTAGAGCTTTCTGGCTTTTTCTCTTATTTCAGGTGGTTCTTCCCACATTTATTTTAGAGAAGCGATCATTGTTGGAGATGTACGCGGACTTCATGTCCCATCCAGACCTCTTCATCGCGATCACCAACGGCACTACTCCCGAGGAGAGGATGATCCGCTTTGTGGAGTATTATCTCACGTCATTTCACGAAGGTCGCAAAGGAGCGATCGCAAAGAAACCGTACAATCCCATCATCGGGGAGACGTTTCACTGCTCCTGGAGGCTGCCGAAGGGCGATGTAGCCACTGATGCTGGCAGCAACTTCTCTGCTCGCTCCCCTTCAGAGCAAGGAACTCTCTCTAAAGATCTGGAAGGCCAAACAGAGCTGGACTATTATACAGTAAAATTTGTAGCCGAGCAAGTGTCCCACCATCCTCCTGTCTCAGGGTTTTACGCCGAGTGTGTAGAGAGAAAGATGTGTGTCAATGCCCATGTCTGGACAAAAAGTAAATTCTTAGGAATGTCAATAGGAGTGACAATGGTTGGTGAGGGTAAGTGGAACTTCTGTCCTTTATTCGTTTTAGAAAGCTGTTAAGATATTAGTTTGAGGGTAAATTTGATGCTGTATGCATCTGGCTGAAATGTAGGTGAGTACTGCTCATTAGTTTTCTTTCAAAGACTTCTCAAAAAAAAAAATTGGCTTGTAGAGATGTCACATACTGTTGTGGGTTTTCATTTTTTTTTAAATGTACTTTTGTTTTTCCTCTAGTCTCTGTGATCTGTAAACCTTAATGTACAGTTATTCAGTGACTTCTTACTTTACTGTTTGCAAAGTACAGAAGATACTGCAAGTCCTCATAAACAGCAAATTTTCATATTGAGGGGAAAAAAAAACTAGATACGTTTATGCTTTACCAAAAATCAGGATTGTATTTGGAAATAAAAATTCAACTTTTAAACTAAAGGGCAGTTACTATAATTGAAACATTTGTAAATATCAATTTACAAGCATCAGGCAAACTAATTTGCACCAGTTGTTTATGGAATAGAAGTGGGATTCAATTTGCATATATTGCACTTATGTATCTTACTATGCAAGTTTGGATTTGAACTACAGAAATTGGTTCATTTAGTGAGAAAGGTAACTGCCCTTACACCATAATGTCCATTTAGTACCAGTGTTTACTGTGAGAGATGAGGCAGCATCTCCCGTTCTGTGTCCCCTGCGTACGTGTCTCAGTAACTGGGGATTCTGGACACTTGGGTGACTACTGCGTGTGTGATGGGATGTGGAAACAGCTTGGAAAACCCAAAGAAAGTTCTAGTTTTTTTTATGAGATTCTTGACATTTATTGCAAAAGCTACTGTTAGGAAAAAGAGTTGGGTTTATCTTGGCAGAGGGGTGTGGTGAGGAGAGTTGTATCTACCACCTGCCTTCAGGTAGGGTGAGATGTGTTGCAGGGAGGGGAAAAAAGGAGTATTAGCCTTCCTCAGGATCTGCAGGTAAGGGTGTTCATTCAGTATTTCCTTTTGGCAACATAAGTCTTATGCTGCTGTGTTCCAGAACCATCAATAAGAGAGGGACCAGCCCTTTTACCTACTACTGAAAAGTATATTGCACAGCACAATGTTGTACTTCATAGAGCAATGTTATTAGGATTAATGTATTTTCCCAAAAGAAACATAAATGTGTGTTACTCAGGTTGGTAATTTCAAGAAAATGTTTGTGTCTTGAATCTGTAATGAATTTCAATTTCGTGTGTGTGTATGGTGTTTGTTTTTTGTGTGCGTATGTGAGGAGCTATGAGGAAGAGTAGTCAAATGTAGTATTTGCTGTCTGTCTCAGTAACTTGTTTGATCTTTTCTGAAGTGTTGCTGATTTAGGGATTCTTGTATTTCTTCACACAGGTCTCCTAAGTCTGTTGGAACATGGGGAAGAATACACGTTCTCTCTGCCCTGTGCATATGCTCGGTCAATTTTAACTGTTCCCTGGGTAGAACTGGGAGGAAAAGTCAACATTAACTGTGCAAAGACTGGATATTCTGCAAGTATTAACTTTCACACCAAGCCCTTCTATGGTGGCAAATTGCATCGGTGAGAACACTTTTCTTTTTCCCCTGCAACATACACTCTAGAACCGCAGTAGCTGTGTGAATACAGTTCTGTGTGCTGAATAGTTCTCATTGGATAGTCTGAAAAAGCGTAGGTTTTTCCTGTTTAAAAATACTTGAAGGTATTATTATGGTCTTAAACAATACCATAGCTAAACAATTGAATCTCTTGTAATCCTCAAAGAAAAAAATCAGGTTGCCTTTAAAGAGAGTAAGGAAGTTCCATCTTTGTCTATGTGTTCAAGCCAGTGGGAAGACAGAGCTCCTGGCATTTATTTGTGGCTGCCACAGATTTTCTTGTTACTGACAGAAGCTGGTTAATTTTTCCTGTTTTTTCTCTTGGCTCCTTGTTTGAAATGGGGTTGATCTTGCTGGTTTAAAGGTTTGTATGTTTGTAACACGTGCTGTCGTTGCATTGCAGGGATCATTAGTAAATAGTCTTCTGTTACTTATTGGTCTTGGGCTTTCTGTATAAGAAGCGTAAGACTATCAAGTTAAGCAACTTGCAGAAAATCCCTAGGTAAAAATACCTTGTTTTAAAGGCAAAAATGATATTCTTGCAGTGGTAATTCATGTGTATGAATGTTCAAAAGTTCACAGGTAAGAGAAAGATGATCCAGGGAAAGATACTTCAAGCGGATTCTAGGAAGTATCTGCACAGTTAGTGCAAAATCACTAATATTGATGGTTTTAGACATTTTATAGAAAGACCTCTGCAGATTAACCTTGCTAATAGACATTTAACTGAGGAAGGAGAAATTTAAGTAGTAATCACACAAAACAGCTCTCAGCTGTTTCCTGGACAGTGCTTGTTTAAACTTTCCTTAGATTAAATGTGTTAGAGATAATAATAAAATACATAACAGCCTAGAATATAAGAACTTCTTAAATGTGGATTGCCTCTCACAAGTTGCAAAAAATCAGCAGTTTTCTGTAAATCCCTTTTCCTGAAACAATAGGGTAAGGTGTCTTCAAGGAGAACAAAACAACACAACCAAATGAGCAAAACCCAAACATCAAAACCTCCATCTTAAAGCACTTTTCTCCATAAATTCCTCTACATGCTTTGAATTTAAATTGCAGCCATAGCTCCCCTATCCCAATGGCATCTGGAAAACCAAATATTATGTGTAGCTCTGTTTCACTTATGGCAATTTTAAATTATGCATAGTTTGTGATTTTTTTTTTGTTTCCATTGCTTACAGTGTGTCTTCCACCTTGCAATAGCTCCTGTCATGCTGTGAAAAATAAGCAATAGAAAGCAATTTCACATCAATGATTTAGTTTTGAGAACTGTTTTGTTGTTGTGTCTCTGAAAGCAGTCACAGGTGTAGAGGCTTTTTAAAGACATATCTGCTCAAGGTACTGTAGCTATTGAAAATGTGACATGGTGATGATTGGACATTGTCAAAAGAGCCTCTTGATGGGGAAGCAGACCTGTTGTCATGGTTACGCGGAGCACAAGTCAGTTGCTATGACGACATTATAGATTTATTTTTTTTGGTAGAGTGACCCTTGTTGTTAGACCTCAGCTGAATAGTGGCTGTTTGGTTCTGCACCTCTTAGGTGAAACAGAGGATGATGATGACAAACAGCTAGGTGTGTCTCAATTAAACCAAGCTTGCACGTAAACGCTAGCAGGTTTTTATCATTAATATTAGTTCAGGCAGATATTATGAACTGCAATGCTGGGAATGGTTGTGTGTCACAGAGCAATGCAACTTGAAGAAATGTAGGTTGCAATGAGAGTTTAATGCAGCAGCTTGATACTGCGTGTTACTAGTGATATAACTTTTGTTTACTTTGAGCAGAGACAGTAATTTTGTGCTTGACGCTAAAATACTGGATGTCAGTGTTGTGTTGTAACCACACGGCGCTTGGAAAAATTAAATGCTTAAACTTGTGAGGATGTAACTGCAAAATCTGAATGGGCTGGTCTCTGGCGTCCTCTGGATTTGGTCTGTTCAGAGATCTCTTGGGAGCAGGACAGGGACTCCACCACTTGCAATGGCTTTGGTGCAATGTGGTAGTCAGAGGATGAAAAAGCCATACAAAGTGAAGGCTGTTTGCTTGTCACCTGCATTGTCAGTTGTTTTCAGGAAATGTTAGCACTTGTCAACATCCACCAAAAAAAAGAGCGCTGTATAGTTTAATGTAAATTTGGTCTTATTGCTTCTATTGCTTGGAGGGTCAGGCAGATGCAGACACAGCTGGAGGGGCTGGTGCATGTGGAAGAGCATCAGAGGCACCTCTGCGTCCCGTGCTCCATCCTGCTCTGAGTGTGGGCAAGTGGGGAGCACGGAAGAGCTGCTTTCTGCTCCTCTGCACGTAGCTGTTCAAAGGGATCGAGAGCAAACCAAAAAACTGGTGCGCTGTTATGAGCCGCGCGTAATGTAAGTGTGAAAGGAGATGTAACGTATGAGCACTGATGCACCATGAGGAGGGGAGCTGGGCAGTGGTGTGTTTTACAGAGCTTGTGTATGGGTAATTGCAGTTTAATTGGTGCTGGAAATAGTGTCCTTTGTGAATACTGCAGCACCTTACAAGTGAGAATGTCTCAAGTCTTGTTTGTGTAGCTTACAAACTCTTGTGTTTCTTCTTTCTGGGAGCAAAGTTCTGTTTGAGGCTGGAAATTTGCCTGGCTGTGCTCAGTGAGCTTCTACTCCTTCATTCAGGATTAAGTGAATGTTGGGAGGTCTTTGGACAGATATTGATGTTGAGAAGAAAAATATGCATCAGTGTGGGTAGTTATGGTGATACTTGAGCATCTGTGCAACACTTGGATTGAAATATTGTATATTAGACATTTTTAGAATCTTACTGTTGGCAGAGGTTTCTGTGGAAGAGACAGGGAAGAAGAGCGGTTCTCCTGGTTCCTAGTTCCCTACCTTGCTTTCTGCCCTTGTGTGTCTGCTGCTTATGTGAGCAACATACAAATGAGACCACCTACATATGGAAACATTGAGATGTAAAGATGTGAGGTAAAGTGCCGGTAGGTAGTGAGTTATATTCTTGGTAGAAAGCTTAATTTTTATTTTTTAAGCCTGAACTGCACATCTGATGTGATGTTTCAAGTGGAAATGATCAATGCTTGTTACATGTGAACCCTCTTGTGTTAGTTTCTTTTTCATTTTCAATTCCGTTAAAAGCTTTGAAACAAGTTTAAGCTGAAGCCAAAAATAGGGTTTCCTGGGTAACATGAAGAGAACTAGAGCAACGAGTGGAAGTCACTTTGCTCTTTGAGCTTCTCTGTGCAAATGCAATTCCAGTAACCAACACTTTTCAAGACAGTGTGACAAGTTTGCAAACTCTTTCAGGGTGAAGTTGAGTGATGATGCAAGGAATAGTCCTCAGCCGTTTTCAGCCATGGCCTTTTAAAATAAAAATTACTTTCCTAGAGTCACAGGTGAAGTGAAGCAGAACACGACAAACACAGTGGTGTGCAGAGTGCAAGGGGAGTGGAACAGCGTGCTTGAGTTCACCTACAGCAACGGGGAGACAAAATACGTGGACTTGACAAAGCTGTCTGTGACCAGAAAACGAGTCCGGCCCCTTGAGAAACAAGGACCATTTGAATCGAGGTAGAGTATGTGTATGCTGTTCTCTGACCCTTGTGTCCTGAGCAGTCTGGAGAATGCTCTGGGAAAACCTGCAAATGTAGATATTATTTGTGGATAGTGCTTAGCAGCAGTGATATTAATTTTTTAGTTTTTTAAAAACAAAACCTAAGTGCCTGATGAGAAGTGCAAAAAACAAGTGCAGGCACATGGTTGTTTATCTTGTCTCTCTTATTTGTGGACAGAGTTGTCTTAGGAGTTTGCAAAGTGCCTGCTAGAACAGATACTCCTTATTTGTTTTGTTTTTAACCATCAGCTACACAGCAGGGCAGCTCCTGACAAGGGAGGTCCTCACAAGAAGCTGCTTGTTGACTAACACTCAAATGGCAGCTCTACAAAGTGTTAGAATGGCACAGCCAAAACCTCAGAGCCATTTCTATCTGCTCCTGATTGCTCATGTAGCTGTGAGACTTGGCCATAAGCTCTTCCACCCGTGCTGGTGGGATTCAAAGCAGCCTGAGGTGGTTCATCACAGGGAAGCAGAGGGAGGAGAGCTCCTGTTCTGTGAGAACTGTGTGTGGCCATCCTGCAGTTCCAGGTGGCAGCCTGAGATGACTTGTGAAAACTGATGTTAACGATTTGTTTTGTAGGAGGCTGTGGCAGCATGTAACAGAGTCTCTGCGGGATGGAGACATTGATAAGGCTACGGAGCACAAGCGAGCCCTTGAAGAACGGCAGAGGAATGAAGAGAGGCTTCGTGTGGAAACAGAAACACCTTGGTGTACTAAATACTTCCTTAAAGAAGTAAGTTCCCAAGCAGTGTAGCCTTTTAAGGCAGAGGCAGATTCTAAGGAGAGCACGTGCACACATGGATCTATGTCCTGTCAGAATAAAGTATGTAGCCTTAGGTTTTATAGACTAGATCCATGAGATCCATAGGAGCAGGGTGACCTGAGCACTCCCAACATATAAAGCTGTGACTTCACCCTTCACAAACACTTCAGTTTGTTGATTCCATTGCAACAAAATGTTTGGCTGTTTCGTGATTCACTTTATTTTACCAAGCACTTCCTAGTGGTGTAGGAAAAACAGCTTTACATGTGCGCGTGTAAGTAGACTGTAACAGTAAATATCCAAAGAAAATAATCAATAGTATTAATTTTGCTTATGTTGTTTGCAAATGAACTCAAGATATTACTGGTAGAAAGAAGGAACATCAGTTCATTCTCAGCCTAGAACTTCTTGTGTTCTTGTACGTTACGTTTTGGATTGATCTTATTTGTTCAGTGGTTTAGCCTGTATTTCAGTAATAATAATATAGTAAGATTTTTAACATGGTGAACTGCAGCCTACCAAAGACAACTGGGGCTGCTGGTATAACTGTGAAAGAGGCTTTCCTTGTGATCCAGATGACGAGACCCTGCTTGTGTGCAGAGCTTTGCTGAGCCCCGTGCAAGATGGGAGGACTCAGCTAAAATTTGTGCTGTAGCAGGTTAGATTCTCCTTGTAGTGAAACCTTTATCTGTTAAACTGCAGTTTTGTAACTTCCCCTTCTTTTTCTTCCCATATCTGTGATCTAGTAAGGTTTTAAAACCTAGACTAAGAAGGAGACATACATATTTCTCTTTTTTTAAGTTTGGGACTATCTGTTAGCTCTAATAGAGCTTTTTGTTTTCTAAAGCCATGTTAGTATGATTAGCTCAGATTTAGATATTTGTATAATTAGTATCTTGATTTAGAAGAGGTAAAATTCTCTTGCTAATCCACAGTGCGGGTCTACTCAGAAAATGTTTAAACGTAATCCTGAGCTGTTTCATTTCTGGGTAAGCAGTTGGGCTGCGTTAGAGCTGGAAATCCTGAGTAGCTGCCTCTCGCTTCTTGCTTGGCTTTTTAAAGGGATGTGGATGGCGGAGTGGAGGAGAGTGGCTTTCCATCTGGGTTAATTACAAACGCAGCCGATTGCCAGGGAGTGCTCTGGGATTCCCAGAGTCCGTGTGTATCCTGAGCAGTCTCAGCAGCCTATGGCAGTGATCTCTGTGTCTTAATCCGTGGGAGTTAAAGGCATAAGTGATGCCCCTCTGATTTTTGCAGCTATTAGTCTAATAGTTGTATGAAGGGAGTTCTCTTGGGGCAGTGTCTTTACTATAACCATATTTTCTCTTTAAATTGCAGGGGGATGGCTGGGTTTATCATAAACCCCTCTGGAAAACAGTCTCTGCTGCGCAAACTCAGCAAATGGACACTAACTAGAAAAGATGCTTTAAGATGAGTTTTCTGCTTTTCTTCTCCTTTACCTCTGTCTCTCAAAACACGGTAATCACACCGAGTGTCCCCTTTTTATGTAATTGTGGAAGTTTAAATGAGCATAAGGAAATATGTAAACTAGGGCACTTTAAAGCTATTAAAAAAATCAAAAGTTGTAGAGACAAACTTGCCAGGTACGTTCAACCAACTTGTTTTTTTTGTATGATCCAAGAGATTTTATCTGAATTGTGTAAGATTCTTCTAAGTAGATCTGATTGCAAAAGCTGCCTAAGAGAAGAAGGAATCGTTGGATTTTGGAGTGACATGGGAACTTTGTTGGGAATCTGCATCAAGCTCTTTAATAACTGAAACCTGCTCAGTACCCATGTAGACAACAGCAACAAAAACTGCTGCTTTTATACCCAGTGATTAACCCTTTTGGCAAAAACCGGAGGGATGTTTGGAAGTGGTGCCTGAAATCAGTGTTAAGAAACAATTGGATCGTGTTGACTTTTTCCGTCGGAGAGAACGCGTGCATGCATCGGAGGAATATGGGATACATGTAGAGACTACGTTTCTTTTTTATGGATTTATAAAAGCAATTAGAATTGTAACCATGGAGAATTTTTTCCTCTGAAGCGTTTTAATATACTTGAAATAATTGACTTGAATTGGAAAAGTAATTTGAAAACTTTTCAACTCCTAATTTTATTAAATCTCTTTGAGTGACTTTCATTTTTCTCATGTTATAGTGTGATGAGGTTTGGCCTTTTTTTTTTTTTTTTCCTCTTCCACTCTCCTTTCCCAAGGACTAAAGCTTTCAAAATGATCAGAAAACAATTTTGTATTTAAATTTCTCTGCCCATCTAATCATCTCAGAGGTGAAGTATCAGTGTTACAAACTGTCCTTTGGATTGTTTTGTTTTTTCTCCTGTGGTGTTACTCAGAACAAAGCAGTGAAATGTGACCTGTGAATACATGGACTGTGGGTCCTGGTTTTTCATCTTACCATAAAAAACAAGCTGATTATGCTGAGGACTGGGTATTGATTTGAAACACAATCAGAAATCAGGAAACTGTATTCAGGTACAAACATCCTTTTTGTTTTGTTTTTTTATAACTATTTTATTGAAGTCTAAGAATTGCTGGCAATTAAGAATAGTACTTATTATGGCTTTCGTTATTGGTGTAACTACAAGCTACCTTAATTTTTCCGACAGTGGTGCCTTAATCTGCTTTTTCTTCTGATGTAGTCTTCCAGACAGTGTATATAACATTATCTGCCGCTTCCCAGCCATGGCAGTGGCGGCACCTGATCCAGCATCATGAGAACTCACAATTGTGTGACCTGGTAAGATGTTTTCTGTGGAGAAGATCCAAGTGTAAGAATGCATCAGAAGGTTCAAATAACCATATTAACTTTCAATACAAACTGTAAATTGTGGAGGGAAAAAAAAGAGTTGGGTTTATGCACAACTGTTTTAATCCTCTTGTACTTTTTTTTTTTTTTTGCTGTGAAATGCACTGAGATCTCAATGCGAGTCATAGTCTGTTTGTGAGAAGTGGGGGTGGGAATAATAAAACTACAAAATGATTCATTTGTTCTGTCTCCTTTCCTAGAGATCAGGTGACAAGGAAAAGTTAGGTTGTTGTTAATTTTTATGCTGGCAATCTGTCTGTCTGGGCTTTCCTTGGCCCTGGAAGTGGGATGTTTTGGCACTGTGCACTTGAGTAGTAACGATATTCTCCGGCAGAAGAATGTTGTAGGCCCTGCCATCTCGTTTGTGATATTCTATAGAACCATCCTGTTGTGTTAGTTCTGGATATCCATTGGGCATTTTCATGTTTAACCAGGAATAAAAATAAAAATGAAAACAGTGGGATTAGTTCCTCCTTGTTTCTGGGTCCGCGGCACATTTGGGGTGTGCTCCTTGGCCAGTTCAGGGTTTGGGGTAGGGGTTGTGGTGGCAACGCCTGAACTGCCGTTGTTCATCAGTACCTGCACCAAACTGGGGGCAGTAGGGGGACAGAAAACAAATATATGTATATGCTTCATAGTTGTTTTATCCATGTCATATAGCTTATTTTCTTTTAACAAACATCAAGGGCCGTGGTGCAAGGTCCAGCTTTTAATATTGCAGTGATCAGAGCGGAAAACCTTTGTCAGCTGAGTGTACTCTGAGGATCAAACTTGTGCTTATTAAAATATAGACCTGTGACTCAGTCACTGAGCTCTGCTTGAAGTTTTGATTTGTGAATTTGTCAAGGTGATGGCTGTAAAGCAGACTGGAAAGCTCCCATGTTGACCATAAACCCTTTTGTGTTCCTTATATAATATTATCAGTGAAGTCTTTTCCACTCTCATCTGGTATGCTTGTGGTTTCACACTGAGAAAGCTGTTACTAATTTTGTTGCGTAAAAATAGACCAACACTGAAGAAACGGTCTTCTAAAATACATGAAACCATTCCTTTTAACATGGGGGTGAGTTAGAAAGAAGAGAAGGTAAAGCCTTCCTTTGCTCAGGTGATAACAAGAACTGGAATGGCTTCCTGATGTGGATTTAGTTACGATGCAAATTTCTAGTTACTTCTAGAAACAAAGGACAGAGTTGAAAACAGTTTAAAAAAATTCGAGCCACTGAATATCCAGCTTAAATTGGAAGACGTTTATGTGATTCTTCTAGGAGTTGCAAGCACCCTATGGACTAACGTGTGTATTTTTAACTCTGACCAGATCTGATTATCTTGCGTAACTGCTGTTGTTTCCATCTTGTACCTTCTGGAACAGGGAAGGGCTCACCACTGCGGCCTGTGCAGATATTTGCTAAAACCACAGCATGTTCAACAGGGAGCATGGCAGAATGTAGGATTTGGGTTTGTATTCCCTTCTGTCATTTTTGGCTTGATTGAGCTTTGCTGAAGTTAAGAGCAAAATTCCTGTTGATCTCGGTGATATTTTATTTGTGGGATCCCTGAGTTATAAACAGATCTTGGAACTTAAATCAGTGTTTCTCTTCAGAGGTGCTGTGTACCCTGCTGCTTGTGGAAAACCCAGAATGTGACAAGTCACTTTTATTTAACATGGACATTCAAGCATATAATCCTGAAAGCTCGATTCTGGCTTGCCTTTAATGGGAAAAAAATGCATTGTGTAAATCAGAGTTCAAGTTTTTAGGCATGGGGAGGGGAATAGAATGAGAAGTTTTTCAGTGTATTTACACTGTAAACTGTCAAGCCCAGGATTAAGTCTCTGACCCCCTAGGTTAATTTCCATTCCAGCCATCAGAGTCAGCAATGTCTTCAGTGTCTCGTTTCCATGGGCCGATGCCCCCATGTCCCAGTCACCTGTGAGGAGAACAGGCCAGAAGTGTCTCTTAAAGCCTCTTGAACCGAACTTGGAAGAACAAGTAAACATATTCATCAGCGTCATATCCAAACAACTCGGTGCAGAACTTGGTAGGGGAAATTTTGCACTGAGTATTATGGGAAGTAAGGATTGAATAGCCTGGGGGGACTTTGGTGTGTTTCTGTAATTTCTTATCTCCATGTCAGGAAAGCTGCCACATGCTCTCTGTTCCTCTTGGGCATAAATACAGTAGAACAGTGGTCAATGCATTAGAGGGATGAGACTGAACTGAGGTGGATGGAAAGGGTTTTTGGTGAACTGGGGGGGATATGCTGCAGGAGAAAGGGGTTAGCTTGGAAAAATGGTAAGATCACAGTTGCAGGTGGAGACTTACACTTGGTAGCTGAAGTTAGTTTTTATTATTTAGATTGGATGCAACCTAATTCATTCCCCTTCTGTCCTTCTCCAAAGTGATTAGAGACAATTTTATTCTAGGCTTTTAATTTAGCTGTAGAAACAGTCCAAAAGGTGGGAGCAATAGAGCCTCGGCTGCGGAAAGCTCGAGGCTGTTGTGTGATTTTCTCCCTTCCCTCTTGTGGGGGCTGACCCAGGCAGCTGTGTGCTGGCGAGCAACGTGTTCCTCCCAGCTGTCCTGAAAACACACCTCTGCGTGGGGGAGTGTCAGGAAAACCTTAGAGCAGCAAAGGGTTTTTATGACCTTTTGCTCCCAAGGGTGGAGAGGTTAAGGTCTGCACAGTGTCGAGGGTTCAGAGTGAGGTGTAACTTGCCTTTCTGCTGCCCAGGCAGCCTGGCTTGGTCTGGTGGTGATGGGAGCAAAGGTCCCTGGTTCTGTCTGATCACGTTTCCTCAGGTCGAGTAACATCAGACAGGTGGGAAAGAGTTGCAAGAAGAATGAGCCAACACGTTTGTGTTGACGGTATTACTGTGGCACAAATCCATCACCTAGAGGTGGCAGGAACCTGGGCTGACGTGGGGACAGAGTTGTCTGTGTACCCCATGTGGAGACTTCTTAGGGTGAAACAGCAGCACCTGCATGGGCAACTTCTTTTTCTAATGAAGAAACTTCATGCACCCACCTGAACTGTCAAGTGCACCCAGGAATTTCCCAGTGAAAAAAGGTGTGTTGGAGTTGCAGCAAATCAGACTTTTCCAAACTGGATTATCTGGTATCTTTACAATGTATTGGGGACTGTCTGATCAATGAATAGTTTTCTTGGGTGCTAGCATTTCTTCCACTAACAGTGTGTTACATCTCAAGATTATTTTGCTACAATGGATTTTTGTCTGTGTGGAGGCCATTAAAAAAGGAAAACAAAAAGTTGTCCTGATCTCTGCAAAATAAGCAGTTAGAAGAGAAACTTGTGGTAGCAATATGGAAAGACTTCAACAGATAGACATGGAATTCAGGTACTTATTAATAAAAGATTAAACATTATTATTTTAAAAAATAATAAAAGGGATGCTTTGCATCATTATACATTTAAAGTAAGTACAAAATCAGTTCATATATAATGTTGCACTTTAACCAAAGTATTGATTCCACAGTTCACTGTATCTGTGGGAGAAAACAGACCTTATCTATATAAGTTATGTGCTAGATCTTAGTTTCATTCTAAAAAATGGAGCGAGGTTTTTTTTTTTTTTCCCATGAGCTAAATGCTTCTCGCTTATCCTCTTGTTTCTCACGATGAGGCTTTTTGCCTGCTGTGTCACTGCGTATTTCTGCTCCCGTCACTGTCCTGGTGCTCCCCGCCGGGAGAGGCTGTTTTGCTGGCCTCGTTGTCCGTGTTGTTGTTGAGGATGTCGTCGCAATCCATCTGCGCCATCAGGTTGAAGCGCTCGGCCACGCAGTGGGCGGTGAGCCGGGCCTCGGGGTCGTGGTCCCAGCACTCCGTGATGGTGTCGCACAGAAAGCGCATCCCCTGCGGGCAGAAGGGACGAAATTAGGATCAGAAAGCAAAACGAAGAGGAGCTGGAAGCTGATCTAAAGCAATCACAGTTTTACCGTATTTTTGACAGCTTCCTGCAGAAATGCCTTTTTTTTTTTTTTTTTTTAAATTTATTTTTTTGGCTAAACTTAAGCACAGAAGGAGAACAGCCTTGGGAAGCTGTGGCAAGTGCCAGCGTTTGCACCACCACCGGCAGCGCTTGTGTTGGAGCAGCTCACCTGGGATCTGGTCCCAAGGATTTTCCCCACTCCCTGGAAGTTGGGTTGTGTTGACTGTGGGACTTAAATAGGGGCTGGAAGGAAAGAGGCCCTCCATTATCTCCTACCAGCCTTGCCTGTTCAGAGCATCCTAAAATTGGGAGGGAGAGGAGAGGTCCAGAATTGTGTGTCCAGCAGGACCAGGGCAGTGATTGTCCCCCCTCTCCTTGGCACTGGTGAGGCTGCACCTCGAATCCTGTGTTCAGTTTTGGGCCCCTCACTAGAGGAAAGACATTGAGGTGCTGGGGAATGTTCAGAGAAGGGAATGGAGCTGGTGAAGGGTCTGGAGCACGAGTCTGATGAGGACCAGCTGAGGGAACTGGGGCTGTTTAGCCTGGAGAAAAGGAGGCTGAGGGGAGACCTTGTTGCTGTCTACAACTACCTGAAAGGAGGTCGTAGCATGGAGGGGGTTGGTCTCTTCTCCCAAGTAACAAGTGATAGGACAAGAAGAAATGGCCTCAAGTTGTGCAAGGGGAGGCTTAGATTGTATATTAGGAAACATTTTTTCATGAAAAGGGCTGTCAGGCACTGGAACAGGCTGCCCAGGGAGGTGGTTGAGTCACCATCCCTGGAGGTGTTTAAAGACGTGTAGATTAGGTTCTCAGGGACATGGTTTAGTGCTACATTGAGGTTATGGTTGGACTCAATGTTCTTAAGGGTCTCTTCCAACCAAAATGATTTGATGGTGACCTTCAGGTTGGCTGTGTGGTGGGTCTCTGCATTTCAGGGCTGTGCCACCTGGGTGGAGAGGAGAGTCAAAGGCAAGTTTGGGATTCAGCATCTTAAATCTGACTTCTTGTGTTAGCAGCTTTCTGAAAGGACCCATGGTGCCAAATAGTCATTGCGGTGTGCGGCTGAGCTCTTGTTTTTTCACCACAAAATAGTGTCTTGCTTTAGGTGGGACTGGGTACTTCTCAGTGTGCTCCAGAACACGTTCAGTTTCTCTCAGTTGCAATGGTTATTTCTCACAGTGAGATATCTATATATCTATATTATTTTTTGCCAATTGTGTGGTGCTCTGAAAAGAGTCCAGATATTTTTGGGCTTAAAACCAAGATGGCAACATTCAGATGGTATTTTTCCCACTCTGAAGCTAGTAACACAGCCAGCACCAGAAGCTACGTGGAACTTTTCTTTGCCGATATAATTCCTATCATGTGCTGTTGCTTTCTGCGTTATTGTCAACCAAGGTTGCAGCACAGTGGAAAAATCCGTATTCTAAGTAAAGCTTCATGTTTTTCAGTAGTTTATCTGTATTTCTTAATTTGCAGTTAAGAGAAACCAAAATTCTCACATGGACCAACAAAACAGGAAAATGCAAGTCCTACAGAGATGTGTCATCTGCCCTTCTGCACCTTTCTCTGAACTCGCTTGTACTAAATCTTCCATAATGGACACAGATTAGAACAGGATTGTGCAGTAGAAGTGACAGATGGTGTGTTTCGGTACCTCTTATATCACTCATTTATTAGCTTAGTGGAAAGGATTTGAGGATAATTGATTAACATGCAAAAACGAAGTGGCTTAGCTGAAGCTTTTAAAAAAAGCCTTTTCTCAAACAGAACATGGCACTGTCATGTGGTTTAGTAATTAGATTTTCTGTGCTTACCTTGTAAATAACAACGATGATCTTTTGAATGGTACAGTCAGAACACCTCGTTACACTCACAACATGGACTTAATTTGAGTTTTACGTTTGATATCAGATTTCCAGAAGATGCTGGGTTTTACAAGTGTATTTTAGTGGCAATATTGACTTAAGCTCCCCCTGGTCCTGTCCTGCACCTGCCCATTGGTTGTGTCAGTGCAACAGTCTGTTCAGCTGCTTCATGAACCAGATCTAGGAATTTACCTGGCTTAAATAACCACTTTATTTTTTTTTTTTTTTCCTTTAAATGTGGTGTGGTGTGAAGTGAGGAGGAAGCATAGGCTTAAGGTGTTTGTAAGTTATCTTGGAGACTTTGGGGATAAATTTCTTCAGTGGGCTTTATTGTGCAGCCTTGCAAACAGTTGTCCTGGAGCTGCTGGTGGGCAGCACGCTGGGTGGGTCAGCTCTGTCAGGACAAGTATTGCCTATGTGTGCTGAAAACCTGAAACCGCAAAACAATGTAGGTCTTCACTTGACTGATAGGGATCCCGATGGCTGAAACGTGGTAGTAGAGTTTGGAGCTTTGCATCAAGCTGATTTTTGTTGGTGGGAACATCTATGGGTGCTTCCCATTCAGGTGAGCAATTTGTCATCCTTCCTTCTACTTTTTTTGCCACCCTTTCTTTTGTTCTTCTGGAGCATCTTTCTTATGAGGAGAGACTGAGGGAGCTGGGTCTGTTGAGCCCGGAGAAGAGAAGCTGAGAGGAGATCTCATAAATATTTATAAATATCTCCAGGGTGAGTGTCAAGAGGATGGGACCAGACTCCTTTCAGTGGTGCCCAACAATAGGATGAGGGGCAATGGGCACAGACTGAAGCACAGGAGGTTCCATCTGAATATGAGGAGCAGCTTCTTTAATTTGAGGTGCCAGAGCCCTGGAACAGGCTGCCCAGAGAGGCTGTGGAGTCTCCTTTTCTGGAGACATTCAAGCTCGCCCAGACACGTTTCTGTGTGATCTGCTCTGGTGAACCTGCTTTAGCAGGTGGGTTGGACTGATGATCTCCAGAGGTCCCTTCCAACCCCAACCACTCTGTGATTCTTGGGGTCACTTCCTCCCTCAGGAAGCCCCTGAGCCCAGGAGTGGCCCAAGCTGGTGGTTTTCTGCTGCCTCCCAGCAGATGGTGCTGCCCTGTGCTGCATCCCGGGGAGACCGCTTGTAAAATACCCAGAAAAATCATCTAAAGCCAGGCTTGTGAGGAGATGCTTATTAGATCGACTAAGATTAGTCGGAGGCAAACTTTCAGCAACACAACGTGGCTTTTCTGTTCCTCTTCCCTGGTGAATATCAAGGGGTCTAATAAAAGTTACTGCCTTGTAAGCCTTGCTCTGTTTACATGCTAGAGCAACCCAGCTACAGCAACATTATTAATTGGAGGTGATCGCAGTCGGCCCTTCTTCATCTCAGCAAACAGTGCAGTTATGGTCAGACTCTATCACAGTGTGATTTTTCACAGCCCAAGCCTGTGTACACTTCTCCTGTGGTTTCAAAGTTTATCAGAGACCCTGGGAGGTGAATGTCCAAGATGAATGCTCAAAGGCTTTCAATGTGTAGCACTGCTGATTGAAGTTCCTGTATTTGCCTTCATCAAGGAAAAAGGAACTTCAGAAATGGGCTTGCCGACTGATAAACTCACCGATGATCCAGCAGAAACCACACATTCATTTGATGCTGTTTGCAGCTTTGGTCAGTCAGGTCAGTTCTGAGTCTTTGGACAAACATGGTTTTTAGAGGTGTTGTAGGGAAAACATGGTCTTCTTGTATCATGAAATTAAATCTTTCCTCTTGAAAAGCCTGGCTTTATATGCCATCCAGGCAGAGTGGAAGCAGTAGCAGTGTGTTTTATGGGTGGATACTGCAAAATGATGCACTGAACACCACAAGGCTCTGAGCCTGTGGGCTCGATGGTTCGGCTTGTATTTTGGATGAACTGAATTATCGATCAGTGGATGGTGTTTTTCTACAAGACACGTGAAATTTAAGTAGCGCCAAAGTCAGACAAGGTTTGAAAATCACAGTCAGCGTGCCCATTACCCCTTGTGTCTTCAATACATGGAAGTACTGGACCTGGGGGAAAGGGATATCTCATGGCCAGGAGGTAACTGTTTCTGGTGCTGGTTGGTCTGCATGTGCTGGAGGATGGTTTTTACAGAGCAAATCTCATCATTGCTGAAATATTTCTATTCTGGAGAGCTGCATTGTGCTTTGTGTGCTGAAACATGGTGCTTTCAGACCCTCCAAGCTGAAGGCTGCTCAAAGACTTCTCCTTGGCAGGTTCCCTGCTCTCAGCTTCACATGCGTTTCCCACTTGTTTCACTTGCAGGAGATGCTTCTCATTTTGGTTTTCCTTGCAGAAGTCCTTCTTATATGCAAAGTCATGATTGCTCATGTTAGAGGTAATTTGAGCTTGAAATCTCCACCACCAGACAGACAGGAGGCTGGGTGCATCTTCCTTCCCTCTGTCCCTGCTGTGTGAGGGGCTGTGTGTTCCCTAACTAAAGCTTTCTGCGTATGGTGGTTGTGGGAGAAATGGGGTGGACCCAAACCATGTACTTGTCTCACGAGAATAGCTTGCACTGAAATGCTCCATTTTGCTGTTATCCGCACGGTAACAGAGTACAATCGCTTGGCATTTATAATGCTTCCTGATCAGAGCAATTTATTCATCATTATATTTTGCCGTGCCCCTGGCTGGTGGCTTCTAAACATTGGGGAGCTGGGTATTGTGGGGCTTATGAGGGCTCAGCCAGCCAAGAAGGAGCTGTAAGCAGGGCCCAGGAGTTCTGCCTGCTGTTGCTTTGATTACAGCTGTGATGATTTGTTTTATGCCGGGTGAATGAAGTGGAACAACGTGGGTTGCTCTTGACTGGAGCAGTTACTCCCAGCTTACCTGATGCACCAGCCAGCTGCTCGGGATCTCGGGGCGTCCTCTGCCGTGCAGCACGATGTCCCTCATGGTGTCCACGCAGGGCTGCTCCTGGACTTTTGACCCAAAGGGCAGCTCATAATTCTTTACCTCTGTGAGGAAGCAACAGCAGCATTACAGGGTGTTTTTCATGCATTTGGTGTTTTGCTTTGGTATGGTCCATCGGATGAGGATAAATTTGTTTATCAGACTGCAAAAATAATTGAATCTGGAAACAATTTAGAATTTGAACATAGAAATGTAGTAGTGAGCTTTCATGTAGAGGTTATTTTCAGAGACATGACCAAGGAACCATATGGCCACCTTCCTGAACCCAAGAGATGTGCTACAAAGGACTTGGTGTGTGTTTGGGTGAGACGTATTTTTAACATGTAAAATGTGTTATGCTGGTGATAGGCGGGAGAGGTGATTGTGGACCAGCATCCAGATTCCTGCTGCGGGCAGGGATTGGGTCAGAGGAGAAATGGCCATTCCAGAGGAACAACCCCATCTCGTGGAGAAAAAGCCTGTTGCAGGGGTGAGAGGCCACCCTTGTTCTGCCAGCTCCTGCCTGGACACAAACACAGGTAAAGTATGAGTGGGGAAGGATGGCCTGCGATGCTGGTTCAGGAGCAAAGGCTGGACAGGGCACCTGAACCAGGCAAGGGTCTCCCACCGCTGGGTGTGGGACACACAGGGCACTTGGGGCAGCTTTTCTGATGAGGGTTGGAGCTTCTTGCAGCTCCATGGGCTTATAGTGCAAGTACGTGGGATAGGAAAGGAACCAGAGGGAGCTAAAAAGGGAAGAGAGGGCAGCAGGGCAGGCAGGGGCGAACAGCAGGGCAGTTAATTGTTTGCTACACGCAATTTCAAATGCCAGGATGTGGCTCTGTTGGAGGCTGGAGTTTAAGAGTCCCCTTTAAACATAAACTCTCTGGCATTGTCTGAAAAAATAAAAAGTGCTTGTGGCCAGGGAGGGGGACACAGCTTTGGCTCTTGCTGCTTGGCTTGCTTTGCATTGCCAGCAGTGGCCGGGATGTGACTTGGTGGCTGGGGCCAGCTTGGGGTGAGGGCTGGACCAAGTGACAACCTGAGGTCCTGTCGTGCTCCTCTGCCACTGAGCTGGTCCCCTTGAGCTGCAGCACACAGGGCAGGCAGCCATGGGGCAGGATCTGCTGCCAGCTCTTAGCACCCCTGCAGAGGCCCAGGCCTCCCCAAATCATGTCCCATGGGAGTGCTGGGCACATGAGTGAGCCACGTCCATGTATGGGGATGAAGGCAGCAAAATGGAGCATGGCAACCCCAGTGTGATTCTCCTACCTCCTACCACTTCACATCTGGAGGCCATTTCCCACAAAACGAGGGCCATGGAGTAGACATCCATCTGCTTGAAAGACTCCAGGTCTTCCAGGTTCACCCTGGACTCCAGGACCTCTGGGGCCATGTACCTGGCAGTGCCCACCTGCCCACAAAGAGGAGAGAGGCGTTAGCAGGGGTGGGTGAGGACTCTGGCTGTGGGGTGACCAGGGGTGGTTCAGAAAGGGTCTGCTGGGTTATACTTGCCTGACCGCTGTTGGCAAAGTCGTCCACTGTCAGGGAAGGGTCGAGGCGTATGGCAATGCCGAAGTCACAGAGCACGCACTCCTGCTCATTCTTCACCAGGACATTGGTGCTTTTGATGTCCCGGTGGGCGATGGGGATTTTTGGCCTGCCGCAGGCAGTGTAGTCACTGTGGAGGTGGGCCACCCCACTCACCAGGGAGCCTGCCATCTTCTGCAGGTCCATCCAGCTCAGGACATGGCGGGAGAGGTAGTCCTTGAGGTTGCCCCGGCTGTGGTAGGCGGTGATGAGCCAGTACTCCCGGCGGGGCCCCGTGCCCCGGTCCTCGGCGGTGAGGAACCGCAGGACGCTGTCGTGCTTCAGGCTGGCGTCGGTGAAGATCTGGCTCTCGTTCTTCCAGGAGGAGTACTCCTCGCAGGGGAAGATCTTCACAGCCACCGTCTCGTACTGCCCCGAGCGGCTGTGGCTCAGCTTGGCCCTCCACACCTCTGCAAACTGCCCTTTGCCCACCATCTCGTCCAGCTCGATGGGGAGCAGCTCGGCGGGGCGGTTGCTGGCACAGACGGGGCTGGTGGCGGCCGGGCTCTCGTCCATCAGCACGGACAGCTTCTCCTCCCTCTCAGCGGACCTCCCCGGCTCCGGCAGTGCCGGGGGCTGCCTCGGCTTCCCTCCCCACGCCTTGGCTCTCTTGCGTCGCTTCTGCGTGCGGCAGAGGTAGAAGATCACAGTGATCATCACGGCCACCAGCAGCGGGGGCAGGAGGCTGATGGCGGCCACCGGGATGACCTCTTTGCTCTGCAGCATGGAATAGCCTGTGGGGAGAAAAGCAGAGGTGAGGGTGCTGCAACAGCTTGCTTGTATCACACAGAGGAGGAAAATATGCAAAGCTGCTAATGAAGCACAGCCCTTTGCGGAGCTGCAGTGCACGCTGAGCGCAAACCCTGGCCCGGCAAAGAATCCAGATGTGGGCAGTTGTTAAGGGGGCTGCTCAAATTTAGCTCCATTTATCAATTTATTTATCATTATTATTTTTTTTCATTATTTAACGATTTATCAGGATGCCAGCCTGTGTTAATTGGGCCAATGCAGCGTGTAAGACCCTGTTGCTGCCACCAGAAAGGCTCGGCTCCCCTTTGGCGGCCCCCAAGTGCTGCTTGTGCTCACGCTAAGGGGAACTGGGACAGAAATAACATTGATAAAGCTGAGGCGAGGCCCAAACGGAGCAAATCTCTGAGGGGGTTTGTGGCTGGGGCTTTGCTGAAGAGCCAGGAGGGATGCTGGGGGGTGGTAGGACTGTGCATCCTGGGGGAGCACCGAGACGCTTTGCACAATAATTAGTGTAAACGAGCATAATTTCAGTGCTGTCTGCCAGTGTTGGCATCTCCTCCTTTGTCCTGCTACAACACTGGCCCTCAGCAACCGCCCAGGCATGGCTGCTTTTGTGTTATTTCTTTTAAATCCTCCGTCAGCTTTCAGATCATCGGGGTGGGGGGAGCACACAAAAAGCCCTAACCCTCGCACAACATATAATTGTCTTATCCTTTGATGTTCGCGATTCCTGGAATAAACATGCTGACTTCAGTAGAGATATTCAAGTAAAATCTTACTCAGAGGTTTTCCTGCCAAGTATAATAACCCAGGGGAAGAGGGATAAGAATCATTCCATAAGCAAAACTCTCACTGCTTGACCTCAGTGTGTGCAAATCATAATTCAGGTTCTGGAAAAACAGAGCGTTTCGCTATTTTCTTTGGCAAATTTCAAAAAAATGTGCTGCAGCTAATTTCTGCAAGGCCGTGAAAGCGTTTCTAAAATAGGCATCAGGTTCAAACCACAAGATCAACCTAAACTGATATAAATCAATAACTAACTCAGGAATACGTTTATTTTGGAAAGCGTTAGGCCTGGATATCACCTACTGCTTTAATGGATTTACCCGGTGTTTAAGGTCCCATCCTTGAAGCGCTGAAGGAAGAGAAGATATTTTTAAGGGAGTTGCATGTGTGAGTCCTGCAAAGGGGAAGGTAACACAGCTTCAGCAAATTCCTTTGTGAGGATGCCCCGTTCTGATGGAAACCCTTGGACACAGAGGAGTTGCGGTGTGGCTTAGACCCCCTGCACAGAGAGCAAATGCAGCTACTCTGGTGATAACCATGGGTCTGTAAACCCAGGCCTGGCTGAGCGTCGCTGTGGGGGTCTTTCCATCCCTGCCAGGGCTTAAGAAATCAAGAAATGGGAAAAATCCTGCCTGCTTCAACCGTTGGAGAAGTGCTCATCTATACCAGGTATGTTTCTTCTCAATGTTTATCTAGACCGTCAAAGATGACCATAAGTCAACATTTAAAATGCAAACAACCCATTAAAGCAGAAGAAAAGGAGTATAACAATGGGGTCTCTGAGTCTGGGTCTTCCCAAGCTGGTTATACAGACCCAGTTGAGGAGGGGATGATTGTTGAAGGCCGTCACTGCTCTCACACAGCGTTCCAGCACTTTCCATGCCGGCTGGCAGGAGGAGGCTGTTTGTGGAAGCCTTTGGTGGGGGTGGCATTTTCAATGAGCCAGTTGTCATTTTTGTGTGAAATTACATATCCCGGCATCAGCTTTGGGATTTGACTATCTCTCCCTAGAAGTGTGTGTACCTGTTATGTTTGGCTTGGGAAGCAGCAAAGAACTGCCAAATTCAGCATAATTTGCCTTCGTTAAAAGCGGCTTGTTTGTTCTGAGAATTTGCATTCTATTTTTTTAATGTTTTTGTTTTCATTGCAGAAGTTGTGCCACTGACTTGCAGGTTATGCTTAGGCTTATTTGCAGCATTTCGTTGCTTTGTAATTATGGAAAATCAGAGGGGTTTTGCTTTGATTTTTGTTACGGGTCATATTCGTATTAGGCGTTTGGATAAACCTGGTCCATTTAGAGTAAGGGAGGTTTGGACAAGCCCCCAAAGGTTCAGGATCTAGCTGGAAGCACTTCCAAATCATATGACCCTCCCGAAGTACAGAATTAGCTGTCTCTTTCCGTCCTGTGAATTTTCATCTCCTGTTGGATCTCCAGCCATCTGCAGAAGCATCCGCAGGTGTGCCCAGCCGAGCTCATGCTCACATACGGCACCGAGGTGGCTCTGGCCACCCCTGCCCAGGGGAGATGCTAATGCAGAAGTCCCAGGAGAGTGGCAGGGGAGGCACCGTGGTGTCAAGCCCCAGCACCAGCACCTTTCTGGGATGTAGCCATAGTGGACACCAGCGGTTCCCCTGGGTATGTCGGGGCAGGATTTGCTTCCAGAGTACTGACTCATGCTGGGTTCCATCAGCTTCTGGGTTCCCTGGTTGATTTGCCCTGCACTGAAGGGCACAGCTCACCAAGAGATATGGTGGATTTTCTGGAGACATCTCCTGATGTCTCCAGGCTGAGGCTGGAGGCATTTTTGGGAGGGATGGTTTAGCCACAGGTAAAGTACTGAGCTCAGTAACGGGGTACAAATTTTACCCAGCTTTTACATAGGAAGGTCAAAGAAGATGCAGAAAGAACTCCTGGCATTGGATGTCTGTTGGAAATACAAGTTATTTGTCATTACCATTGGATGCTTCTCCCCCCATAAATCACATTAACAAAAGCACTCACCGTTCGTGTGGTTTTCAAAGATGAGTTTATCGTTGCACTCCTGCTCGTCCACGCAGCCGCAGATGTAGATGATCCCGTCCTCGCTGGGCTGATGGGTCATGATGCAGCGTGAGGTGTTGTAGTTGGGGACCATGAGGTTCTCAATGGGGCGGTGGGGGTTGTGGCAGAGTGTGCTGATCCTGATGCTCTCGTTGTCCTGTCTCCTGTGCGTGCCAAAAGAATGATAAAGCGTTAGTCTAGCAACTCAGCCTTCATGTCACCTGCATGTCATCTTAAACCTGGTTTTAAGATCATTAGTTTTAAGCTGTGTAGGGAATGGCTTGTTTTCACTGGCTCTGATATAATTTCAATTATACATGCTTTGGAGAGTCTCTGTGAAAGCCCTTTGTCTCTTCCAAATGGTGAAAAGATAAATGTTCAGCACATGCCAATAATACGATGTGAATCAGAGACTCTGGTTGTTTCCATTAGATAAGTGACCAGTTCATAATCAGGCCTTGGATCAGGTAGTGCCAACCCCAAGGCTGAGTGCCCTGCGCAGGGTTTGGAGCAAAATCCCTCTTCTACCAACACCAGCTGCCAGGCCAGCAGGTTTGGGGGCTGTATGGTCCTAAGGAAACTCTCCAAAATGAACTTCTCACCTCACTGTCACCTTCGCTGCAACACAAGTCATATCGTGTCTGTCTCAGCAGGGGCTGGAGTCTCTGCTGCCCAAATTTCACCTGTGCAGGGTGAAAACTTGAGAAGTGCGGGACATGGTGACCACTTTCTAGCAACTGCTTGGCTTGTCCTTCCCTCCTGCTCCTTTACAGATGGAGCCCACAAGCGCTGTCTCGCCCGCTCTGGGCTGAGGGCTGGCTGTCACATCCTGTCCTTGCAGGACCATTTGCTCCCGACTCGGGTGACCTGCAGCAGTAGAGCCCTTCCGTTGCTGCTCAGGGCTATTTCTAGAAATGGCTTGACCTTTGGAGTTGCCAAATTATAACATGAAGGTGATGTGACTCCCAGACCATGGGGCTGCGTTTGTCTTTATACCATGGCTACAGACACTGAGCAACTATGGATGAAACCTGCTGTGTCACCTGGAGACATGTAACACCCCCCATGTCAGAGATGGTCCCTTCTCCTACAGGGAGGATCAACACCTGTCTTGTAGAGCCAGTGGATAATTAAGAGGCAGGGTCTGACCGTTGTTTCTGGAGCCTTCCCCAGAGGGGGTGGGATAACCCAGCACCAGTTGGGTTTGCAGGGCAGCCCTGGGGAGACGACAAGTGACAGGGAGTGATCAGCCCCACGCGGCTACAGGCAGCTGGTGAGCATTGCAGATACTCCAGGGGACGTTTGAAGGAAATTACAACTATTAATTACTTTTCCAGGGGCAGCCTCTGCTTCTTGACTTAGCAGTGTGTAGTGTGAGGGCGAAGGTATGGAGGGGTTTCACGATGCCTTCAAGGTTAGCTGGGAAGTCAGAAATAAAAGTGGTGGGAAGTCCCCCTGTTGCAGTGGACTCCACGTTTTCCTTGGGTTCCCAGGTAATTTGTCAAAGGAGATTCCAGCTGAAGAGTCCCAAGAGGGTGCAGTCCCAGGCTGGGCACACTGGAGGATGTGACCATGTTGCTCATGAACATGGGGCCAAAGCTGCCACTGTGACTGCGGCGTCCACGCAGGACAAGTTCAGATGATCCAAATATGCCTCTGCAAATGAGTGACGGGCAGCAAGGCTCGCTTGGAGGTAAGCCGTGTTTGCAAGGATCTTAATCTCAGGATGGGTTTTAGGATGGGTTGGGAGGTGCTGGGAGGATGGTGGCAGGTTATCTGTGGCACTACAGCTGCCTCAACCCAAACCCATCCGATACAAGGGGTGATGTTGCAGCCCCATCCCATCCTGTGGTTTTGCTTTCCTGGCCTGGGGATTTATGCTGCAGGGGTCTTGCTTTTTTCTGGACATGTAGCATGTCAATGGGAAAACCCAGCAAGATGCTGGATTGCCCACCCATGATTTAAGGTGAATTTTCCATAGGCACACAGGAGAACTTGGGGCAGGGGGTGGATTGGATTTTGTTTGTTTCTTTGTGTGTTGTTTTTTTTTTTTCTTTTAAGTCCATAATGCAACAATTATGTTGAGGCAAACTCCTACTTAAAGTGGGGTGTGCAGCATTCATGCTAATTAGCAGGTTGAGATAAAGCCTAGCGATAAGTGCTTGGCTGGCTTTCACATTGGCAGCCAAATTAAAAGGGAAAGTGGAGGAAAATCACTCTGGGCAGACCCAAAATGGATGGGTTGTTTTTTTTAGTTTTGCTCATGGGGACCAAAAAGCTGGGGGAGGCACTCTTCCGGGCAAATGATGAGACATACGCTTGGCCTGAAATGCAAGAGTGTGTTTTCCTTCCAGTCATCTCCTGCAGAAGCAGGAAAGGGCTTTTCCCAGGGGATGGGGAGGAGTTGGGTTAAACCTAGTGGGCTGAACCCCAGTTTGGTACCAGCTCAGACATTCACACACCAGGTGGGGATGGACCTCAGCTGCACCCCTGCATGACCACCATAAGCAGCATGATGCAGGAGGACATAATGGGTTTGGGGTCAGGGCTGCTGGTGTTGCCTGGTGGGTTCAGCCTATAAAGTTAAATTCAGGAGTTTATTGGGTTTAGGTATCCTACAGCAAACTTGCCACACTTTGTGTTGGGTATTTACACGCCTGACTTACTTAGAAAATAAACTGCTGCTAATTATAGGGCAGACCAAACAATATTTACTGTGAATTGTAACTTTGATTTTAATGGAGTCAAATGGGAAGGAGGAGAAAGCCTTGAATTATTTTAATGGGTAATAATTCAAGTGCAGAGGTGCATACCTGTGTGTTCCCATGAGCTGTCTCCCTGCAAACTCCTTTTTTCTCCCCATGTGCCCCCTTGACAAGGGGATTGCCACTTACCATATGGCCACGCAGATCTCGTAGGGGTCCTCGCAGTAGGAGTTGAGGTTGCAGTTGCTGTAGCACACCTTCTCCTCGCAGGCGGGCGCTGTGGAGTCGCACCACTTGCACAGGTTGGTCTTGAGGCTGCGGCGGGCGCCGGCACTGCAGGCTGTGGGGCAGAGGGGTGGCGGAGGGTGAGCGTGGCCGTGCGTGCCCCGAGTAGGGAAAAATAACCACCGTTTATCAGCAGCTTGCACAACCAGTGGAGAAGGAGTATGAATTGTCCCTATTTCTATACGCATTTATTTATAGATTTCATTTTGCTCCATCACTTGTACAAATGTGCTTTAGATTATCACAGAACAGTTGGAGTTGGAAGGGACCTCTGGAGATCATCCAGTTCAACCCACCTGCTAAAGCAGGTTCACCAGAGCAGATCACACAGGAATGTGTCCAGGTGGGTGTGAATGTCTCCAGAGAAGGAGACTCCACAGCCTCTCTGGGCAGCCTGTTCCAGGGCTCTGGCACCCTCAAAGTAAAGAAGTTTCTCCTCGTATTCATATTCAGATGGAACCTCCTGTGCTTCAGTTTGTGCTCATTGCCCCTCATCCTATCCTTGGGCACCACTGAGAAGAGCCTGGTCCCATCCTCTTGACACTCACCCTTGAGATATTTATAAACATTTATGAGGTCCCCTCTCAGCTTCTCTTCTCCAGGCTGAACAGACCCAGCTCTCTCAATCTCTACTCATGAGAAAGATGCTCCAGTCCCCTAATCATCTTTGTAGCTCTCTGCTGGACTCCCTCCAGTAATTCCTTGTCCTCCTTAAACTGGGCAGCCCAGAACTGCACACAGTGCTCCAGAAAGCCCAAGCCTAGAGGAGATGAAGGGATGCTGGTGTGCAGTGGCAGGTCCTGCTAGATAAGAGCTTTGCAGAGCCTGGGAGCCACAAGGAACCACATTTTCCCTCTGTGTTTCCTGTACCATTTATCATCAAGGGGAAGTTTATTTCTTCCTCTGCCGTCTCAGCTCAGAGCATCATCGCCCTTCATCCTGAGTACATGTAGCGTCTGAAAAGGGACATCTCTGGGTCTCTGCCTGAAAACTTTGTTTATTCCCCTCCCTGGGGGTAATAAAAGGTTCTGGAGGGGGATGCATGACCAAGCTGGGGCAACTTTCTCCTCTCTTGCTGCCTCCTCATCCTCCCTCTGCCAGTGCAATGAGCCTGAGTTGGGGAATCTGTTTGCCACCCTCTTCCCGGTAATCTGTGTTTTTGGCAAAAAATGGTGGGCTGAGACTTTCCGAGCTCTGAAGCGACAGGGGCTGCTCCTGCCCTGGCTCTGCTGCCCCAAGCTCTCCTGCCCCTGGAGCGCTGGATCCAGCCACAGCAGCAGGAATAATTGCTGCCCATGTGAAGCTGCTCTGTGTGTATCTCACGGGCATAAAATTATCTCTATTTTTATATAGCGGGTGAATGAACTATGCTCAGTTAAGGGATAAATCCCAGCTAAATTTAAACTTCCTGTTTTAAGGCTGCTAAATGTATCTCTCCTCTCCTCTCCTCTCCTCTCCTCTCCTCTCCTCTCCTCTCCTCTCCTCTCCTCTCCTCTCCTCTCCTCTCCTCTCCTCTCCTCTCCTCTCCTCTCCTCTCCTCTCCTCTCCTCTCCTCTCCTCTCCTCTCCTCTCCTCTCCTCTCCTCTCCTCTCCTCTCCTCTCCTCTCCTCTCCTCTCCTCTCCTCTCCTCTCCTCTCCTCTCCTCTCCTCTCCTCTCCTCTCCTCTCCTCTCCTCTCCTCTCCTCTCCTCTCCTCTCCTCTCCTCTCCTCTCCTCTCCTCTTTCCTTCTTTTCTTTCTTTTTTTTTTTTTTTTTATAAATAAGCCACTAAACGACTTATGTAGAAATATATATTTATAATTTTTTACTTAAATAAATACACTTAAGAGTGTTCAGGTAGGAACCTGAATCACAGCAGCTAATTTTTCGAAGGTTTGGGTCATCTGTGCTTCTCCAGCTGCCATTTCCACGGGCTGCCCAGCAGTGCTGGATGCTCCTAGCACCCCCCGGAAAGGGCAGTGGTGGCTCCCTGCTCTGCCACAGCCGCCACAGGGGTTTTCCATCACCAGCTGTCACAAACAACAAGAAACAAATTGCAAAATCCCTGACCGTGGCTTGGGAAGCCTCAGCCCCTGCAAGCAAGGTCCTGCAGATACAGGAGTGCCCTGGGTCTGTGGGCACCCTGCAAGACCTCCTGCATCCTTGATGCTTGTGTCTGCGACCTGCTACGGCCAAGCCTGTGGTCCGTCTCCTTTTTAATGCATGTACCGACCCAACAACAAAAAGGGATTTTAACTCCTCTGCTTCCCAAATCTGGGGTGTGCAGCCAGCTCTGATGGCATCTTCTTGCGTGCCAGACCAGCCCAGACCCCCCGTCATGAGACAGCTGTAAAAGAGCTGCTGGGAAGCTCCCACACAGAAATAAACCCTTTACCAGCTCCTGTGGCCTTCTATGTAAGGCTAATGTTAATGGCAGAAGGGAAACCTGACTGCAGAAGAAAAGCCTGTTGCATCTGGATGTCGGAAGGAGGAAATTTTGGTTTAAATGACCCATGAGAGGCTTAAAACGTGGCTCAGCAGGGACGGTGTGGTGCAAGGCAGTGGGGGAGCTGGGGGCAGAGCGAGCGAGTGAGGATGCTGCCCACAACCTCTCACTATACACCATCTCCATCCGTGGGGCTGCTCTGGCATTAGAGGCACCTGGGGCTCTTGTGGGTGACCACAACAGACCCCAAACCCCACATCCATCCACGGGTTAGCTATCAATATCATGACTTCAACTGGGATTTGAAGCAGCCGCAGCCACCACGAGCCACCCTTGCCTCCCTGCCTTGCTCTGCCAGTGCAGGACCTGCAGGATCCTGAGCAAAACTCCTCTAAAAGACAAGAGTTTTGGAGGTGGATCAAAAATTAAGCCCAGCCTTTGCGTGAGGCTCTCAGTCTACAGCATCAGCCACCACGCTCTACAAAGTCCATTGGCGTTATTATGCAGGAACAGAGAATGGAAAGGTTTGGGGTTTTCTCGTGGTTTGGTTTTGGGTTTTTTTTGTTTGTTTGTTTGTTTGTTTGTTTGTTTTCCCACAAACCCCACTCCTACCAGACCCCGGGGCTGTGCTGTGGTGGTGTCACTACCCTGTTTCTTCTTTCACCCTTTCAGCTCAACCCATCCATGCCCTGGCTCGTGCAGTGCTCACAGCGTGCCTGTACGGGACCGCGGGCTCAGCACCATCATCCCAGGCATATTTGGGGGTCCCCGTAGAGGAGAAGCAAATGGACAGATTCAGGTTGTAGATGTTGCTCATGCAGAAGAGCAATGGGGTTTGCTATTTATGTATTTATACCAACCAAGTGTGTTATTTACTTATATCAAGGGTCTCAGAGTAAAATGTCAGCCCCGGCAGTTTTGTACTGGCACATGTGGTGGGGATCTTGACTTGGCAGTTGTTTCTGCTGTGGAGAGGAGAAGCCAGGGCAGATGAAAGAGTTAAATATGGAAACAAGATCCAGAAATATAGCAGTAACTGGACAAAATTCTTTGGAGACAAATTGTTCTAAACTAGCTCAGGCTGCGATTCTGCTATCTGCTCTGCAAGAAAGGTCAGAGAAAGAATATCTCTGTTGGTTTTTTTTTCTTGTTCTCCCCCCTCCTCCTTCTCCTAGGAAGTCGAAAAGTAGATCACAAAGCCCACTGCAAGTTTCTTCAGGACTTCGTGTCCTTGAACCATTAGCTCGTAGGTACAATTTAACTGCCACATCACTCATCTTGGCCTTGATTAGACCCAGATGAACACTTTCAATATTAATACTCAGATGATTTAATAAAGCTGCACGAGCAGTAAAAGTAACAATACACTTCCATAAAGGGGTTCCAGATGTTGCCAAGGCAAATGCTAAACATCAAAATACAAACTTCAAAAAAAAAAAAAAAAAAAAAGGGAAAAAAAAAAAAGCTGGATAAGCAAAACTTGGAACAAACTATAAACTAATTAAACGTGGGTTGAGTTTTCCAAAAATAAATTGAAGCCATAAGGATGTGATGTGAGCCAATAAATAGTACAGTTAGTCAAAGTTATTGTGGAACGACCGTTGTAAAGATGGTTTGAAGTCACCGATAGGTAGGCTCACAGTGAGCTTGGCTTCCTATCAATAGGAAGGCTTGTTCTCTTGTGCACAAGAACAAGATCAAGTCTTCTGGTATCTATAACCGGGACCTCAGAGAGGTTACTGAGAGAATATAAGATGATTTTCAAGCAGAGGAATAAAGGAAATAAATACGCCCAAAGTGCCTGAGTCTCTCCCACAAGAGCAGCAGGGGTCATACCACCGCGCAAGGACATCGGGATAATTTTTCATACATGTTGGGGCAGCTCTTCAGCCTCTCATCACCCACAAAGCATCCACGTTCTCTGCGAGGCCACATGCAAGGCCCATCGAAGCACCACCGCCGCAGTCAGAAACCCATCCTCTTCCCCCATAGAAGAATAATCTAAAACAGCTCTCCAAGAGAATTTCACGCCAGTCCCATCACGCAGCCACAGAAGCAGTCAGCTCCCAACAGATGAGTTTTACTCGCTTGCCAGGTGCTCAGCTGCCAGTGGTGACTGAAGCTGTAAGAACCCAATGGGATAAATAGGGCTCTAATTTTCTTATCTCTATCAATGCAGCCCCAGGTAGCAGGTAGGTCACCTACCACCTCACTTTGGCTCTGGTTTTCTGCATGCTGCAGTCCCAGGGAGGATGAACCAGTAAGGAGCAAGCCTGGGGTGAGGGAGGGGGGGACGCGGTGCCCTCATTACAGGGAAGGAGAAAGCGCTTCGTAGCCAAAGCGATGGCATGTGCGGGCAATTCATTTTTGCTGCGGAGCAGAACGAGCAGTTTGAGTTCTCACATATTGTCCCTGGCATGCTCATTTGTGACAACTAAACACCAGATGGGCTTAAGGAAAAGTGCTCGGTGTGAGACACTAAGGCACTTGCACCCCTCCATCTCTCCGCCTCCCAAGGTGGAAGGAGACCTTCCATAATTTAAGTGCAATTTGCCCTGCAATTCAGCTTTTATTCTCCAAGGAAAAAGAAAACCTGATCATTTTTAGGTCATAAATGCTTTACAGTGAGGTCTACCCTCTCTCGTCTAAGCAGCCCGGGGTGGGGCTGATGCTCAGCAGTTGCAGGGGGCTTCGCAGCTTGCCGTCACTGCAGCAGCTCCGGGACCTCTCTGCACCATCTCTTCCATGCACATCAGTCAACCTGTAATCCCCAGGCTTTGCACTTTGAGAGACCAAGGCCTGGGAGATCAGCTGCCATGCCCGGAGTTTTTCTGTAACCAGCAGCATGCTTAAATGCAGGATGGGGGAGCACCTGTATCTTAACCCTGCAGACACGTTGCTCCTGGAAACCCCCCAGGTAGGTGCCCTGATGGAATCCCAACCCATTTAGAGCCATGAAGATGATTGAGTCGAGCATCTCCCTTATGAGGAAAAGCTGAGGGAGTTCGGTGTCTTTAGCTTGGAGGAGGTTGAGGGGTGACCTCATTAATGTTTATAAATACGTAAAGGGTGAGTGTCATGAGGACGGGGCCAGGCACTTCTCAGTGACAACCAATGGTAAAACAAGGGGCAATGCGTATAAAGTGGAACACAGGAGGTTCCACTTAAATATGAGAAGAAACTTCTTCACAGTGAGGGTGACAGACACTGGAACAGGCTGCCCAGGGGGGTTGTGGAGTCTCCTCTGGAGACATTCAAAACCCCCCTGGACACATTCCTGTGTAACCTTATCTGGGTGTCCCTGCTCTGGCGGGGGGACTGGTCTGGATGATCTTCCAAGGTCCTTTCCAATCCCTGACATTCTGCGATTCTGTGCTGAGACTCGCTTTCCCACCTGGGTGAGCCTGGGCTTAGCGGCAAGTCCTTTGTCCACTGCCAAGTTCAGGATTAGGCTTTGCCTTGGGCTTTCATCCATGGCTAATGACATGACTACGCAGTAACAGAGCCTCTCATAAAATTATTATGAGAACAAACAAATTCTTTCCCTATTATATATAATACTTGTTTTTAAGATTAAACCGACAGCAGGGCTGGTGGGCTCTGTTCTCTTGCTGACCCATGTGAGAACACCATTGGTTGGTGTTCCCCATTGGCAGGTTACTCCTGAGTTGCCTCCCCCACGAAACAACTGTCAGTGCCATGGATGGGCTATGTCAAGGTATCTCCTATGTCCCCGATTTCCAGGAGATCCTCTGCAGGGTCAGAAGTCCCTGTTGCAGCTGCCCAGCATGACCTGTGTAACAGAGGTCCCAGATTTCCCGCAGTCAGCTCTGGCTTGAGCTAGATCTGATTTTTCGGAAAGCGCCCAGTTTCATTGTGGCATCCCACATTTCTGCAGGATCACCACAGAATGAGGCCTCAGCTGTCGTACTTTTATTTTGGATGGAGCTTGGCTTCATTCGTCTCAGTTCTGTTCTCCAGTGGTGGGATCTGGTGCTACTTTCCACTGTTGAACCAAAGAGCTTTTTAGTATCATGCCACTGTTCTCCATCGATGTGTTTTACAAACACTGTATCTTCATCTCTGTAGGAGAGGTTGAGCTGATCAAATGGAGCTGAAAAAACTTATTATCCCACTTTTCGTCCCTGCAAGGCACAAGCCCCCAGCTCCCACAGGAAACCCAGCAGCACTCATGCTGCATTTGCTTCAGGGGACCAGGCTCTGTCCTCAGGTATGTGGTCCCACGTTGTGCTGCATAATAAATACTGTGCTTGGCAGAGTATGGAGCAAGGAACGAGCCAGTAGTGTTTCCTAGCGAATAAAAAAAGACTGATTTTGATTGCATTAGACACCAGTGCTTCCTGGTGCCAGAAAGACATGCAGTATACATTTCTGGTTTGCTGGACCCTCTTCAAACAGGCTGGTAACTGACTTATTCCACCACTTATTTTTCCTTTGTGAAAATATCCCTTTAAATTAAGTGTTTAGCAAATACTGCTTAGTCCCATTGCAAAGCAAATTGGGTATGGATCATACCAGCAGACTTCTCCAATCTTTTTCAGATGCTTGAATTACATCATGATCTAACTTCACCCTGGGGAGAGAAGAGCTCTGAAGAATGTTGTCCGTCCTTCTGCTTTGGTAATCTCTGGTATTTTTTGGGTACCTTTTGCAGGTTGTCTGTGCATCAGTGCAATGACTCCGCTTTGCATTGGGACAGCTCACGCAGAGGTTTCCCCAGGGTCGTGCCCACCAAAGCTGGCTCCACCCAGGTGAGCTGGAGCCCGGGGGCCAGTGGGGTGATGCCCAGTGCTCCGTGGGGAGAATTTGGCCAGAGTGGATTCTCTTTGGGTTGGTCGGTCGATGTCTGTGCCTGTGGGTGAGGATGGGGAGCACACCCGACCAAGTGATCCCCTGTCTGCCCTTGGAGCCGCTCATCTCCTCCATCCACAGCAACAGCCCATCTTGCCCATGCCCAAGGCACCAAAATCAGGCAACACCAGAGACCCTCCTCCTTCACCCACAGCAAAATGCTTCTCCTCCAGATCTCAAGTTTCCTGCCCCAGCTTTCACTTTCTGTCCCCTAAAGCTGCTCCTGCCTGGACAACCCGTGCTCCATCCCTCTGGGCCCTTGTTTGCGTCCCAGAGCTCTGGGTGCCCTTGTGGGGTCGGGCTGGCAGGGTGCAGGGGTGCTGCTCAGGACGGCTGGGCTGGCGGGGACGCCTGTGACGGGAGGACTGCAGGGGCAATTATCTGCCATATTGTGCTCTCGCTTGTGTTTAAAAACAAAAACAGCTCAACTGACTCATAGATCCTACGGCCTCTGAGTCATTTTTTATTTCTGGATTTCACTGCTCTGCCCTTTGCAATGAAGGGAGTTACATGTGTGTGCGCGCACACACACACATCAAGTTCACATTTGTTTTTCCCCTATAAAAACAAAGCAATTTCCATACCATTAATGAAACAGAAATGATTTGACTTCGCGTACCCTGGCTTTTATTTTCCATTGTATAAACTCTGCAGATGAAATAATGATGGTTGTAAAGTAAACCTTTTTTTTTTTTTTTTTTCCCCTTTCCCTTTCCAGGCAGCCTCTTTTCGAAATAGCAATAGGGAGTCACTTACAGACTTGGCTTGTGTTGAGCCTGTAATAATTAACTCCTTCATCGCCAGCTTTTCCTCTGTTGGTATTTAACCACAGCGTGGGTGAAGGGGGCAGCAGGTCTTTCCTGAGACTGGCAGTGAAGCGGGGGGCAGAGCAGGCAGGGACACATGTGAATGGAGAAGGGCTGCTCCGTGCAAAGCAGAGGAGGGTGCTTGGGGTGATGCGCCTGTGGGTTGCACAGCTCTGCAGGGAGAGCCAGGGCACTGGCACTGCAAAACCAGAGCTATCTGAACTCTTCTTGCACACCCCACTTTTTCATGAGCAATTCAGTTTCTGTGCTTAGTCTCCTTTCCTTCTTGCTCCCCTGGGGTCACCAGCGCTGATATCTCAGCCCAATGTCCTCTTTACTCCCCACCACCACTGCGGAAATAAGCCGTAGTAAATAATTTCATCACCAAGTCTTGCTCTTTCTGTTTACAGGCCCGTTATGGTTTTATGAAGTATGCAGAGGAAAATTAATACGGTGAAGTATTCATAATACCTGTCACGAGCAGCAGAAGCAGCTGGAGCTGGGTGCCCAGCACGTGCCTGTGGGATGGGATGAGCTGCCCTCCCTGCCAGAGTGTGAGCTCTGCTTTTTTATATACCCTTACCATTGCACACAGTCTGTCCGGGCAATTTGTCTGTCTTCAAGGCATCTATCATGCAGTGGCACAGCCCTGCATCCCCCCCGCATCGGTTCAGATGCTTCGCTGGTGCCTGGCCCGGGTGCGTTAGTGACACTGGCTGAGATATTGTTACTCTTCCCAGACTGGGTGATGTGTTTTATATTATTTCTCTTGGATTTATTAAGCATTATGTAACCGGCTAACCAATCCCGCATGCGATGCGATCGCGGCTGATTTCATGTCAGTGGAAAGAAAACAAAAAAAATGTTCTGAAGTGGTTGAAGTGAAATTCATTTCCACATGCAAAGCAATTCCTGGAGGATCTTCCTCATCTCCACATGGCTGCTTTGCATCCAAGCTCTCATGCAACCCATCAGAAAAGAGTTATGGAAAAATTGCATGTTGTATACAACAGGATGTTACAAGCAAATCCTCTATTTACATCCTGCATTAAAATATTCTGATAAAATTTATTTTACTTAATTGTTTTTAAGCATCCTCGTGGATTTCTGCTGCTTCTTGAAACATGTGGTGTTTGCATATTTTTTACCTTTTAGCTGGAGGACTCCTTCAAACGTGAAAATTAATCACCAAAGAAAGTTTGGCATTAAAGTTTGAAAGACAAACTGAGCCAGCCCTGCAGTGCCAAGGTCCTGAAGCCCAATAGAATGCGACCCAGTGCAATAGGGAGGATCCTCTGCCCTTTCTCAGCTTTGAAGGACTCTAAGTACCAGGTGAGGCAAAAACTATACCCCCATTAGACTCTGAACTCAGGCTCTTTCAGTAGTGCTCTTCGTGCTGGTGTTATGGACAGTGTCCTTCCCATTAACACCAGTCTGCACCCTGAGACATTGAGCTGAGAATGGAGGAACATGAAAAGGGTAAAACACAGACCTAGAGGTCCTGTACGTTTTGTTTTGTTTTATTTTCCTCAGTGTCTTTGAAACACTCAGCAATGTCTGAAAATGTTGTATTTCTGAATCCGTTTCACTGATGCACTTAACCTTCACTGCAACATCAGTAAAGCTGGTGGCTGGGGGATGCCTGTTTGCATGTTATTTGCATTATTTTTCAGTGAGACCCTAAGGCACCCAAGCCCTTGCTTCACCCAGATGAATAGCTAAATTCAAGTTAACCTGAATTGCTGAATTCAGCCTCGATGGGCTGTTGGATCATGTAACAGTGTTTGCCACTTGCTGGGCTGCAATTTGAACATAAAGGTGGCACCAAGCCATGATCTCAGGAGCAGGCAATGGGCTGTGGATGGACAGGACAGGACAGTCCTGTAGGTGATGCTGGTGGGCAAGTTCACAGCTCCTCGTGGTTGTCAACACCGCACCTTGCCTTGTGCCAACTCGCTAGATGAGCAGAGTTGTCCTAAAACCAGGAGGGAACCCACAAGTTAGGTGTTTGTCCACCATCCAGAAGCTCGCTTACCCCCTTGGGAGATGAGTAGGGACAGGGTCTGCAGGAGTGCTTGGTGCCCTACAACCCTTACTGAGAAGGTGGCCTTAAGGAGGGTTGAAGGTTAGCGCAGGAGTCCCTCAGGTCATACAGGACAGCAGCTTAACATGGGTTTTTTTCCCTCCCTAAGTTTGTGCTGGCTATTGTGGGTTGCTGTGTTATTATGGCCAGTACCTCCAGAGTTGATACCATGCCAGGTAAAAACTGACTTGGTAGACAACAGCAGTCGTGATTTTGCCTGGCAATAACTGTGCTTATCCCACTAGGCATTCAGCAGCCACTGGGTAAGTACTGGGCTATGAAAGTTGGACGCGAGGAGCTACAATGGAAACAAAAGGCTCGTGGCTCTCCTGTGTCTGCAGAGGCAACACAAGATCTCGGCTGGCAACGAGTCCCTTTCATTGCACCTATTGCCACTGTTCCTTTCTCTTTTATATCTTTTGCCATCCTTCCTACCCACACGTGGCACTGGAGAAGCTCTGAGAGAACAAGCTAAGTCAACAGTGCAGCCGGACAACACATCTGGGGGCTGGGAGGGAAACCCCCCCCAGCTGCAGGTCAGCCCAAGGGAAAAACACACCATGGCCCCATTGCCACAGCAAATCCCACCAGCCCAGAGGGTGCGTGAGGAGAACATGCCATCTCTCCTGGCAGATGGAAAGCACAGAAACTTACTCAAGCTCTGAGGAGCGGGAAAACTGCTGACAGCAATGTTCATAAATGATCTGAGCAGCTCTGCTGGCACCTCTGCTTATTTGGGGCATTGCATTAGTGTATGCCATGGCATGGTGTGTATAGGCTGGTGGTAGGGTTTACCTCCGCATGTCCCCCATGGGAAGTGTCTTCTAATAAATGAGGGTTGGCACACTGTGTTTTCAGAGGGCTCTGACGTTTCAGCCCTTTGAAGAGCGCTTTGCAGTGATCCAGTTTTGACTAAATGCTGGTCTCAAAAATGAGTCCCTTCTTCACATCTCCCCTGTTGCTTGGGAGAAGGAGTCACAGCTTGGCCATGCACAGGTGGTTTGAGCTTATCTTGTCTCAAGTCATAGCACAAATTGCTGAGAATTTAACAGCACTTGCAGGTCTTGGAGCTGAACAGAAGAACGTAAGAGTCAACCAACCCCATAATGCCGTTGCCATCATTTTTGTTGGTCTTGTTTCTTCAGAGCCACCAAAAGTATCTCCTGTATCTGGTTTATTTAACTGCAGCTTCTGTATCTCATTCTCAGGCAGATGCAGCAGAGATGAGTCCCTCTCTCTACACAGAAAAAGCTGCAGCAACCAGCCTAACAGCAAAAGCAACCGAGCTGCAAGCTGATCACAGACGTTGCTCTCTCTTAACTACTGCAATCCAAGTAAAACTGCTACACAGCAGTTGTGTTGGTTTTTATGTTGTTTGTTTGTTTGTTTTTTGTTTTTGTTTTTTACTGTTATCATATTATACTCTGGAAGTCAACTTCACATATCTTTTTCAGGCTCTGCAGGAATCCTGAATCTCTGTGACCAGATGGAAGTGAAGTTTAAAGACATCATCCAAATAGGTAAACATGTTAGAAACATTATCTGGGTCACATTTGGGCAACAGGGTTCGCTCTGTTTTAAGTGCAAATGGTTTACTGATGATTTAGATGAACTTCCTGAGGAGTGTTTGAAATTCCTGGCACATGTTCGGTTTACCATCTGCTGGAAGGACTTTGATGAGCCCACAAAGACTGGAACTGCTCTTCATATCTCATGTGGACTTTTGTGATTGACAAGTCTGTATTTTTTCGCATTTGTATTATTTTGATTCCTGAGGAGAAACAAGGCTTGCAAGGGACTGTGTGATGAGCTGCTGGGGCAGAGATACTCTGTTAATTCTCCGTCAATGTGCTGTCATCAAGTTGTTCCAGCACTGCCTATTGCTTACATCTGTTAAAATTATTATGTGGAGTCAAGTTTTGCCCTCATCTAACAGTAATTAAGTAATTTGTGATGTCAGAGGGAACCTGAACTTGAGGCTAGCCTGTATTACAGGCTCTCAAAACTTTCTTGCTTTTCCTAAAGTGTCCCACGTTTAGTGTGTAAATAGATGGTGTGTTCTTCTATTTCATTTCTTTCTTGATCTCTTAAAATATATCGTTCAAGGATCTATTGTTGTCAACCTACCAAAAAGCACTGCCCAATAGGGTTGAATTCAACCCGAATATTTTCCATTTTGCTGAAGCAGAAGTGAGCTATGGCGGGAGGGCAGAGGAAACAGGCTTCTGGAAAGGAATTGTTGCAGGAATGGGACCAAGAATCCTGTTGACAGGGCCCAAAAGGGCGTTTTCTGCCCACATGAAAGCAACAGGATCTTGCGTGTTTGCACGGTGCCTCTCCAGAGACCCTCCTTGCAGGAGAAGAAGGTTCCGCAGGTCCCAGCCCCAGGGAGCCCTGGCAGCCAGAGGGGACACAGTGCAGGGGACAAAGCTGCTCCTCCAGCACAGAGGAACGGACACAGAGGAGGAAGGTTCTCCATTCACCACCTCCCACTCTGACGTCTCATCATTCTGCAGTACCACTTTGCCTTTTCAACTCGGTGTCCTGCCCCAAGGTACCTCCTGAAGCGTGTCACGGTCTGAATATTGCTGAGCAATCCCTCTGCCCAAGAGCTGCCTTCCAAGCCGCAGCCTGCTGCAGAAGTAAGAGCCCTAGAGGGTGAAAAAAAAAGCTTATGCTGCTTGTGCAGCTCTTTTGCAAACAGGTGAGCACAGGGCAAATATACAAAATGAGAGTGAACATGTGCTGGGGAGATCTCACCCTCAAGCACACATTCTGTCCCTCTGGTGGGAACGTCTGCGACCACGTTCTACCACCACCAAGTGCCTTTGACATATTAAAGACACGACAGGAACTGAGCTCTCGGGGGACCCATTGGTCTTATTTCTGTGGACACTTGTACCCTGGGTCTATTTGAAGATGGATGATTCATTTAACTGCTCGTTGCTTATGGCTCTGTGTGTCACTTCCCATTGTACGAAGGGTCCTGTTTGCTGTCGTGAACCGGTTTGGGCTAATTTTGGGATAGATCTAGCATGGAAAAAATGCTTTACGCAGCAAGACAGTGGCTGATTCAGTTTCTTCCATGCTGGATTCTGGTGCTCAGAGTCTCCCAGGCAGGAAGTTTTATCAAGCAACATCAGACAGATGTTCCTCATCATGTCCCAGTTGTATTGGCTGGTGACTTGCTCTGTCAAACACTTGTCAGATGACACAGAAATTCATTCTGCAAGAGTGGCATTTTATTAAATGATCCACCTGAAAACAGCAATGGATCTTTTTAAAGAAATATGTATACCTGTAATAGTTGTAAAGACCCCAGAAGGACTTGCAGGAAGGGGTCTGATTTCCTGACTTTGCAGGAAAAGAGAAGAAATCCTTATCTGGATTTCCAGTGCCAGGTACATTATGAACTCACGTTGGCAGTATCATTTTTCTGATGGGATGCACAGTGTGCCAAAGCAATGCAGGACACAGTCTAGCTCTGTGTTTTGGGATGGCTGAGGTGAGAAAGGAGCCCTATCAAAATATCAGGGTTTTGCATCGTCAAAAAAGAAAAAGGCCCCTCTTAGTGGTGTAAGAACCAGCAAGGCAGGAACTTCAGCAGGTGTCTCTGAGCCTCGCAGAAGCAAAGATACAAGACAAGTATGTTGTTTCCAAAGGGAACATCTCCACAGGCGTGTTGGTGGAACTGAAAAAATTAGGAGGTCCTCAGATATTGGGGCAAGGAGATGCCTCATCAATGATCGGATCACATCAGTTGGTGTCACTTCAGGTGCCTGTGTCATGGCTCAGCCCCATCTGGACCCTGGACCAGGGCAATAAGCCAGCCCTGCCTGCTGCCTGCCATGTGTGGTGGCACAAGCTCATGAGCAGCGCTGTGCATGCAGGGCATGTGTTAGGGTGTGATGGTCCTGGAGGGAGGGACTCTTCAGCTCCTAGGCATGCTCGGAGGACTTGCCATCATTTGTTGCAAGGGGAGGACAATAGCTCTTTGCAGGCCGAGTGAAGACGGGAAGGTATTTCCTTCAAACACCTTCAGGCCTCATCACCACCGACTCTGGAGCTGGGGTGGAAGCTGCTGGCCATGGCTTTCTTTGGAGCTCTGCTTACCCAGAAGACCTGGAGTTTTTGACCTGGTGGAGACTAAATGACATGGAGCTATAGGGAACATCTCCATCCCCAGCATGGCAAGGTGAGAAGTGTTGCCACAGGCCAAGGCAGATCATGTCCAGCACAAAGCTGCTTAAACCCCTTCCAGAGCCGTGGCCAAGGTGTGGGTTGACCTGGAGTGTGGGACTTTGCAAAGTGACGCCTAGCAGCTGCCATCACTGGATCCTCACATCAGCTCCCCATTGCGCCTGCTGATAGCTACAAGCTGCACAACAGTAATGTTGAAAATGTATTTTAAAAAAAATATTATTTTAATCTTGAGACCAGCTGTAAATAATCCTGTCTAGTTAAGGGCAACACTTAGGCTGAGGAATGTCCTCAGAGCTGCTAGAATCCATGCGGCTGATAGCCCTCCGTCCAGCGCAGGCTGGCAGGCTGGGGTGTACAGCTGGATGTGCTAATTGCCCCAATGCTGAAATGCATTTGCTGTAGTATAAATCAGCTGTCGCTTGTCAGGCGTGTTCCTGGCTTATCAGTGGGAAGCAAAACACTGCAATGGAGCCGCTCCATGAAGGGTAAGTCCTGGAGTGGTGTAACTGGTGGGAGCATAGGCTGCAGAGGGGACTGCACGATAACCATGCTCTCCCACTTCTCTTAAAAGCTTGACAGCTGCCAGAACCCCTTCATGGGCTGTAACAAAAAGATGAACCAACCGGCAAAGAAGAAATATGACTCTGATGGACCTTACAGATCCTTTCCAGAGGCAGGATCACGGCGGTCGCCTGTGAATTCAGGGATGTGCATGCGAGCAGGACAGCTTTCAGCCACCCCTTCACTTCCCCCTGTGGGTCCCTAAGGAAATGTTATCCCACAGTTGGGGTCCGGCACGGAGATAATGTAGCTGTAATCCCCAGTTTTGATAAGGCAGGCAGCCATCAGTGGTGTTATCTCCCCTCTACGAGGAGGCCCCTTCCCGCGCGAGGCTTTCACTTGGCACACAGCGCTGATGTGAAAAGAGCAAAGTGTGTGGGAGCTGCTGATTGTGTCTCCTTGGTGGGACTGTTTCTTTTTAAATTTATTTATTTTTAATAAAAAGATCAGATGTTGCTCTTCCTTGAAAACATGACAGTCTATGGGAGAGTTCATTAGTTTATGGCAAGTTGCAACGCTGTGGAGCCCGGCTGAAAGCAAATGTTATTGCAAAGAGTTATCGCTAAGGGGAGAGGAAAATAATGTCCTGAGGAAATAAACTCGGCAGAGCAAAACATGGAACAATATAAAGCTGTGGAGGATAGGCTGTAGAGTTAAATACTTTCTCAGAACAAAAGCCCCCAGTCACCTGTTTTTAATGCCAATGCTTTCTTTCTGCAAATTCAGTGAATATGTGGGATACATCTGTTCAGGACTCCATCTCTAATGGGAGTAACAAGTATCACGATTGCAGCTGGCTGAACTCTTTTACTACTAGTACACAAAAATGTCTTTGTGACCAGGATTAAATAGTGATAGCACCAGTAAAAATCAGCTTGCTTTTTTTTTTTTTTTTTAAAAAAAAAAAAAAAAAGAAAACGAAAGAAAAAAAGAAAAGGAAAGCAGTGTATTTTCATTTCAAGCTCCATGGAATTATATTTCAAAAAGGACTTTCCTCCACAAAGCACCCCGATACAATACAGATTAGAGCAGCTTTAATGATGACCAGTCTGTCTCAAGTCTGAGCAAAGCTGGAAATGCAAGGGGAGAGGAAATGCCTGCTTTTATAAATCTGACATAGCTGTACACTGCCAGCTTTCTTAGCCTTCAGTTCGTCCAACTTACACCAAGGGCCGAAACTGTAGTATCAGGTTTGGAGAAGTGTAAAGGTGAATTTGAAATAATCCATCACTTGCCTTGCTGAGTCTCATGCCGCTCACAACACTGCAGAGGACTCCAGTTTTGCATTGTCAGGGTTTTTTCTTGTACTTTCTTCTTCCATTTCTTAACTGGAGAATTTGTTGCAACTTTTTTCTTATTTAGCCTAATGGTAGGATGCACAAGTTTCTCCTTGGGGCAGTGGGATGCTGTGCCTGCTCCCAACCCACCTACATACACCCAACCAATGTGGGGCCCTTGCAGCCTCTTTGTTTTGAGGGTGATAACTTATTCCTTGGTGCTTTGGCTGTCTTAAAACACCACCAGAGCAAAATATGGTGCTACTTGAGAAAGATTGTCATAACCAACCCTGCAGCCATGTATTCCAGGGTGGTAGAGGAGGTCTGTCCTCTTGCCCCAGCTCAGCCTTGGACCTTGCAAAGCACCTTTCTTCAAATGGATATATTTGTCTGTGAAGGGTGACTCTTTGTCTTCTTCCTTCCCCTGTCCTCTCACCATCTGAGGTTTTCCTCTATGTTCCTGAATTGTGCGTTGGTGTTGGGGTGCAATCCCCATAGCTCCCGTGCCCAAGGAGCGGGCTGGTGTTTTGGTGGCAGTACAACCCCTGATTTTAGATCTGGTGACCTTGGAAATAAGAGTCTGACTTCTTCAATGAGCTGCTGGAGGAGCCTGGGATAGGTCAGAGATTTCATGAGCAGATCAAAAGCCAGAGATGTTTTTCTGACAGCCCTGGAGCTCCCTGTAATGATTTATGAATTATATAGGCTCTATATGTTTAGCTGAAGAGGCTTACTGGGGGAACAGGGCTGGTTTGTGCAAGCAGGAAAGAGCACGTGGCTTCAGAGGGCCACCATCTACCAAGAGATACCCCCTTGAACGTTCTCTGCAGACCATCAAAGTGCTTTGAGGGACTGTGGCAAAGGGGAGCCCAGGAGAATCACAGCAAAAAATATCAGGGTATTTTAGTGGGCCAGCATTTTAGTGGGAGACCAAGTTATGGGCAAGCACACCTGCAACATTCCCTCGTTTCACAAATCATTTTTCTCTATCTTTGGAGCTTCAGCAGATCCCATGAGGTACAGCTCTCCCTTGCTAAGTGCTACATGCCCTGGCAGATTTTGAGTTTCATGTCCTCTCTTGAAGGCTGGGTGCCCAAAAGCTCCTTGCCAGGCTCCTGGGGCTCTCCATCCTCTGAGAGCTGTTGTCACAGCAGTGACAAGAGAGAAGAGAGAAGAGACTTTGCTCAGCCCTGTGCCTGCACGGCCTGACCTGAGCCCTACTCCTGACAGACAGCACAAGGGAGACCTTCCTGATTCTGATGCAAAACAGGGCAGGAAAACTCCTGATTATTAACTTTGAGGCCAGAATGTTTCCATGTGCACAATACAGTAATCTCTATATCATGTCTGTAACTTCTAGGTTATAGTCTACTGAGCAGATACTCTCGCAGTCATTGAAGGGTTTTGAGCAACAAAAATCCACCACATCCTGAGCCTGAGTAATTACCTGCTGGAACAACTTCACTGTGTTGCGCACTAACACAAAAGCAGCCGGTTTCAGCTTCCAGCATGTAAATCTTGTTTTTCCTCTGTGCCCTAGAAGAGGAAGCCCTCTGCCAGAAAGCATCTCTCTGCAACCAGGTTAGAGATTACGATGAGCTCACCTCCCAGCTCTCTCCTGGCCAAACAAAAGACACTGAAAGCCTGCACCCCCCCACAACTCTAAGACAGGTTTTCCAGTCCTGAATGATCCTTGCATTTTTTTTTGTCCTGGGCTAGGTAAATCCAGAACTGTGCCCGCTCTCTGCCCTGCTCCCCTGTGTGAGGTTTTGCATTAGCAGTGGTGCAGCTACAGCTTCTGTCTGCGCCTTCTGCTGAGAAAGCCGTGTAAAAGTGCTGCCCTCCAGCAGCCACTGCCACTGGGGAGAAGTTTAAAGGTAGATATTGTGAAGCCTTTGCTAGGGCTGACCAGGGAGAACTAGAAAATCCAGTAGCTGAAATTTCAGCTGTGTGTCAGACTATAGTCTCTGCTGCCCCGGTGTAAACTCCTAGGAAGAGCAGCAAAGTCCCTGAGGATGCTCAGCTGGCCTGGAGGGAGTTACTCTGCGATACCCGAGATGCAAGTTGGGCCATGTCCTCTATGGCAAGTTTTAAACCTCTGTGCTAAGAGGAAAGACTTTGCTGCTGTCAGCAAGCCAGCGCTGTTACTCTTTAAAGAGGTTGGATGAGCCGTGGGATTTGTTGCTTGAAGAATAACTGAACATGTATTTTCTGTCATTTTGGGGCATTTGCTGTTCCCTTCTCTCTTAATGTCGGTGTGAAGTTGGCTCCCAGGGAATTTTTACTGTCTCAGAATGGTTGTATGGTTGATCTTAATAGGTAAGGGAAGTGGATGTAGCCCCAAAAAACATATACCATTGTTGAGCTGAATCAGAGCGAGCGAGCCTTGGTTTATTATTTTTTCCCCTATACGGAGGCAAATTTTGTCATCATATCACTCACGTAACCTTTCAGATGAACTTAGTAATCATGATATGTTTTGGTTTGGCTTCTTTCAGATTAAAACCTTGCCTTTCAGAAAAAGGAAACCATAAGTTAAATAACTCCAAAATTAGGTATTTCTGAAGGATAATTAGTGGTCTTCTTTCTTACCAAAAACAACCCAAGACTGTGCTTTAAATAATACCTTGTCGTTATTCCTTCAGTTCTGCTCCAAATGCGACTAATTTAGCAGAATGTTATCAGTATAACATTCTACATTTTAAACCATATTTTAGTGTATTATCTACAATAATGAATACTATATATCTCCACAGCATTTTGAAAAATCAACCAGATCTTATGTCCTAAATCCCCCCCATCTGGGTCTCTCTACTTCAACAGTTGCACCAAGTTGCCTACATACAAATTACCAACCGATCATATTATTTCATTCTCTGTTCTTGTAGATAGGGGGACCTATGTAAAGTGAATGCAGATACAGATCCCTGCCCCCAGTTATTTCATTTGGATGCAAAAATACTGGAGTTATAATCCTCCTACTTAACCGCTTTGAGCAAAAGGCAATTTTTGTTGCATCAAGTTTTCTATAGGGTGGTGACTGGGTCTGTGTTTGTAAAAGAGCTCACTGCAAAAGCTGCCATTGTCTGTGCAGATAAATATATACTATATAGGGATATATATGTGTATACATATACACAGGCACTGTATATACAGAAAGACACACACACATACTTAGGGGATGTGTATATAACACTCACATATACAAATCTATTCCCTGTTATGAAACAATCATCAAGATATAAACAAGAGAAGTTAAATCATGGATGGGCGCATTTTCAAGTGCTGCTGAAGGGTTTTATCTACAGTATTGAAGAAGTGCTATCAAAACCTAAACAGGGCACTTATTACAAAGAAATCTTTACGTAAGTGCTGGAAAGGTTTGCCGAATAACCAGATGTTGTTGCAAAGACACTTCTCCTCCCCCTCTCCCCATTTCTTTCCTTCTTTCATAGTTCGATTAATTCTGCACATAAACCAGGGCAGATAAAAGTTCTAAGCTGCAAACTTCCCCACATCTGGACACTGTCGAGGCCAGATCATTCAGCGGTGCACTTCAGTTGCTTTTAAGCTCCCTCAATAAAATAAAAACTTCCAACAAGTAATGCTGACCTATATATATTTTTGCACTGTAAACACTGACATCTGCGAGCTGCTCCGAGCGAGCACACAGCACTTTCCACCAAGGCAAACGCTCGCCCTTCGCTGTAAGAGAAAGACACAGCTGATGCAGTCATAGCAGCATATTCTGCTAAACTCCCCCTATTTCCAATCCTCTGGCTAATTGCTGTCAGGGGAGAAATCAAAGATCAGCTATTTTGCTGGAGGATGGAAAAATAAATGACCTCTCGGAGCATGTTGCTTAACGTTGTCTAACCAGAAACATTTTTCTACTCACAGAAGGAGAGCAGCAGTAAGGAAAGCAGACCCGGTCTCCTCCAGTAACCCATTTTCTGGATCCCACCAGTGACCAGAAGCCCGGCTTCACGGTGTTGGCCAGTTCATCTTCCCTCGGTGCAGCCAGCCTCCTGCGACTCTGCTGTCAAGCCCGGAGCCCCGGCTTTGCGAGGCTCCCAACTCGGCTTGCCGGGAAGGCGGATCCAGCTGCTAAAGCCCAGCTGTGTGTGGGGTCCGCCCAGGAACTGCAGTTTATGAACAAACCAAGCCTGACCCTCCTCTCGAAATAATATATACAAATATGGGAGGGGGGAGCCAGGGGGAAGAAGCCTGGCTCCAAGAAAAAGAGTTTGATTCTTCTTTTTTTCCCCCTATGACAACACGGAGCTGCTCCGCACGGCCCAAGGATCTTTGAAGGGGACCTAATGCCTACTGCATGCATCTAATCAGAAAGGCATGGGTGCTCCTGCGTGCCTCTTTCATCTGAATAAAACATGGAAGGTAACGCTTCAATATGTTGAGCTGCCATTAATTTGCTACTTTTCCCCCCACACTTTTAGAAATTAACTCTATCTTTTAAGTAAGCTTCAGTGGGTTATATATTTAATAGGGGTAATTGGAAAGTTTAGGGCAGCTTTTTCAAAATAACCACATCAATATGAACTTAGCATAAAGTACGTGCTTTTGACCCATTAAAGCAGCAGGTTTTAAACATATACTTATATGTTTTCCTGAATCAGGGCCTAAAATAATAACACAGAGCATTTAAATAGCTGCTTTCTCCCCAAGATCTCAAACTGCTTTACAAAAACGTGTAAGAAATATTATCCCCACTTACAAAAGGGAAACTGTGAAACATAGCAGAAATCTGACTTACCTTGGTTGTTAATCAATCAGTTGCAAAAGGACGAGCAAAATCCTCAGACTCTTGTCCTGTGATCTACCCCAACCCTTCAGAATGTATTAAAATAATGATCAATGTAGTCAAGTGCGGCAGAGAGAAAGAGATGTTGTTATTGAGTTTTTGCAACCAAAATGCCTGCCCTAAGGTAAGGCTAATTTTTTATAGCTATTGATAAATACACCTATCACTTTTTTAATGCATACACAGCATTCTAATTCAATGAGTCTCCAGCTTTTTATTTACCTATTTTACAATTTATCTTTTACTTCATTCATCAGTATGTGGTGGATACATGGTGTACCTGCATATGCTTATGTGTATGTGTGATCATTACTCATGAGTGTTTTGCCCCGCTGGACATGAAGATCCTTTATTTGTATGAATCTTTCCAATAAACCACACCTGCTTGTTTTGTAAACTACATAAATCATTCTGTTATGGAGTTAAATAATGACATGTCTTTTCCCTTCTGTATTTAAAAAGGAACAAGGTGAGGTGTTAGATGAGGTATAGACACAGCTGATACATACAAAGCATCTCTCCTAACGCTGTGGCTACACCAGCATGCGTCTGCAGAGGGCTGCTTGGTCTGCTCCCACTTGCTTCAGGGCACCCAGATGCCAGCCAGCTTGGCCTGTCCTCCATAGAGAAATGGCCACATGTCCCTGGGATAACAGAGCAGAAAGCTATGTGGATGCACTGAGGGAAGACAGCACTTGGGGTGCACAGAGATCATCCATCTGGAAGAATGAGTCCAGAAACTTGGCTGAACCAGGGATCCCTGGAGAACATCAGCTTGAGTCTAAGGAGAGATACAACATTGCTCTCCCTCCCTTGGCTGTCTTCACATCAAAACGGGCATCTTTCTATGTGCTGTGTCGTGCTAATCTAGAAGAGACAGGTTGGTCTGAGTTACAACAGCTGAAGTATGGCCTTTGCAGACTAAGGACAAGCAAACGTTTAGCAAGCTTTCAGAAAGACGTTATTTTCCAATCAGCGTATTGAAACTGCTGAGTGCACAGTGCTATCTTTGGGTGACCTGCCAACTCTCCTCTTTCTGATCCAGAGCAGTTCAAGATGCCCGCAGATCCCTCAGACTGCCGGTTGGATTTGCAGACGTGAGCTCTTCTGCATGTTACAAGGCAGCTGGATAAGGCTCACGCTAGGAACGCCACAGATTATTCATGATCTATGGGAGCTCTCTTTAAAAGCAGGAAGAATCCCCCGCTGCCTAGCAAAACTCAGAGAGAAATAATGTCCCCAGCAGGAGCCCGGAGGGGCTTTAAACAACAGTGGACATTGACAAAACACGCTGTATGATTTGGAAGTGCAAGGGAGGCAAGGGATATTGTTTTTTTAGTGGCAGGACCTGGGAAAGCAGCAGGAAGCCTGCACAACGTCCCTGCAGCCAGGCACTCCGAGCCACAGGAGGTGCGTTTTCCAAAAGCCCAGGCAATCCCAAACAACTTCTGGGCCAAACCAAGCCATGTAAAATGCTTCATCCTGTCTGTAGAATAATCTTAGGGAGAGATCTTGGGCCAGAGCTCACTAAAATGAGAGGAATGGCAGTAATTGTTCCATGCAATGGCATCTTTACAAGGCAGTTGAGTTTCTACAGGAAGCTCTGCAAGGGGAAGCTTTTGGGGAGCGATGTTCATCCCGCTCTTCCTAAACAGCTGTACTTATTTCTAGATGGTGTTAGACCTGCTGCTTGGTAAAACATGGTGTCGTGGTGACATGGGTGAGGGTTTGCTTTCACGGCCTCTGGGCTCTGCAGGCTGCTTTCTGCGCTGAGGGAAACTGCTCAGCCCTTGCTGAATGTAAGATTGCACAGAGCTAGATGTATCCTCCCATAATCTGCATTTTTGGTCCACTGAGCTGAGGCTACTGCAAGCCTCATTTGCAAAATAGAAAGAGTGTGAGACTTAGAGCTTGTTCCTTTCCTAACGCTATAGTGTGAATGACCCCGGGTTGAGCAGAGAGCCAGGCAGCATGTGCCTCACTGACCTGGGCTTTTCTCTAGCCAACAGCTCTGTTCTGAAGACCCTGCTTATTTCTCAGACCTTATCCAAGGAAAAATGGAAAATAAAAATCCACCAAAGTTACTTGAGGAAAAGTAAGAACTCTGGGATTTAGTCTGGAGTGTCTAAACTCACATTATAGAGCTTTGCTTCCACAAGAGAACACAGTGACCTTTGGACTAAGGCACTAGGGAGGAAGAAGAGATAAATGGTTATTTTTATTGTTGGCTTGTTTATGCCTTTTGGTGTAAATTCTCCTGCTCCTCTATTAGTGATCTGGACAACCTCATAATTCAAGACACACTGAAAGCTGGATTTAGGCTGAGGAATGGAAAGTCTCCGCAGGGTGATTTTTAAGTTGCATTGTAGGAGCAGTTTTCCCCAAGTTCTCGTTTAGGAGCTGGAAGATATTTGCTAGAGAAATAAAATAAAACATTAGCCACCTGAAACAATATAGCATATATTTAAGAGAAGGTTTCAAACAGCCTGGGTTTCCACTCTGAGAGGCAAGGCTCTGAAATCGATCAATAGATTTGAAGCTCCCAACATAAGCACCAAACACCCTTGTGCAGGGTAACATCATGATGGACATCTGCCAGACGCAGGCAGTCAAACCTCTTACTCTTCCCGGAGGCAAAGATGACCTTCATGTGACAGGGGACATGAAGGGAGAGAAGGGGAATAAGGGAACCATGTAGCCATGTCCCAGACAGTGCTAACACAAGGGCCAAAGCTCCTGAGCTTCCGTGGGGCTCCTCCATGCCCCAGAGAACGTAGCAGGGGCATTGGGTTTCAAATGACTGACCACAGCAAAAGGTGTGGGGTTCACTTCTACATCAGAACATGTTCCCTTGGCCATCTGGATTGCTTGTGCATTACACCACTGGATTATTATCTGTTGCATCTGCTTTGTTCCTTTTAATCTGTTGATATCAGTAGTGATGTTGGGCTTTGGATAACGCTCGTGAGTGTTTCTGTTGTGAAGAGAATTTGCCTTATACTTCACAGTTTTAAAAGGCAGGTCTAAGGAAAATGCCTACCTGACAGGATCACAGACTCAGTGCCTATTAGTGAGCAGAAATCCATACTCTTAATTTATGTGCACATATTGTGTGCTTGTATCAAACTACTCCCAAGTTGCCCTGGCAGTTAATTAAAGCCCAAAAATTTCAGTGTCATCACTTCTGCATCTTACAAGCATGGCCTTGGTTTCACTGCACCTTCAGCATTGGTTGTCTGAGAAGGATGTGCACCCTGTGCTGTGGATCTGATCCAGCCGGCATCTCCATCCTGCGTTCACAAGGACACGGGCTCCAGTCCTGGTAGGGCTGAATAAACTCAAATGCTATTGCCTAGTGGACACTGTAGGTGCCCATAGCTGTCTGGGAAAAGCTCTCGTTACCTTCTCGCTGCCACCGTTTGACAGTGTTTTGGTGTTTGAGCTCACATACATGGTGGTATGGTTTGTCCTCCCTGCTATCACCTGAGGGAAAATATCATGACTTGACCTTCGTCATTTTCCATTCTCTCCCTGCAGCTTGTCTTAGGGATGGTGCGGTGACCTTTGATGACCAGATAGCACGACAACTGCAATCAAAGCCAGCAATGCATCCTGAGTTTCTACAGGAAGCTCTGCAAGGGGAAGCTTTTGGGGAGCGATGTTCATCCAACTCTTCCTAAACAGCTGTACTTATTTCTAGATGGTGGACACAGCTGGATAGAGCTACAGCTCCACTGGGCGCAGGTGGCCTTGTCTGCACTGCCACAACCACTTCTCCTTAGCCCTGCCAAATTCTCTGTGTTTCTGCATCTCAGCTAATGCTTGTTTTGGTAGCCACACAGGATAAAGGCATTTTCTAATTGATGCCAGATTTTATTGGAGTCTTTCTGTAGTTCAGAAACACCGGCCTAAATTCTGACTACCCTCAGACTGCATGCAACAGGTTCCTTGATGAAAGCATCAAGATTAAGTAAAAGTCTATTATAATTTGCTCATCTCTACCTTTACAGTGTTGTTGAGGGGGTATTTTCCCCCCTGTTCAGTACTGTCACGAATCTTCTTGCTTTCTGCCCATGAAGTTCTGAGTTTTTCTCACTGCTCTCTTTTTGCTGCTTTTGAGGCCACTTTCAGTAAACTTTCATTCATACTATTGATGTGCTTGTACAGATTCTTTCAAAAATGTGGATTAGTTTTGGTTTTCTAGTTTGTATGCACGGATCCAGTTCCGCTTTTGCTGAAATGGATGGAAACCGTCACTACCGACTTCAGTCAGAATGGGATCGGGTGCTTTCTTTTCCCCATGAAAGACACCCAGGTCACTTTTCCAGTCTCCACTTACCTGTCCAGGAGTTTTTATTTTCCTGAGTAATTAACAAAATGTTGATTTTTCTACTGCTTAATGGCCGTTTCACACAGCCATTTAGATGATGGAAATATGTCTATCAGGAACCCCAACTTACATGAGGAAAGGATTTCCCATTGCTTCTTTTTGAACCTACTTTGGCCCTTGGTCTATTCCATGCTGAAGCAGCTACTCATGCATTCTACTGACAGTTCCTCGACATTGTTTCATCCACTGTGTTTTCTTAGGGAACCTCAGCAAGTGCTGTTTTCTGCTCCATCCATCCTACCAATGACATCAGATGCAACAGATGCCAGGGTCTTCAGTGAGGATTAACCTTAGAAGACCAAAAGCTCAAGCTGGCATCACTTGGGTCGCCAGTCACCCCCGGTTAGCAAGAACCTTCTGGTCTGGAGGAATCGGCCTGTAGAGGGAAGCATGAACAGTTTGACAGCCTGACTCATGATCTTTGTGTTCTATTATTATTACTAGTAGCGAAGTTATTATAGGATCTAGGAACCTGAACCACGGATCAGGAAGGTGCTTTCAAAGGGAAACTCCTGGCCATCTCACTTTGGCTTGTGCTGTCCTAAGCACTTTTTTCAGCAGCAGCTAAACTGAAGGGTATGAAGGGTGGTCAGTCCCCAAAAGCAGGCCAGAAGTACCCCCAAAAAATCCCTAAGATACATGTGGTGTGCATGGTGGCTTCTCAGTTCCAGCTGTTTTGCTCCACAAATCTATCTATCATTATCACTTCTATCATTATCCTTGTACATACAGTGTTTTAACTCTTCTCCATATCTCTTAGAAGTGTTAAGAAAATTCAAAGCTGAAAATAGTTTTTGAAATGACAGAATGTTAGACCTGCAAAATATGACTGTACTTTATTGATAGTGTTTTTTCTATAATAAAAACATTTGGTACAAAGTATGATATCCTGTGTGAGCTTCACATAAATACTTCCATTATATCACTGATATGGATCAGAAAAATTTCAGTACGCACATCCTGCAAATGCAAGTGTAATTGATACAAGGTATGTATCGTAATGTACATCTTGAGTAAACATAAGAAAACCATACCCTAATGGAAAACAGACTTTGTCTTACAACGTGCAATCATGCCTTTACATCTAAACTGGGCTTTGGGTTTAGAAAACAAATCTTAAATCAGTCCTATTCAAAGGACAAATCACCGTTCACATATTTGTAAAAAACCTTTTGTTCTAGGAAAGTCTTTTATGACAAACCTTGGGAACCTCCATCCAGCTACAGTGGTGGAGGGGTGGGAAAGGAGGGATTGAGGTATCAGTTCAAACAATCTGAGGAAAAAGTTGAATAAACATTGAAGACAACAGAATAGAAACCAGACGCCAAATATTAATTCATGGGGTCTTCAAAAGGGATTTTGAGATTTATTTTAATTGTTGTTGAAAGAAAAAGATTAATTTTTGGATGAAAAATGTATGCAAATAAAGCTCCGGTCAACACTAGAAAAACCATTTCCTACTCAACGCAGAAAAAAAGCAAAGCAAAGAAACCTATAATATCAACTCTTTAATCCCCCGAGGTGGCCTGTAACCTGGGTTTCAAAAGGGCAGGAAAAGCAAAAAGAGCTACATGAGAATATAAAATATGTAGTCCCTGAATCAAAAGACATGAATCTGGTGCAAAAATGGGAACTCTCAAGGGAGTGATATGTAAACCAGAGATCGATGGGTGTGCTCCCGAGTGTCCAAAGTGACGTTTGGCATACAAGGAAAAATAAACAACAGAGGCTTCCCCCGAGCTGAACTTGGGGAATTTTAACTTCTCGGGTACCCCCTGGGGAAGCGTGGTGGGGTGGGACACGCTTCGGTGTGAGCTGGAGAGCTGGCGGGCAGAACACAGTTCTGGGTGTCCCTTGGCTGCCAGGACGGGGCCAGTGGAGGAGGCAGCGTGGGCTTGAGGGCGAGTAAAGGGAACACAGCACGACCGAGTCCTTTGCTGCGGGCAAAGGGGTGAGAGCACACAAATAATGGACTGGTGGGCTTTAAAAATAAAAATAACCCGAGCTGCATAATGTTAACAACATCCAGCGGGAAAGTTAATAGCTGCTGGGAGAGGCTCTGTAAAGCAAAATGACATGTTGTCCTGCTAAGAAGGGAAAATAAGACACAGCACGGGTGCATCAGAAACTCTTCAGTGACCTGAGAGCTAAGAGAGGAGCACGAGCAAAAATAAATCTTAGAAATAAACATTTGCAAGTGTTTAAGTGAGGATGAGCACCCGAGGGATGGCGGAAGGTCTGTTCGTCGCCTGCACAGGAGCTCACGCTGCCTGGCTCCTCTAACAACGAGAGGTGCCTTCACCCCCGTGTTCGCGAAGAGGTGCCCACCCCCCGGGGACATAACGAGGCACTTTTTCTGGCAGAAAGGTGGGCAGGACGCCAACAGCCTCGAGAGGGCTTCGATCAAGGCAATCGATGAGCATCGGCCGCGGAAGGCCGGGGCCGGCGGGGCTCGCCTCGCCTCAGCGCCGGCCCCGGGCGGGCACAACCCCCGGGCGGGCACACACACCCCCCGGGCGGGCACACACACCCCCCGGCCGGGCACAACCCCCGGGCGGGCACACACACCCCCCCGGGCGGCACACACACCCCCCGGGCGGGCACAACCCCCGGCCGGGCACACACACCCCCCGGGCGGGCACACACATCCCCCGGGCGGGCACAACCCCCGGCCGGGCACACACACCCCCCGGCCGGGCACACACACCCCCCGGGCGGGCACACACACCCCCCGGGCGGCTCACACCCCCCGGGGCGGGCACACACACCCCCCGGCCGGGCACACACACCCCCCGGGCGGGCACACACACCCCCCGGGCGGCTCACACCCCCCGGGGCGGGCACACACACCCCCCGGGCGGGCACACACACCCCCCGGCCGGGCACAACCCCCGGCCGGGCACACACACCCCCCGGCCGGGCACACACACCCCCCGGGCGGGCACACACACCCCCCGGGCGGGCACAACCCCCGGGCGGGCACACATCCCCCTCCCGGGCGGCACACACACCCCCCCCGGGCGGCACAACCCCCGGCCGGGCACACACACCCCCCCGGGCGGGCACACACACCCCCCGGGCGGGCACACACACAGCCCCCCGGGCGGCACGATCCCCGGGCGGGCACACACACCCCCCGGGCGGGCACACACACACCCCCCCGGGCGGGCACACACACACCCCCCCGGGCGGGCACACACACGCCCCGGGCGGGCACACACACAGCCCCCCGGGCGGCTCACACCCCCCGGGGCGGGCACACACCCCCCGGGCGGGCATACACCCCCCCGGGCGCGCACACACACCCCCCGGGGCGGGCACACACCCCCCCCGGGCGGCTCACACCCCCCGGGGCGGGCACACACCCCCCGGGCGGGCATACACCCCCCCGGGCGCGCACACACACCCCCCGGGCGGGCACACACACCCCCCGGGCGGGCACACACACCCCCCGGGGCGGGCACACACACCCCCCGGGCGGGCACACACCCCCCGGGCGGGCACACACACACCCCCCGGGCGGGCACACACCCCCCGGGCGGGCTCACACCCCCCCGGGCGGCACACACACCCTCCGGGCGGGCACTACCCCCGCCGGCCGCTCTCTCTAGGACCTGCGATGAGTTTGCCCGCCGGAGCCGGCCTCAGCGCCTGCGCGGAGGAAGGTGGCCGAGCGCCTTATAGCCATGGAGAGCGCCGAGGCCGAACCCAGCGATAGCCGTCCGGAGGAGGACGGCGCCGCGCCCTGCAGCGGCCTCCCGCCTCCGGAGCAGCCCGTAGCCGCGGCGGCCACGGTGAGGGTGCGGGGGGAGGCGGCGGCGGGGCGGCGTCCTTCCCGCGAGCCGCCGGCCTCTGCGCGGCCTACTCCGCCCGGGCCGAGCACCGGGCTTTCCTGAGCGCGCTGCCCGGCCGCCGCGCCGCTAGCCTGGGGAGGGGTGCGGGGCTCGGCCGGCGCGGAGAGGCCGGGGCCGGGCGGTAGCGGGAAGGGGCTGCAGGTGGGATGAGCTCTCACACTGCGTGCCGGGGGCCGAGCCCGTGGCTGGGGCTGAGCTGTACACCCCGTCCCTCCGAGCAGTAGGGTTCTCCTCCTTCCAGTCTCTCTCTGGCTGTTGTTAGAGGGATTTTTGTGCCATCTGCCCTCATCCTTTGTGCCCTATTGTTATTTTTATTTCTCAACATTTTTGCCCCCGCCCCCCAGTTTCACAAGTAGATCCCCCTCCCTGCAGAATTCAGCTGGAGGTTCCTGGAGCTCTCTCTGCCTTTCCAGGGTGGGCGTGCGGTCCTGGCCGACGCTGCCTGCCAGTGTGTGAAAGATAACGATCCTCCTCCGGGAGATTAAAAGAAAAACATCTCAGTCCGGATGTGTTCTGTTTCCTGTGAAACGGGAGAGGTGGTTACGTGTGTCCCAGGTGTCTTGAGGAGGAATTCACCGGTAGTTGGGAAATGTTTGGGTAGAAAGTGCAGGGGTTTGTTTGTTTTTAAAAAAGGTTACTTTGTTACCTGTACAGAAGAATATTAGTTCTTCTCTATCTTACTGGGTCATGATGAGTTTTGGTATCCAAAGCTATCTATTTGTCAGCTTTGATTTTTTTTTTTTTTTTTCCTCCAAAAGCAGGCTTTCTGTTTTCATTTGCAAATGTGATACAGAACGAAGGTATAAAACAAAGACCTGTCAAAGCCTTTATCCTGTAGAGACCTGTCTTATTTGAACAAATGTGCTGTGAGAGAAGGGGAGGCAGGGTTAGTAGCCTTTGCCTTGTGTGGCTAATGTTACATGAATCTTTATTTTCCTCCTCTAAAAAGATGGAAGACTGTTTGGCAAAAAAAATGGAAATCACTGTTTCAGAAGCCGAAAAACGGACTGGGAGGAATGCCATGAACATGCAAGAAACATACACTGCTTACCTCATTGAGACGAGGTAGGTGATGAGAGCTCACTCTGAGTGCATGGATGTGCCATTCTAAACCAGCTATCTCCCCTTCCCCAAAATTATTAAGGTACAGTTGATGAGAGGATTTAGTTTGTTTATGATTTGTTATGTGATTATCAACCTACTCCAGAGGAACTTTCCCCATGAAAACTCGGCATCTGATCTCCAGTATTAATGCTGGTGTTGTGTAACTCTATACTGTAATTTTTCATTTAGCTAGGTGGAAAAAATGTGTGCTTGAAAGATGCTGCTTTAATATGGTGTCAGCAACTGCTTGGTTATTTCTTAGACATGGTTTGCATAAATTTATATACATATGTATGAGGTTGTATGTGAGAGAGGTTGTGCATCATGGTCTAAAGTAATGGTTAGGCTTGTTTGGGATCTCAAGAAAATAAAGGAAGGCTCATGACTTATGTCATGTGGTCAAAATTTAGTGCTCCACTAATATTTGAAATTATTTGCTTGATCTGATCACCACATACTCCTTGTAGATGCTCTAAGGGTTAGGATTAATTAACTGCTTCCTTCCTTCATATTAGCTTAAACTTTCACTGGAGAGCTTACTGCTTTCGATCTTCTTGTGTTAGTAAGATCAAAAATACAAATAAACACTCCTTTTACCACAAAGACAGCTTGGGATTTTAAGCACTGAGTAGTGAACAAAGCTTTAAAATCTCTTCTAACTTATAGTTACTTGCCAGACAGCCACAGATGACTCCTATTATGCAGGATCGTGTTACTCAGCTGAAGCAAGAATTTCAAAATCAGATTTTATTAGGAGTTTTGTCTCTCTCTTCTTTATATTAACAGTTTTAACCTTTGGGCCTTGCCTCAGGAGTGATCTGCTGTACAGATAAAACCTTCTGAAACAAAGCAGTTGCATTTTGCAAAGGCAAAGAGTTCACATTGTAATATTATCATGTAAGTCTTGTAGTTACTAGTTAAAAGGCTTCTTAACTTGCTTAACAGATGAAGGGACACACCAGTCATGCTAACTGCAGACCTACTGGGATACATTTACTATACGTTACTAAGCTTTCAGAATAAAATCCAAAATAGACATGCATGGCATACATTATATTTTTCAAATATTGTAGCTCTTTGGCAGTTGCTCAGATGTTTAAAAAATGCTTCTACAGTTTATTGGTGTTAAAGATTGCATATTCTCGCATAAGTAATGTTGTTTTTCTTTTCATTGTATTTCTGAAGGAAAAGAGAAGAAAATCAGAATAATTGGTGTCTTAACTGTGTTGTGAAGTGTACTCTGGGGGCATCTTTACGCAGCTCTGGAACACGCTGACTGCAGCATCTCCTTTCCCAGTCATCCTTATGTTACTTTAGACTCACTCCTGCTGGTCTTTCCCAGTGGTTCTTTCAGTGGCAAACCTGTTTTTTGCTGCCCAGATTGCATGCTTTCATTAAGATTTATTCTGTGGTCAGCAAATACCAAGACCAATTATATGTTTGTCACAGAACTATTGAAAATGTGGGTTTGTCACATCTCTAATAAAATAGGTTCTCTATTCCTTTTGCTGAGAAGGCAAAATTTCTTGCATAAATATAATTGCTGGCTATTAAATGTGCTTCCTGCTGAGCCTGGAGCTGTAGGTGGGCTTCACAGCAATTTGTCTGTGGGTAATAGGATATTTTGTAGCAGAAGAATAAAACTCAGTTTATAGTACTATAAAAGGAAGACCACTTAATAATAGTTGTATTATGTTTATGTGAACTGGGGTTCCACTGTTACTGCTATCTAGGATTTAATTTCAATAGGAATTGCATGCATCTGGGTGAATAAGGGACACAAGATGGATGCAATTACAACCACTGTACATTTGTTACAGAACAGGAGCTGAGCACCTAAACTTTTTAACACGTTAGTTTCACTGGTGCTGATGAAACTGTTTTCAAAATGCAAGTGATGGTGTTGCTTCCTTTTTCTTTTCAAAATGAAACGAACTACTCTCACGTTTTCATATGACTTTTGTGTGTTTTGGGTGTTTAAGTGATATTACACCTCCACATAGATCTCTTTCTTTGAGACAAAACAAACTCTGCTGCTCTAGACTGCAGAGCCTCAGCAAATTCCAAGGGTCGTGCTTCCTGAAAGCATCTCTATTCTTGGTTTACACCTTTCTGCATTAGCTAAGTAGATTTTTGTGGTGAGCCATTTCCGTTCAATTAGTCTTGAAGTCAGTTTGTATAGTTTAATGGAAGCTGTGAAACAGTTATTTAAAAATAACTTAGTTTTTATATTCTTCCTGTGCAAACAGATGAACACTTCCACCTCTTTGTGGGAAATGGCAGTAAGGCAAATACAAATTCTTAAAGTGTGTAACTAAATATTGCTTCATGAGATGTAGGTGCTCAGCATATCACATGTTCTCTATAAGGGAAACCAAAATATCCAGGACCTCACTTAAATTCAGATTTTCTTGCTTTTTAGAAGTTTTGTCTTACACCAGAGTCAGTGTGAAACTTCAAGAATGGAGACAGTATAAAACCCAGAGTTTCACTCCTGGTCTTGTGCTCTTTGTTTTCCATGACAGAGCTGAAAGTTAGCTAGAATGCAGAGAACATCTAAGTGCTCTGTCGTGATGGGCTTTTAATCATAGTACCTACAGGGATGCCTTTTTTCCTGTTCTCCTTCAAAGTAAACAATTTCTTCCATAGTTGTAAGACTCTTCCATTTAGCTATTTAGTTAACTTTGTTTCCCTCCCTGCTGACTTTTAGGTCTCTGGCCTGGTCCTGGTCATGAAACTTGATGACTAGAGGTGGTTGTGTTTGTGTGGTTTTGGTGTTTGTGTGTTGTTTTTTTTGTTTGTTTCTTTTTTTGTTTTGTCTTTTGTCAATGTGGCTTTAGGAAAAAGCAACAAACTTTGTGCAGCATGGTAGCTGACTACTTAATAGCGGGATCCCTGGTTTCCAGCCCTACTACACTTATCTTCCTTTTGATGTAATTTGAAAAGGTGGCTCACTATATTTGCTTGTTACTCCCACAGTATGGCTGGGGAGGTTACTCATATTTCTGCTTTCAGTATTTCGAAAGTTTTCCATCAGTTAAATTGTGACATGAGTGATACCTATTTATCCCATAAGATGTTGGATTGTGCATCTGTAGTGTAAGGGCTTCTAATGACAGTTTCTGTGAGAGACATGAACTTCTATTGTAAATGAGTAGCCAGTTCAGTGTTAGTGATGCGCTACCACGGGTCTTCAGGAGTTTTTGCTTTGTTATGTTTTAAGTTACTTTCCCAAAGTCTTCTGCTCCACGTTGGTCACAGTGAAGAGCCAAAGCATGTATTTCCCGAGGACAGGCACACGGTGAATGCTTGTAGAGGTCTCCTGTCTTCTGATAAAACAACAAAATGCAGATTTTGGTCACTGAGGGTCAGGAAGACTGGTCTGTTCCCTCCAAAGGAGGTATTAGGTAAAAAGGAAGAAAGTCTGAACTCAGCATGAGCTTTAAACAGTAGCATTAAGAGATGAAAGAAGGTGGAGGAACGGAAATTTACTGCTGCTTTATACTTAATTGATACTATGAATCATCAACCTGACTAGTGGATGTATAATTTAGTTAAATAGAGAAAACTGTTTAGGTGACGGTATAAAAAACCAACCAAACAAAACACCACCAAAACCAACTAAGCAACCAAACAAAACCCACCTGGCTGTGAAAATCTTCTGACAAGACAACTTGCTAGATAACTTTTGGTGGTTTACAAAATCTGTAGTTGATCTGTAATGATTGCTCTTCTGTCTGTTTAGAGGCCTAAATACAGAGCCCATTTCTAAATAGCTAATGGAAAAAGCTGCTGAGCCCTCTGCAGTGTTATTCCTCTACAGAGAGTGAACCTTGTCTGCTGTAGGGGACTGAAGTGTCACTTCTTGTACTCTGGAAGGTCAGAGGCTGAAAGCAAAGTTACTGCTTTTACGATTGAAGAGGTAATTGCTTTTACAAGGAAATAACTGATGTATTTCCTCCTTGTCTGATTTAATATTTTGCAGTCATTCCTCATTTTTATTTCATTCAGAATTGTTTAATGGCTTGTTTAAGATAATTAGTTTTAAATGGGAAATGGGAAGAGGTTAATTAGATGGACTGAAGTTCTCACATTGGCACTTTGAATTAAAGCAAATGAATGTGACTTTTGGAGTAATGTAATCTTCCAATCGCATATGATAACATCAGTTATGAATGCAAAAGCTGAAGGTTTCAATTTTGTCTTTTAATTTTTTTTCAGCCAGATTGGTTCATTCAGTGAATAACGTGCATTGTTAAAACTGTTCTTGGAGGGGAAACATATGGTTTTCCTGCCTGAAGACTGTACAAGTATTATATTGTGTTTTTAAAACCAAAACAAATTGAGAAGTTTGACTGAATGTCAACAAGTGATTATAATCTTAATTGAAACTGGTCTGCAGTACTTGCATTTAATGGTGGAGTTCATAATGTGGTCTAAAAAATTAGATGGTAATGAAGGTATTAAGTGTAATGAGTACCTTTGTGGATTTCTACTTCCTTTCTGGAACGGGGTTCCTGGGGAGAAATGCTCTTGTAATTGGTGATATTTTATGGTCTCATGTAACCAGGTGAAGACATTTTTGGTGTGATTAAAAAAAATTTTCTCTCATCTTACTTGCCTGTCCCAAATCCATCCATGCAGCTTCAAACACTTATTACCTGGTTTGAAAGGCAGTGGTGTGGACACAGGCTTGTAACTGAGGGCTGTACAGCACTTTCCCACTGCAGCTTTGTTCTCTCTAGAGAGTGGAATCTGGCTGCTTTTACTATATCAAAGCCTGGGTGGAAAGGGGATCTTAAATTACTATTAGTAACTTCAAAATATGTTTAAAATTTATTAAAATGGGTTAAATAGAAGTCATTGATTCTTTGTTGGGAGCTACTTGGCTGCCCTTCTGAAATGTTGTGTTCCCCCTCCAGTCACTAAAAGTTGCTAAACTGACATTTTACAGCGTGTTGGAGAGAAAAACACAAACAAGCAAAGTCCCCAAACACAGCCAAAACAAAAATGAAACAAACAAACCACACAACACCCCAGCCAAGACTGCTGGAGTGGGTGATGCTGGTGGCAGAGGCAGCAGGGATGTCCATCTGTCCTGCAGAGATGGGAAAGTGTGGTGGCAGGTTCCTGCTGAGGCCCAGCTGTTAGGGTGCAGCTTTTTGCAAGAGGATGTTGGGCAAAGAAAAACATCCAGACATTTCTCTGTGCAAGTGTCTGTCTACCTGTTTTGCTGTCACATTTACTTGCTTTACCTGTTGTCTCTGAACTGCTTTTCACGCCAAGCAAGAACTATGTTATGTAAAGATAGAAGCAACAACTACAACCAGGAAAGGCAGCATTCTCACTTCTAAGACAGTGAGAATAAATACATGTTAGAATAAAGGAAGTAACTATGATCTGAGAAGAGAAATAACACCAGGCTGCTTAACACAGACTACGTTGAGGAAGCTGCATCAGGTTCTGCTTAGTTAAAGAATAAACTGTGCAGGCAGGTTTGACCTTCAAGGTTCTCTGGTAGTAATTTAACCTTTTTCTTTAAGGTCTAATGTGAGGCTCGTGTGTCCCTCATAAGGGTTGTAAAGCTTGATTAACTTAGACTTAGGGAAGTCTGTTTTGTCAGAATAAATTGACAATGTAGTAAACTTCCTTAGTTTGAGTGTGAGGAGGGAAGATGTGGTGAACGGCATGATCTGCTCTGGCAGTTGCTTCCTTCCTCCTTGAGTTCTTGAGGACCCTCGTGGACACAGAACTTGAAGTAACAGGGTACCTGCATCTCTGTTGTGGGGTGGTAGTGGTTTGTCCTGATATAGGACTTGACTTCTCTAGAAAGCTGTGGTCCTTCCCTGCTGAAGTGCACCCTCCTAGCTATTTTACAAGTTTTTGGTTCCTGTTTAATTTTCAGCTTGATAGTTGTGTGTGTGGACTGAGATGTTAGTATTCCAATTATTGTGGGTTTTTAAAAAATATTTTAAATAACCCATGTGTTCTTGTTAATTCTGACAAATACAAAGCTGATATAGCAGACATGTTGAGATATTTTTTGCACAGTTAAGGCTCCCCATGGTCGTTGCTGCTTCTAGTTTATAATTAACTCTGCAAAACAGTCATGAAGCTTTAAGAGCATAATTTACAATGGAACATTCTCTTGTCAGAAGGCTGTGATCTCTTACAATGACAGCTTACTGATGGTGTGTTGACCTGAACCCTTACAAATGGTAAATAAACCACTGCACTATTAAAATATGTGATGATTCTATTGGTGCATTTCCCTCTCTTTGCTGTTTATAGGATAGGAATGTGAAATGTAAGTGCATCTTCTTCTAACATGTAATCCATACTATGGAAGGAGAGTATATATAGTTCTCCAAACAGACTTGAATCTGTGAAGCCACTTTAACATTTCTAAAGACATTCTTGATTTAATTTTTTTTCCTGTTCGTTTATAGCAGAGCACTATTCTTTAGTTTTATCACACTTGTGGTGTTAAAACTGTTGAAACATATTAAATAATGTGACTCTCCTAAGTGCAGGAATTGGGAGTTCTAAGAAGAATACAGATTAACTTTTTCATGGTAAAACTGACTTGGCAAAAATGAGTGTGTGGAGGAATGACAAGCCAGAGCAGGATGAGTTAAGGCAGATCAACTATGGAAGACAAGCTACCTGACTTTATACCGCTAATGTGTATTACTGCAATTGTGTTTGATACGTTGGTGCCATATTGAGGCCACTTACAAATGCCACTTACCAACATTTGGGATAATTTTCTAACATCTTGTGAAGTTGTATTTCTACCGAATTGCACTTGAAAACAGAGTAGGAATGTCTTGACCAGAAACTTCCTTGAAAGATAAACTTTTCATTCTTCCCTGTACTGACCTCGTTGACATTATGGGTTATTCAGAAAGTGATAAATATAAGATTAGACTTGAGCTGGATTGGGTTAGAGGCAGAGGACAGCAGTTAAGTACACACTGTGGTGAAATGGAATAGCTAAAGGAACTTTTCTAATTACTTCATGTTCGGGAGGTGGAAAACTTCAGGTTTGAAGTTGCCTGTGTCAGTGTAAGCCCATAGAATAAGTGGAGAAGAAAAATAATTGTGGCTAGCAGTACTTTGCATTAGGGGCTCATATTGACAAGAAAAATAAGATATTTAAAAAAATAAAGGTAGATGTTCTTCTGCAGTTTCCCTTTAGTGGAAGTTCTTAAGCCTCTGTAACTTCGCCTGAAATGTGGTAGGCTGCCATAACCTGTCAGTGGCGTATGCACACCCAGCCTGCCTCTAGTTATGAGGTGATGCAGTCAGTCTTAAACTTCAGTTAAATTTAAAAAAAGATGAATAATGGAACTCTCCTATTACATAAAAATGAAAACTGGAAGGAAGAACTAGTTAAACACGACTCCTGAGCCAGTCCCAGGGTTGCATTTGCTATGTCCAGGAGATAGTTAAGTGCTGGAGTGACAGACATGTAATAGCAATGGGCCAAGTGCATCCTCCAGGTTTTTTTTTTTCTTCTTTGTCTGATAGAACATGCATTATATTATGGAGAACTCTGTGTTCTAGGTCTGAGATGTGAATCTATAATCTTGCTGCCTTTAGAGTAAGGGTGGCTGCAGTCTGCCTCGCTCTGTACCTCCATGTGAGTCTGCGGTGTCTTCCCGCTGGTGCAGCAACATCTGTACCTGCAGCACAGATGGGTCCTCCTGGCATGTGACTGGGTTCTCAGGGCAGTCCTGGCCCCTCTGTTTCTTGTATCCCTGTTAATGTTTGCATGTGCAGTATGTTCTCAGACAGCGCCCACATAATCTGATGCATTGATGGTAGCAGTCTTGATAATAGCCTGTGCAGAAGTAGTGCTCTTGAAACCTGTGGTGTAAGTCAGTGCAGCTGGTTGATAGCTGCTGAGGCTGGAGAGTAAAAGGGTCCCTAATTCTGAAGTACTTTCACGTGAGCATCTTCAGGGGCCACATTGTTTACCAAACTCTGGGAGTTTCTCTTCTAGGAGAGTGAGGTTTGTGCCTTCAGTTTTCAACACAACAACTGAACTTCCAGGGCATAGTAGCTTAATTCTTTATCTATTTAAACTTACCTCCAACTCAGCAATAGTACAAACACTAGATACCTGCTTTTAGCTGAGGTGTTCTTGAAATGTTTAAATTGTGTAGTGTTTGTGTAGGGAGGAATGCTGCACAGCTTGTCATTGCAGCACTAAGCTCAGCTTACCCTCTTCAAAACTCTGTTTGCAAGTTGCAGCTTTGAGTTGAAATACTCTTAATAGGGGGGAATTCTATGGGATGTTGGCAGTACAATTTAGTGGCTGTCAGCAGTGTGCTCACCTCCTTTTCTAAGTTGGTCTCAAACAGTTTTATTCTGCAGCAGTTTGTGTTGAATGCTTATGAATACATCCTTTCTTTTTCCTCCTTGTGAATTTCTTTTTCCTACAGATTCAGTCACCTGGAATAAATGTCCTTTCCACAAGGCAAGGGTAGATAAATGAGTAAGGCCGAGCATTTTCTGTTTAAAAAAGATTCCTTTTGCATAATTCTGTATTAAATTACTTTAACCTCAAGATGTAACGATGCTTTTAAACAAGAGGGTATAGCAAGGTTGTTCTTTTCTAATGAGAGTTCAGAAATGGATGACAAAGGCTTCTTGTGTTTTATTTAACTGTATGGAATAATTGGGGTTGCCCTGCAGTGGGATTGTTTGTTTTTTCGGTAAGGTCATTAGAAATCCAACCTTGAAGGTTAAGAATAGCTTAAAAAAAGTGTGCTATTTACATGTTTTTAAAACTTTACTCCAGGAAGTTCTTATGAACTCAAGAACTGCATAGCCTGGTTTCTGCTGGAAGAAATAATTTAGTACTCTATTCTGAGTATCATAGAGTTAAGTACTTGTAGTTCTGGGTTCTGCAGTACAAGTAGATGTAGTTAAGCAAGTCCAGTGAAGGGCCATGAAGGTGATGATGAGCTTGGAGTATCTGGTGTTCAGGGAGAGGCTGAGAGAGATCACGCTGCTTGGTGATGTTTGCTTTAAGTTTTCAATAATTTTTTCAGATGCATCAGTTTTGTACCTGCTTACTCTATCTTTAGCTAGTTTGTTAAACTATGTCTGTAGTCCTTAACTATACAAAGATATCACTTTGAACCCAGAAAACTGGAGATGCTTTGAAATTTGTGAAAACATCCTTTAGAATTTCTAAATATTAAAGTGTAGATTTTAAATTATTCTAGCTGTTGCAGACAAGACAATTTTTATCTTCTGAAGCGAAGACTTTCCCATTGAATAGTAAATTCTTTCTTGTAATACTCTGTATCCTTCAGCTGCTTTAAGAAATTCTGCTGGCTTGAAACCTGACACTGTTCCAAGAGAAATATGTCTAATTGTGTAGGGTCGTGAGCTAAGTCACTTGTGTGGCTCTTTACTTGACTGCGATCTACCTGTTTGTTTGTGGTATGATGAAAATGTGTTGACTTTGCCTGTGTTTCTGAAAAAATAAAGCATGCTGTCAGGCAGAAATCAGAAATATTTTTTAAATGAATATATGGATGTGAAATTAATTAACGTTACTTTAGATTATAGGCAAGTTATGCGGTAATCATTACTGGGTAACTATTTTCAGGACCTTTGCTATAATTGTACTGATGGTATGAGGAAGGAGTTGATAGCTTACTAATGCTTGAATTTGCTGTTTCACGTTTCAGAGCTGTTGAGCCCCAGAGTGAGGGACAGTGTGCCCCAGTGGACTCCCTGTGGCGACGTTACAGTGAATTTGAGTTACTGAGGAATTATTTGTCGGTCACCTATCCACATATTGTTGTTCCCCCTTTGCCAGAAAAAAGGGTAAGGAAAGCTGAGGCTGCAGCTTGCTTTGTCTTGTTTCCTATTTATTTACTATTAACACTCTTCTGTTTAAATAGGCTGACTTTGTTTGGCATAAGCTATCAGCAGATAATATGGATCCAGACTTTGTGGAAAGAAGAAGAATTGGTTTGGAAAACTTCTTGTTACGTGTGGCTTCGCATCCTGTTCTTTGCCAAGACAAAATCTTTTATTCATTTTTAACACAGGTATAGTAAAGTGTTGTGCTTTCTAAATACATTCATTAGCAATTATTTATTTAAGATGATGTCTTTTTACTCCTCTTCCCTGCCATTGACCCACAGCTTGTTCTGTGTCTAGAAGAAGGATAGACAGTGTGAGCGAACTTCAGGTGGACAAGTCCATCTGAAGACTTTAACAGCCCACTGCAGTTGTACAACAGGACTTCTGAAGTACCTTATGGCATTTTTCCAGTCTAGTTCTAAGGTTCCGAAGAGAGAATTTCCACCTCTTTGGAACAGCATATTGGGAACTTAATGTGTATTGGTTGGGAAAGCTTCCCTAGGACTAAAGCTGAAATATAATAGTTAGCGTGCTGTACCGCTGGCTGCAGAGACAGTACTGGCTTCCAATTCACTTTTTGGATATCCATGGTTTCTTTAGCTTTGCGGTTTGACTCGTGATCCATTTGTATGTGTCGTGGTCCAAAACCACTACAGTATGTTGTCACGAAAGCTGTGATCCAATTGTCAGCTAAAGTATTGCATTCTGTGGTTTTGAACTTCAGGAGATGTTGGATGTCTTTTTTCTGTTCTTTGAGAGATTCCCAAGTAGTGGCCTCCGCAGGTATGTTTACTGCCATACAGTATAGCATGTAGGTGAACCAGTATATGGGAACTGGCAACAGGGGACAACCAACTACATGTGAGCGAGGTGACCGCATGTGCACTGTGAACAGCTGTGACCTGTGTGTTTTCTGTGTGCTCTCTGCCTCAGCCTGTGAAGGTCCTTGGAGCTGCTGTTGATCTAATAGGCACTAGATGGTTACTACTCTTATTTCTAAAGAGCTGAGCTCCTTCTTCAGACAAAGCTGTGTGGCTCCTGCCCCCAGTTGATAGAATGAGGTAATTGAGTAGTGCAGAGACAGTTTTTTGGGGGGAGGTTAGTATGCAAACACAACATAATGACATGTTATTTTTAACCCAGATTCTTGGAAAGTCGTGGGGAAGGTAGCTGAGGCAGAAACCAGGCTTACTGGAGAAGTTCTTGTGATGTAGGGACTGATACAGGGGCTTGCAAAAGCTGTGGCACTCTTAAGTAACTCTTACTCAATGTTCTTTTCCTGTGTTTTTAGGAAGGTGGATGGAAAGAAATGGTGAATGAGACTGGATTTCAGTTAAAGGTAATTACTGTAATTGTTTGTCTCAAGACTGCTGTGACACAGAAATACTCCAGCAAACATGTTTTAGGCTATTATTTTGAAGGGCTGTTTGCTGTTAGAATGAGTTAGAGGCATTGCTTTATGTATACTTGTAACTACAAAAAAACAGTGGTGTCCGTAGCATGTAATAGGGAAGACTTCAGTTGTGAAGTTCTCTAGGAGACTTGTTAATATGTGCCTATGTTTGATGCTCAACCTTGTAATTCTGGCAGTAATGTAGAATTGTGATCCTTATAAGCTTTAAGCTTTAATGAACTTGAGCCCATAGCAGTGCTTTTGTATGTTGTCAATTTATTTTAGCATTGTTTTAAAGATGGATGCCAAATTTAGCCTGGTAAGAGGTGCAAGATGTCAAAAAAAAAAAAAAAAAAGGCAAGCAAGGGGTCTGAATTGTAGGACATCTCCAAGGATAAGTTACTGAAAGGCACCAAGGCAGTTGGATTTGGTGCCCCTTAGCTTTGTAACAGAATGTGTCTTGTACTATCCCCATTGACATCAGTGAGGTTGTGGCTGGGTAAACTGATGGAACACTTGCAGGAATAAATCATCAAAGGTTGTGTGTCTGTACAGGACAAGAATCTGTGAGAAGCTGATAGATTGTTGGGCTGTGTCTGGAGAAGAACACTGGGGACAAACACTGAGCTTTTGTTTCATTGTAATGTGGTCAACTCTCATGAAATCACAACTGAAAACTAGGTAGATTATGAAGAATTATTTTGAATAGTAGGAGCTAAAGAAAATCACTGGTGTTCTGATCCTCAATGTCCAAGGGGCTTTGATACTGACACTTAATGTTGGTAACTTAACTTGACAATAATTCTCTTCCATCATGGTAGGGCTTGCATATTGCTAGTATTCATAATATAAAAAATGTAAAGCTCTCAAGCTGTATTTTTCTAGTCAACACATCTTTATTTCAACTTACACTGTAAGAGTTCAGAAGGTTTTTACTGGCAAGGTATGTTCAGGAGTGCACACAGTGACGTGTGCATAAAATAAAACTCATAGCAGAGTGCTGAGAATATTTGCCTACCTGAAACCATATAGTAGATTAAATGAGAGATGAGCAAGTCCTGTCTTCCTTCTAGATTTGATCACATGTGTAGTTTCCTTTCAACAGTTCCTGTTTTCTTAGTAAAGAAAAATAACTTTTTGTAAAAGCCTGGGAAAGGGCATCTTCTCTTTATTCAACATCTGAATTATAAACTCCTCAAGATTGGAGGTTATTTAGCACTACATAGGAGAACAAACCCCTGTTCACTACATGTTTTAGACTAGAACCAGACCACTGGTTTACATGCTGCTGCTGTCTCTGCTGCTAATGCATTAAAGCAGGATGTGTCTTTTGTCCCAAAGGGCTTGAACCCGGCTAACTAAACTTTAAATTAGGCATTAATGCAGTGTAGCATGTTATAGTTGAATGTTGATGTTGGAGACTTTGTTTACTCTGCCAACTGTATGATTAAATCATGCCTCTCCTCCCTTCTGCCTCCAGCACTTAATTTTGTTTTTTAAGGGATTTTTTTGCTTGGGATTTTAACCCTTTGTTTAGGAAGGAGAAAATTCCTATCTTTAGTCTACTTAAATGATTGTAGGATCATAGTAGGAGTTAGTTGTCTGAAAACTCCTTGGCTGTACGTCATTTGATGGGGAGTTCATCTCTAAAATGCTTGTGTGTATTACCCTTAAATCAAGTTTAAGACTGGACAACTGTTTTTCTAGCAGTGTAACTTTGGTGCAAATGCTCGAAAGTGATGTGTGGGAGTTACTGTGCTGTTAATGGCAAGAAGGAAATAACCCTACTTAGATAGCTGAGCATTGGCAGAATCTTGGTTCCTGCCTGAGAGTGCTTGTGTACTGCTGAACTCTTCCTTCAGAGCACTATGTGTGTCTGTAACAAAAGGCAAAAACTTGCCCTGGAAATGTAACGTAGGAAGCGATACTTTTCAAGTGTAACCTCTTGAATGTGCGTGCTGTCCCAACAAACTCAAATGGCTTTGGTGCCTGCTGTTTGAATATAAGCACAGTATTTTGTGAAATAGCTGCTTAGAGGGAAGGACTCTGATTTAAAGTCAGTGTACCCAGGTGCTGTTTGTACTGTGAGAAATGTGTGAGTAGTACATGTAGGTGTGTCTGCACGGCCTGGAATCAACCTGGCTTGTGTAATGACTTGTTGGGCTGTAGCAGTGGAGATCCAAGGCCATATAAATCCGTGGAGCACTCTGAATGATCCTAAAGGCTGGCACTTGTGGTTACTGCAGTGTTTTGTGTTCCTTGTGCTGTCCTGGACACGCTTCCCAATGGTGCCTTTGTCTTCCCTTTGCAAAATATTCTTGAAGGAGCACTGTGTGTGGCAGTGACAATGCACCTGTTTTTTTCCAATATCAGTTGGTCCTAGTCTTGCAGGTTTCATTTGCTTACATTAGGTTTAAGGATTGTTTTGTGTTGGTGGTTTAGTGATTGGAGGACAGCTAAAGTTAGCAAGATTTCCATCAGTACCTCTCATCGTAGTTGCAAGACAAAAGCTGCTTTTCTGTCAATTTAAATGCTTTCCTAAGTGTCCTCCAGATATGGAAGTGAAAGGAACTTGCAGTGATACTCAAATATGGGATCTTCTGCTCAGCCCCAATGCAGTGGGAGGTGAAACAAACTGTGCCTGTCTCATCTGCAGAAGCTATTGCAAGGGTCCTAAAGGAAGGACTCTGGTCTTAGTTTGGGAAAACACTGTGTTTCTTTCAGTGTCAAATTCAAAATAGCTCTTCAGGCTCAGAGTTGGCTGTAACAGTGTGCAAAATATTCCTGTGTCATACACCAGCACTAACAAATATGGTGAAGTAACTGGCTGACAGCAGTTGTGGCACAGTCTGGCTCAAAGAGAACACTGCAGGAAATCTATATACCCCACAAGATGTGTTTATTTTTCTTTCCCTGAAAAGAGGGGTGTTTTCATCAAAAGTAAACTCCAGCCATTTTCCTGGGGTTGGAGTTTTCATGTAGTATAGATGAGCCCTAAGTGAGCTGTGTGGAAAATGCCATATAGAAATTAGAAGTTGTGGTGATACAGGTCCTCTGTGGGTGAGGCTGGGATATCTAATCTGTGTTGGAGTCAATACCCGTTGGGCAGTTTAATGTTCAATTAAACCGAAACCACCTCCTTAGAGAGGTTCCATACTGCTGTTGCAGTCATTGGTAAACCAACATCTCAAAGTAGCCAACTACCTTTTTAATTAGGTATTGAACTTTAGAGATTTATATATGCTCTGTTATAGAAAATAACATTGCATTAAGAATGCCTCTATTCTGATATACAAATTACATATTTTCTGTAAAGCAAGTCATAAAATAAAGAGAACACCACATATAAGATTTTGTTTTCACTGGGGAACTGTTCCTGGTAATAAAGAGCATATAGAGGTCACTCTGCCACTAGTTTTATTTTGGTTTAAAAAATATAAAATAGTTTGTCCATATGGTCTTGTGTTACCCGATTGCTTCATCTAAAAAGAATGTAGGGTTGTGTATCTTAACTCTGTGATTTGTGTAACATTTTAGGAAGGGACTATTTTTGTGGGATTTGGATTATACCAGCTTAATTTAGTTGATACTGTTTACACCCTAGTTCACCAAAATAGCTTAGTGGGCTTTTTTACTTTTTAATGAAAAAAATTCGGACATGCAGGGCAGCTACTTGTTCAATGCTTGAAGGATTAAATATGCCAGGGAGGCAGAACTTTTTTCTAATGGTGCTGCCAGAAGGCTGAGATTTTTTTTTTTGGTCACTGAAATTTAATTGCATTAAATTAACAAAATGTGTTTTTTCCCTTTTTTTTCAGGCAGATTCCAGATTAAAAGCTCTTAATGCAACATTCAGAGTGAAAAACCCAGACAAGTAAGATTCCACATCCTTCTTCCTGTGTTTTCCCTTTTTCACTTAAAACCGTAACTTCAGATGACAGAATATTCTATATCCTTAGAATAAGTTCAGAAAAGAAAAATTATCTTTCTGCACTTCAAATCTTAACAGAAACCCAAGAAGGAGGTAGTGTGAAAAGATTTGATAAATCCTGTGCCTAGGAGTAGGAAACATTCAGAAAAATGCCATAGCTTTATGCAAAATGAGTCTTCCATTTTAGCTGGATTAAAAGGAAGGGTTACATGAAAACTGACTCTGAAGAAGAACCTCTTAATATTTGTTTGTAAAGAAAGCTTTGCAAGCGTGAACAGAGTACAGATATATAGGAGGTCTTCCCAAAATCGACTAGTGTGCAATTCTGGATGATGCACCCTGATGTTGCAGTTCAGAGTTCTCTTCAATGTGCCACTCTTCACAGGTGCTTTTGGGAGCCTGGAGGTCAGTTCAGCTCTGTTGCAGTTTAAGAAGCTCTGGGACAGGCACTAGAGCAACTGGCTAGATCAAAAAAATGATCAGAGTTGTCAGGGTATGTAGTGGGACATTCATCACACCCTAGGTGATGTGAGAAGGGTAAAATTAGTTTCTACTTCTGTGATAGTTAGAAACATCAGTGTGCAGGAAGAGGGTGAAGAGATGTTGCGGTTTGCCAGCTATAAGCCATAGAGACCTGTATGAAATGCCCTTTGGGGTTCATCTGCTGTCCCACAGTGGCAATAGGAGATGCTGTTTAGGGAATGACCAGCCATATGCCTGAGTGCTTTCTTCTGCCTGCTCCTATTGTACTTCTCTAGCCTCTATGGATATTGTATTAAGGATGTGAGAGGGTACATACCTTTCTGTACCTCTTATCTGTGAATTGGTGCACTCACTCTTTTATTGTTTGCTTTTGCAGCCTTCTGTGGCAGCAAGGAAGCTTTTAGCTGGGGTTTAATATAAGAGATAACAGTCACCAATGATATCAAAAGACAGTAATTCTCTCAGTAGCTACAGGTGAAACTGGTCCCTTATTTGAATGCTTCATCCTCAGTCTTCATCTGTAGCTTGGACTTAAGCCTTTTCTGCTTTCACAGCAGGGAGACTTAGCCAGGAGCCTGCCTGTAGGCATAGGTGGGCGAGACTGGTTAAGGCTGAGGTGAGGAATATACTGTTATCTTTTGAGTTAACTTAATGTTTTGGAAAGCAAACCTGTTGTGAGAAGTGGCTTGGTAAAAAGCAGGAAAAGAGTTAATACAAGGAAAACGTGAGGAAGGGCTTGTAACCAAACCAGTCCCTGAGTATCTGTCTCTCAATAGAGACTTCACAGCACTGAAGAAATCTGGCACGTGCTTTCTATTATATTCTGCCAGCTACATAGCTTCCAAATTGAACTTTTGGATACAAGTTGTTTAATAAATAACTGATGAGCATAACTTTTTTTTAATTCCTGGAGAGCATTTGGTATGGTGTGTGCAGCTCTAACAGGCAGAATAGTGCCCTGCTCTGCCCAGCATGCTTAATGCTCGAGCTGCCTGGAATCTGACACTTTACCCCTCGGTTACCTTTGGTGCTTGCGTGACTGGCTGGTAAAGTGTGTTGAGCAAGCTCACCTTGCTGAAACCAGAGATGTGACCGCTGTGGGGAGTGTAGGCTTTCAAGTTGCTGGACCAGGAAGGGTTCAGGTGAAGAAGAGCTGCAGCTCCCTGTCCAGATTGCCTTGCAGTGCTGTGGAGCTGCACCCGTCAGCTTAGAGCAGCCTGAGGAGCTTTAAACAGCTGAAACAATGCTGCCAATATTTCAATATAGACTGGAAACTAAACCTTCTCCCAATGGGAAGCAATTAATGATGGAATTTTATATAGTGATAAAAACGTGATATTCTGATACTCAGAGGTAAATTTGTATCTACTGCAGCCCTCTCTAATTCAGCCTCATGGCGCCCATCCTGTTCTTCTCCTTCTGTGCAGTAGCTTTCTTCTTGGTGAAAAGTTTCTCAAGAAGACCCTAAATCCTTTCCTAAGCCAGAATTTAAACAAAGAGTAACTTTGGTTTGTTTGTGTTTTTTGTTTTTGTTTATTTGTCTGGTTGGTTGTCGAGTGTCTTGTTCTTTAGTAAACTCTTCCTTTCTTGTAGTGTTGATACCTTCCTTCACAAAACAGGACAATGGTGCTGCCCTTCCTGGTGTAGGGAGGAGTTCTGCTGAGCAAAATGCACAGAGTAGATAACTGATACTGAAATACTGTCTCCTATAAATAACCTTTTCTTTGCTGTTACCATAAAAGATATTTTTGAGAAGAAACGTAGTGGTGTTCCTACAGAAATGTGACCTGATCAGTTCTTCATTTGTCTGAAGACAATTAAACAGCTCAATTAAATCTTTAGACTGGTAATGTTGCAGAATCAGTAAAACCAATGGAAAAGCAGTGGGCTTGCTTCAGTTGCTGAGTATCAAAACTGTCTTGTTTCACACTTTAGTTGTTATGATCCACTAGGAAATAAACAACCCTTGGTGTGCCTCACCAAACTCAATTTGAAATTACTTTAATTATGTAATTTCTATATGTGAGCAATGAGTAGGACTTAAGCAAATACTTGAGAAATAAACTTTTGATCTGCAACACCACTAGTTTCTTAAAACCCCTTTTTTTCTGAAAGATTATATTTGTAAAATTTTGAATCTTCATGGAAGATCAGGCAAAAAATAGCATCACTTTGGTTTATGTTTTTCTGAGACAATAAAAAGACAGCTTGGTTCTGAAGTGGTGACTTTTTTGTTAATTATTATAATTAACAAAATTATTAATTATTATTATATGGAGGAGGAATTGGCACAGGAGAAGATGTATTGCTGCTGGGGTCCAGGATACTGGAAGTTCTCTTAGGTTGCTGACTCTTGCCTTTAGGGAGTACGGCATTCCTGGAAGTTTTCTTGCCACAAAACAGGATAAATAAAACTTTTCATTATGAATTTCTGGAGTGGAAAGAGGAGTCTTCCCGAGCTGAAGGCATGCTTTTTAATCTTTTGTTTTTAGTTTAATTATTTCAAATATCTTCACTGTGCATGTCTGCAGCTGTCCAACATGCAGCCCTAGTGCATATTTTATAAAGTGTAAACTGAAATGATTGCTCGCTAAACCCCACTGTGCAGCTCAATGACTGGTTTTATCCCATACACTTTCTCTACTGGCTTTTAAATCTTTTCATGTACTTTAACCCGGTGTGTGTCATAATCTTATAAAAGATGCTCCTTGGAGATCAAAAATATTAGAAATGGTAGTAAAGCTCCTTCTTCCTGAATGTGAGGGGGAGAATATTTTAGGGGAAGACTTCCTGGCAGGGGAAGAAGAGGTGTTAAATGAAAAACCCTGGAATTTCATACTTGGTCACACAGAACAAGTGACCTGACACATTTCAGTAAGACCTCTCAGGTAAAACTGTTCTGAAACACAAAGCCTGACTGTGTGCCTGCTGTGGGAGGGAGGGCTGAAGGTTTTAATGCTCGGACATCAACCTGGAAGGCTAATCTCATTCTCCCGTTCCTTAATTTGAGTTGTGTTCTTATGTGTCTGTTTATTTTCAGATCATTGTTCAGTAATTTAGGTAAAGCTGTTTGTGGCTTCCCCTCTGGATGAAATACACATTCCTGTGCACCAAAGTAGGTCACCAGTCAGACTTGTGTGTAGCAGGGAGGGTTTACGTGTATGGAAGAGGCTGTTGCAGTGGCTTAGTTGGTTACCTGTCACTAACAAAGCTGTGGCAACTGATCCAGCCTTGTCATGAGCACGAGCTAAATATATTGACTTAAACTACCACCAAGGCTTAACTAGGGTGGTGGATAAAAGGCCTCTTTCCTTCAGCAGTGGCAGGCCAGCAGCCTGTGTGTCCCTTGCAGAGGTGACTGGTGCTTCACTAAGCTGGAGTAACTTGGTCGCTTTTAGCCTTGTGTGGCTCTTGTGCAGGTACAGGTCTCTGTAGGGTTTTGTGTGTAACTAGTTCCAGTTACTGTACGGCTTAGCCTTAGGGGAACTGTGGTAATTGTGAGTGATTCTGTGAACTTCTGAAAGGCTGTATTAAAAACTGGCTGGATAGCAGCTTGAAAGTGAAGTAGCTTTGTCAGGACAGAAATATTAATACATTTTTATTAAGAAATATGTATGCTTCAGCAGACTTTAGCTTTGTATTATTTGAAGCTTTCCTATTCTTTCCTGTTGACTCATGCTTGCTTTTATAAATCCTATGTTTTAAAAAAGCTGATACCCAATACAATTATGTAATAATTTCAGTTAACTACTTGTAGTTCATACAAATGTATCTCTTAAATTGTTCTGAACTTCCATTTACATAAAAAATGTTATGCAAGTGTTGGGTTGTTCACTTTAGGGAAATTAAACTCTGCAGTCACTTTTTTAGGAGTCTTTAGATAATTCCACCTCAGCATAATTCATGCTGTGTCTCGCTGGCTGTGGCATTGTGGCTCTATCTGACGTTCTGTCACACTTGCTTTCATGATGCCTAATGATGTACTATCTGTTTCCTGTTCCCAGGAGATTTACTGAACTAAAACACTATAGCGATGAACTGCAGTCTGTCATATCACACCTTCTGAGAGTGAGAGCTGTAAGTATTTCCCATGTGTGTCGTGACAAACAGTATAATTCATTTCCGAGGCAGTATTTCTTGTTCAGTCAAGAGAACTGGTGTATCTGCTCTAGAGCAAGGGCAGTTTTGCCTGAGGAGTCTGGCTCTGGAGCAGGAGGTGGCAAGGAGGAGGTGCTGATTTAGTACAGATTTGGGGAGGGGAAGAATTCCCAATGTTATTGTCAAGTTTGGCGGTCATCAGAGGAGCAAACATATACATGTTGCTAATCTGCCTGCTCCCCTGATGGTCACATGTTGGAGGGAGGTGTTTTAAAGTGAATCAAGGTATTTGCTTCTCTCTACTCAGCAGACAAGTTGCTTTTGCTGCATGTCTGGGCTGGGAAGGGCCCCAAAACACTTTTTTCTGGTCAGACATATTAATACTTAGTTTTCCACAGATTGTAGTATGAATCGTGTGTGCTTCCCAGCACACTTCTTCTTTCTTTGGCTTGTTCTTTGCTCTGTAGTGAATAATGTTCTTTCTAACTATGAGAACAATTATGTCATGTGTCAAGATACTCTATGGGTTGAGAATGGAAGTTTTTTTTTTTTTAAAGCCATAAAAAGGTAATGGGAAATTACAATTCCAATAATGAGGAGCATGATCCTGCTTTTTAGTATGTTCAACAGGGATTTAATTTTTGATGGAAACTGTGCGGCGTAGAGGACAGTAACTGATTGCTGTGTTGAGCTGAGGTCCTTGAGAGGATTAATCACTGGTGTTGTACTGACAGTGGCTTTTACTCAGGGCAATATGTGCATGAGATCTGTTGGGCAATTTGTTTGTTTCCTTTTTACTGCTTTGACAGACCAATAATGGTAACTCTTACCGAGCTTCAGTCTCATTCATTGGTACGTCACAGTTACAAGGGCATTATCTGGATTACAAGTCACTCTTCAGAGTGTACATGTGGTCCCTTCTTCTGAGGATGTTGCCAGTGTTGTAGCACTGGCTGCAGCAGGCACTGACTCTCCGAACAGCTGAAATGACATATCTAGCTTGAGCAGTAAGGTCTGCAATGGATATAGCTTATTTCCTTTGTTTTACTGAGCTGGATGGAAAAATCAAGTCACTTGTTACAGTTTAGCTGAAGCTTTCCCTACATTCTTGGTGTCAGGATGGACTTTTGTTTTGCTATCTTTGTGTTAAATAAGCAAGTGTGTATATAAATTTGGCATTATTTGGGTGAAGGAGAGTATGCCTTACATCTGGTTTTCAAAAACTGAAGGTAACTTGATGATTTGTGATCTTCATAGACGTATCCTATACATGGGCACCTCCAAAGAAATATGTGAAATGTTACTTTTCAATATAGCATTGACTGTGACTTCAGTCTTCAAAGACTTAATGCTGTTGATTTTTCCTTCAGTAGTGGCTTAGATTTAGGCTTAACCTTGTTTATCTGTATAAAAACATTAAGGCTTTATCTTGAAGTTTGTATATGGTTTTCACAAAGGAATTGCACTTAAAATTGATGACCAAAAATTGACTCTGTTTTAGAGGGTAGCAGACCGGCTCTATGGTGTCTATAAAGTCCATGGCAACTATGGAAGAGTATTCAGGTAAGAGTCAATCCATTTTTTAAATATGTACATAGGAGAGATGTGTGTATATAGAGTAGGGGATTTGTTGGTTATGTTGTTACGCTTTTGAAAAGTGTATCTGAAACATTTAAATGCCTGCCTTGAAAAACTTCACGTTGCAGTTCAAATGAGTTTTCTGTGTTGGATAAAGCGATCTCCAGATCTGCTGAGCTTAGTTTCAAGTGGAAGATTTTAGCTTTTTGTTTTGTGTTTCAGACCCTTGGGGCTTTTGGTTTTACATTGGCGTTCTGTATCTTCAGAGAGTAACTTGCTGCCTGTTTTCATGCAGTTGTCTCTGAAAAGCTTCTAGGTACTTTTAAGGATTAAAAATCAACAACTATATCTGTTATTTTTAAAGTGAATTTGCCAATGTTTTTTTGATTTATATGAGTGAATTGCGTGCTCCAGTTTTCCATCTCGCTGGAGAATTAAAGAATCTAAACTTCTGGTTAAGGGAAACCTCTTGCTTCTACACACTGTTCAAGTGCTAAATTTAATTCTCAGGGTTAATGGATTGCAGATGTCTTTCTTGTTGGGGGTTTTAAAGTGAAATTAGGTGTAGTTCTGTAATAACACAAAGACAAACAAATGTCAACATCAGCAGAGTGGAATGTTTATGAAAAAGTGAAGGACGGGATAGATGCATTAGACATAAATTATGTGAAATATAAGGGGACTTACTCCTTTTTTCTTGTAAAAAGAGTGGTGGGCGTAATTCTGGTAACTAAGAAATCTCATAAGGTTTCACAAAGCTGAGAACACCATTAAAATTGCAGTGTACGTACTTGATGGCCAGAACAAGGCTCTTGCTATCTTTATTGCAGCTCTGTTTCCGTCTCTATCTAAATGATCTCCCCAATGTGAATAGGTAGTTGCAGTAATGAGAGGATTGCAAGTTATTTTTTTAATGAATAAGAACTCAACAGCAATTTACTATGAAAATAGAAAATGACATACAGCAAAGAGTTTCAGGAGCAGTAAAATGCTTGCAAATGTCAAAGCTCACCTGGTTTTTGGAATGAAAGGCTTCTATCTGATGTGTCATGAGTCTGGAAAGCTTAGTTTCTTCTTGATGAGCATGTTAGACCAAATTCTGGTTTAGAAAGTTCCCTCTTTTTCTTTCCCTGTTTAAGTGTTAGTATTGTGTTGGTTTTATGTGTGTGTTTGTTTTGTTTTTAAATTGAATTGTATCTATTTAAATGAAAACCAATCCCAAACTTCAGTATATTTGTGAGGATAAGTTTAGGTGGCAGGGACAATTGTGCTGAAAATCGCCTTGCCACATTGTCAGTGTTGCTGCTTAAGTTCAGAGGAAGAAAAGAGGTTGGCTAAGCCAGGCTCTGAGGCAATTTCTATTCAGGTGTCACCTGGAAAGAAACTATATACAGGATGCAGCTTATTAACTTCCTTACCCTTCATGTGTGATGTTGTTTCTCATTTGTTTTTCCTACAGTGAGTGGAGTGCAATAGAAAAGGAGATGGGGGATGGGTTGCAGAGTGCTGGCCACCACATGGATGTGTAAGTACTGACTGAATATCTGATAGTTTGATGTAAGCCAGATGTAGAACTCTCCCTCTTTCCTCTCTTTTCCCTCAATCCCAAAGTACATAATGAGTAGAGTACCAGGAAAGTTGGGGGCGCGTTGTTTTTAGGTTTAGGGTGTTTCTGTGGCTTAGATACAGGCACAATTTTAGCATCTATGTACTGTATTAAGTAGCTCAAAAGGTCTCCGGAGAACCAGAGGGATTTCTTTTTTTATTATTATTTTGAAATTGTAGAGGTGTTTGGAATTCTTCCAGTTTTTCTTCTAAGCTACTATGCCAGAAACTGGTGGAATACAACTTTAATGTACTGCAGACCTGATGAGATCCATTTGGTTTTGATAGCAGCATTTTGTACCATGCAGTAGATGGTAGATAGATTTGGACTTAATTACAGAAAGTTAAGAAATGTAATTAATCAGCACTGAAACACTAATGTTAGAGTCTTGAAATAAATACTGACTGGATGTAATAAAGTAGAAAATCCTCCCTCCTTGCATCTTTAGAGTCAGTTGGCAGAGTATACAAAACAGAGCTTCAAAATAAGAGTCTAGCACTTCAGAGGGCTCGCAGAAGTGGTATTCTGGGCTTGTGCTTTCTGCTTTTCAGATAGTCGTACATAGTAAGTGAAACAGTGTAACTTCTCATTGCTCTGATTCCGCTTCTGTAATCGCACAGTACACATAAGTAACAACTCCATCAAGAGATGGAAGCTGTTCACATCTTCATGCAGCATTCTTACTGATAAAGTGTAATTTCTGTTGAAGTTACCACTTTAGTTTACAGCGCAGATTTATGTATGTACTACTGCCTGCTTGTACTTGGTGTTATGCCTTGTCAGCTGGAAGGGTATGAAGAAACATGCTAAACTCTGCCCTCATCTTCTTCAGAATAATTATGTTTTAATGACATCTGTAAGAATTTGAACCCCTCTGAATAATTTATTCACACTTGTGTGTTTTGGCTAACATGGTGGTTTGCACCCCAAAAAAATGCTGTAATAGTTTTCAGACAGAGGGCTCTGGTGAGAATGAAGAAATGGAGAATGCGTTCTGCTTTCAGAAGAAAATTGAAGTAGAAGTGGAATACAATGATAAGCAACTACTACAGTATGCAGACATTAAATTACAAAAACATGGTATAATATAGAGGAGTTAAGGCAGCACAAGTAGGTTTTCGGTGGTTCAGATACACCACACTGAGATGTCAAACATGTAACCAGCTAAAAGAAGTAGGTCTTACTTCTCAGTCAGGGGGCTGAACCCCCTCCAGACATCTGAGATATTTAATGTTTCTGTCAGTGACACAGTCAGGGTTAAAGATCCAGAGTAATGACAGTGAGTTTCTGGGTAACTGTAATCGCTGCATGGGGTCTGAGGTAGCTTTCCTTGTCTGTTGGCTCTTCTGCTCTGGCACTCTGTACAACAATCATCTCTTAGTGACGATCAAGCAAGAAGCAGCAGTGGTGAGATTCAGGAACTTGTTCAGTGACCCGTGCTGTTTCCCACCAGTAGGTATCATATCTGGGCTCTCTTGAAAGTGTAACTTACCAGCACAGTTACCATTCCCATAACATGAGACGGGAGTTTATTGCAACAGAAAGCTATTTCACAAAGGTTGCCTAATATAGATGTGAAACTTCAAGGCTAATTTAATTATTCTCTATCTATTCCATATGCTGTGGTTATTACTAGATGTTTATTTAAACTTTTGAGTTGTTGTTGTTGTTTAGTATGATCTAAAACTGCTTAGTATTTGGAGAAGGCATCCCAAAGTACCTCTGGGTGTGTGTTGTATGACAGGATGAGGCTTGCTAAAGTAATAGAAAATGAGAGTATGCTGAGAAAGCTTGAGTGAATGGCTATAACTCTGTCATTTAAA